>NW_011889290.1:1682792-2283925 GCF_000151845.1 Pteropus vampyrus | reverse complement strand
AAAATAAAATAAAATAAAATAAAATAAAATAAAATAAAATAAAATAAAATAAAATAAAATAAAATAAAATAAAATAAAATAAAAGTTTTAGTGCTCATTCAATTAGATAGTAGAGTCCAAACACTCCCTACTTATTTAACCTTCATCCTAGTCCTGACTCAATGAGAAACATGTTTTGATACTGTAGACAACTTAACTATTCAGGATCTCCTGTTTCCAGAACAAAGGCGGGTTGAAGCAGGTGGCCGTTACAGTGTCTTTCAGTTCAAAAACTGGACACCATCATTTTGGTGAGTTGTAGTTTGAACTAATGTGTGAAGAAGTACAAATGCCAAGCACTCCAACTAGAAGAAACCACCAAGTAAGAAACCCTGGGCTATTCTCCAAGATTCTTAAAACTTACTTAGAGTCCAAGGAGACAGAATTGTTGAAAATAAGTTTTGCTGCCTTATGGATACCAAACTAAAATATGTTTTTAACCAAAATATTTGATTTGTGTGCTCATACAGACATACTTTTAATTATCTAACCCCAACTTCCAATATTACAAATGTTATTGTAAAGTCTAAATCTATAATTAATAGTTTTTTGGGGTTTGTGTGTATGTATGTGTGTGTGTGTGTGTGTGTGTGTGTGTGTGGTTTTTGTTTTTGTTGTTGTTGTTGTTTTTGCTTTTGTTTTGTTTTTGTTTTTTCTGGTTTTTCAGCTTAAAATTCTAAAATCCTGCCAGGAATACAGACTCCCCTTTCTTTTGACATTTATGCTACACTTCAAGTTATACTCGTTGAAAACTTTAAGTATGGTATTATTATTGTGTTCAGAGTTAGATATTATAGCTGATCTAAAATCATAAAGTAAACAAAATCTATGCTTTCATGGAGATTTTCCTAAATCAACCCCCCGCCACACACTTTTAAAAGCATTTGGCCTATTATAACAAATGTTGCTTATATAGATTTTTTCCCTGCAGCTCTTACTGTTTGCAAGCACTCTTTTCAAAAACTAATAAAAAAAGTAATGTCAAATACAGCCATATTCCAGAGATGGCAGCAAAAACATTTTGCTAAATTAATTTTCAAAGTCAAATATGTGGTTCCCAATTCATTTCTTGGGAAGTTAATGTTTTCAGTAAAAGAGTATATACAGATATAAACATCAGGGACTTTATGATTAAATCAAAGTAACTCCATTAAAATAGTAGTATTCTATGTCAATGAAGAATGGATGTAAAGCAGAATGAATCAGGCTCTCACTTTAATCAGTAGTTTAAACTTTCTTTTCACCAAACATGTAAAGATACAAGAAGCTAATGTAAGGTTCACCCTCTTTTCTTTAATTTGTCTCCACTATGGGCATATTTTAAAAATAAAAAGACAAAAAAAATTGGGACTATGGATATTTACCAAAGCAACTATTAGCACCACAAAGATTTATAAACTCTCATAAATTTCATAAGTATACTGGAAATGAATTATAGTTATATGTGATCCCAATACATATCCACTCATATTCAAAAAAGTGTCACACGTAAGGGCACATTTCTGTGAAAGTCATTGGCAAAGAGAAGAAAAGACCCTGATATTTAAAAGACTAGAACTTTGCACCAGGTGATTTATTTTTATGGCATAGTTACTATGTAAAACACAATGTTCACACAAATAGCCTTCCTCAATTAGACCAGCAGGTGGCGGTATTGACTGCATACCAGAACAGCCTAAACCTGTCTGGCACTTATTATTTCAATAAATTCTCAAGAAATATAAATGAGTTAATCTTATCTGTGTTTTGAAACTTTCAAAGATATTATTCTACCCTAGTGGAGACTACTGTGAACTCCCTTTGCAAAGCCTGATGATCTATCTATTTCTCTTGGCTCCACGTGTAACATTCAAGAGATGGGGACATCTTTCATTTCCAAGTCTTGGTTAACCTATGGGATATACATTTATCTGTCTCATAATTAGAAAAGTGCCACTGTTTATCTTGTCCAGGAAAGAACTTTGGAACTACATGGAAATCTTCCTACAAACATACAGAGCAACATATAATGAGAGAAAAACAAGTTCATATTTGGAATTAGAAACATTAAACTACTTACTCTAGGCTGTCTTTGGGTTATTTTATGCACTCACGATGATCATTCAAGACAGAGTCTTCTAACAAACTTGTCTTTAATTGTATTTTTATTGTATTTTAATGAGATAACATCCTATCTGTGGGGATTTTTTTAATTATTTGCTTACTAAATGGAACAATCTCTAACATCAGGATTTAAATCACATTAACAAGATAAAATAAGATTGGTCATATCATCAAAGACACACTTATAAACATAAGCACTAGTGCATCATTTGAATAAAATTTTCTCATCACTTTTTATTACCAAAGTTTTCAGGTTTGTTCTACATATTCCTTTCAGTAGGCATTGTTGAAATAAATGCTGGATGAGTTATTTATCCCTTTAAAGTAGAGCAGTGTTGACAAACTTTTCTTCAAGGGATAGATAGTAAATATTTTAGCCTTGAGAGTCAATAGACAAAATTGAGGATATTATGTGGGTACTTATACAACCATTTAAAAAATTTAAAACCATTCTTAACTCAAGAACAGTACAATATCCAGTGGCAGGCCAGATTTGCCCTGTAGGCTATAGTTTGTCAACCAGTCGCTAGAGAATAAACTGTCATGGGATGTATGTATATTTTTTAAACAAAATTCATAAAAACTCTCAGAAAGATAGACTCTAGTCTGTATATTATGTTAAAATTTGTCTATTTAAAAACATTTCCTGTTTAAAGTTTGTCCATTGTTTTTTTTTCCATATAGATTAACACACCTTTGAAATATTTCTTTTTCAGACCCCTAAGAACCACCATCAAGAGAGCACATAATGTTGTTAACTATCTTCTAATCCAATCATAGAAATTTCCTTGCCTTGCTTTCTCCCACATTCATGTAATCATCCTTACATTCCCTCCTTAATTCCATATGTATAAAAGAAGCTGCAAACTGTCATTCTGGAAAACATTTTTCTCAGTCTGTTGAGATCTGCTTCCAGATGTGCCTTCTGGCTCAAATAAACTCTAATAAACTCTTATAAAAATTTCCTATAGGTCTGGACGTTCCTACTTTGACGGGCTATACAGTCAAATTTGATACTAATCTTTAATATTTTTAAAATATATGTTTTATCATTAAGAAATAAAAATCCTGGAACTAAGATGAGAAAATTTGGTCCCAAAGACACTCGTGATGCTTACCGGTGGCCTGGGTACAGTGAGGGGAGTGAGAAATGGGGGCGCTAGAGAGAAAGCAACCAGACACATCCACAAGTAAATAACTACAGTGCTGCTCACAACTTACAAAACACAGCATATGCTTTTCAGTAAAGGCTTTAGTTAGAATGTCTTTAAAAACTCAGTGTTAATGAGTTTTCATTTAAAATTTTAAAACCTTTCCATTTAAATTAAAATTTTTAAAAATCCTTAGCATTGTAAGCTTTTAAAGAAAAGATTCCCCCTCTTGCAGACTTTAGATTGTACAGTGAGCTCTCCTGAGGCCAAGATGAAGGAGCATTAGGAGGTGGGCTGGTGTTAATGTCCATCCTCCATCGAGATTTGAGAGACTGAGGAACTGATCTATAGAACTAATAGAATGAAATGTGAATTTAGCTTCACAATTTCTTTTTCTTCCCTTTTACCGGGATCTTGGGTTATTCCACAAAGTAGATTAGCTAGTAGGAAAGGAATGACATAAAATAACAAACTCAGTCAATAATTATTTTATCTCTGACTTGACAGTATTGTCAGAAATATTCTCAGAAGTTTGCTTTTTAGAAATGAAAAAAAGAAACTTGAATAAGTATGCTTCCATGCTGGGCCCCAACTTGGAGATCGGAGGACCTTCAATATTATTTAATCCAAACCTCCTTTTTTTACAAATAAGTAAACTATGGCCTAGAGAACTGATGTGGCTTACCTGGAGTCACAAGGAACTGATTGGGCTCATGTATAGTCCACTTAAAACAAATTTTATAGTTCCAGGGGTAGGGCTAAAAGCAAGTTATTTTTCTTTCCATGAATGGGCCTTTACTTAGATTCACAGATAACGGTGAAATACAAGATAATTTAAATGCCTTCTACCATTGTCCAGAGACTCAATAAAAATGGGAATTAAAGGTTAAAGCTCTCCCCACTCAAGGTCATCTCTGGTACAAACTGTTGGGAGTTATGGGGGTACTGGATTTGCTCAGCCAGCCCGTAGGTGCTCAGGAACCTGAATGCTGTCTCCTCTGAACAGGAACCAGCCACATTGTATCTGAGGGTCTCCACTAATGGCACAGATCAACAACATGTCTCACTGCCCCAGACAGAAAGTCACTGATACTTTTTGTGAAATCAAAGGAAAATACCAAGAGAGACCAGGCATTTCAAGGCTGGTTCTCTAAACACAAACAACAGACTAACTCTTTAAACTTAGAAAATAAAACAAAAGCCTCACACATCTTCACATATAAATATATCTAATTGCTTCATTATAGTCAAGTCACAACAGTGAGTGTTGTTTTTAGATTTAAGGCTTCTACTTTATGGGACACTCTGTTACCCATAAAAAGAAATTTTTTATCACAAAGCAGTATTTGCTCACAGGGGTTCCCAGCCACTAAAGTGGATTACCCTTAGGCTCCCTATCGAGATGGCCTCAATGTCTAGATTCCAGGTGACTAGGACAGTTTTCATTCTGTGAAGGCATTCCACCTCCTAACTTGAAACTTAATTACCATTCAGCCTCTCCACTCATCGACTCATCTATTCTAGAAAAGAAATAGAATAGGAGGATGACTTTTTTAAATTTTACATTACTTTTTAAATATCTTTTTCTAATATGAAAACAGACAAGCGGCAACATTCCGGCAAAATCAATGTGCAAATTGATTTGTAGGCAGCAAATATAGAACTGTCCCCTGCTCCCAGCCTCAACAGGCAGCCCTCTTCTCTTCCACAGGGAAGAGAATCTAACGTAGGCACCATATGAACTCATTAGTACCCTCTAAAGTAGACAACCATTATCCCGTATGCCCAGAATAGCACTCCTCTCTTCTGGAAAGTGTTCCTTCAAAATCATGTGGCCTAGAGGAGCTGCCATCACAGTGTCCCTCGTGTGCCCCTAAACATTGGCTGGACCAATCAGAGCCCATCCTAGAACTTTTTTTTTTAGCTGTAGCTTTTTCCTCTTTGGTTGCAAGGTCTTAAAGAAGTTAGCCTAAATCTCTTGGGGCCCCTACCCTGGCCCTGTGATAAAGCCTGTCTAGAGTAGAAGAGAGATGCAGAATCAGAGCTGAGAGGCCAAGATATGAGAGAGAGAGAGAGAGAGAGAGAGAGAGAGAAGCCTAACAGCTCAAAATTCCTGATTCTGATAACCTCTGGCTTCATCCTTTTCCTACACAGCTAATAAACTGATGAATCTCCTATTTTGCTTAAGGGAGTGTGAATTAGAATTCCAGTCACCTGCAACCAAAGAATCCCAACTGAAACAGAAACCACTGCAGGGGTCAGTCCACTTACTGTTGCGATGCAGGCAGGAGTTAACATGTAGTTTAAAAGGACAGTAGTTTCACTCTCTCGCCAAATAAAAGAAGAGAGTATGCCTTATCTCTTTACACTTTCCATCTCAAGAAGTCATCTCAACTACTGGTATTTGGAAGGAGAGACAGTCTCTGCCACATGCTGGTCTTTCCTTGTGGACTCCTGTATCAATTTGCTAGGGCTGCTATATCAAAATACCATAGACTGAGAGGCTTAAAAACAGAAATTTATTTCTCAGTTTTGGAAGCTAAAGAGTCCAAGAACCAATAGGGTTTAGTTCCTGGTGAGAGCTCTATTCCTGGCCTGCAGATAGCCACCTTCCTGCTAAGTCTACATATGGCAGTGAGAGGGGAGAGAGACAGAGAGACAGAGAGAGACAGAGATACAGAGAGACAGAGACAGAGACAGAGACTGTGAGCCTTCTGAAATCTCTTCTTAGAAGGACACTAAGCCTATTGGATCAAGATTCCACCCTTATTACCCCATTTAACCATAATTACCCCATAAAGGTCCTCTCTCCAAATACAGTCACACTGCAGATTGGGTCTTCGATATATAAATTTTATAGAACATAAACATTCATTCCCTATGTGAGAGAAAGACTCCTTCAGAAGCACAAAGGCCAGAATGACAGCAGTTTTAGAGGTAGAAGGCACAGAGATCAGATCAAACATTGATGAACAATTTAGTTCAGCAAACATTCATCAATTCTTTGCTATATACCAAGACGTGTGCTAGCATGGGGAATTAAAAAATGGATAAACTACATGCCCTGCCCTCAAGGAGCTTACTGACAAAGGAAAAATCAGCCAACAAACAGATAAATTCAGTGTAACACAACAAATAATCAGACTGATAAGTGTTCAAGGTACAATGGTCAGGACCCTTTACCTTTCAGGACCCACACATAAGCATCAAAAGTGAGGCTGGAAAAAGGGGGTGGAAATGGCATTTCAGGAAGAGAGATGATATGCTACGCATGGTTGCACAAGGTGTTTGACCCATGAAAAGGTAAGTTAGAAAAAGAAGCCCGTCAGGAGGTGAGGCTGAATGAGAAAAGTAGGGGGTCTATAATAAACTGCTCTTGTTGGCATTCTGGAGGCTTTACGTGGGGAAACTATTGGTCAGGTATGTGTGTCAGTTACATTATGATGGTGGGTGAGTGGAAGGACAAGAGCAAATGTGGGAAGACCAATTTAGGAGAAGGCTGTTATGGTTCAAATGATAAGGGTCTTTTCTTGAACTGAAACAGATTTTCTAGAGATGAAGGGACAGATTTGAAAAATATCTAGGCTAGAAGGGAAGAAGTCATGTGAAGATCCGGCAGAGGTTAGAGGGATGCAGTTACCAGCCAAGGAAAGCCAAAGATTGTGGGCAGTCACTAGAAGCTAGAAGAGGCAAGGAAGGATTCTTCCCCAGAATCTTCAGGGAAAGCGTTCTCCTACTGACACCTTGATTTTGGACTTCCAGTCTCCTAACCGGTAATAAAATAAATTTATATTGTATCAAGTTAAAAAGAAAATATTTAGGCTATAAAATGGTAACAATTGGTGACTAATGGTATGAGGAGGAGCATGAAGAAGACCAGGAAGATTGCAAAGTATCTCCCCGGGTAACAGTATTGGGCAGAGTTGTGGACTGGGAATTGGTGTAGGAAGTACAGGGTAAGCGCAGAGACAAGACTAGCACACAGGAAATACAGTTTACTCGGAGAGTGCTAACTTACACAATATGAACAATAGTGCAAAATGTGCCCTAAACTGCAACAGGGAAGAAGGTAAAAAGTGCACCTGGGAAGATTTCCATGATCTCTAAAAGCTTTAAATGAAGGCTGGAAAATACCATGGCCCTTTGTGCTGGGTTGATAGACTGGAGGCCTGTGGGCTGAAATTGCCTGCCCATATTCTGTTTTTGCCTGCACAATGTTGCTTTGTTGTTTCAATGAATCAGTTTCAATGATTCTGGTCTCTCAGTGACAGTGTGTGGGAGTCATGGCACTGGGACTGCCTTCTCTGTCAATAATAAACTGGGCTGGGAAGTCAGTACCAGGCTTTCCAGACTAGGCAGGCACTGTTAGACCTATCTCCAGTAAGTATTAAGAGTTGTCCCACGGCACCACAAAGGCAGGAGAAAAACAACCTTACTGAAATCAACCCTGGTGAGATGTTCCCACAATCATCATCTAATGAAAATATAAATCTTTCTCTCAAAATTCAAGGTTAGGACATTTCCTCAACTGACGATTGAGCTCTCAAAGTTTTTTTGTTTTAAACTAAATGTAATGAGGCCAAATATTTAAAAGTATTTTTATTCAGATCCTGTATATATACTATACTAGCTATTACTAACATTAATAGTATATCTATTACTTTTCTCTTAACAGTTCAAAGTGTTCTAATAAATCATAAAGCAAAGTTTCCCAAGCCTATATTACTTGTGATCTTTATCTGGAGTCTATATCAAATATAATGGAGAGGGCAAAGTTATAGACAGAACAGATACAACTTGATTATAATAGAGGAGTCCTCTCAAGAAATACTCCCTCTGATGTGCATTTAATATCACAATTTCATTTGCAGAGTAAGTCTCTATTAAAATTTCAGAGGTAGTATCACATGGCAGAAAAAACTGTTTTTCAGTCAAGGGCTAGATGGTTACATTTAAGGGCTATGAGATAGGGAAAACTATGGGTTATTTGAAATGGCTGCCACCTGTATGGTCTGTTTACTCTGAGGAAGAGGTCGACCAAAAGTATCTGGTAGAAAAAGTAACTACCAGCAATTGGTAAGGATGATCATCTATATTTATGGATAATTCACACATATGGATAATTCACCTGAGTGTTTAAGGGCAGGCTGTTGGGCCCTTTTTACATTCTTTGGAGCATCCTCATTTATCTGAATTGAGGGATTTTTCTTTGTCATGTGTGTGTGTGTGTTGTGTAAGAAGGCATTTTTTTCCAGCTTATAAGATCTACAAGTGTCTTGTCAGTAGTTGGGACAATGGGCCAACTAGCTGTGTGATCTGCCAGACAAAGTTACTTTGACTCTTGTCTCATTTTTAATCTAAAGCCCTTTTCAAAATGTTCTTTCAGATGTTGTAGTCCAGCTAAAAGGCTAGTTCCCATTCCAATTTCTGTTTTCAAATTAGATCTCCAGTTTCAGACTCAACTCCACTGACAAGAGGAGCTGAACGTGCTGCTATTCCACCAGTATCTTCTTTAACTCTGGAATGTTGTCCAAAGGTATTTTTTAATCTATCCTAAAAAATCTCCAATAGTTTTATAATTTTTGTTTATTTGTTTGCATAATTAAATTATAGTCCAATAGATTTTCACTAGAAATGTTTTGGGTATGACTTCTAGGAGACTTTAATGTACATTTTTAGTCTTTCCTTGACTCTTGTTTATTAAGGAAAGAGAGATGCTGTAGGTCCATTTCTGGGTCAGATAAATCCACTTTTATCATCCAAGATTTAGTCTCTGAGGTTCTGACCAACGTGGGTTCAAGTTAATATGTCAGGTAATCCTAGGTCATATGCCCCCCGCAAAGAATTATAAATTCTTCTGTGAATATTGGCTGGTCTTGTTTGAGTTTGGGGAAATCTTTTATTATAGTTCTTAATTTATTTTGAGTCCAAGATTTAAATTCTACACTTTTCTGCTTATCTGACTCATGTGAGGGATGGATATTTAGAGGCAACTGGAATTTGGGTGCTAGGAGATTTATTTGGAAAAGGCAGGGTGTCTAGGCAAGGGGAAGATGAGGGAGGAGCTGATAGAAGCACAAAAGTAGGGGATCAGAAGGATAATTATGGAGAGGGTGAGCTGATATCAAACAATTCTAGTTTGCTCTTGCTTTAGTTTGCCTAATGGCTCATTAGCTTTGGTCAAAGAATCTTCGGTAAAGCCATTGACTCAGAATTGTATGTAGAAGCCTCTGCATACCGACCAAAGAATGCTGCCCATTGGGCCTGAGAAATATTATTCCCTTTTCTTCTTCTCAAACGATCATTATATTCTAATTAAATGTTCTCCAGAGTGGCCACTGAAGGCCCAAATCATCCTTGGTGAGTTATGCCATTTTGAAAGATAACCACAAGAAATAGCATTATAAAGAGAGTGCATGTAAGAAGTAGGAGTTTTTCCAGGTAGAAGAGAGGATTTAAAATTAGATGATGCCTTGAGAACTGGTAATAGTTGGTAGGAACATAACGCTTGTGCACCCAATATCTTGGGTTCCCTGCAGGATGCTTGGCTGCCTTCAATTGCAGACCCCATAATCTGTGCCCCCAGGAGGTGCAAAACAGTAAGAACACTTTCTCTGGATCAAAGATAAGGTCTAAGGACACAAAATCAAACAGAAGAACCTCATTCAGTTTCATTGGTGACTCCCAGCAAAGTTTGTTCAAGGAGGCGTTGGTCTGATGAGAGCTACAATCACACCAGTCTGTGAGTTTAGCTCACACAAAAGGCTTACAGGGCTTGTGCCTATATTCTATCCTGTGATTCTCCTTCGTATGACAGCACAACAACACAAAACAGTGACACGAAAGAGAGCAAAAAAGGATGAAACAGAGTGGCCTGGCTACACCAAGGATGCCAAAAAAATGGGAACCAATAACAAAATCTGGATACCAAACTGAGAATAAACAGCCATGGAACTCAACGCAGAGAAAGTAAAGTTTAGACCCAGTGCTGACTTACAATGTCATCACTGAGAGCTGCAAAGTACAAAGAGCCTCTGGAAGTTCCACACCTGGCCAAAAGCTGTACCCATGGCAACAGCCAGTGCAGACCATATTTCAATGGGACCTTCACAATAACTATGGAAATAAACAAAGACAATCAAATGAGAAAAGCAAAGCCTATTTATTTAGAGCTTGCCCTAGTAAGGGAGTCAGCCACCATCACCTGTGTTTGGCAGAGACTCAAAAGTAGTCAAAGGAGTGAAAAAACTTATAGTAGAATAAGAGGTACAGACCATGTCAAGGCCAGCTGCTACTTGTTTGGAGTTTGTAAACCTTTCAGAGATTTTAGTCCACAGCATGGGCCAAGGCCAGCCACTTATGAGTATCAGCCGCTGAAATAGTTTTGGGTCTGTTGTTGAGTCGGGTAGGGTGGGTTCTCAAGGAATAACCAACCAAGGTGGGGCGAGTTTGATAAAGATTCAGATTTAGTGCCTACCTGCACCTGCAGGCTGGATTGGGGGAGGGCTCAACAAAGGAACAAAATGGCAGGAAAACTGCATCCCAGGCCTCACTCTGAAGTCAGACAGTTCAGTTCCATCCCCTACATTCTTGGAGCTTTTGTTGCTGCTGCCCAAGGCTGGAGCTCAGAGTGTGTGAACTCATCTTTGAATGAGTCCATGTGTGGGCCCTTTAAGAGGATGCCTGGTACTCTAGAAGCCCTTTTTTTAAACCAGATGGAGTCCCAACTATTTTCACAGCCAGATATTATAGAGATACCCCTTCCCAGCACTGGTAATCAAGGCTGGGGAGCCCAGTGTTGGGCTGGGAAGCCTTGATCCTCAGTAGGGACCGCTATGGATGAGATATTCTTCCCGACTCTTAACTGCCACACATGGGTGTGGGACCAGCCTGTTTAGCATCTCCACCCCTCCTACCAGTCTCAACATGGTTTCTTCTTTATATCCTTAGTTATAAGAGTTCTGTACAGCTAGTCTTCAGGTGATTCTCAAGGGTGGTGGTTCTATAATTTAGTTGTAATTTTGATGTGGTCATGGGAGGAGGTGAGCATAGAGTTTACCTAGTCTACCATCTTGATTGGCAATTAGAGCATTGTTTTTGAGGAACACATTTATTCTATCATGAATTTGGATGTTAGAATACATTTACAGAAGCAATGTGGCTGTTTAATTCAAATTAAATAAGATTCTTGGGACATTATTTAAAAGAAGTAATCAGCAAATTTTTTTCTCTAAGGGGCCAGAAAGTAAATATTTTAGGCTTTGAAGTCTATACTGTATCTGTCACCTATTCTCTGTTTGTCATTGTTTTTTTATTTTTAGCAACTTTTCAAAAATGTAAAACCTTTATTATTTCTAGAGCTGTATAAAAACAAGTCACAAGCTGGATTTGAGGCTTGCAGAACCTTATCTAAAAGCCAAAGTTCATTGACTTCTTTCTTAAGAGAGCATTTTGGAAAAAATATTTAAGCATGAATAGCTAAATGTTCTTGAAAGGGTATAAAATGGACTTTTTCAGGCATAAAATAAATAAATAAATAAAAGAGATTGAAGTGACTACTGTCAATGAAATAATGTTCAGACTTATAGAAAAGTTTTATAAGAGTTTATTCAGCCAAATTTTGAGGACACACCCAGGAGCAAGACCTCCATGGACTGAGAAAATGCTCCAAAGAATGGAAGTTTTGCAGTTTATTTTATACATTACAATCAAAGAATAAGATGTAAGGAAGATGCATAAAATCCACTGGTGGAAGATCAAGGAGGAGAGAGAAAGCAAAGCAGAGAAATCTCTAGAATTGGATAAGAAGTAAATTAGAGAAACACACTTCTTTTACTTTGGTGTGTACAGGATAATTAATTAACATTTATAGCACATAGAGGTGGTATGCTGCAGGGAACAAGATAACAATGAGGGGGTTCTGTGATCCCATGCTCTGGTGGTCTTGTGCTCTGGTACCTGCAGTTGTGCTTTTGAGGAGTCTTAGAAAAGAAAATTACTCTGACATTTTCAAAGATATGTTATCCCAGATGCATAAAAAGAAGGGATAGGGCTCACTTAAGATAAAGATTGGACTTTGCTAAAGAAGCTATAGGCATGGCACTATATGACTATCTGCCATAACCTGTCCAGTTAGGAATTCGTGGTCAGACCATCCTGTGTGATTATTTCTGGTCACTGAGTCTGTCAAGCCTGCCATGTGGCCCCCCTGAGCTTGTCATGTGTATTATATAGCCCCTTTTTCATTCATACTACTGAATCTTTAGAATCAGAATCACCTTGAGGACTCGTTAAAACCCAGATTGCTATGGGAGCCAAGTTCTCAAGTGATGCTAATGTTTATTGTCCAGGACCACATTCTTAGAACCACTGCTGTACAGATGGAACTATCAAATGAAGGCCTCTGATATTTTTATTTTCTGCAATTTTTCCTCTGCTGCATCTCCTCTCAGAGCTGCTTGTATATTAAGTACTTCATAGGTGCCCCCACTGAAACTTCATAGTCTCACCCAACTCTGAGGACAAAAGGAAAAGAATGTTGTTGAACCATTAGCATTCTCTGAGAAGCAGCACTGGAGCAAGAATACAGCAAGTATCTAGGAGTGTGATTCCCTTTGAACTGAGTACTTTTTATTCCCCCTGTCCCCCAGGTAAGTCCTGGTGTTGAGGCTGCTGTTCTGTGATGAACCAGAATAGAATACAGTGGACGCCTATATAACCTGTGTGACTAGTTCAATCTTCAAGAACCCTAGTCTCCAAGACAGTTGTTTCAATACTTTCTTTCTTTCTATTTTACATTCATTTAATTTATTCTATTCATATTGTACAATTGTTATACAACATTCAAAAAGACAAAAACCTAATCCATTTTCCAATACCAGATCAGAGCTAAGTTGCAAAAATGGAAAACAGTACAGTAAGTTACAAGAAGAGCTCAGATATTCTATATAAGTCACTCTGCCTGCCACATGATATATTTAAAGCTTTAAGTATTACCACAGGAGAATCTTTTATCTTTGCAGTGACCATACAGTTCCTGTGGATGAGGTCTTCTTAGTTTAATGTGTATTTTCTTTTGAGAACAGAAACATAAAGGTTTTGAACAAGTCTGATATGGATTACTTTTACTAAAAACTTTTTTGGCATTTTCAACAGAGTTGTTTGAAATAATCTTATATAAAAAATAAATCTTTTTATATTGGGAATAAATACACCACAGGTAGGCTCTACTCTACCTGGCCTTAAATCTTGACAGTGAAAACAGCCATATTTTAGTTCCTAAATCTGGAAGTTGGGCTTCCTGAGCAAATCAAAAGTGTCTCCCTGTGCCTGCTTGCTCTTCCTTTTCCGAGGTATCCTCACATCTTCCTCCCCCAACACATCATACTACCCTAAGTCCTCCTGATCTTGGCCTTGGTGGTGGCTGCTGTGGCTGGACCTCTGTAAGACCAGAAAGCTCCTTAACTCCCTGTCTTCCCCACTCTTCTGCAGCCAGATCAAGTCCCTGTAGCTGATCACTGGTGAATAGACTCCCCAGACTAGCAGGGGTGCCTTGTAGCACATGCTGCCCCAGGAGAAGTGCCACACAAGGTTCCAGGTCCCAGCAAGTGCTACACAGGCTTGTCCACCTGCAGACTCACCTGCATGCCCGTGTCCTTGGTGTTGGCCTTGAATGGTTACAGGCTCAGGTTGGGGTTCATCTAGGAGAGAATGGCCTTAATCTGCCCTCTCTTGTACAGGTCTATGCTGTAGTTGAAGGCATTCATGAGCACCAGTAGCCCCTGCCTGGCTAGAAAAGTAGGAGGACTGGTATTTTGCCTCCATTTAGCCTTTTGTGCTCAAAGAGTCCAGGCTGAGCCAAAGACAATGTGTTTTCATAGCCCTGGTATAAGCAGTCAAGAACACAAATAAAATTCTCCATTCACTCACCAGTGCCCAAGTGCAATATCTTGGTTTAGTTTGTGTCTTACTTTGGACTTCCACCTTTAATTGCTTCTTCTTTCTCTTGATCAAATTAGTCCTCGATCCTTGTTTTAATGGATTCAGATGTTGATGTTAGTTTGGTTTATTAGAGTTACCTGTGAGAATTTTTGTCAGTCCTTAACCACACTATATGTATGTATTTCCCCTGGGGTCAAATACCAGCTTATTTGCTGAGTTAATATAGATAAACACTCAGAACAGTAGCTGGTACGTAATTTGTGCTATACAAGTCACAAGTCTGACCATTTGCTATTATTATTCACATCACCTAGCACAGAGCCAGGCTTAGTAGGAGCTAAATAGATATTTTTTAAATGTGTAAATAAATGAATAGTAAGACTCCTGGTTATAAGCCCTTTTCCCCTAAGGTTCTTGTAGTTTACCCATTGTCCTTGGAAGCATAACTAACACAGGAACCTCATGTGACTGACTTTGGAAGAGCCTCCAGACAAGACCTATGTTAGTCCTAAACACTCACCCAAAGTCTTCTGCTGTAACAAAAGTGTTCCTGTGAATAAAGACATGGAAGCAGCAATTTAAGAAAAGGATATTCCTTTGGGATATGCTTAAAGGCATATGGAGTATCTGTTTGTGTTCTTACTTCTCTATGGTTATGGGTAGTAATTCCAGTTTAAACAACTTGGAGGGGAGGAGGATGGAAGGAAATGGGTGGGAGGAAGATGCAAGTAATATTTTTTAAAGTATGTTAAGCACCCAGTAGAGTGACAAATTCAGTTATGTTCAGAAGTAGAAATGCTGGAATAGCTGGCAGCAAGACTGTCTGTATCTACTCAGTGAGAAAGTTTTAAAACTCAGAGAAGCCATCATCACTTATACCGAGGAGAAAAGAGGATTAGGAAACTGATAGGGTATAACACCACAGAGATGTCCTGTTATCAACTATATGTAAATTCTAACAGTTGAATGAATACATGAAAGTCTTCATGGTTTCCCAATACCTATACTCAGTCGACAGAAAAGATTGGGTTTTACCAATAGAAGAAAAACATTCAAAACATTGAAACCAAGTTTAAAATGAGCAAAGGCTTATTTTAACTGATTTAGTTTCTAATTCTTTCTTTGAATAATAGTTTATTGTTAATTAAAAAAATTATATGTCCAAGAGCACCATGAACAACTCTTGCAAAACCATACAAAAGTAAACATGGACATAATTTCCACTCTCAAAAACTTGAGGCAAATTTTGCTTCCTCAGGGATCCAAATACACCAATCGATATATATGTAGAGTGGCACATTAAATCAAAAATAGGCTCTTTTTAGCACCAGCACTGTATAATTACAGCATTTTAATCTATGTTCCCTCTCCAGGTACCTGGGCAGTGATCTAACCCATAGGTTGGATCTATGTAGTCTAGGTACCATACTTTAAAAGATTGATTGAGACGAATTGAAAATAAATGATAGCATGGATTATGTACAAGTTAGTGAACTGTTAACTCAAGAAAACAATATATTTGGAGAATATACAAATAATATTTTGGCTTAATGACTATAAGTTTTTAATAGCTATCAAGTTTCCTTGTATAATATTAGTAAAACTTCCAAGAATAACCAGGAAAATATAGGCCTTTTAATAGATTCTTTTCTTCTGATATCATAGTAGTTCTATAGCACTCACTGATCTACTTTCATCAATCAAACTGTAGAATATTGGGGGAGGAGTGCTTATTGTCTTTCTCTCCTCCTTTTGGGACTCCATTTACATAACATCTTAGTGTTTCCAGAGGCCCATGAGATTGTTTATTATTTTTTCATCTTTCGTTCTCTGTGTTATTCAGATTGGAAATTTTTTTTTTTTTGATCTATCTTTAAGACAGAATTTCCTTTTGGTTATTATTTATAGTTTCTATTTCCCTTCTGAAATTTCCTCTTTTCACTTATTATGACTATATTTTCTTTTATATAATTAAGTGTGGTTAATATATGTTTTAAAATTTTGCCTGTTGAGTCCAACAATTTGGCTGTAATGGATATCAGTCTCCAGTGATGGACTTTCTCTTGAAAATGGGTCACATTTCACCTGTCTAGTAATTTTGGATTGTACCTTAAACATTGTGAATGGTATGTTGTAGAGACTAAAATTTTATTATATCCTTACTGAAATTTCTTTGTTTGTAAGTTTGTTTGTTTGGTTTAGCATGCAGTTAATGTAACTGAGTTCAAATTGTAAACCCAGTCTTTTGGGAAACAGCCAGAATGACCAAGTGTCATGATTTGTCTGGCACTGATTGGGGTTCCTGGAACATGGGACTTTCAGTTATAAAATTATGAAAGTCTTGGCAAACTGAGACAATTTGGTCAACTTTGTGGCAGTTCAAATCTCAGTTGAGTTTTTTTAGTCTTAGGTTGGAATTGTTTGTAATCTGCCCCACACATACATAATGTGCATACATGATTCAAGGATTAGCCAGAGATCTGGGCAGAGTTTAAAACACAGAATCTTTGCAGATGAGAACTTAAACACATCCAACTTTCTCCAAGAGTACAGATATAACTTACATTGGTGACATCCTCCTCCAAAGAGATTCATTTGATAGACTTATTCAAGACATATAAATGCTCACAAAGAAGCTTATAAAAAGAACATGGATTGCTGCCTCACACACAGTAAAAGTCCCCACCATCTTGGTTAAATTCATGAAAATTACTTGATAAGCCAAGGATCACTTCATCCCTGACACTGTCAAGAAAAAACTATTGACTCTTCCAGCACCCATATAAAAACAAACCCAATGTCATTTAGGTCTTTTTGGATTCTAAAGGCAACATATTTCTCATTAACAAATTTTACCTAAGTCCATTTACACTCTTACTCACGATTCAGCCCACCTTAAATGAGACTTTCTACCATGAAAGTCTTTATACTCTTTCCAAATTGAAATACAATGGGCTCTCCCATTAGTGCCACAGATCAACACCCAAGATTCCTTCACTGTAGAGGATTTAGCAGCCTTATTTCATGACTCCTGGGGTTTCTAGACTCACTCATAATGGCCATAAGTTGCCAGTGGGCTTCTAGTGAAAGAAACTGACCTCCTCAGCCCCATGCTACATGCAATTAGAATGTCAATTGCTGGCCACATACTACACTCTCATGAAAATAAAGGTTCTCACAAACCCCAAGACCATGATCCTCCATACCCAGATCCCTACTCTGCCTTGAGTCATGAAAACAGTACCCTGAAATCTCAGCATGGCCATGAAGATCTTCTTGATAAAATGAAAATTATATCTATATATAAAGTCAAACCATCTCTAGAAAAGGATGATTTTCCTTGTGTTAAAGCCTCGCCAGGGAGTTTACGTGCTTCTCAAATGGGATTGCCACTACACAAATAACAGCCTACTGGAAAGCTGCTGCTTTTCATCCCTTAACTGGAATGTTCCTAATATAGGATGGGACCTTACAAGGTTTACATTGGGCTGAACTTCAAGGTGTCAGTTATATTAGCACAGGATGCCCTGGCCCCAACAATGGACCACATCTGCACATTTTTATAGACCCTCGGTCCATTGCCAATGGTCTGCCTGTCTAGCCTGGCCAATGACAGCAACAAAAATTCCTTATTCGAGTTTGTCCATCATAGAGTAAAGACCTCTAGAAATATCATGCATAAATCCTTAAATGTAAATCAAGGTTGTATACATCTGAGCACATACTAAAGCTAAACTACAAGTCTTCATCAAGATACACCTTAACCCCTTTGGAGTCCCAGATATCACGTTAGTAAAGAAGGCATTTGTTTCACTTTTCAAAATATATAATATGGGCTCTTGAACAAGGCATTCATCAGAAATTTTACCTCTCTTACTGTGCCCAGGCTACAGGCCTCACAGAGCATCATAATGGCTTAAACAAGTTCAAATTCAATTAAATGAATCATGGCACATTTGAGTGTCAGGGATAAAGCAGCCCTCAGCTTATCAAGTAATATAAGCAGAAATCCCTTGGACAGGATTTCAAAGAAAGCAATTGCTTCTCTGATAAAAAGGGACAGACTCAAATCGTATGCATCTACTGTTTTTTGCTCTTCACTTTCTCTTATTCTTTCTGCCTAGAACATCGATGTTATGGCTGGAGGATGAGCAGCCATCATAAGTCCCCAAGAAAGGAAGTCATAAATTAATCCTTTTTTGGTCAGGCCTCCTTAGCTGGATTTTATTACATGCAGCTGAATATAATCTTAATGAATACAGTCTAATTCTGGTTTTTTACTTCTTCTTAAGTCAAACAAATTTGCATTATGGTTCTCACTTGATAGTACTTTCAATATCTATAGCTGTATTATCTTGTTCTTTCTTTTATTCTATATATTTTAAAAAATTATTTTAGATTCTGAATCGTCTATTCTTTTGACCTTTGCAAAGTATCAAGTCTTAGACTTATTTATCAATTTTATTGCTGTCCTGTATTTTAATTAGTTAATATCTGTTTTTTAATAATTTTATTCTATTATTTCCTACACGTATATCTTGTTCTTTTATAGATGCATGCATCGATTCTTTTGTTTTTAATTTTTAATTTTCTTGTTTAATAATAAAATTATTTAAGGCTATATAATTTTGTCTTAGCACACATTTAGCCCCATGTCATAATTTTTGATATCTAGTGTTTACATTCCTTTTATAAACAAATAATTTATAATTATAGTTTTAAGATTTTTTCCTAAGTCCAAAATTTACTTAACAGAGCAATTTGTGTGTGTGTGTGTGTGTGTGTGTGTGTGTGTGCATGTGTGTGTGTGTTTCTTTTTGCTTTGTTAGTAATTTCTATTATTGCATTGGTGTCAGAGAACATAGCCTGTGGAATTTCTAATTTAAATTTTATCAAGGTTTTCTTTGTGGTCTATTACGTAATTAATTTTTACAAATGTTAAACATTTAAAATAATGACTAAAACCCTAAAGATTTCACACACACACACACACACACACACACACACACACACACATACAAAACTCTCTTAGAATGAATGAATTCAGCCGAGTTGCATGATAAAAAATCAACATGCAATGAACAATCCAAAGGGAAATTAAGAAAACAACTCTATTTACAATCACATCAGAAAGAATAACATACTTAGGAATTAACTTAACCAAAAAGGCAAAAGACTTGTATACTAAAAACTAAAAACATTGCCAAAAATAATTAAAGAAGATAAATATATGGAAAAACACCCGTGTTCATGGATCAGAAGACTTAATATCAGTATGATAATACTATCCAAAGTAATCTACAGATTCAATGCAAACCCTATCAAAATCTCAATGATGTTTTTTGCAGAAATAGAAAAAATATCATAAAATTTATATAGAGTCTCAAGGGACTCCAAATAGCGAAACAATTTTGAGAAAGAACAGAACTTACACATGTTGTTTCCAAAACTTACTACAAAGCTATAGTAATGAAAACAGTGTAAATATAGACCTAATGACAGAACAAAGAAATAAACCCTCACACCTATGATCAGTTGATTTTTGACAAGAGTACCAAGATCATTTAATGGAGAAAAGATAGTCTTTTCAACAAATGATTTTGGGAAAACTGAACATCCAGATGTAAACAAATGAAGCTGTTCCCTTACTTTTTACTATACACAAAAATGAACTCAAAATGGATGATAGACCTAAACATAAGTGCTAAAACTAAAATGCTTAGAAGTAAGTGAAGGGAAAGCTTCAAAACATCAGATTTGGCAATGATTTCTTGGCTGTGACACCAAAAACACAGGTAAAATAATTTAAAAATATATGCATTAGACTTCATTTAAACTAAAAACTTTGATTCATCAAAGAACACTATCAAAAGAGTGAAAGACAACCTACTGAACAGCAGAAGTTATTAATAAATTATATATCTGATAAAAAGTTACTATCCAAAATATGTTAGGATCTCATTAACTTAACATCAAAAAAATAAACGATCCAATGTAAAAATGGGCAAAGGACCTGAATAGACATTTCTTTAAGCAGGACATACTTATGCCCAACAGACATATGAAAAGATGTTCCACATCAGTTATCATCAGAGAAATACAAATTAAAACTACAATGAGATATCACCTAACATCTGTCAAAAACGGCTATCACGAATAAGTCAACAAATAACAAGTGCTGGTGAGGATGTAGATAAAAGAAACCCTTGTACACTGTTGGTGAGATTGCAAAGTGGTGAAGCCACTTTGGAGATTCCTCAAAAAATTAAAAATAGATCTGGCATACATTCCAGCAATTCTACTTCTGAATATTTAACTGAAGGAAACAAAAACACTACTTTGAAAATATACATGCACTCCTATGTTTACTGCAGTATTACTAGTAATAGCCAAGATGTGGAAGCAATCTAGATGTCCACCAATACATAAATGGATAAAGAAGAGGTGGTATAATGGATTATTACCATAAAAAATAATGAAATCTTGCAATTTGCAATAGCATGGACAAACCTAGAAGGTATTATGCTAAGTGAAGTCTGACAGAGAAAGACAAATACTGTGTGCTTTCACTTATACGTGGAATAAAAAAATGAATAAACAAAACAAAATAGAAACCCACACATAAATATGTAGAACAAGCTGATGGTTGCCAAAGGGGAAGGTGGAGGATGGAAAAATTTTTAAATGGTGAAGGGGCAATCAATCAATCAATCAATAAAATTGATAAATGTAAAGACTAGAATAATCAAATGGAAAATAAAATAAATATGGAACTGAGTCATACAGAGAACAAAATAATGAAGAAACCCAGGAGAGCTATGAGATTTGATCAGAAAGGCAAATATAAAGATAATAGGTAAATGGAAAGGAGAAAAGAGAAGTGGGGAGAGAGCTTATTAAAAAATAATAATAATAGCTGAGAACTTTCCAAACCTGGGGAAGGGCATGGACATACAAGTCCACCAAGCCAATAGAAAACCCTATTATCTCAATGCAAAAAGACCTTCTCTAAGACACTGTCAAAGTGTTCTGAAACTGTCAAAAATTGGTGATAAAAAAAGAATCTTAAAGGTAACCAGGAGAAAAAGAATCCCCATTAAGGCACTAGCGGAATTCTCAGCAGAAACTCGATAAGCCAGGAGAGAGTGGAAAGACATATTCAAACTGTTGGAAGATAAAAACTTCCAGACAAGAATACTTTGTCTGGCAAAGTTATCCTTCATCTTTGAAGGAGAAATAGAGACTTCTCCAGACAAACAAGATCTGAGGAAGTTCACCATACTAAACCTGCATTGCAAAAAATGCTCAAAAATTTCTACAAGCTGAAATAAAAAAAAAAAAAAACACTAATCAGTGACATGAAAACATATGAAAGTACAAACACTTTGGTAAAGGAGAAAAATAGACAAAATGTTACTATATTAGAATAGTGTGTTAATCACTTAACTATAGTAGAAGTTTCAATAAAAAACAGTATTGAAAAGAGCTATAGCTACTATAATTTTTTTAACAAATACGCAGCATTAAAAGGAGGACATAATCCTTCTACTATGCATTTAGTATCACAATTTCATATGCAAAGTAACTATCTCTCCATTAAAATTGCAAGGGTGGTATCACAGGACAGAAAGAACTATTTTTCAGTCAAGAGCCAATAAATTGTGACTTTAAGCCAAAAACAAGAGACAAAGATAGTTTTGATATAATGATAAAAAATTCAATATATTAAGAAGATATAACAATGGTCAATATTTAGACACCCAATATCAGAGTATGTAAATATGTTAAGCAAATAATAACAGATCTGAACAGAGAGATTGACAACAACACAATCATAGCAGGAAAAGGAAACTTCAATACTCTACTCTCAGCAATGAATAGATCATCCAGATAGGAAACGAAAAAGAAAACATTGGAATTGAGCCACACTTTAATCTAAAGAGACTTAATAAACATATACAGAACATTCGATCCATCAGCAGCAGAATACACATTTTACTCAGGTGCACGTGGAATATTCTCCAGGCTAGATTATATGATAGGACCCAAAACAACTCTTAGCAAATATGAGGATCGAAATCATACCAACTATCTTTCCTAGCCACAATAGTATGAAACTAGAAATTAACAAGAAGAGGAAAGCTAGAAAATACAGAGATATGTGGAAACTAAAAAACACACTACTGAACAACCAAAGTCAAAGAAGCATTCAAAATGAAAATAAATCATTACTTCAAAACAAATAAAAATGGAAATACAACATAACAAATCCTACGGAATGCTGCAAAAGCAGTTCTGAGAGGCAAGTTTATTGCAATAAATGCATATATCAAGATAGTAGAAAGATCTTAAATAAACCTAACTTTGTACCTTAAAGAAATAGGAAAAGGACGAATTAAGCCCAAAGTTAACAAAAGGAAAAAAATAATAAAAATTAGAGTAGTAATAAATGAAATAGGAATGAGAAAAGCAATTGAAAGAATCGACAAAACTATGAGCTATTATTTTTAAAAGATAAGCAAACTTGACAAATTTAGCTAGACTAACCAAAAAATAAATAAATAAAAGATAAGACTCACAAATAAAATTAGGAGTGAAAGAGACATTATAATGTTACTACAGAAATACATAGGATCATAAGAAACTACTATGACAATTATATGCCAACAAATTAGAAAACCGAAAAGAAATGAATAAATTTTTAGCAACACACAACCTACCAAATTGAATCAGGAAAAAAAAAAAGAAAATGTGAACTGATCAATAATGAGTAAAGAGATTAAATCAAAAGCCCTCAAACAGAAAACACCAAGATCAAATAGCTTCGCTGGTGAATTTTACCAAACGTTTTAAAA
Source organism: Pteropus vampyrus (assembly GCF_000151845.1). Lineage (NCBI taxonomy): Eukaryota > Metazoa > Chordata > Mammalia > Chiroptera > Pteropodidae > Pteropus > Pteropus vampyrus. The sequence continues at coordinate 2,260,836 of NW_011889290.1, read as the reverse complement.
AAGAATTAATGTGGTGCCATACTGGCCATCGCGGTGGCATACCGGAGCCCTCCTCAGTGTCATCAGAAACATGGCAGAGTGAGAGACGTCCCCAGATCTCTCCCCTTGAAACAAAAATGAGCTGAACATCTAAAACGCAAAACAAAACAAAACAAAACAAAACCAAAAAAACAACCAACCTGCACACCAGCATGTCTGAGCATGTGAAATCTGTGCATAAGTGCTACCACAAGTCAGAACCCCGAGAGTCAAGTGATAGACTGTGAGAAATAAAGAAGCTTCCTCTCCCAGCCAGAGCTCCCTGTAGGAGGAGGGAGAAGGGAGAAGGTGCGGTGGGTTCCCTGAACAGCCCTGCCTGGGAGAGCTGTGAGCTCCATGCAACAGCTGTGGTGCTCAGGAATCAGGGCAGAAAACACAGTAGTGAGTATGGCAGAGAAGCAGGGATGGCAGAGGAACAACAGTTGATTATTACCAACTGCAGCTACAAAACGTGAGGCTGAGCCTCAGCTATCATTCCCCAACCCAAAAGGCCCAACCCCCAAATCTGCCAAGACCGAACATCACAGAGCCCAAATGCTACAAAGCTGTCACTAACCCTGACAAGGACTGAGACTGAGGATAATGAGCATGATTAAATATCTATTAGGGGGAAAAAAGGCATTATTAAGACTTTATGTAAAGCAGAGACCAAAGAGGATTAGACACCACATATTGGAAACCAAAAGAAAAATGCCTTCTTTGAAACAAACTAAAGAGAGACCTTTATATAATAAATCTTCTTTCTGGAAAAAAAAAAGGCAGAAATAAGCAGAGAAATAGTTCATTAAATGCCATGAAAAAACAAAATGACAAGGCATCTCAGAAAGAAAGAGAAAAATCTCCAGAAAATAAGCTTAAAGACATAGAAATATGTGACTTACCTTATAGAGAATCCAGAATGGTACTTCCGAAAAAAACTCAGATCCACAATAATTCATTTTAACAATTCCAGGAATTGAAAACACAACTAGATCAGTAGAATGAGTTTTTTAGCAAGGATATTGAAACCATCAAAAAGAACCAAATAGAAACTCTGGAGATAAAGAACACATTAAAAGAAATGAAGAACAAAATAGCAAGCTTGGGAAATAGAGTCGACCACATGAAGGAAAGAATCAGTGATAGTGAAGACAGAAATCTAGAAATAAATCAGAAGAAAGAAAAGAGAAATCGAAGAATGAAAAATAATTAAAAAGAAATACAAGAACTAGCTAATAACATCAGGAGAGGAAACATAAGAATAATGGGCATTCTCAAAGGGGAGGAAAAGGACCAGGGACTAGAAAGCATTTTCAGACAAATAGTTGACAAGTATTTCCCAAATCTAAGGAATGAGCTAGAAATTAGAATTTAAGAAGTCAACAGAACACCCAATTATCTCAACCCAAAAAAGACTTCTCCAATACATATTGTATTAAAATTATCAAAAATCAACGACAAAGAACGAATTCTCAGGACAGCCAGGGAAAAAAGGACAGTAACCTATAAAGGAACACCCATATGATTATCGTCGATCTTCTCAGCACAAACCTTACAAACTAGAAAGGAGTAGAAACAAATATTCAAACTATTAAATAAAAAGAACTATCAACCAAGAATAATGTACCCAGCAAAGCTCTCCTTTTAATATGAAGGAGGAATAAAGACCTTTCCAGACATACAAAAATTGAGGGAATTCACTATGAGGCTTGCATTACAAGAAATACTGTAAAATAAAATAACAAAAAATATACGTAATTGGGAGTAAGGTAACTATCAGGCAGATAGAAGAAGAGGAGTGCAACCCTTATAAGGAACAGGGCATTATAAGCTTAAAATAAGAAGAGATTTGCTATAGCAAGACAATAATGAACGTTCAGCATACAAACTGAGACAACAATGACTAAAAATGGGAGGATTCAAAGATCCAAATTCACAAACAGGAATGGAGATAAGACAAGTGCAGAAAAAAATGGAAGACTGTGTAAATGTGTGTGTATCTCTCTCTCTATATATATATACACACGAATATTACATATTCGTAATGCTAATCACATGCCAAAGATTCAGAACTGAAGTTTATAACATAAAACAAGAAGGACCAGGGGGAAAACCCACAAAACCAACCAAAAACAAAAACAAAAAAAAAAAAAAACAGACACAGGAGGACAAGGAAACAATGGAAACACCGACCTAACAGAAAGTAAAATAAAATGCAGCTATAAGAAGATCTCACATTTCAAAAATCACCCTAAATATAAATAGACTGAACTCATCAATAAAAAGGCACAGAGTTGCACACTGAATAAAAAAATAAAACCCAACCATATGCTGCCTCCAGGAGAAACATCTCAATTCCAAACACAAATATAGACTCAAAGTGAAAGAGTAGAAAATTATATTTCGAGCAAATGGCATTCAGAGAAAAGCAGGAGTGGTGGTAGTAATATCACGCTAAATAGACTTCAAAATAAAAACGGTAAGGAAAGATACTGAGGGACACTTCATATTGATAAAGAGAATCATGCACCAAGAAATCAGAACATGTATTAATATTTAGGATCTTAATCAGGGAGACTCAAAATACATAACAGAACTAAAGTGAGAAACAAAACAAAACACAATCATAGTTGGGGACCTAAATAGCCCACTCTCAGATATGGACAGATCATCCAAACAAAAAATCAATAAGGAAATAACATCCTTAAATGACACATTAGACCAAGTGGACATAGCTGATATTTACAGAGCCTTTCATTCCAAAATAGCTGCTTTTACATTCTTCTCTAGTGCACGTGGAACATTTTCAAGGATTGTCCTTATACTGGGACACAGAGATAACTTCAAAATATAAGAAGGTTGAAATCATACCAACCATATTCTCTGATCATGTTTTGAAGCTGGAGATCAACTGTAAAAAGAAAGCAGGAAAAACAGCAAATACATGGAGATTAAACAACATGCTACTGAAAAATGACTGGGTCAGAAAAGAAATAAAAAGAGAAATCAAGAGATACATAGAAACAAATGATAATGATAGTACAACATATCAAAACGTTTAGGACACAGCAAAAGCAGTCATAATAAGAAAGTTCATATCATTATATGCCTCTCTCAAAAACAAGAATGAGCCTAAATATACAACCTAATGCTTCATCTTAAAAAACTATAAAAGGAAGAACAGATGAAGCCTAAAGTCAGCAGAAAGAAAAAAACAATAAAAATTATAGCAAAAATAAAATAAATTAAAACAAACAAACAAACAAAAAACAGAAAAAAAATAAATGCAACCAAGAGCTGGTTCTTTGAGAAGTTTAATAAAATTGACAAACCCCTAACTAGACTCACTAAAGAAAAAAGAGAAATGACACAAATAAACAAAATTAGGGATGAAAGAGGACAAATTATGACAGACACCACAGAAATACAAAGGATCCTAGAAGAATACAAAGAAAAAGTATATAACACCACATATAATAACCTAGAAGAAACTGACAAGTACTTAGAAAGATACAACCTTCCTAGATTGAATCAAGAACTGGAAAATCTAAATAGACTGATCAGCAGTATGGAAATTGAAAGAATCATCAAAAACCTACCAAAAAGTAAAAGTCCAGGACCAGAGGGCTTCACCAGTAAATTCTATCAAACATTCAAAGAAGATTTAATACCTATTGTCCTCACTCTTCCAAAAAGTCAAAAGGAAGCAATACTTCCTAACTCATTTTATGAGGCCAATATTCACAACTTGATTAATGTGATATACCACAGAAATTAAAAAATAAGAATTGTATCATCATGTCAATAGATGCAGAAAAAGCCTTTGACAAGATACAGCATTCATGTATGATCAAAACCCTTAACAAAATCGGTATAGAAAGAGAGTATCTTAACATAATAAAAGTCATATATGACAAACAGTCAGCCAACATTATATTTAATGGTGAAAAATTAAAAACATTCCCTCTAAGATCAGGAACAAAACAAGGCTATCCACTATCCCCACTGTTATTCAATATAACGTTGGAAGTCCTAGCGAGTGCAATCAGTCAAGAGAAAAATATAAAAGTCATCTAAATAGGAAATGAAGAAGTCAAACTGTCACTATTTGTGGATGACATGATTCTCTACATAGAAGATTGTAAAGATTCCACAGAACACTACTAGAAACAATAAGCAAATACAGTAAAGTTTCTGGATACAAAATCAATGTTCAAAAACTCATAGCATTCCTATACTCTAATAATGAATTGTCAGAAAAAGAAATGGAAAACATAATTCTTTTTGCAATTGCAACAAAAAGAATAAAATATCTAGGAATAAATCTAATGAAACATGTGAAGGACCTATATAATGAAAACTATAAGACCCTATTAAAAGAAATTGAAGAAGATACAATGAAATGGGAAGATATTCGTGTTCTTAGATTGGAAGAATCAACATAGTTAAAATAACCTTATTATCTAAGGTATTATACAGATTTAATGCAATCTCCATCAAAATCCCATCGGCGTTTTTTAAAGAAATAGAACAAAAAATCATCACATTTGTATGGAGGCACAAAAGACCTCAAATTGCCAAAGCCATCCTGAGAAAAAAGAATGAGGCTGGAGGCATCGCTCTGTCTGACTTGAAATTATGCTACAAAGTGACAATAATCGAAACAGCATGGTATTGGCAGAAAAACAGATACACAGACCAGTGAAACAAAATCGAGAGTCCAGAAGTAAACCCATGTTTATATGGGCAAATAATTTTCGACAAAAGAGCCAAAACATACAATGGAGAAAAGAAAGCCTCTTCAATGAATGGTGCTGGGAAAACTGGAAAGCCACCTGCAAAAGAATGAAACTAGACTGTTGTCTATCACCACACACCAAAATTAACTCAAAATGGATTAAGAACCTGAATATAAGTCCTGAACAATAAAATTCATAGAAGAAAACATAGGAACTAAACTCAAGGACCTTGGACTTAAAGAGGATTTTAAGAATTTGATCTCAAAGGCAAGGGAAGTAAAAGCAAAAATAAATGAATGGGACTACATCAAAATGAAAAGTTTCTGCACTGCAAAAGAAACCATCAACAAGGTAAAGAGACAACCATCCAAATGGAAAAATATATTTGCAAGCAACATCTCTGATAAGGGCCTAATATCCAAAATAAAAAAAAAAAGAACTCATACAACTCAATAAGAAAAAAAAAAAAATGATCCAATTAAAAAATGGGCAGAGGACCTGAACAGACACTTTTCCCTAGAGAACATACGAATGGCCAAAAAATATATGAAAAGATGCTCAACATCTCCAGCTATTAGAGAAATGCAAATCAAAAACACAGTGAGATATCATCTCACACCTGTTCGAATAGCTGTTATCAGTAGGACAAGTAATAACAAGTGTTGGAGAGGATGCAGAGAAAAGACAGCCCTCATACACTGCTGGTCACACTGAAAATTGGTACAGCCACTATGGAAAACAGTATGGAAGTACCTCAGAAAACTGAGAATTGATCTACCATATGATCCAGCAATCCCTCCACTGAGTATTTACCCAAAAGACTTGAAAGCATACATCTAAAAAGATATTTGCACACCGATTTTCATAGCGGCATTATTCATGATGGCCAGGACATGGAAGCAACCGATGTGTGCTATGATAGATGATTGGCTAAAGAAGCTGTGGTACATATGTATGATGGAGTATCACTCAGCCATAAGAAGAGATGATATACTGCCATTTGCAACAACATGGACGGACTTTGAGATAATCATGTTATGCGAAATAAGCCAGACAGAAAAGGTTGAAAATCACATGATATCACTTAAATGTGGTAATTAAATCTAAAAGCAACAAATGAATAGGACAAAGAAAGAGACTCATGGACATGGACAATAGACTAGTGGTTAGCAAAAGGTGGGGGGAGGGGGGAGGCTGGTGGTGTAAAATGGTCAAATATGTGGTGACAGAAAGAAATCTAACTATGAGAGGTGAACGCACAATGTAAATATATAATTGCCTTACTGTTAAAATGTACAGATGAAACTTACCAAATTTTATTAACTAATGTCATCATAAAAGAATAAATTAATAATAATAATAAAAGAATTAATGCCACTTCTTTGCAAACTCATCAAAAAAAATTGAAGAGGAGGAAATACTTCCAAACTCATTCTATGAGTCCAGTATTAACTTGATAATACATTAAAACAAAAGAAAAGAAATCTATAGACCAATATACCTGATAAATATATATGCAAAATATCTCAAAAATATATTAGCCAACCAAATTCAAGAACACATAAAAAGATTATGCACTATGACCCAGTGGGATTTATCCCTGGGATGCAAGGATTGCTCTACATACACAAATCAGTAAATGTAATACATCGCACTAAAGAAATAAAAAGTTAAAAATTACGTAATCATTGTAATAGATGCAGAAAATGCATTTTAAAAATACAATATCCTTTCATAATAAAAATCATCAACAGATTGGATATAGAAGGAACATACTTCAACATAATGAATGCCATATACAACAAACCCACAGCTCACATTATACTCAATGGTGAAAAAATTAAAGTTTCTCTTCTAATACCAGGAACAAGACAAGGATATTCACCCTTATCACTCTTTTCCATATAGTGTTAGAAGTCCTATCTTAAGCAATTTGGCAAGACAAACAAAAGTCATCCAAATTGGAAAGGAAGAAGTAAAATTGTTGCTATTTGCAAATAATACAATTTTGTATATAGAAAATCCCTGACTCACCCAAAAAAGTTGTTGGAATTAAACAATTTCAGTAAAGTTGCTGGATATAAAATTAACATACAGAAATCAGTTGCATTTCTTTACACTAATAATTAAACATTTAAAAAGTAATGAAAACTATCCCATTTGCAACAGCATCAAAAACAATAAAATACCTAAGAAATAAATTTAACCAAGGAAGTAAAAGATCTGTACAACAAAAATTATAAGACTCGAAAGAAAACAGAGACACAAACAAATGGGAAGACATCCTGTGTTCACAAATCAGAAGAATTAATATTGTTAACATGTTGATAACACCCAAAACCATCTATAGATTCAGTGCAATCTCTTTCAAAATTCCATAGCATTCTTCACAAAAACAGAAAAAAAAAATCCTAAAATTTGTGTGGAATTACAAAATACCTCTGGTAGCCAAAGCTATCTTAAGAAGAACAAACACACCTCCTGATTTCAAACTATACTGTAATGCTATAGGAATAACAGCATGGTACCAGCATAAAAATAGACATACAGATCAATGGAATATAATAGAGTCCAGAATGAAACCTCTGCATATAATATGTGACAGGACAGTCAAGAATACCTGATGGGGAAAGAATAGTCTCTTAACAAATGGTGTCAGGAATACTGGATAAACACATGTAGAACAATAAATTTGGACCCCTATCTTTCACCACTCACAAAAATTAACTGGAAATGGATCAAAGACTTAAACATAGGACCTGATACCATAAAATTCCTAGAAGAAAATGTAACAAAGAAGCTCTCCAATATTGGTCTTGGCAATTATTTTTTTGGACATGGCACCAAAAGTACAAACAAAAGGAAAAATAAACAAATGAGACTACGTCAAGTTTAAAAGCTTCTGCACAGAAAAAGAAACAATCAACAAAATGAAAAGGCAACCTACAGATTGGGAGAATTTTTGTAAACCATATATCAGGTAAGGGGTTAATACCCAAAATATATAAAGAACTCATACAACTCAGTAAGGAAAATAATAAACAATCCAATTTAAAAATGGTCACAGGAACAAAGTGACATTTTTCTAAGGAAGACATACTAATGGGCAACATCACTAATGATCTGGGAAAGGCAAATCAAAACTACAATGAAATATTACCTCACACCTGTTAGAATTATTATCATCAAGAAGACAAGAGAACAAGTTTTGGCAAGGATATGGGAAAAGGCAACCCTGGTACACTGTTAGGGGGAATGTAAATTGGAGCAGCGCTATGGAAAACAATATGAAATTCTCCAAAATATTAAAAATAGATCTACTATTGATCCAGCAGTTTCACTTTTGGGTATATACCCAAAGGAGATGAAAATAGGATATTGAAGAGATTCATGCACTCCTACATGTATTGTAACCTTACTCATAATACCCAATATATAGAAACCATCAAAATGAATGAATAGAAAATAATAATAATAAGATTATTGTTCAGCCATGAGAAAGAAGGACATCCTGCCACTTGCAACAATATGGTCGATTGGATCTTGGGGACATTATGCTAAGTAATGTAAGTCAGACAGAGAAAGACAAATACTGTATATTACTTATATGTGGAATCCTAAAAGTCCAAACTTATAAAACCAGAGTAAAAAAGGTGGTTATTAGAAGATGAGTTGAGGTGGGGGGATTGGACAGATATTGGTTAAGTGTGTAAACTCGCAATCAGTAGTTAAATCTTAGAGATCTAATACACAGCTTAATGAATATAGGCAACAATATTTATTATAATAATCAAACTTCATAATATTCATATTTTCTGTGTCTCTATTTTAGACTATTTGATCTGTCAAAATATAAAAAAAATTAAAGTTTCCGCTAATAGTGTCTCTATCAACTTATCTTTGTATTTATGCATTTGCTTTATTTATTTTAATATAATAATATTAAATGCAGAGTCAGGAAAGTTATCCCACATGTGTGGAATAATAACTCTTATCAATTAGTTTTAAATTAACTCATTTTTCCATTTAATGGTGTTCACCTTTAATTCTACTTTAACTTTTAATTGCAATCCCTGCTTTTGTTTTTTACGTCAAGGTGATTGATATTTTCCACTGTTTCAATTTTAAATACTTTTGTCACTTTCATTGTACGTCTTATGAACAGCATACAATTGGATTTTGGTTTTTAATCCAAGTTGAGTCTGTCTTTTTTAAAAGAGACATTTGATCAATTTATATTGACGGCAATAACTGATATACTCAGTCTTATCCTGCCATCATGTTTATTTTAATATTTTGCTTTTCTTATTGTAAGCAAAGTTGTGAGTTTTTTAAAATTTTTATTGAGAAATATAATATACAGAAAAGTAAAGAAATATATATGCACAATTTAATGAAGCAATTATTGCCACCATCCTGGTAACCCTCAATGTGATACTTCTAATCATAACTCTTCCCTCTTCAACCAGAGGTAACCACTTTCATGATCTTTGCAATAAACAGTTTATAGCTTATAGTTGTTCTATTTGTGTATGCATCTCTAAATGATATCATTTAGTTTTCTGTTTTAAAATTATGTATAAGTAGAATCACAGACAATGTCTCTTAACGTCTTGCTTCTTTCACCTAATAGTACATTTTTGAGATTCATATACGTTATGTTAAATTGCAGTTAATTCATTTCTTATTGCTTTGTAGTATTCCATTGTATGAATATACCAAAATTAACTTATTAATATACCTATGTCAACTTTTTGAGAGTATTATGTGCATGGTACATTTTTTTTAGTTCTTTTTATTTTAAACTTTCTATATTCTATGTTTTGGAAGTATTGTTTTATAGATATGGTAAAGTTAGATTCTTGTGTTCTTACTGTTGTTTCAATTTAATCTGATAATTTTTGGCCATTAGCTGTAATATTTAGTCCATTTAAATACAATGTAATTATTTTATACTTGAGTTTCAATCTATTTTCATATTTTATGCTTTTTATTTTTTCCATATATTCAATGTTCCTATTTTCTCTCTTGCCTTCTTTTGCAATAATTCTTTTTAGCATTCCATTTGCTTTCTTCCTGATTTATGTTATTGCAGCAATTACTCTCTTGATTTTTCAATCTCAATATACATTGTTGTTATTTGTTTATTGTTTATTTAGGCTAACCAGATATTAATTGCTCTCTTTGCTCTTTATTCTTACTTGTGCATCAGATCTTCCATTAGAATTATTTTCTTTATTTTTTTTTATTTTTAGACATAAAATCTTTATGGTGATGCTGTACAGTTAGAAGTAAATTAAAAGATGTCAACATAATTTATATATAACATTGTCATTAAAGAAAAAAGTAATCCTCAGAACTGCTTCTCTGAAATCTCTGTTTCTGGTCCATATGTCTTTCCAGTAGTTTTTGTTTTGTTTTATTTTTTTATGGTGACACTGTCTAATAAAATCCAGTAATTTTCAAATGCACAAATCAACAGTAAGTCATATATATTTTGTATTGTATGTTCACTGTCCATAGTTAGATGTCTTTCAGTCACCACATATTTGATCCTTTTACCCCATTTACCTCCACCCTGCCCACTACCTTCTAGTAATCACTAGTCTATTGTCCATGTCCATGAGTCTTTGTTTGTAACTTTTAGGTTTATATCCCACATATAAGTGATATTATATGATTTTCAACTTTTTCTGTCTGGCTTATTTTGCTTAGCATGATTATCACAAGGTCCATCCATGTTGTCACAAATGGCAATATTTCATCTCTTCTTATGGCTGAGTAATACTCCCTTGTACATATGTACCACAGCTTCTTTAGCCAATCATAGGACACTTTGGTTGCTTCCATATCCTGGCCACTGTGAATAATGCTGCTATGAAAATCAGTGTGATAATATTTTTTTGGATATATGCTTTCAAGTCTTTGGGGTAAATACCCAGTAGAGGGATTTCTAGATCATGTAGTAGATCAATTCTTATTTTTCTGAATAACCTCCATACTATTTTCCATAGTGATTGTACCTATTTGCAGTCTGACCGGCAGTGTATGAGAGTTCCTTTTTCTCCACATCCTCTACAACACTTCTTATTACTTGTTCTGTTGATAATAGCTATTCTAACAGGTATGAGAAGGTATCCCGTTGTGGTTTTGACTTGATTTCCTTAATAACTAGCGATGTTGAGAATCATTTCATATGTTTGTTGTCCATTTGTATGCCCTCTGGGGAGAAGTGTTTGTTCAGATACTGTGCCCATTTTTTGATGAGATCTTTTGGGTTTTTTTGTTGTTGTTATTGAGTTGTATGAGTTCTTTGTATATTTTGGATATTAGCCCCTTATCAGAGGTGTTGTTTGCAAATATACTTTCTCATTTGGATGGTTCTTGAGTTTCATACAAATAGAATCAAATAATATGTACTCTTTTGTACTCTGTCTGCTCTTATTCAGCATAGTACTTTTGAGATTCATCCATGGTATGTGTATCAGTAATTTTTTCTTTTTATTTTTGAGTAGTAATTCTTGATTTCAGTATATCATAATTTATTTACCCATTCTCCAGTTCATGGACATCTGAGGTGTTTCCAGGTTTTGGTCATTATGAATAAAGTTGCTATAAACATCTACTTGAAAATATTTTTGTAAACTTTTTTTTTTTTTTTTGCTTTTTTGTTTTTCCTGGGGATAGAATTACTGGGTCATGTGTTAGGTACAGGAGTAATTTTATAAGAAACTACCAAAATATCTTCCAAAGTGATTATAACAAGATAACTATTAAATAAAATCAAGGCTTAAAATTTTTTCACCATGGAGGAGATAAGAATTTATGGCTCAAATCCATCAGAGGGGCTAACTATTACTGTTTCTCAGGAAATATGTTTCCTTGACCTCCAAACCACCATTGCTTAGCTTCAGGACAACTTTTCCTGTAGATGCTTGGTGAGAGTACACTTTTGATTTACCTTATCCTGTGGTCCAGCCTTTTTCATCCCATCTTTATGTGGGGACAGTCTCTCCTTCTTAGGCTGACCATGGGATTTGCTTCTGAATGGTCATCAAAATCAAAGATCAAGTTTTCTAGCATCAGAGAATGCCCTCAGAACCCAAGAGGCTGCTGTGCTCTTCTTACATTTTTGGGTTCCCATTTTCCCTTAGATTTTGGACAGCCTAATCATTACATCTCAGAAGCTTTTTGATGATTTTTTAAAAAGATCTTTTAAATTTTATCCAAAAATTTAGATGTTTTCAGAAGGATTTCCAGCAACCACCAGAAGCTAGGAAAGAGGTATGGGCCAGATTATCTCAGAGTCATCATGCTGACAACTTGATCTTGGCTGAGATAATAAATTTCTGCTGTTAATCCACCTAGTTTGTGGTACTTTGTTATAGCAGCCTCAGAAAACTAACACATTATTAGAAGAAATAGCAGGAATTTCTATGCAAGAATTCACTAGTTTGAAAGAACTAGGGGAAAGCACAAATCCTGGGAGCAGACTGTGTTGATTTAAGTACAGTATAAACTGTCAGGGGTGAAGGGCCCTAGTAAGTATTAGGACCTCTGATGGTATTGACATGTGGAGTCAAACAACAAATCCCTGAGAGCTGCTCCAAAGATATAGCTGGCAGAAAGTGGATAGACACTCTGAGCTGTAGAATTTCTGGTATTCCAATAGACAACATGAACTCAGACAATAAACATATTGGTTGATTCCCTGTGATATGATTTAATATGTTCCTCTGTCTCCTGTCCTTCTAATAAACAGGAAATATACTATAGTATCTACTTCAAGTGTGGCACAGATTGTAATGGACAAGACCACCCCAGAGGACAATTTAGGGGCCACAGGCAGCAATGAAGTATGAAAAACTGTGTGAAGTTTTCTCAAAAAATTAAAAATAGAAATATCCTATGAGCCAGCACTCTCATTTCTGAGAATCTTAAAAGAATTGAAAACAGGATTTCAAAGAAATATTTGTATTCCCAGTTTCATTACAGCATTATTCATAATAGCCAAGATGTGGAAACAACCTAAATGTTCATCAATTGATGAATGGATTTGAAAAATGTAGTATATACATATAATAGAATACTATTCAGCTTCTATAAAACAAGGCAATTCTGTCTTATGTTATAACATAAATGAAACAATAGGAAATTATGCTAAGTGAAATAAATCAGTCACAGAAAAGACATGATTTCATTTAATTAAGTATCAAAAGCAGTCGAATTCATAGAAGCAGAAAGTAGAATGATGGCTGCCAGGGGCTAGAAGTAAAAGGAAATGGGGAGTTGTTGTTCAATGGCTAAAGTTTCAGTCATGCAGATTGAAAAAGTTCTAGAGAATAGCTGTACATTATGCGCATATAGTTAACGGTACTATACTATACACTTAAAAATTTGTTAAGAGGATAGATCTCATATTATGTGCTTTTTACCACAATAAAAAATAATTTAGCTATTACAACGGTAAACATCCAAAAAAATGTCACTAAACTGTTGATAAGACTATGGGAAAATAGGCACTATACATTGCAAAATTGTACAATCTTTAGAGAGATTTGGCATTAGCTGACAATATTACATATGCATGTCCTCCATATAACCTTTGACCTGGAAATCCTACTTCTAGAAATCTATCCCACAGATACACTGGCAAAGATATAAAAAGATAAAAAGTTACTCTCTGCACAAATTTACTCTCTGCAGGACTATTTGTAACACCAATAACAAAAACATAATGGACTACTATGCAGCATTAAAAAGAAGTGAGGAACATCTCTATTGTTATAGACTGTATCTCCCCAACCTCAAATGCATGTGTTGAAACACTACCCCACAGTGTGATAGTACTTGGAAGTGGAGACTTTGGGAGGAGAAAATTAGATTTAGATGAGGTCATGAGGATAAGGCTCCTATGACAAGATTAGTATCCTTATAAGAAGAGGAAAAGTGTTTACCTAGAGATACATACAAAAATAATTATGAATGTAATAGTACAGTATCTTGGATTGTCTTCAAAAAATATAGAGGAAAGGAATAAGTGAGGGTACAGATGAAATGAGATTATCCATCAATGATAGTTGTTGAAATGGAGTGACAGGTACCTAGTAGTTCATCATACTATTCTACTAATCTTTTCACACAACAGACAAATTATCTAGCACAGTCTTCCAAAAAATAAGTGAATTCATATAATTTGGTTCCCTTAACATTGTACAGGAGGAAAAAGAAAACCTTTTTTTCTCTACCCTCTTAAAATCAGTGGCTAGGGTCTGTGAATCAAATTGACAAAAGATTAACAGGAGAAAAAGGTTTATTCTATGTGCATTGGGCAGGGGGTTGGGGAGACTCACAGAAATGAAGTGAAAATTCCAAAGAGATGGTCAGTCACAGAGGCTTATATACTATTTCATTTTAGCAAAAGGTGATAAATTTCTGCAGAAGTCACAAGACAAAGGAAAAGTGTTTTGGGCTTTTAGAGGCAGTAAATTTGGGAAAGTAAATATATAGGAGAAACTAATAGAAAATAAAGATTATTTAGTGAGGTTCATTTATGTAGTCACATCTTGATACTGTCTCCATCTCTCGTGATAAAGATTGTTCTTCCCGTCCTGGAACGAGAGGGCATCAGCTTCACAAGGGAAATGTTTACCCTGATTTTAGGCAGACAAAGAGAGGGCAGAGAAGTTTTCTTATGTCTGCTTTTTCTCAATCCCTTTCATTTCAAAATAATCCTATGCCAAAGTGGTATATTCAGGGGGAGGAGGGGACAGGGGAGGATATTCTGATGACTTCCAATGTCTTCAAGATAAAAGTTATCTTGTTTAAAGGAATTAGAAATTTCTTTCCTCCTCATATCATCCTGGGCTCTATTGGCAGCTCCATGACCATTAGGGAACCAGACTCCTTCCACTCTGTTTCTCTGCCATCCTCAAATGCATCCTCAATGGTTTCCATCTCATCATTCATGCTACTCAAGATCTTGCCATGATATCCACATTCTAGACAGCAAAGAGAAGGAAAGGATGAAGAACAGTATGCCTATCTCTTATTACAATAGCTAGCTGTTACAAATAATTAGCTGAATAATTCTCTGCATTAGGTATAAAGTTCTAAGAAATTATCATTCTTTTCGATAGGCCTGATACACTAGATCCCTCTTGCAAAGTAGGAGGTTTCTCACATTTCCACCAATGGCTAATATTTTCTGGTAGCAATAAAATAAAATTTCACACTTTTTCCCAATTGTTTGTGCCATTATGCAAGGAGAAACATACTCTGGCATTTAAATAAAATGTCTTTTGGTATGGAAAATGGCAAGCCTTATCCCATAAAACTTCAAAACCAATCTAAAATTGGTATAAGAACTACATAGAGTGATTATATAATTTAAAATGGAGTGGAAATATTAAAATTGAATTTTTAAAGACCAAAAATACATATTATTTTTACATAGATGTCAGTGAGATATTTCAGTAGTACCATCTTGAGACTAAAATAAAATAGGGCTGATGTTTGTTTCTATTCTCATGTGCACTTTATTCTGGATTCTCATCATCTTTAATTTTCTTGTTCTTGTAAAAGGCTTACTTTAACCTAGGGCTTTTTTGGTAATAAGACCTTTCCAGAGATCTCTGGTTCAATGGTACTCAATAAATCTTTGAAAATAGTAAAATTGGAAGCAACATTTTAAAATGCCTAGGACAATCATATCCTGTCTCACAAGCATTAGAATTAGTACTCAAGAAAGATAATTTTTTATAAATTATTGACAGCTCAGTGCAGCATACCTCACAGTATCCTGGAGGTGATCTCTAAGAGCTCACTCCTTAGTGAGTAAAGCCAAAACTTTCTTAAAAGGCTAGTTATTAGATTATTATGGAAAATCTAGTCTCTGATTCAACAGTGATTCTCCACTATTAACAACTTGATAATGGGTAGGCTTCAAGGAATAATAAAGAAAGAAATAAAAGACTTTCTAAGCACTTCTGGTGATGCATACCTCATTATTCCAGGCATAGATGAGATATCCAGCTGTTGAAAGTTTTTATCTGAATTTCAGAAGAACAATAAAATTTATACTTCTAAAGAATGGAGTATTAAACTTATTTGTGAAGAATATATACTGTTTTACTTTTTAGAGCAACATTTAGTGAAATAATTTTGTTTCCTTAAAACTTGACTTTGTAGCTTCTAAACATAATTAAGTCATACTAACTATACTATTGTGGGAATTCATTTGGATTCCCACACTTGGTATAAAGATTATTTTTAATTGAAAACATTGAGCTACAGAAGAGGCAGAGAAAAAATATCTAATCTGAACTTCCCATATCTGACTAAAGCAAAGTCTCCAGATAAATACAGCTGCCATTAATCCCCCTTTGAGGGTGTTTCCTTTAAATTCAGCTTCCATGGAGACAGACAGCCGATTTTTATTAGCATCAAAAAGCCCAATAGAACCTTCCATGCTTTCCCATTAAAACTCTAAACTTCCCCTTGTTAAGTTGATATATAAATCTTTATTCTGGCTATTCAGTGAGTTACTCATTACTAAGCAACTGCCAAGTGCACACATACCTAAACTTCATCTTTTCTCCTATTGATCTTTTTATTGTCGATTAATTCACAGGCCCCCAACCATTTGACTCTAAAATGGTAGAATAGACTTCCTCCCAATGTTACCCAAGTCTCTAAGACTACTCTTCTTACAAAGACCTGTTGACTGAAAAATAACATCAGCTAGGTATTTTATCACCAAAAAGGATTTATTCAGGAAAAAGAAAGGGTTGTAAGCCAGGGCATGCAGAAATGGCAAGCTACTCAGGCCTGCATGTCAATATGTAAGGGCATTAATATAAGAGAAAAGGAAGTTAATGGAAGGAGAAGTTAGAACCATAGAGCTTTATTATAAACACAGAATTCTTCCTTTTCTTGTATAGGGTTCTTGTATAGGGTTTTCTTGTACAGGGTTCTTGAGTTTACTCAGAGTGCGAGAACTTCCATGAGCCCTAGCTCCTCCCATAGATCCTCCTGACTGATTATGTTTGCTTAAAGTTCCAGTTTGTCTTTATGAGACCTATATTGAGGGTGGGGATAAAATAATGTAAACTCAAAAGTAAAAAATCAATTTTTGCATGCTAAAACAGAATATCTTACATATCTGGCTAATAGCTTTGGCCTGGTATGAAAAATATTTTTCCATTTTCTCCTGTCCTCAAACTCTCAAGAGCTATGCCACCTAATCCTAAAGTTTTCTCCAGGAGGGTGATAAAATGGGATTGATGTTTAGGTGAATACATTAAATACATTTCTTTATTTATCATTTAATGATCTTCTATTTTGTATCAGGTATTGAAATAAGCAACTGAAAATCCTTAATTCCAAACATATAAAAAGAACTGCAAAGCTGTCATTCAGCAAAGCATTTGAAGTCTTGTTTCCCAGCATGTCCTCTGTTTGGCTCAAACCCTTATTAAAAATTTCTATAAGTTTGGATATTCTTACATCTATAGCTTTTAAGTGAAGTAATGAAAACAGATGAGTAACATTATGAAAAATAAACTGGTAGGAGATGAGACCAAAAGAGAAACTAGATAGCAAACCCTACATTAAATACTTCAGAAGGAACTTCATGAGAAGTAGTATAAAAGGCCTCATTAAAATATTAAATAATCAGATTGATTGTAATATAAAAAATATCCATATAAGGGAAGTCCCTGTCAAGATGGCATAGTAGTAAACACTGTGCTCGCCTCCTCTTGCAGCCACATCAAAATCACAACTACACTACAGAACAGCCATTATTGGGAGTCACCTGAAGTAGCCTCACAGAAGTCCTACAAGTGTGGACATACACAACAGGCCATCTTGTAACTGGAAGGCCACCGAGTCTGGGGCTCATTCTGCCTGTGCTGTTTAGCCAATAGACCGACACAGGAGTTGAGATATTTAAATGCTCTAGTGATATGAGAAGGCTGGAGGTTAACACTTCAAAACTGACTTCCTTTCTCTGATTTAGGGTATTTAAGGGAAACTCTGGGCATTATTCCAGAGGCTGCATGATGCTTCGGAGCATCTGTTGTGCTTCATGAAGCCGTTCCTCTAGAAACATGGTCCTTCAGTGGTGTTAGCAACCCAGGAACAAAATTGGGAGTAGTCTGGAAAGAATGCTAGACCAGAAGAATTGTGATCAGTAAGCATAAGGACATTCATTAATCATAAGTTCCAGGGCAACTTTCTATGGGAAGGGACGTTCCAAGTTCTGGGTCAAGCTGTAGAGGACAATCTATTGGTAAGTTATAGAGCAAGGAAAAGTAAGGCTGGGGACACTATAAGGCCTCCACCACAGGGGTCCCAACCAGGCCCTTCTTCAATCTCAAGACTGGTAGGCAGAGACACAGATTAGGCTGGTCCCACATCCAAGTGTGGTGGTTAAAAATTAGGAGGGATCTCTCAGCTACAGAGGTTCCCTTGGAGAAGCAAGGGGTCTAGGCCCCACACCAGGCTCCACAGCCCAGGGTTCCAGTGCCAAGAAGAGTAGTCCCCACAACTTCTGGCTGTGAAAACCAGCAAAGATTATGGCTGAGTGAGGTAGAGGGAGGCTGGAGTTGCAGGCATTCCTCTTAAGGGATCTTCTAGTGGACTTATTCACTGACAGACTCACTGGCTCTAAGTTCCAGCACTGAGGCATCAGCTTGAAAGGCACCAGGGACATACAGGGAGGAAACGAATTATCTGGTCTCAGAGCAAGTGCTAAAGGGGCAGATTTCTCCCAGTCAAAAGTGCTGGCAGAAGCCATTTTTCCTTTGGTGAGCTGTCCCCACACCCAGTGTGCAGATGCTGGCAGCCACCATATCTGAGACTCCATCAAACTGGTTAACACTGGTCACTCCACCATGGTGATTCCTTGAGACCCTGCCCCACCCAACTTGCAGGCCCACCCAAGCCATTTCCAGAGGCTTTTCCATACAAACAGCCTGTCCTGGCTCATGCTGCAGACTTTTCTAAAATCTCTCAAAGGTTCACAAAACCCAAACAAGCAGTATCTGGCCTCAGCATGCCACATACCTCTTGCTGAGCAGTCCCAAGCCTGGCACTAGCAGCAGCTAGCCTTGGATTGCAAATTGGCCTCTCGAGGCACTTCCAAGCTCAGTGCAAGTGGAGGCTATTTGCAGATTGCTTGGTGATTCTTGCCAGGTAGCCCCAGGCAGTGCAAAGGCTTCAGCTGGAGCCCTTCCCCCACTACGCCACCCCCCACCCCCCACCGCAAGGAGGCCCCTAGCTGGCATTCCCAGTGGCCAGCTTCAGACTGAGCTGGAGCACAACCCAGGATTGCATCTGAGGATGACACACACAAGGGGCAGACTCAGCAGGTACCAGAGCCCTGCTAAAGTGAATTCTGCTCCCTATGGTCAGCCACTCACCAGCCAGTCCTCACAACAGATAACCCAAGGGTCAATCCCCACCCCCATTGACATGCAAACAGCAACTAAGTCTCAACTACAACAGGAGGGAAAACACAACCCATACAAGGGACACACCAGGAGCACCTGGCCCAGATGACCATGGGAGACGGAGCCACAGGACCCCACAGGACACCTACTACATAAGGTCACTCTATTAATACTGGGAGAACTAGGACCCTTGCCTAATACATAGAAACAAGCACAAGAAGGCAGCTAAAATGAGGAAACAAAGAAATATGTCCCAGATGAAAGAACAGAACAAAACTCCAGAAAAAGAACTAAACAAAATGAAGACAAGCAATCTACCAGATGCAGAGTTCAAAACACTGGGTATAAAAATGCTCAGTGAACTGAGGGAAAGAGTGGATGATCTCAGTGAGAATGTTAAAAAGAGATAGAAAACATAAAAATGAAGATAGAAAACATAAAATGGAACCAGTCAGAAATGAAGAATACAATAAATGACATGAATTCATTAGAGGGGATTGACAGGAGATTATTTAAAGCAAAGGATCAAATCAGAAATTTAAAAATAAGGTAGCATAAACATCCAATCAGAATAGCAAAAAGTAAAAAAATCCAAAAAAATGAAAATAATTTAAGGAGCCTCTTGGGACCACATCAAGCATAACAACATTCACATCATAGGGGAATCGGGAGGAGAAAAGTGAGAGAGAAAGAAATTGAAAACCTATTTGAAGAAATAATGATGGAAAACTTTCCTAAGCTGGTGAAGGAAATAGATGTACAACCCCAGGAGGCACAGAGTCCCAAACAAGATAAATTTAAAGAGGCCCACACCAAGACACATCATAATTAAAATGCCAAAGGTTAAAGACAAAGAGAGACTCTTAAAAGCAGCAAGAGTAAAGCAGTTAGTTACTTACAAGGGAGCACCCATAGACTGTCAGCTGACTTCTCTACAGAAATTTTGCAGGCCAGAAGGGATTGGCACAAAATATTAAAAGTGATTAAAAGTGAGCACCTACAACCCAGAAAAGCTATCATTTAGAATCAAAGGACAGATAAAGAGCTTCCCAGACAAGAAAAAGCTAAAGAAATTTATCAATACCACACCAATATTATAGGAGATGTTAGAAGACCTTCTTGAAGAAGGAGAAAAATGAGAAGGAGGAGTAGAGGGGTGAGAGGAAAAAGAGGAAGGAGAAGGAGGAGGAAAAGAAAAAGAGATCAAAAATATGAATAATAAAATGTCAATAATGACATAACTAACAACAATTACTTTAAATGTAAATAGATTAAGTGCTCCAATCAAAAGATAAAGTGGCTGAATGGATAAGAAAACAAGACCCTTACATATTCTGCCTACAAGAGAATCATTTCAGATCTAAAGACACACCCAGACTGAAGGTAAAGGGATGGAAAAATGATATTTCGTGAAAAAGGAAACAAATAAATAAAAAGCCAGGGTAGCAATACTTATACCACACAAAATAGACTTCAAAACAAAGGCTATAACAAGAGATAAGGAAAAACCCAGTGACCCCACTTCCAGGTATTTATCCAGACAAACCCACAACACTACTTTGAAGGGACATGTAAATCCATATGTTCATTGCAATGTTATTTACAATAGTCAAGATATGGAGGCACCCTGGGTGTCCATCAACGGAGGAAGAAATAAAGGAGAGGTGATTCACATATACAATCAAATATTGCTCAGCCATTAAAAAATAAAATAAAATTTTGCCATCTGCAATAACATGGGTAGACCTAGAGTGTATTGTGCTGAGTGAAGTAAGTCAGACAGAGAAAGACAAATGCCATATGATTTCATTTACATATGGAAGCTAAAAAGCAAAATAAACAAAACAGAAAGAAACTCATAGATACAGAGAACATTTTGATGGTTGCCCGATGGAAAGGAGATTGGGGGATGAGTGAAAAACAGAAAAGGATTGATAAGTACAAATTGGCAGTTACAAAATAGATGTGACATATAGCATAAGAAATATAGTCAATAATATTAGAACGATGTATGGCATCAGATGGGTACTAGATTAATTGGGGTGATCACTTAATAAGTTATATAAATGTATAAATCACTATGTTGCACATCTGAAACTAATATAATATTGTATGCCAAATGTAAATGAAAAAATTTTAATTTATTAAAAAAATAAAATACTTTACAAAAAATACCCACATAAGGCCATTTTCCTACACCTCATACATTGCTTAGTACTCGTTACCATTATCTACAACTTTTCTACACAGATGTATGTAAGGTTGAGAATGAGTCATCACAGGATGTGCCTCCATGATATCAAGATTGTTTTAAGCTAGAGGCAAATAAGATCCTGTGGGCTCAAGAGAATCTTCTGCCCCCACTTAACTATTCAGAAGAATTGGAATTAGGAGCCTTGCCCATAAGAAATTATCAAAGATAACACTTGTTACCTATCTACAGGGCAGAGCAAACTTCTAAAATTACTGAGTTTATAATCAGTGTCAAACTTTGGTGCTTGTATATAGACATATGTTTGTGCTGGCTGGAAAATTACTGCTTGGCTATCGCCCATGGGAACATAGGCTATCACCCATGAGAACATAACATTCTAACAATAAGCTTTCTGCTTCTGTACCCCTCTGCTTGCACAATCGATCTGTGGGTTGACAGGTACTGAATAGGAGAAAAATAGACCTTTGTGTTCAGACAGAATGAAGAATGGGATTTTGGGCTTAAAAACCCTGTACCTCTACATTTTGGGGCTACTTAATTTGGGGTCTGCGTACCCCTGGCAGAACCAGCTGGCTGAATAAAGAGTGTGTTTCCTATAACTCACTGATTTCTGGTGATCCGTGTGTCTTTCAGGGGCTGGCGGCTACAACATGTTGGTATTCTGGCAGTGACTTGATGGGCTTGTGAGAAAGGTAGATGCTCTGTAATCGTCACAAAGATAAAAGAAAGGAGAGTTCCTAGACTCTGGGCAAAAAGGAGGAGTAAAGATGGAGAATATGCCTCAGTAGTAGGTATTTTAGGGGAGAGGGAGGAAGCAATTGCTGGTATGGAAGATCCATACCAGAGTGGTTGACTTTAAGTCCTGGTGGGGAACCTATTCCCCAGGGACAGACTTTGTAGCATTAAGAACAGTGGGCCACTGTTGTGGGACCTTCTCTCATTCAACCTTTGAACCAGCCTTCCTGCTTAACTTTCTACTCTGTCCCAAACAATTATGCACACACCTTTTCTCTTCCCACATGTGGACCAAAAAAAAAAAAAAAGAGTTCTGTGGAAAGTAACCTCACAGAGTGCGATCAGATTACCAATTCCTAACTGGGCAGGTCATGGTGAATAGTCATGTCACAGGCATATAACTTCTTTGGTAAAAGGATTTTCTTTGCCTTAAGCATGCCCTGTCTGTATAATTTAACGTACCTTCGAAATAAACCGTAACCACCCTCAAGAGAGCACATAATCTTATTAATTATCCTGTAATCTAATCTCTATCTTGCTTTTTCCCCACTTTCATGTAATATTCCTTATAGTCCATCCTTAAATTCAAATGCATAAAAGAAGCTGCAAAACTTTCCCCAGATCATTTGAGATCTTATTCCCTGGCATGTGTCATCAGTTCAGGCTGAAATAAATTTATACAAATTCTCTACAAGTTTGTACATTTCTTACTTTGATACACATTACTATTACTGAAATAAAAGAGAGTTCATTTGCCTGCATGTGTCAAAGCCAAATGAGATATGAATAGGGGTTCGCAGCAAAATATGTAAAGGTTTATCTAAGAAAATGGCGCCAAGGCTGGAGACACAGGTGAGCTCTCTGATGGCCTCTAGGAAATAGATTATATAGAGGGAAGATCATTAGGAATGGTAGGTAAGGGAGTTGAAGTTGTGGGCTCTACAAGTGATCATTGCATTAAGTCCTGGTGTCAGTCATGGTATCATTCCACCTAGTCTTGAAGGGATGTGGCTGGTAGGGTCAGTCCAACTCAATGGGTCTGGAGCTGAAACACAACTGAGGTCAAGATGGTATCTTTAGTTTGACTGAAACTCTATTTCAGTGGTCAACAGATCTGAGGCTTTGTTCCTAAAACCGATGCTGACCAAAATCCGATGTCCTAATGTTGTAGCCACCAGCCCCTGAAAGACACATGGACCACCAGAAATCAGTGAGTTATAGGAAACACACTCTTTATTCAGCCAGCTGGGTCTGCCAGGGGTACGCAGACCCCAAATTAAGCAGCCCCGAAATGTAGAGGTACAGGGTTTTTAAGCCCAAAATCCTATTCTTCATTCTGTCTGAACACAAAGGTCTATTTTTCTCCTATTCACTACCTGTCAACCTATAAGCCGGGGTGTGCAAGAGGGGAGTACAGAAGCAGAAAGCTTGTTATCAGAAGGTTATGTCCCTATGATCAAAAGCCTTTTGTTCCCATGGCGATAGTCAAACTGTAATTTTCCTACAAGTAATAAATCTCAAGTAGTCATTCTTCAGCCACCACATTCCTCACTGGCCTTAGCAAAAATCAAATCTTTGATTCTTTATGCGGAATTTGCTCATAGCCTCTAGTCTATAATACAGAAAGTCTAATGGAATTAATTATCTTCCTTATATATGCAAACAAGAAATCGAAGAAACATGGACCAAAAGTTAACAAAGGATGATTAAAGGTCCAGCTACAGCAGATAGAAGAGTTGTTAGCCATGGTGTCCAATTGAAAATCCTATGAAACCAGTTGTTTGATTCTAGTCTTTGTTTTTTCCTGGCATCCAAATTTCTCTGTACTAGTCGTAAGCTTTCTGTAATTACTCCAGAGTTATTGGCATAGAAGCAACAGGTTTCACCCAGAGCCATACATAACCCATCTTGTTCTCAGAATAATAAATTTAAACCTCTTCTATTTTGAAGGACTACTTATGCTAGTGAATTGACTTGAAGTTCCAGCCTGCTGATGGTGTCTTTTAAGGTCTTGATATCCTTATCTATCTGCATTCCAATTTCACTTAATTCATGTTCTCCCTTGATGAGAGCAGTAGTACCTACCGCCGCTGAGCCTGCTATTCCGAGTCCTACAAGAAGTGGTACTAAGACTGGTACGGCCTGTTTCTGTAGCCTGTCCTGGTGGAAGAAGTGGAGTCTGCCTTCCGGCCCATTGTAAAGGGACACTTGGGGGAGTACAAAGACTAGGATACAAATATTAGCTTCACCTGTGTTGAAAAGAACAGCTGCAGCACAGTGAGTGAGCCCACTATCACATGCTAGCCAAGTATTATTTGGAGCCTTATAGTATTTACTCCCTGAGGTAGATACTTCGATAGTACAATTACAATTATCGAAGTAAGGCGACTGTGCCAACCGCTTGGAATAATTCTTTGAAATCAGGCAAGTTCCTTTTCTTTGTACATCTCCCAAGGTGAGTCGAAGGGTTTCCCATTCACAGTCATGTGCGCTGCTGAGCTCAGTTAGGTTTAGGGGAGTTCCTACCCCGACATAATAAGGGAGTTTTGGGTTTAAGCACAACCAGCAATCCTGCCCTATGTCTGGGGAGGTCTTATTTAAGACCTTATGTATTGTTGTTAACATAGTTATTAATTCTCCTTCGGGTTCTGGTTGTGGCTGGTCAAATGCCTGGGGTTTAACAGCTGTTAGGCTACTACCTGAAGAGGCTAAAGCCGAGTCGGGGTTGCCCGGGAAACAAGAGTTCTCTTAGATGTAAGACTTTGGGGTAGTCCTGGCATTAGAAGTGGTTTGTTGGGTCCTATAGGGTGAGCTTTTCTGGGAGCGTCCTTAACCTGTACAGTAAAATATAATCCTGAATCATACCCAGTTTTATACAATCTGATACCCCAGATCTGTCCCGTGAGCCAATAGTGTTGTCCCCCAGGGCTACCAGTTTTGATGATGATTATGATAGGATTGCAAGACCCAAGAGAGCATGTGGAGGGGCTTGGTCCTCTTATTAACCCAATATGATTATCATTCGGTTTTTTATAACTAACTATAGTAGAGATAGTTTCACAACCCCAGTTAGCACAAGAAAATTGGCCTTCTCCATCACAGTTGAGTCCCCTATTCTTCATGCTGCCAGATATTCCTTGAGGACAAATATAGAGCCCTATTCCTAAGAGGCTTTTCTCAGCCGATAATATGCCACAGCCAGGTCCCCCTTTGTAGCCTAAGTATGCTCCACCTCCTATGAAAGCTCTACCTATGAAAGATCCCCATCTAAGTTGATGTCCGGCCATTGCAATGGTGAGGGGTTCTCTGGTAAGCCAGCATAGGTCCACTCGGATCTCTGGAGTACTGTGGCTGGTGATGTTTTGGGCAACAATCTCACCGGTTTCGGTTACTATAAGTTCCCACACTCTAGGCTGGTGTATGTTTCTGTATGCCTGGGCCAAAGAGGAAAAATGGAAGAGACAAAGGATTAGACCTATGTACGCTTGAGTCTTAGTCTTAAGGGCCCGTCTTCCTGAGCTGTCCACTCTCGTGCTGCCTTCACGATGGATCCATGATGGGATGCTGTCTACTTTAACTGCGGTGGGCGTCGTCAGATAAACAGTGAAGGGTCCTTTCCATTTGGGTTCTAGTCCTTTGGAAGTGAACTTCCGGATCCATACAGAGTCCCCAGGCTGAAACTGTTGGGGAAGTCTGTCCCCCAGAGCTGAGTGGGCAGCACGAACTCGGGACCAAATCTCCTTCTGTACACTTTGAAGGGACTGTAAAGACTTAAGTAAGACAAGGTTACATAGTTCTGCCTTTTTCTCATCCTCTATTCTAGGTACTAAAGGTGGGAGTTTTCCAAAGAAAATCTCAAATGGGGTAAATCTATTAATATATGGAGTACACCTGGCTCAGAGAAGAGCAAAGGGGAGAAGTTCTACCCAGGTCCCACCAGTTTCTAATCCTAACTTGGCTAATGTCTCTTTTAGGGTCCGATTCATTTGCTCTACTTGGCTCAAACTTTGGGGCCAGTAGGTGCAGTGGTGTTTCCATTGCAAATTTAGGTAGCTGGCCAATTGCTGTGACACCTTTGCTACGAAGGCTGGCCCTTTATCTGACCCTACAGTTCCAGGGAGAACAAATTGAGGGAAGATTTCTTGTAGTAGTTTCTTAGTAACTACTAAGGCAGTCTCTTTCCTGGTAGGTAAGGCCTCTACCCATCCTGAAAATGTGACTATAAAAACAAGTAAATATTTGTAGCCCCCCACAGTCAGGGTTACCTCAGTGAAATCGACCTCCCAGTGGTCCCCCAGATAAGTTCCTCTTTCCCTGTACCTAGGTTCTTCTATTTTCCCCTTCTTTGGATTAACTTGGGCACAAGCCAGGCATCGTGAGGCAATCTCCTCTGCAGTTCTTCTTCCTTCTAACAAGTGAAAATAGGGGTCTAAAGCTTGGAGCATCTTAGTTCACCCTAGGTGTGTGGTCTGGTGTAATTGGTGGAGGAGAGTCCTTCCCAGAGCCCGTGAGAGCCCAATTTTCCATCGGGGTTGTCCGCCACCCCTGTTGGTTCCTAGTGGCTCCTTTGTCCTGAAAATATATGTCCTCTTCCGCCATATAGGTCGGAGACGGAGGCAGTTCTGGGTAAGGGACAACAGTCAGTAGATCTGGTGGGGGCCCCACTGGCCTTGTGGCCACTGTTCTTGTCTCTGCATTGGCTCGTCAGTTTCCCTCAGCATCAGGACTACTCCCTTTTTGATGCTCTTTACAAAGAACAATAGCAAGAGTCTTAGGCATCTATATGGCTTCAAGTAAGGCTAAGATCTCCCCCTTGTTCTTGATGTCTTTCCCAGCTGAAGTCAGAAGCCCTCTTTCCTTGTAGATGGCTCTGTGTACATGTGTAACGGCAAAGGCGCATCGGCTGTCAGTGTATATTGTGACTGCCTTATCCTTTCCCCATCTTAGTGCCTCAGTGAGGGTGACGAGTTCTGCCTTTTGAGCAGAAGACCTATGGAGAAGAGCCTGTGACCAGATGGTGCCAGTTAGAGTTACGACCACTCTCCAGCATACCTCCTTCCTTCCTGCATGAAGCTGCTCCCGTCCGTGAACAGAACTTCATTAGCCTCAGGCAGAGGGGAGTCTTTGAGGTCTGGCCACGAGGAACACACAGCATCAGTGAAATCTGTGCAGTCATGAACCGGGGTCTTGGGGTCTGGGTCTGGCAACAGATTGGCTGGGTTGATGACAGTAGCTTTGGATTTTAGCCATACGTTTGGGGTCATCCGGTGCCTCCCTGTTGTTGAACACCTTCTGGGCTATCTCGACAAATTGGGACAGGTTCATCCCTGCAAAAACCTTCTAATTTTTTGCAATTTACACCAGATATCAGGGGCTGCCTGAGTAGCAAAGGCTATATTAATTGCCTGCTGGGCCTCAGAATCAATGGGGGTGCATACCTGGTAAGCCTCATTCAAGAAATGCTCCAGGGGATTCCTGAGGTCCCTGTATAACTTCAGTTACTTTAGAAAGGTTAGTTGGCTGACGAGCAGCCATCCTAATTCCCCCAATGAATCTGGTGGTACTGATCTAATGCCATTCTCTCTGCCTGAGAATTGTGTCCCCAGTCTGGGCAGATGGAGGGAAATTCCTCCTCAATCTGTTCCCCTGCTTCCTCAACTCTCCTCCCTCCCGCAGCTATCTTTTGCGCTTCCGCCCGTATGCACCCACATTCTTCCTCAGTGAAGAGGGTAACTAAAAGCTGTTGGCAATAATCCCAGGTGGGGCGGTGAGTCTGAAAGACACTCTCTAAGTGTCCTGTTAATGCTTGGGGTTTCTCAGAGAAAGGCAGATTCTGTGCCTTCCAGTTGTACAGGTCACTAGTCGAGAATGGCACGTAAACCATAAAGGGCCTGTCTGTGTGATGCCCCTGGGGTGGTGCTTCTCACAAGGGAAGAATGGCCGGGGTAGTGGTATCGGCCGGTGCCTCGCCTGGAGCAGGAGCAGGAGGCCCATAAGGGATACCTGCTCATGTCCGGGGAGGCGAGGCGGTGCTAGTGGGCCTCTGTTGTCCTGGATTGCAGTGTGGGGGAAGGTCATTGTCCTCCAGTGGAGATTGGAGGACTGAGGGACTGGGCTGTTTTGGAGTTTCAGTTGCTGCATGTTTAGGGGTACTCACAACTAAAACTCACACCCCTAGAGAGAGGGCACACCGGCGGTGCCAAGGAGCGGGGTTCTGAACAAGATTTAACCATTGATCAATGTAGGGAAACTGATCGGGGTGTCCCGGGTCTCCTGTGACAATCTTCCAAACACATTCCTCACCAACCCTTTGTCAAAGGAGCCCTCTGGAGGCCAGTTTATACCAAAAGACGGCCGCTCGACTTCACACAATGTTCTTAGTCTGCCTGGAGAAAACTTTATGCTCCTTCTACAAACCCTTCTCTGAAATGTCGCAGGAGACAACCCAAGGGTGTCTTCTGTGAACTCAGGCTTCCCTCCATCGCTTGCGCAGAAAACACAAAACAGACACTCTCACAAAAACAATCGAACACTCAAACAAAAACAATTACCAGAGTGTAGATGGACCCAGAGAAGTCCGCCACCTACAACATAAACAAGACCAGAGACAATAAACAAAACCTGACAATAGGGCACAGGAGGCAGTGTCCCACGGCCTGGCATGGTCCAGGAGATATGACTGCATCCATTCTCTCCATGGAACCCCACTGACCAGTCAACAGAAACAGGAAGGTATCTTTTATCCAGACACCGAGGCCTCGGAGATTCCAGATTCCCATCGAGACCAGGAACAAAGAGCGTGTCCTAAAGGTTGCGTCCTTGACGATTGTACTGACCTGTCACAGCATTCAAGGGCCCTGGAATGTCTCAAGTTGGCCACCCCTTTGAATCCGTAACAGGGACAGCAACCACTTTGGAAGCCGGTCCGGTCTTAGATCGCAGGGCCACTCCCTGAGATCTCGCTGGGGCCTCCAAATGTTGTAGCCGCCAGCCCCCGAAAGGTACACGAACCACCAGAAATTAGTGAGTTATAGAAAACACACTCTTTATTCAGCCAGCTGGGTCTGCCAGCAGTACGCAGACCCCAAATTAAGCAACCCTGAAATGTAGAGGTACAGGGTTTTTAAGCCCAAAATCCTATTCTTCATTCTGTCTGAACACAAAGGTCTATTTTTCTCCTATTCACTACCTGTCAACCTATAAGCCGGGGTGTGCAAGTGGGGAGTACAGAAGCAGAAAGCTTGTTATCAGAATGTTATGTCCCTATGATCAAAAGCCTTTTGTTCCCATGGCAATAGTCGAACAGTAATTTTCTTACAAGTAATAAATCTCAAGTAGTCATTCTTCAGCCACCACACTAAATTTTTCATGATTAAGGGAATAGTCATACAATATGTGCAAAAGTGGAAGGATAAGGAAAGAAAAGGAGCAAAGTGAGTAAAAGGCCAGTTTGCATCAAGGATAAAGAAAAGAGAAAATATCATTTTAAAGAAGCAAAGTGTTTGCACAGTTATACACACAAACAAGGAAATATATTGCTATAGGGGTAGAAACATATTACTGAGACCAAAAATCAAAACTTGAACCTAGGCAATGCAGTGTGAACTTCCTGGAAAACTTTTAAGGAAAGAGAAAAGGCAGAAAGTGGTATAGGAACTGAGCTGAGAAAAGGAAAGTTCAATTTTGGATCTTAAAGAATTATTTTTAGGCTAGCATCCAAAGTCCTCTCTAGAGACCTCTCCTTTTTTGAGAAAATACTTCAATGGAGTTTGGTGACAGATCAGCCATAGGGAATGATTGGAAGTCAAGGCAGTGAGACACATAGAAAGCTAAGTGGTTTAGTTTATGTGTTAGGCAGTTAGGAAGCCATGAGCAACAGGAGCAAAGGCCAAGCTCTGTAACCATAGGAATGACAACAATGACAGCCCAACACAAAGGCCACCCGTAGGGCCTCCCAGAAAAAAAACCTCATTTTTTAATTAATGATACCCCTACATTCTGGAGTACAATGAAATAAATAACTATAGCATAGCAACTAGTTTAGGCCAGCCACAAATGCTTGCTTAGTACGGAGTACTCTGCTTCTTTTCATTTCAGCCTCATTATATCATCATTAAAATATCATACTATGTCCGGAAGTTCATGAATCTAATTATAAATGACTGAATTCTGGGTAAGGACATGCGCAGTTGACAGTAGGCTATATAACAGCCAACAGTCAATCAAAATGGCCTCACATACCACTCAGCTAGCACCACCCTTGTAACTTCCCATCACAGCCCAGATATAAGACAGACCTCCTCACCTCTACAAGGTTACAGCAATCTCTGGTATAGCTCGTTTCTCTCTTGAAACATACTTCAATAGATCTTATTTTCCCTAAACTTTGCTGATCTGTAATTTTTTACTGCATCTGCAGAAAGGACTGTTGTGGCCTGTATAGAATAGACCAAACCAAGTATGCTCTTAAAGGCTGTTTATTAGCCGGTGGCTGTCCTATACAAAGGAGCAGCCCCGAAATGCCAAGATACAAGGTTTTTAAGCCCTAAATCCCATTCCTCATTCTGTCTGAAACACAAAGGTCCATCTTTCTCCTATTCACTACCTGTCAACCCACTGGTCAGGTGTGCAAGCGGGGAGTACAGAAGCAGAAAGCTTGTTGTTAGAATGTTATGTTCCTATGGGTGATTGCCTATGTTCCCATGGGCAATAGCCAGTGTTCCCATGGGCGATGGCCAAACAGTAATTTTCAGCTTATATACAATTGATTATTTTTCATGCCATGCAAGCAAGCAGGGCTACACAGGCTAAAATTGGCAGTTAGCATATGAGCTCATTGTTACAAGTTTCATGATTAACAGAATATGGTTAGGGGTTCCAGAAACTAGGCCTAAGGTATAGACTTCCTTTGTCCAGTTTTAGGTTTTAATTATCCTTTAACCCTTTCACATTTCAGCAGGCTATCACAGGACCAAAGCCCACCTCAGTGCCACCAGGGCAATGACGGATTTAGATTGCCCCCAGTGATAACATACATAATGAAATGTTGCAGAAAAATCAGACCAGTGAGAAACCAAGCACCACTTGGAGAGTTGGAGAACTCAAGTTTATTACGCTGGTGATCCCAGAAGAGCTAGCGCTATGATGATCTGGGCCCCAAGCTCAGGGGTAACCTCACTTTTATAGGGCTTAACAAGCAAAGGCAATACATCTGTTATCTAGACAGAACAAGCAAAGGGGATACATCTGTTACAGAACAAGCAAAGGGGAGGGTGAGTCTTCAGTTGATCTCGAGTTCACTTTGCCCTTTGGCCTATGAGGCAAGCATGTCTACAGAAGCAGAACAAAGAGCTGATTACAAGGTTAGACATTTGAGTAGAAAATTCCTCTTCAAAGAATTTGAAGTTTCCTAGGAAATATTCAAAGGACAGGATCTTGCAGTCCAGAAGGCTGGACCCCACAGTGGGAAAGGCGGTTGGAACAATGAGAGTTCAGGACTGTTAAAAAAAAAAAAATTCAACTGGGTAAATGTAAAGATACAATTGGCTTTATTGAACAATTCATGAATCAGGCAGCATCCTATCTAGTAAATAGAAAGGTGCTCTGAGGCACAGTACAAAATGCAAGGCTTTATAGGCAGAAACTGGGCAGGATAAGAAGGTTAAAAGAGTAGATTATTTCAAGCAAGGTCACCTTCCCTCAGGGGAAAGCAGGGAGATTTTTCAGATTACTTCATTAGTGCTGACCAAGAAATTCTAGGCTGATTGGTTTAAAATTTCACTCCTGGGAGCAGCTGCAAATGAAATCAGGCTTGATACTATGTCTTGGTGGGGCTTAACATAAGTGATGCCATTTTGGGCCTGTTGTTCCTTTTTAAGGGGTCTTAAGAACAAAGAAGTCTAACAATTAGCACTCATTTGTAAATCTTATTACCTCTGCTTCTCCACTGCCCAGGGGGGAATAAAAAAAAACTCTGTGGTAAAGGTTTTCTGCACATCCTTTTCCACACATTTGCCATATTTGGTAATAGTTTGTGGAAAGTTAAAACACCAAAAACAGCTGTGTTCTATATTCATTGGGAAGGATAGAGTTTGAGAATTTAGCAGAAGCACAGGAAACAAATGGCAAAAACCAGGAGAATTCACAGGGTTATGGAGATAGAGCTCCATCCAATCTCATTTCCACATTAGAGTACAGTGTGACCACATAAGACTGAGTGCAATGGAGTCATTTGAGGGCCTGAAGCTTGATTACATTAAATGAGGTGCCTTTTCAAGGCAACTTGAATCCCTGAACTAAATTTCCTTTCATAAGAGGTTCCTTTCCCTCACCCTGTCACTCCAGGGACCCTTTCCCCATTCATTATCATCTCTTTCTCTATTATTGGAGGTCTTTTGCTTTGTTTAAAAAAATAATAAAAGTAAAAGAGGACAATTCAAGTAATACAAACAAACTTTATTTAACACTTTATGAAGTGAGCCATCTTCTTTCAGAGAATGCGAATGGGGCAGAAGGCAAGAAGCTTTCATAGGATAAAGAATAAAGAACGGACAAATAGAAAACATCTAATTGCTTGGGTCACATAGTCAAACTTGTTTGGGGTGAGAAGGCCCAGAATTGGGCTTGGTGTTTGAGGATTGGCTGACTGAATTACTGCAGTTCTGGTCAGACAATGCATTTACAGAGACACAAAAGTTTCCTAAGCTTCAGGTTACCAACATGGCACACCAGGCAGAAATGGCTCTATCTTGGGCCATTTTGCTCTCAGCTTTCATTTGGGCTTTTTATTACACTGACTTTTTTTCCTTATTGATTTTTATGACTCTTTATATCCATTATAAGTTACAAGTTTTTTGCCATGTATATACTCTTCAAATATCTACTTCAAGTCTGTGGCTTGCCTTTCACTCTCATGATGTTATCTTTTGAGGAACTAACACACAATTTTAATATAGCTCAATTTATCACTTTTTCCTGTATGATTGGTACTTTTTAATGAACTCTTGGTCAACCCCAAGATCATGAAGATATTCTTCTATGCTTTTTTTAAAAGCTCTATTAGGAAACAAAAATCACTAACTCAAGAAGACATCTGCATTACCATGTTTGTAGAAGCTTTATTTATAACAGCCAAGACATGGAAAAAACCTAAGTGTCCATCAGTGGATGAACAGATAAAGAAAATATAACACAGTGGAATACGATTCAGCCATAAAAAGTGAGGGTCTTGAGGGCATTATGCTAGTGAAATTAAATCAGACAGAGAAAAACAAATACAGTATGATTACACTTATATGTGAGATGTAAAAAAAAAGATCAGTCTTGTGGTTACCAAAGGTGGAAAGCGGGGCAGGAAATTGGATGAAGGTGGTCAAAAGTATGAACTTCCAATTATAAGTACTGGGGAAGTAATGTGCAACATGATGAGTATGGTTAACACTGCTGTATGGTATCTATGAAAATTGTTAAGAAAGTAAATAAATCCTTTGTATCTATATGAGATGATGGATGTTAACCAAATTCTTTGTGTTAATCTTTTCACAATATATGTAAGTCAAACTTTTGTGCTGTATACCTGAAGCTCATACAGTGATATATGTCAATCATATCTCAATAAATTGGGAGGAGGGGTAAAGCTTTGTTATTTTAATTTTTTACATTTAGTTCTAAAATCTTTGCTGAATTGTTTTTGTGTAGGACATGGTAAAGTGTTCCAGATGCAGTTATTTTCTTATGGATATCCAATTGACACAGCAGTGTTTATTGAAAAGACTATCTATACCCATTATACAATGGTATCATCTTTGTGATAAATCAAGAGTAGTCTGTTTCTGGACTTTCTATCCAATTCTATTGGTCCATTTGTTATCCTTGTACCAATATCATGCTGTCTTAATTTCTATCACTTTAGGTTATGATATCTAGCAATATACTCTACCAACTTTGTTCTTCCAAAGAACACCTTTGCTATACTTAGCTCATTTGTCTTCATTTATGTTAGAATCAGCTTCACTATTTCCATATAAACTTTGTGGGATTTTAATTAAATTAGATTAAATCTATCTATCAATTTGGGGAGAATTCAAATTATTACAGTATTGGGTCCTCCAATCCATGAACATAATATAACCCTCTATTTCTTTAGAAATACTTTCATTTCTCTCAATAGTGTTTTGTAGTTATTTATATAGAGGCCTTATACATTTTCTATTAGATTTATTCCAATGTTTTTCATGGTTTTTGAAGTATTGTATAAACTATCTCTTTTTAATTTCATTTTTCACTTTGTTGCTAATATAAAAATAATGTTTGTATGTTCACCTCACTTGTTAAATTTGTTAAATAAACTTGTTAAATTTACTTATGAATTCCAACTGCTTTTCTGTAAAGACTTTTGGAATTTGTAAGTACATCTTGTTGCGTAAAGATTTCTTTCACATCTTTTAATGTGGTGAATTATGTTGATTGATTTTCGAGTGGCGAACTAAACTTGCATTCCTGAAATCAATTTCATTGTATACGGTGCAATAGTCTTTTTTTTTTTTCTATTATGGTGACTATGATTAAAGAAATCCAGTAAGTTTCAGGTGTACAATTCAACAGTAAGGCATATACATATCACACTCTGTGTTCAACGACTGTAGTTAGATGTCTTTCTGTCACCACATATTTGACCTTTCTTACCCCATTTACAACCTCCAACCCCGCTACCCTCTGGTAACCACTAGTATATTGTTAACGTCCATGAGTCTGCGTTTGTCCTGTTTGATTTTTGCTTTGAGGTTTATAGCCCAAATAAGTGAAATCGGTGGTTGTCAACTTTTTCTGAAAGGCTTATTTCTCTTAGCATGACTTTCACAAGGTCCATCCATGTTGTCGCAAATGGCAGTATTTCATCTCTTCTTATGGCTGAATAATACTCCATCATATATATGTACCACAGCTTCTTGAGCCAATCATCTATCATAGGACACTTTGGTTGCTTCCATGTCCTGGCCACCGTGAATAATGCTGCTTTGAACATTGGTGTGCAAATATCTTTTTGGATATATGCCTTCAAGTCTTTGGGGTAAATGCCCAGTGGAGGGATGGCTGGATCATATGGTAGATCCATTCTTAGTTTCCTGAGGAACCTCCATACTGTTTTCCATAGTGGCTGTACCAATTTGCAGTTCCACCAGCAGTGTATGAGAATTCTTTTTTCTCCACATCCACTCCAATACTTATTATTTGTCTTGTTGATTATAGGTATTCTAACAAGTGTGAGATGGTCTTCTTTGTGTTTTTGATTTTCATTTCCCTAATAGCTAGCGAAGTTGAATATCCTTTCATATGTATGTTGGGCATTTGTATGTCTTCTTGGGAGAAGTATCTGTTCAGGTACTGTGCCCATTTTTTATTTGGATTGTTTGTTTTTTTGTTATTATTAAGTCATATGAATTCTTTGTATGTTTTGGATATTAGGCCCTTACTGAAGGCATTACTTGCAAATATATTTTCCCATATGGATGGTTGCCTCTTTACCTTGTTGACAGTTTCTTTTGCTGTACATAAGCTTTTCAATTTGATGTGGTCCCATTCATTTATTTTTGCTTTTGCTTCCCTTGCTTTTGAGGTCAAACTCATAAAATTATCTTTAAGTCCAAGGTCCTTGAGTTTAGTTCCTATGTTTTCATCTATGCATTTTATTGTTTTAGGTCTTATATTCAGGCCCTTAATCCATTTTGATGTGTGGTGATAGATAACAGTCTAGTTTCATTCTTTTGCAGGTAGCTCTCCAATTTTCCCAGCACCATTCATTGAAGAGGATTTCTTTTCTCTGTATGTTTTCGGATCTTATGTCGAAACATATTTGCCCATATAAACATGGGTTTACTTCTGGACTCTCGATTCTGTTCTACTGGTCTGTGTGTCTGTTTTTCTGCCAATACCATGCTGTTTTGATTATTGTCACTTTATAGTATAATTTGGAGTCAGGCAGAGTGATACTTCCAGCCTCATTCTTTTTTCTCAGGATGGCTTTGGCAATTCGATGTCTTTTGTGCTTCCATACAAATCTGATGAATTTTCGTTCTCTTTCTTTAAAAAATGTTGATGAGATTTTAATGGAGATTGCATTAAATCTATATAATGCTATAGGTAATAAGGTTATTTTAACCATGCTGATTCTTCCAATCCAAGAACACAGAATATCTTTCTATCTCTTTGTATCTTCTTCGATTTCTTTCAATAGGGTCTAGAGTTTTCATTATACAGGTCCTTCATATGTTTCATTAGATTTATTCCTGGGTATTTTATTCTTTTTGTTGCAATTGCAAACGGAATTATTTTTTCCACTTCCTTTTCTGATGCTTCAGTATTAGTGTATGTAGGAACGCTATGGATTTTTGAACATTAATTCTGTATCCAGAGACTTTATTGTATTTGCTTATTGTTTCTAGCGGTGTTCTTGTGGAGTCTTTATGGTCTTCTATATAGAGAATCATGTCATCCACAAATAGTGACAGTTTGACTTCTTCGTTTCTCTTGCCTGATTGCACTCGCTAGAACCTCCAATGTTATATCGAATAACAGTGGTGATAGTGGACAATGTTACCTTTCTTGATCTTAGAGGGAAGATTTTTAGTTTTTCACCATTAAGTATAATGTTGGCTGAAGGTTTGTCAAATATGGCCAAATATGGTATTTTTCTTCTATACTGATATTGTGAAGTGTTTTGATCATAAATGGATGCTGTATCTTGTTGAAAGCTTTTTCTGCATCTATTGATATGATCATATGATTCTTATTTTTTAATTTGTTTATGTGGCATATCACATTAATCGATTTGAGTATGTTGAACCATCCCTGTGCCTCTGGGATGAAGCCTACTTGACAGTGCTGTATAATCTTTTTAATATGTTGTGGTATTCCATTTGCTAGTATTTTATTTAGGATTTTTGCATCTGTATTCATTAGAGATATTGGTCTGTAGTTTTCTTTTTTGTGTTATCTTTATCAGGTTTTGGTATCAGGGTGATATTGGCCTCATAAAATAAGTTAGGAAGTATTACCTCCTCTTTGATTTTTGGAAGAGTTTGAGGAGAATAGGTGTTAAATCTTCTTTGAATGTTTGGTGAAGCCATCTTGTCCTAGACTTTATTTTTTGGTAGGTTTTTAATGATTGTTTCAATTTCTATACTTCTGATCAGTCAATTTAGATTTTTCAGTTTTTCTTGATTCAGTCTAGGAAGGTTGTATTTTTCTAAGTATTGGTCCATTTCTTCTAGATTATTAAATGTGGTATTATATACTTTTTCATAGTATTCTTGCATGATCCTTGGTTTTCCTGCCATGACTGTCTTAATTTCCCCTCTTTCATCTCTGATTTTGTTTATTTGTGTCCTTTTTCTTTTTTCTTTAGTGAGTCTAGGAGGTGTTTGCCAATTTTATCAACCATTTCATAGAACCAACTCTTTGTTGCATTTATTTTTCTATTGTTTTTTTTTTCCAATTTCATTTATTTCAGCTCTAATTTTGATTATTTCTTTCCTTCTGCTGACTCTAGGCCTCATTTGTTCTTCCTTTTCTAGTTTTTCAAGATTAAGCATTAGGTTGTTTATTTGGGCCTGTCCTTGTTTTTGGAAGGAGACCTTTAATGATATGAATTCTCCTCTTATGACCACTTTTGCCATGTCCCAAAATTTTTGACACGTTGTACTATCACTATCATTCGTTTTTATGTATTTCTTGATCTCTCTTTTTATTTCTTCTCTGACCGAGTTATTTTTCAGTAGTATGTTGTTTAATCTCCATGTATTTGTAGTTCTTCCCACTTTCTTTTTACAGTTAATCTCTAGTTTCAAAGCATTATGATAGAGAATATGGCTGGTATGATTTCAACCCTCTTATATTTGTTGAGGCTGCCTCTGTGTCCGAGTATGTGGTCGATTCTTGAGTATGTTCCATGTGCACTAGCGAACAGTATATAAGCAACTTCTTTTTTTCTCCCAGTCCACCACCTGACACCTAGGGTTCTGCCCTGTGCTAGTTCTTATGCACAGATCCCATGCTCAGACATGCCAGTGTGCAGTTTGGGTGTTTTTTGTTGAGTTTTAGATGTTCAGCTTATCGTTGTTCAAGGGGAGAGATCTGAGGATGTCTCTCACTCTGCTATGTTTAATCCTGGATCAGCATGTTGTTTAATCTCCATGTATTTATGGTTCTTCCCACTTTCTTTTTACAGTTGATATCCAGCTTCAAAGTATTATGTATTATGATCAGAGAATATGATTTCAATTCTCTTATATTTGTTGAAGCTATCTCTGTGTCCCAGTATATGGACAATCCTTGAGAATGTTCCATGTGCACTAGAGAA
The DNA here is from genome assembly GCF_000151845.1 of Pteropus vampyrus. NCBI lineage: Eukaryota > Metazoa > Chordata > Mammalia > Chiroptera > Pteropodidae > Pteropus > Pteropus vampyrus. The sequence goes on along the minus strand of NW_011889290.1, from coordinate 2,222,316 downwards.
GAATGTATAAGCAGCTATTTTGGGATGAAAGGCTTTGTAAATATCAATTATGTCTATTTGTTCTAATGTATCATTTAAGGATGTTATTTCCTTATTGATTTTTTGTTTGGATGATCTGTCCATATCTGAGAGTGGGGTACTTAGGTCCCCAACTACGATTGTGTTTTGTTTTGTTGCTCTCTTTAGTTCTGTTAGTAATGGCTTTATGTATTTTGGGTCTCCCTGATTGGGAGCATAGATATTAAGTGTTATGATTGCTTGGTACATGATTCCCTTTTATCAATATAAAGTGTCCCTCAGTATCTTTCCTTACCTTTTTTATTTTGAAGTCTCTTTAGTCCAATATTAATACCGCTACTCCTGCTTTTCTCTGAATGCCATTTGCTTGAAATATCATTTTCCACCCTTTCACTTTGAGTCTACATCTGTCTTTGGAACTGAGATGTGTCTCCTGGAGGCAGCATATGGTTGGGTTTTATTTTTTGATCCAATCTGCAACTCTTTGCCTTTTTATTGGTGAGTTCAGTTCATTTACATTTAGGGTGATCCTTGAAATATGAAGTTTTTTATATAGCCATTTTATCTTTTGCTTTCTGGTAGCTTGGTTTTTCCATTGCTTCCCTGTCCTTGTGTTTCTGTCTTTATTTTTATTTTTATTTTTTATTTTGTTTGGGTTTTGTGGGTTTTCCCTCTGGTCCTTCTTGTTTTATGCTATATACTTCAGTTCTGAATCTTTGGCATGTGGTTACCTTTACAGATATGTAGAGGATATTTATATATATGGTAGTCCATTTCCTTCTGTGTGTACCTTATCTCCATTCCCCTTTGTGAATTTGGATTTTTGAATCCTCTCTTTTCTGTTATTGCTGTCTCAATTTGTCCCTAGTATGCTGAATGTTCATTACTATCTTGCAATAGCAAACTTCTTATTGTTTAAGCTTATAATGCCCTCTTCTTAATAAGGGTTGCACTCCTCTGCTTCTATCTGCCTGCAAGTCGCCTTATCCATAGTTATGTGGTTTTTATTTTTTTGTCATTTTCTTTTAGGTGTGCTGACCCTTTTCAGTATTTCCTGTAATGTGAGCCTCGTAGTGGAGAATTCTCTCAATTTTTGTATGTCTGGAAAGGTCTTTATTTCTCCTTCATACCTAAAAGAGTGCTTTGCTGGATACATTATTTTTGGCTGATAGTTCTTTTCATTTAATAGTTTGAATATTTGTTTCCACTCCTTTCTGCTTGTTTGATTTGTGCTGAAAATGCTTTCTAATCCCTGATCTTTTTGTTCCCCTTCTAGAATGCCTGTTATTCTTATGTTTCCTCTCCTGATGGTATCAGCTAGTTCTTGTATTTTTCTTTCATTATTTTTCATTCTTCGGTTTCTCTCTTCTTTCTTCAGATTTATTTCTAGTTTTCTGTCTTTGTATCACGGATCCTTTCCTCCATTTGGTCAACTCTATTTCCCAAGCTTGTGCTATTTCATTCTTCATCTTTTTTAGTGTATTCTTCATCTCCAGAAGTTCTATTTTGTTGTTTTTGAGGGTTTCAATCTCCTTGCTAAAAAAATTATTCTGCTAATCTAGTTTTCTCAATTCCTGGAATAGTTGATGTGAATTATTTTGTATCTCACTGAGATTTTTCAGAAGTACCACCTTGAATCTCTGTCATTTAAGTCACACATTTCTATGTCTGTAAGCTTACTTTCTGAAGATTTTTTCTTTCTTTCAAAGCTGCCTTGACACCTTGGTTGTTCATGGTGTTTAATGGACTGTTTTTCTGCCTGGGCATTAATGGAAGTGTATTCTCCTTCCCCCCGCCCCCCGCACCCCCCCCCAGAAAGATTTATTATATAAAGATCTCTCTTTAGCCAGTTGCTAAGAAGGCATTTTTCTTTTGTTTTCTAGTAGGTTGTGTCTAAGCCTCTTGGATCCCTGCTTTATATAAATCCTCAACAATGTCTTTTTTGTATTATAAATATTCAGTCACCTTCGCTACCCTTAGTCTCATTCCCTGTCAGTGTTAATGACAGTTTCAGTAGCATTTGCTCCCATTCTCCTGGGGCTCTGCTGTTTTCAGTCTTGGAATATATGCAAGGGGTAGGGGGAATGCCCTCTGGGTTGGTTGTGGCTCAGCCTCGTGTTTTGCTGGTAATGATCAGCTGTTGCTCCTCTGCTGTCTCCACTTTGTTTTGCTTTCTGCCCTGATCCCTGGGCATTGCACTGTGTGAAACTCACAGATTTCTCAGGCAGGGCTTTTCATGAACTCCACCGCACTTTCTCTCCTCCTCCTCTAGCTGCAGGAAGCTCTGGCTGAGAGAGGCAGCTCCTTTGTTTCTCCCAGTCTACCACCTGACTCCTGCAGTTCTGACCTGTGCTAGCTCTTATTCACAGATACCTTGCTCAGACATGCTTGTGTGCAGATTGGATGTTTTTTGTTGAGTTTTAGATGTGCAGCTCATTGTTGTTTCAAGGGGAGAGATCTTTCACTCCGCCATGCTTCTGAGGTCAGAACTGCTAAAAATTTAAATATTTTTTTATTGAAATTAGCCTATAATTTTTCAGTCTTGTATGTTTTGGAATTAATATTATACTAGGCTTATAAAAGTTTTGGTATTTTCTCTTTCTCTATTCTCTGAGAGTGTGGGAATTTGCTGTTTTTTGATTAAATGATTAGAAGAATTCACCAGTCATTAAATGATTAAAAGAATTCATCAGGGAAACCATTGAGTCTGGTAGGGGGTTTTGTATCATGGTTTTTAATTATAAACTTAGTTTTTAGGATATATATAAATTTTTATTTCTCCTTGTGTCCATTTGGTAAGTTATGTCTTCCTAGGGATTTCTGAATTTCATCAAAATTTTAAATAGGATATAATTATTCATTATATTCTTTATTATCTTTTTAATGTAGAACTTCAAGGATGTCATATTTTTTCCCCTTTATTTTGGCAATTTGTGTCTTTACCTTCTATTCATGATGGCATACTGAAAGCTCTACCAATTTAATTATTATTTTTAAATAGTACATATTTTGTTTTGTTTACTGTTTCTACTAAACATTTGTTTTGTTTTATAAATCTCTGCTCTTATTTATTTCAGTCCGTTTAATTCTGCATATATTTTAATTATCACAAGACATTAAATTATTGCTTTGTATGGCTAATATTTATTTATATTTACCATCATATTATGCTTTTTTTATTTTCTTTAATTACTGTTCTGAGTTTCTATTTTTCTCCTTTCTGTAGAATTCCCTTTAGTATTTCTTTTAATGTACATCTGCTAAAAATGAATATTTTTCATTTTGTTCATTTTAAAATATCTTTAATTTGCTTTCATTTTTGAAGAATAGTCTTGTTCATTGTAGAGTTCTAGATAGCAATTATTTTCATTCAGCACTTTTTCAATGTTATTCCATAAGTCTTCCATTTTCCATTGTTTCAGCTAAGAAGTCAATTAGTAGTTTTTCTGTTGCTCTTGCAAGTATAGTGTCTTTTTATTCTAGTTGCTCTAAATATTTTCATTTGGTCTTCGGTTTTAACAATTTTATTATAATGTGGTTAGGTGTATTTTCTAAAGTTCATCTTGCTTTGGGTTGGTAGGCTTGGATCTGAGGTGTCTTTGTTTTCTTTCATCAGTTTCAGATAATTTGCAGCCATTATTTATTAAAAGATTGTTTCTGACCCATTCTTGTACTTTTTTTCAGATACTTCAATTTCAAGAACACCTAATACACTCCTTTCTGTTTTATTGACTTTTTCTATTCAACCTGCTTCATTCAGTCTGCATATATTGTATCTACTTTTCTCCTGGTTCACTAATCTTTTGGTCTTGTGTCATAAATATGCTTTTAAACCCACTTATTGAGTTCTTAATTGCAGTTATTGTATTTTTCAGTTCTAATATTTCTATTTGCTGTATTTTTATGAATTCAAATTCTCTGGTCAAATTCTCCTTTTTTTCTTTAGTCTCTTGACATATTAATCATAGCTATTTTAAATTATTTTTCTAATATGTCTAATGTCTGTGTTTCCTTAGGACTGTTTTTATTGTCCTTTTTTTCTCTCTTATTTTTCACCTATAAGGTATGTTATGCCTAGTAATGTTTTATTGAATTTTGTGCCTTTTGCGTATTAAAATTTTTAGAGGTTCTAGGTGTTATCTTCCTTCAAATATTTACTCTTCTCTTTCCTGACAGATAAAGTGGGCAATTCATATTCTGTTAAATTTGCAACTGAAGTGACTATAAACCTAGCCTATTCTAATTCAACCCTCACTCTTTGGGCATAGCCTCCAGGTAGTCTAACTGAGGACCTGTGGAGGCCTGAATTCTAATACTTCTCTTCTCACCACTGATTGATTACAAAAACATTTACTCTACTTTAGATATTCTTATTTGGTCTCTAGTCTCCATCCCAGCACAATCTGAAAATCTAGCAAATGCCATCAAGGAAATCCAACAGAGTATGGGGATCAGTTTCCTACTTCTCTTCTCTCATAAAAACCTATCCTCTACATCTCTAATTTTATCTTTCTAGTATGAGACTGTAAAAAGCTCCGCTGATTTTTCTGTCTTTAATAGTAACTATCTCCTCAACCTCTTTGCCTAAATTTTTGGTCTCTTGCTCTACACCCAGAATCAACAAATGCCCTGAAGAAAAAAGTGGCTGCATACTGTCAGCTCAATTCTCTGCATGATTCTCCTTTCTCCAGGGTTCTGTCTCCTTAATTCCTATTTGTCTCAGTAGCACTTCGATGCTTTCAAACATATGCCTAAACTATGCATTTATCTGACTTTTCTAACTCTTCTTCAAGGAAGTATTGTTTGAGCCAAGCTATTCTGTCATATTTGGAAGCTGGTTATCCTTTTTTAAACACAAATTTTATTAGGTTCTCCTCAGCTTGAGTTCTTTATTGCCTACATAATAAAATCCAAATTCTTTACTTGGTCAAACAAGTTCCTTTTTACCATCTGGTGCTATTGCATATTTCTAGCTTTGTCTCCTTCTGTTCCTATAACTCAGTCAAATTGAACTGTTCATCAATTCTGAAATAAATCATCCTATCTCACCCTTTTAAGCCTTTTCATATGCTATATGTCTAGCTAGAAATTTACTTTCCCTTTTTAACTCCTCCCAAGTTAATATTGATAATTAAGGCATATCTTAAATGCTACATCCTCTACTAAAGCCTTTGCCAGTGCTCTAAGACAAAATTAGATGTTCCTTCCTTTATATATCCATGTTTATGCTTCCATCTAATACTTACTTTATAATATCTGTTAAGGTGTCTATCTTCTCCAATAGACTCTGAGAAACTTGAAGGCAGGGTATGATATTGTGATGGCTTGTATCCTCAAAGTTCAGAATAGTGCTGGACATATAATAAGGTCAGGTTTAGGAGAACTTGATTTATATTTTTTTCACCAAGAGCCCTTGATTTTTTTATTTTTACTTGCCATCCTAACTGTTCTTTTCCCTCTCCTGCCTTTTACAGCCAAACTTTTGCCACAAATGGTCTACAACTCCACATTAATTACTTGTTTCTCACCATCCAATATTTCCTCCTCTACTGAAATTTGGCAATTACTCTCATTACTTTACAACATCAATACTCTTGAAACTCCCAATAATTTCCTTCTCATTACATACCTTGTTTTAAAATAACTTGTATACAAGAAAAACAAATGGACAAGAGGTACATGATAGGTGTTCAACATCACTAATCATCAGAGAAATACAAATTAAAACCACAATAAGATACCACCTCATGCCTGTTAAATGGTTCTCATCAAAAAGACAAGAAAAATAAGTGTTACAAGGATGTAAGAGAAAAGGAACCCTTGTGCACTATCAGAGGGAATGTAAATTTGTGTAGCCACCATGGAAAACATCATGGCATTTCCTCAAAACATTAAAAATAGAATTACCATATAATCCAGCAAATCTACTTTCCCATGTTTATTGCAGCATTATTTACAATAGCAAGACATGGAAACAACCTGTTTCCAAAACATCAAGGGATGAATGGGTAAAAGGCACACACACACACACACACACACACACACACACATACCTATGTGTGTGTACATATGTGTGTGTACATATGCCTTATAATGGAATATTATTTAGCCATAAAAATAAGGAAATCTTGCCATTTGTGACAAGATAGATGGACTTTGAGGTCATTATGCTAAATTAGATAAGTCACGCAGTAAAGACAAATAGTGCATGATCTTACATGTGGAAACAAACAAAAAAATTGAACTCATAGATGCAGAGAACAGATTGATGGTTACTAGAATCTGGGGTAGAGAGCAGGCAAAATGGGTGAAGGTGGTCGAAAGGTAAAACTTCTAGTTATAAGATAAATAAGTTCTGGGGATGTAATGTACAGGATGGTAACTACAGTTAATAATACTGTATTGTGTATTTGAAAGTTGCTAAGAAAATAAAAGGTGCTAAGGGAGTTAAAAGTTCTCATCACAGGAAAAAATTTTGTCACTATATGTGGCAATAGATATTAACTAAATTTATTGTGATCATCATCTCACAATATATACATACATCAAATCATTCTTTTGTAGACCTAAAACTTCAGCGATCTGATTCTATTTGTCTGGGGTTCAGCCCAGGCATTGGTATGCTTTTAAAGCTCCCTAGGTGATTTTAATGTATAGTCATCATGACTGGAAGAATGGCTCTTTACACAGAAACATCACATTTACTGCCACCTTCCCACCCTCCAGAGACCCAGTGGGAAAGGAAAGAGAAAATTCCTAGCCAAAGAGGAGAATTAGGGGTTTTAGTTTTTACCACTCCTGACAGAGTAGGGCATGTGCAACATGGAGAAGAGGGGGGGATTTTTCCAACTGTTACTAAGTTCTTGGAAGGCTGCGACCCTACCCTTAGAGCCAGAAAAAGAACAGGTTAGAAGCAGTCATGCAGGAATCACATTGACAGGAATATTTTTGCAAACACTATTGCTTCAGGCTGTTCCTGGGAGAGGCCATAAAGCTGGGCTCCTCAATCACATGGGAAATGAGTAGGAGAGCAGGGGTAGAGGGTTTGCAGGCAAAAATACAATCAAACCTTGAAAAATACATAACCAGAAAACATCTACATGCTGTATTCCAACATAGAGCTGGGGGCTGCCTTATGGAAGGGCTGAGAGCACAATGCACCAGTTAAGTTTCTAACAACCCCAAAACATCAGTGCTCCTCAACCCTTTCATTCATTTCATGGCAGTAATGGATAGCAGTATAGTTGTTCATATACTTGGTAAATTGGAAAGAATGATGAAATTTTTCATGAAGTCCAACATCTTTCTGTGTTGGACTTCATGAAAAAAATGTTACATTTTCTTTGTATTACATGATTAAAAGAAAAATTAAATGCTAAAAATTCAGGAAAATATTAAATATTGAATGTGTTTAAAATTTCCAAATAAAATCTGATAAAAATTTTAATGAGAAAACTGAACTTTTTTCTTTAGCATAATTCATTTTTCTTTTGGACCTGAATGGGTTTTTCATACCCTTTAGTTATATCCTTTGTTCCTGCAAGGCTTACTGCTTCCTTATTCTACTCTTATTGTATTCTGCCTTGTCCCTTATCCATTGGTCAACCACTTTATTCTGTTTAATGTAAATTTTTGGTGTGTCTGTTCTCTTATAAAATGTGCTGCATTGCTTTATGTCAATGCTTTTAATTTATGTAAATGGCATTGTTATATATCACTTTTTATTCCTTTACTTTGTTTTCAGTAAACTCTGTTTTTTATGCCCTATCCATATTGTTCTGTGTATTTTATTATTATTATTATTATTTATGCCTATAGCATCTGGTCTTACTAGGTGGTCTCCCATCCGAGTACTAACCAGGCCAGAGCCTGCTTAGCTTCCAAGATCAGACATCAGGCTTGTTCAGGGTGGCAAGCCGTAGACCATGGACTGTAGCTCCACTAGAGCATGAACCCAGGACCTTCTGAATGTAAAGTAGATGTGCTAACCACTACACTATGGAACCACATCCTGTTCTGTGTATTTTTAATTCATTACTTCTAATTGCTGTGCAATGCTCCATGGAACTCATATACATCCTTCACCTACTTACTCTCTCAATTCTGGATACATAGGTTGCTTTCAATACTCTGTCACTATGAAAGAGTATTCTTTTTCTGCAGTCGAGAAAAATTACTTGACTATCTATCAACTAGAATTTAGTCCCTTTAAAGCAAACTTATTTAAGTCTAACCATTCCTTCTTTTGAGTTTACTGTCAAATCTAATATTAAAAATACACATTAAGTCATTATGCAGTGGATTTTCAATCATTGAATTTTTTTATATTAAATATTACAAAATAATAATGAATCTTTTCCACAAACATACTATCACATTTTTTCACTCTATTATTTTCAACAATTCCATTCAAGGACTCAAATTATAACACCATTAAGTGTCTTTGGTGAACTTCATTTTACCTACTTTTTAAAGATTGAAGCTTTGCTTTGAATCCTTAAATTTTACCAGTACATGATAATATATATTTTCACACAGCCCTTGCAATTTTCCTGTCCTGGATTAATGCCACAGCTTTAAAATTTTTTTGTATTTGGTGCCTGATGCTCATGCCTCAGGTCAGGACTGTTGCAGGTTGGAAGTCCACCATTAGGAAGGCAAGGGATAGTTTCTTCTCCCTCTTTGCATTTGGTTTCTACCCTTCTTCCCCTATCTTGCTGACTATGGTTTCTGACCCCTCTTTGAAATGAGGAGAGAGGAAAGGAGAGGCAGGAAAATTTTGTCTTGCATGCTACTGTCAGAGTTGCATTGCTCTCTGGATCTAGCAGATGTTTTAAACTGGGATTTTCTTATCTACTGTTCCCTTGTTGTGGGTGATATACTTTCCTTCTGCTCAAAATTAAGATCTTGCCTCAGTCTCTGAGAAACTGATGGTTCACTTCCAGACTCTTTTTGCTGAGTGCCTCTTATCCCTCTAGGCAGTTTTTGGGTGACCTACATTATGTTCCCTGGTTTGCTATTGTACAAGACCCATACCTGGTCTATAAGATCCATACATGCATCTCTGCCCTGACCAAGTCTGGGAGTGCAGGCCCATTCTAATGCACCAGAAATCTCCTTGACTTACTTTCCCAAAGGAGCAGCTTACCAGCTCAGCTCCCATATCTCACATTGTCCAGACAAGAGGCAGAGATCAGTCCTCTCTGTCTCCCATACAGCAAAAGAGCATACATCTCTGGTCCCAGTGAAATCCCTTTCTGGGTTTCAGAAGAGTTTAGACAATCTTGCCATTTGGGAAGTAAGATTTACACTTGGAAAAAGGATGAGACTCACACAACATTAGCAATTCTCTCCAAAAATAACCCTCAAATTCTCTTTCAGTCTCCATTCTTTTTTTTTTTTTTTTTTAATGCCTACAGCACCTGGTATTCCTAAGTGGTCTCCCATCCAAGTACTAACCAGGCCCGACACTGCTTAGCTTAGGAGATCAGATGAGATCAGGCACGTTCAGGGTAGTATGGCTATAAAGTCAGTCTCCACTCTTAATCCCTTTGTGCCCTTGATATAGGTGAGAGATTGAGAAATTGTCTAAATGGCTTTCTCTACCTTCCCTTCTGTATGTCTTACACAGCTGTCTGCTTCAAAATTCACTCTGACATTTAGTGTCCAGTGTCTTAGGCTATTAGCTGAAAGTGTTCTTGTAACATTCGGTTGCATGTGTTATACCACTCCTGCTGAGAGACAGGTAGACAATCTTTGAAGAAAACAACAGAAAAAAAAAAAAAAACAGAAAAACAGAGGCAACAGGAAAACAAAACACTCATACCACTTAAGATTTGTGGTCCATCTAGTATATGATTCTACTGCTAGGACAGCCCCCATACGAGATCTTATGACAATAGTATAATTTCTTTGACATCAACATTAAAATTAGACACATTCCAGCTCTTCTTAGTAGCCAGGTGTAGTTCTGTTTATTCTAAACTTAAGTCATCCTTTTGGAGTCAAATTCTATTTTTTGCGTTTACAGGAAGAAAGGAAGTGGCAGGGCAAGGTTTCACTGGATCACCAGCCTGAGCTCCAACAGAACTGAGAGCAACAGAGGCAAAGACATCTGACAACACAGGAAATGCCAAAGGGGAACAACAGGTGAAGGCAAGATCCAGTTAGGAACCAAAATGTTCTCAATGTTGGGAAGGAACATTGCCAGATTATTGGAAAATAATTGCCAGATTTGGGACGCACTGAAGTTGACATATGAAGCAGAGCAGACATTCTGAAACCAAGGGTTTGAAATTAAAAATAATAATTAGAATAATATTTTTTATTTGTGAGAATTATCTAGACATTAAAAATAATATAAGCAAATTATCTTAGTATATTTTTATATATTTTAATCAGTATCTGTTTATTTATATATTTATTTATTTATTTATTTTTTATTGTAGTGACATTGGTTAACAAGATGCAATAACATTCAGGGGTTCAATTCAACAGTAATGCATATATATACATACATTGTGTGCTCACCGCCTATAGTTAGATTTCTTTCTGTCACCACACATTTGACCCCTTTTATCCCATTTACTCCACCCTCACCCATAACCTCTGGTAACCACTAGTCCATGAGTCTGCTTATTTATACTGTTCGTTTGTTGCTTTTAGGTTTATATCCCACATATAAGGGATGTCATGTGGGTTTCAACTTTTTCTGAAAGGCTTATTTCACTTAGCATGATTATCACAAGTTCCATCCACGTTGTCACAAATGGCAGTATTTAATTTCTTCTTATGGCTGAGTAATATTCCGTTGTATATGAGTATCACAGCTTCTTTAACCAATCATCTGTCATAGGACACTTCGATTGCTTCCATGTACTGGCCACTATGAATAATGCTACTATGAACATTGGTGTGCAAATATTTTTTCGGATATATGCCTTCAAGTCTTTGGGGTAAATACCCAGTAGAGGGATAGCTGGATCATATGGTAGATCCATTCTTAGTTTTCTGAGGAACCTCCATACTGTTTTCCATCGTGGCTATACCAATTTGTGGTCCCACCAGCAGTGTATGAGGATTCCTTTTTCTCCACACCCTCTCCAACACTTGTTATTACTTGTTGATAACAGCTATTCTAATAGGTGTGAGATGGTATTCATTGTGGTTTTGATTTGCGTTTCCCTAATAGCTAGCAAAGTTGAGCATCCTTTCATATGTTTGTTGGCCATTCGTATATCTGTCTGTTCAGGTACTGTGCCCATTTTTTAATTGGATTCTTTATATTTTTGTTGTTATCGAGTTATGAGTTCTTTGTATATTTTAAATATTAGACCCTTATCAGAAGCCTTACTTGCAAATATATTTTCCCATTCGGATAATTATCTCTTGACCTTGTCGATGGTTTCTTTGATTTACAGAAGCTTTTCAGTTTGATGTAGTCCCATTCATTTATTTTTGCTTTTACTTCCCTTGCCTTTGAGGTCAAATTCATAAAATCCTCTTTAAGTCCAAGGTCCTTGAGATTAGTTCTTATGTTTTTATCTATGCATTTTATTGTTTCAAGTCTTATATTCAGATCCTTAATCCATTTTGAGGTAATTTTGTTATGTGGCAATAAACAACAGTCTAGATTCATTCTTTTGCAGGTGGCTTTTCAGTTTTCGCAGCACCATTCATTGAAGAGGCTTTCCTTTCTCCACTGTATGTTTTTGGCTCTTTTGTCAAAAATTATTTTCCCATATAAACATAGGTTTATTTCTGGACTCTCGATTCTCTTTCACTGGTCCGTGTGTCTGTTTTTCTGCCAATACCATGCTGTTTTGATTATTGTCGCTTTGTAGTATAATTTGAAGTCAGGCAAAGTGATGCCTCCAGCCTCATTCTTATTTCTCAGGATGACTTTTGCATTTCGGGATCTTTTGTGCCTCCATATGAATATGATGATTTTTTGTTCTATTTCTTTTGAAAATGCCGATGAGATTATGATGGGGATTGCATTAAATTTGTATAATGCTATAGATGATAAAGTCATTTTAACTATTTTCGTTCTTCCAATTGAATATCTTCCCATTTCTTTGTATCTTCTTCGATTTCTTTTAATAGGGTCTTATAGTTTTCATTATATAAGTCCTTCCCATGTTTTGTAAGATTTATAGTCCACATTCCCAAACATATCAGCAGCCTTCAGAAAAGACTGACAGAAATTGGAGTATAAATATCTCTGCTCCCTTGTCCTGGTCAAATAACTATGGGGTGCTATTCTATATTATTTCCAAGTTTTCCTACATGATTAGGCTTAGTCACCCACAGCAGTAGCTACCTTGATAACATACCCTTTATTGGTTGCCTTCCATTCTTTGTATCACTTTCTCACTCCCTTATTGATGTTTCCTCCACCTTCCAAATAATCTATTTACATTCAAATACTGTCTCAGTATCTGCTTAAGGGAGAACACTAACCAAAACAGGGTAGGGGGCGTGTCACATCTGAGGATTAGGAGGCCAGGTAGCTAAATGCCTTGCAGTGCTTGAGAAAGCACAATCCATGATGAATTGTTTCTCCCAAAATGTCAGTAATACAATCTGGTTCCTTATTATGGCTAATAAGACTCATCACTATCTATTTTCAACTCTCCTCTCCAGTCTCATTTCCAACTTTCTTTGTTACGTTTAATCCTTTATTTTATCTTTGGATGTAATTTTTCTTAGTTTTTTTTGGTCATTTCAGATTAAATTCAGCGTGGCAAAAAGGATAAAGAGTCATTTACACCTACCTAGTATAATTCCTATATTCGTTCCTGAGAATGGTCTGCCAGGTCTATCCTGATGATCTATATAGGGTCTCTGAAAGAATCTAAACATCTAGGGGTCCTTAAAGAAGATATTGAGTCTAGTAATGTCTCTCAACCAGACATTCATAGTTGCTCTAGAATGGAACACAATTGATCTAGTTTTGTACATCATGGGTTTTCAAGTGGCAGAAAAGTTTCACCATTAGGTTCATTAAGATTGTGGAGTTATAGCTAATTGTTGACTCACTAAACTAAAGTATGTTATTTTTCACTAATGCTTAGTTTCATTTCACTTAATTTCATTACCAGTAGGTCAGGTAATAGAATGGTGCCATAGCTTTGTTTCACTCAATCAAACTTTATGATCTTTTTAACACTTCCTAAGTCAGAATGCCTGAGATTTTCTCATCTTGATTTATGATAAGTGTAGAGTAAGAATTAGAGAGATAGAGAGCTCTTGAGTTTTACCTAGTTCCATTTCCTATTTTTCTGTTAATCTTCTAGGATAGTCTTACTTCTCATCAAAGATCTGTAATGATCCATATTATATTACTTACTTTAGAAGCTCACTCTTGCAACTAACTCAGCATTAGCAGTTAGTAAATTACAGTACCCAGTATGCAGTACACACTTACACATATTTTCTGAGTGAAGGTTGACTAAATAAACTGTTCAAAGTTTTAAATTTAAGTCCCTTTTGTCTTTCTTAAACTTCAGCAAGAAGAAAACTGCTCAGAATTTTTGTCAAAGTCTTTTATCAAACTTGAAGAGAATACTAACCAAAGGTGCCTTTTCTCTTGACAACATGACTTTTTTAAACGTTTAACAAAAAATGTTTTGTTTTTAATTTTTTTAATGGCAATTCTGGTAACTGAATTTTTAGGAAAGAACACTGAATACAAAAAGTTGAAAAGGCTGCCACAGAAAGAGTGAGGAATAAGGAAGGAGGACATTCTTAACTTTAAATATCATAATCTGAATGGATTATATTTAAGCTACTCCCATAAAATAAAACTGTTAGAACAGCACCGTCTTTCTCATCAAGATTCAATTTAGTAAGCATTTATTGAACATCTTTCAAATGTGTTTGAGGCATGTTCAAAGAAGTAAAATGCACAGCCCTGCTTTTGAGGAGCTGGTAGCTTAAGAGGTGCTCTTCTTTCTCAACAGTTTCTTAAATCATTAAGGACTCTGTTTCGATTTAGTATAATCCATGAAGGCTTTTGCAGGAAACTCTAATTTTTAGTGTTTACATGCCTTAGAGCTTCGAATCCAGAGACAGAGACAGACAGGGAGGTGTGAAATTTTTTAACAAGAGTTTCCATTCCTTTTAAATTGTCTCTTTCCATTTGGCTATTTCATGTTTTTCGTCTTCTTTTTTCTAAATACTATCAAGGATTTATGCTGCATTCCAAAGAAGTTCATATAAACTTTGGGTATGTAAATGGAAGTCTCACCATAGCAGAGTGAGTAAATGCTTTATAACTTTTTCCTTTTACTTATTCTCATTGCCCTTTATACTCCATGAATTAGCCTTTTATGTAACTTGTTTTCAGTAATTCAAAAAGACAGGCTACAGCTTTTTACAAATTGCAAACACCATTCTTAGATGACACATTAAAAGGTTCAGAACAAAATTCCAATGAGTGTGTGGGGGTGTTCCAGAACCAGTTGGTTGACCCAAAATTCAACTTAATTCTGATACTACATACCCAGAGATGGCTTCAGATTTCATAGGTTAAGTGCTCAGTCCCACAGGATTGCCCTCCACTTCAGATGCCAAACACTAGTTCAGGTTGTTACCTGTGCCTCTGACCAACCTGCTATAGATTGATGGTTCCAGCAACCTCCACCTTCAGTTTGATCAATTTGCTTGCGCAGCTCACAGAACTTAGAAAAACATTTTATTTATTAGATTACAGGTTTATTATATAAGGATATTGTTGCAAGAAGTGACAACTGACGGAGGAATTTGGACTCTCAGGCAACTTTGTTAGAGGAAGAATTTATTTGCTGGCAGAGCGCATGGACTTAACAGCACAAAAGCATGAGCTCCCCCTGCTTAGATTTCTTACAGCTTATATACCTCTGCAGTGTCCATGAAAGGGGTGTGTGATTCCTTTGTCTGGGGTTCTACGTAGACCTTGTGACTCAGGATGGGAAGGGGAGTTTCGAGTGGGGGCTGCAAGGGAGAAAGAATTCCCGGACCACCAGTCCTATTTACAGATCCTTTCTCTTGTAGGTGTGACAAGAGTTTCTAGAAGGTCATTTAAAGATCTATAGGGGGTGGTTAATCTATAACCCGCTAAGTCCGTCATTTCTGCAAGCACTTTCCTTTACATTTTTCAGATGCCTCCTTTCTTAATATAACTCAGAAACAGCCTGATGGGAGGGATGCAAATGGCAAGGTATGGGGAAAGGATGCAGAGCATACATGTTCTCTCCAAGTGCACCACTCTCCCCGAAACTCCACATGTTCAACAACTTGAAAGCTCTCTGAACTTGTCCTTTGGGTTTTTATGGAGGCTTTAATACATAGGCATGATTGATTAAACCCTTGGCCATTGGCGATTGATTCAATCTCCAGACCTTCTCCCTTCAGAGATCAGGGTGGGAATGAAAGTTCCAACCTTTTATTCATAGTTGGTTCTCCTGACAACCAGCCCCCATCCTTAGGTGCTTTCCAAAAGTCATCTCATTAACCCAGTTGTAGTGGAAAGGGGTTTGTTATGAACAACAAAACACCCATTGTACTTTTATGGCTCTGAAGATATTTCAGGAACTAAGGACAACAGACGAAATGTTATGACAAAAGATGTTCTTATTGATCTTACTGCTCAGCAAATTCCAAGGATTTGGGAACCTGTGAACCAGGAATCATGGATGAAGGTCAAATATATATGAGAAATTTATTTTAGTCATCTGAATGACTAAATCTTCATTTATTAAAAATCACAATATCATACACATTTAATCAAAAACAAAATTTTAAAAATTTTAAAGTATTCATTTTTCATATTTTAGATCAAATTTATTACTAGCTTATGTTTCATACAACAATATTGTTTATTTGA
The DNA here is from genome assembly GCF_000151845.1 of Pteropus vampyrus. NCBI lineage: Eukaryota > Metazoa > Chordata > Mammalia > Chiroptera > Pteropodidae > Pteropus > Pteropus vampyrus. The sequence continues at coordinate 2,206,430 of NW_011889290.1, read as the reverse complement.
AATTTTGTTGCTTAAATACATGAGCTTTCCTCTGCAGATGAGTTTTATGGATTTTCTCAGGATCAACTTGGAGGATATATAATAATATAAAGGGAAATTTTAGTAACATTCTTAGTTTTGGATATCAAGAAACTACTAATGTTTGGTGCAATTTATATCTTAGTTGATTTAAATTCATGCTAACTATAACTGAAAAGGAAATCTGGCTTCCTCAGGAGGTAGATTGTAGTTTTTAATGATTATAGATCTCAGATTTTAGAAATGACAGAAAACAGTAATTTTCTCCAGCACCCTAAGACTTTAGCTCCTTGAGGGCAATGCCTGTGTCAGTCTCCATGTGCTCAGAAAATAGAGATGAAAGAGTGGAGGTAGAGGGAAGGACTTTGTTCCCCATTTAATTACGAGGCAATTGAGGACAAGGAACTTTCCTGAGATTATATAACCAGCCAGCGTCATGACCTCGGATTTTCTGTATCTTCGTGGAATACATCTTTCTCTCTTAAGCTGCTTCCTAATAGACCATGTTTCTTCTGATAGTATTTCTTAAGGTAAACTTACTGTCTCGCTTTTTTTCTCTGTCCAAAGGATGGACAGAACTTTGGTCCAAGCATCCCTCTTTTTCTTCCTTGGGGAAATATTTGAAGAAAACTTCTGACTTGTACCTCTCTTTCTTCACTACATGCCAAGGGAGGAAGTACGATGAATCTGATTGTGATTGGTGATGTTACGGGGTTACAATGCCTAAAAGCAAGAAACAGGTTCCTCACTTTTTCTTTCACTCTGTACTCAGGCTCTGAAGGGTCTCATCTGCTTCCAGCTCCTGTATGATAAACACACTGGGCAAGAAGGTTCCTCAGCTTCTCAGGCAGTAGGAGACCCACCATTGTTTCTCCTACCCATCTTTTATTGGGTGGGTAATTTGGTGAGTAGTCATGCCCCCAAGTATATAACTCCTTCAGTAAAAGGTTTATCACTGCCTTAAACAAAGCCCTACACATTGATTTTGTGCATCTAGGATTAACACACCTTTGAAATGAGCATAACCACTGTCGAGAGAGCACATAATCTTACCTATCCTGTAATCCAATCCCCACCTTGCTTTCTCCCACCTTTGAGTAATCTTCCTTACTTCCTCTCCTTATCTCAAATACATAAAAGAAACTGCAAAATTGTTATTCTCTGAAGCATTTGAGATCTTTCTTCCTAGCAAGTATCATTAGTTTTGGCTCAGATGAACTCCTAAAAAATTCTCTAAAAGTTTGGACACTTTTTATTTTGACAAATATAATAGGGGAATGGTTCTATGATCCTTCTGTGAGGAATATCTGTCTAAATTACCAATGAACTCTTGGTGGCACAAAAGAGAAGAGTCTAATGGTAGATTTGGGAAGGCTGAATTTAAATAGAGAGGTGATTAGATGACAGGAAGGAGATTATAAAAAGAATCTGGGTAAACTTTTTTAAGGAAATGGAATTCTTTTGGATGGCCAAAGACATCATGTGGAAGAGAGTAAAGTCTTTCTTATCCAGAACTTATAACTTGGCAGTCATTGGATGAAACACTGCTCATATTGTTTCATTATCTCTCACAGTTTTAAAAGGTAGGAAGTATCTCCATTTTCTAAAAAGAAGTTGGCTCAAAAGGAAGTTAAGTAAATTGCTTAAAAGTTACTTAGTAAATAATTACAGGGCCATAAATAAAATTTAACTGTCTGACATCAATGTCCATGTTTTTTTTCCATTCCCAAAAGTAATCCTGCATTGTCAATAAATAATCATTGCATGGCTACCATATACTAGATACTGAAATAGAGGGTATGATTTAATAGAAGCTGCTAAACTGCCTTCAACGAAGGTAATAGTAGTTTACATTTCCACTTACAGGGTATAAAAGTGTCTGATTTTCTAGCCCATTCTCCAAATTGTATAACCAATCTGGAATTCTTTAAAATTTGATGATATCAGTTCTAACTTGTTTTGAATTAAGTCAAGCATCTCTACAAATGGGTGTTTTACCATTTATATTTTTCTCGAAATCGCTTTGTCATACGTTAAATTGTGTCCCTCTAAAAATGTTCGAGTTCGAACTTCAGGGTTCTGTGAATGTGATCTTATTTGGAAATAGGGTCTTTGCAGTTGTCATCAAATTAAGATGAGGTCAAACTGTAACAGGGTGGGCCTTAAATCCAAAGTGACTGGTGTCCTTATACAAAGAAGGAAATTTGGACATAGACACCCATAGGGAGAACGACTTGTGATGACAGGCAGAAGTTGGAGTGATACATCTCCAGGCCAAGGAAACTCAGGGATTACTGGTGACTACCAGAAACTAGGAAGAGTCAAGGAAAGATCCTCTTCTAAACTCTTCAGAGAGAGCATGGCCCTACTGACACCTTAATTCCAGACTTCAAGCCTCCAGAACTGAGAGCATAAATTTGTTTTAAGCCATCAGTTTTGTGGTAAAGTATAGGAGCTCTAGAAGACTAATACACTGTTGCAGAAAAGGTCATTTGACTCTAATTTTGGGTTTAGTAATAATCGGTGAAACAGATGGAGGCAACAGCAGTTTTTTTATAATTATGAATAAATTCCCTAAAATACAATCTTAGTTTTCCAACATGAAACCAAGCTTAGAAAAGAAACAAATATTTAGGGGTTAGATAAGTAAAAAAGAAAAATAAATTAAGGAACTATAAAAACAAACTTGTTTCCTCAGCCCACCTGGATTCAAGAAGGATAGTTAAATGCATGGATCCCCACCCATTGAGCCCCAAAGGCTCCAACATTCCCTGTCAGTGTGCCAGATGATTATATGCTCTGAGCAACCATTAAAATTCGGTGGCTGCCAGGTTCCCTTCATCTCCACTGCTTGGTGGCCTGGAGATATGTGTCAATAAGTGCATTGAGATGTAACAGAATATTCAGTTAAAGTGGTTTAAAAAATAAGAAACTTACTCCCATAACAAGAAGCCAGGATATAAGAAATTTAGAATTGGTTACTATAGCTGCTCATTATTTTAGAGTTTTGAGTTGTTTCTCTACAATTTTCGACTTTCTCCTTATAGTCACAATATAGCTGCTGCAACTCCAGGCATCATACCATCACATAACAACAAAAGTGGAAAAGCGATATATATATTTTTTGCTCATTTCTTTTCAGGGAGGAAAACCTTTTCTAGAAGCTCTTAGAAGACTCTCTCTTGTGCTGGCCCAGAACTCTTAGGTCTTGAGCTACCAAAGATAATGGGTGATGCATTTCCATAGTTTGCCATAGTTATGCAGTTTCAGGATAACTAGACATTTTTGATGCCTGGGTTTATTAAATAACCAGTAGATAATGCACCAACATAAAACTGATTGCTCAGTCAAAATTGCATCTGAAATTTGGATATGGATCTAGGTAATATGCCAATATATAAACTATATAAAGTAATTATGCTGGATTTTTAGGTTAACATATTTTAGGTTTTAATAGTTCATCTCCACAATGCCTCTCCCAGTGAGCCATACCTCTGAATAGTCATGCTTTCATGTAGTTCCCACCCCTTGAATCTGTGTTGGCCTTATGACTTTGATTAATGGAATGTGACAGAAGTCACACTGCATGATTCCTGCGTGAGTTTAGATCATACAAAGCCTTGTAGCTTAGAATGTTTACCCTGTGAAGCCAGCTGCCATGTAGTAAGTCTGACTACTTGGAGACCCCCACACTCTGAGGAAGTCCAAGGTAGCCACACAGAGAGGCTGCATGGAGAGAGAGAAATGCCCAGCCAGGCTCAAGCATGCTTGTTACCCCAACCAAGTCATGAACTTTGTGAGCAAAGAAGCCATCTTGGACTTCTAATTCAGTCAGGCCTTCAGATGATTCCAGCCCCAGATGCCATTTGACTGCAACCAGAAGAGCAATCTTGAGAGACAACTTCCCATCTAACTCCAGTAAACTTACAGAACTGAGTGAAAATAATAATTTTTTGTTTAAGACACAAAATTTTGGGGCCTCCTCAAATGGGGTGTGTTGGACAGACCCTACGGTCAATAATTTCCACTTCCTGATATTACATATTTATGGGCTTCCCTCTCTGAGTGAGGATGGGATCTGTGACTTGCTTCTAATCGACAGACTATGGTAAAGGTGATGGGATGCCATTCCCTTGTTAGGTTACATTATATAAGACTTCATCTCAGATTACTGGAATAAGAGATTCTTCTTGCTGGCTTGATGGAGTGAGCAGCCATATTCAGAAAGACCGCAAAGCAAGGAACTACAGGTTCTCTAGAACCTGAGGCTAGCTTCTTTTGACAGCCAGCAAAAATCCAATATCCTCAGTTACATTTTCAGAGGGAAATGAATTCTGCTACCTTCCAAGGCTGTCATAAGCAACCTTGAAGTTTCTCCCTAGGTCTTTTAGAACTTTTATTCTTGGTAGTCCTGACCCAATGTGTAAGCTATCTACCATACTGAAAGTACCATGTGGAGAGACAAATGGAGAGAGGCCTTGCCATCTTAGATCCCAGCTGAGCCCAGACTTCCAGACTTCCCTGCTAAGGTACAAGACTGTGAGGGAAGACTTTTTGGACTCTTTAGATCAAACTAGCTATCATCTGAATACCACAGAGTGACCCCAGTTAATGTCACAAAGAGCAGAACTGCTCAACAGAGCCCTGCTCAAATTACTATCTCACAGTATCATGAGCAGTTTTTTACAGAGTAATCAGGTAGGATATGGTTGGATCTCTTTCAGGAGAGGCAGAGTACCATCAACACTAACCTAGGATATCACCCATGGGAGTTTGGGGGAAAAGAGGAGACGCAATAGCTGAACAATTTTACCTATCACATCTCACTAGATAGGGTTGCATCACTTGTCTCCATCAGTCCTTCACTAACAAGAGGAATAAAATTATCTTGATAAGTTCAGAGTAATCAACATTCATTACTGGTGCTCCTTCCTCTGACTTGCTGAACACTCCTTTTGTTGGGAGTTAGGCCACAGTGTGCTATAATGATTACTATTGCCACAGTCATTGTGCCAGGACAAGTGACACTGATTTTGTCTCAACTATCTTCACTGTTCACTGGCAGCTGAAGTTCTGTCCCTACCAGTGCTTACTGCACTTCAGTGAGATTCCCAGAAAAGTGGCTTCCTTTTTTAGAGTTTACAGTTTTCTTTGAGAACCTGAGGCAAATTACCTCAGAGCTGCATCTAAGGATTATTTAGAGTCTCCATCTACTATTACATCAAAAGTGAGTCTTCTCATTAATGATTAGGACACAATCCAGGACAGAGCCCACATACTCTTCAGCCCTTCTGCTATCCTAAATTCCTTAAGGTATACTTCCCAGAGGTTGAAGGAAGATCTTTCTTGGTGGGAAGAAAGGGGCCATTTAATAAATTCATTAGTATAAAACTTCTCTTTGCCATTTTTCCCAGGAAGTCTATCAAATTCTCTAATGCATAGAATTTGTGATACTTGCCTTTATAATCCTAGTGTTCCTCTATTTCCTGTATAGATTAGGCCCATAGCCAAGACTTTTACTAGGCATATAGGTACTAAGAGGAAGATTGGAAGCCATTAGTAGTTGAAATGGACTCAGCCTGGAGGAACTTAAAATTTATGACAGCATCTTGAAAGTGTTAAACATGTTAGTACAAAAGAGTAACATTTCTCTGGAATTAGAGTGCTTAGAAATAAAAAATGAGACCTGTATCTTAACCTTAAGGCAATTTTGACATATAATTATCTCTAGTATTTTGTGTTATTGGGTATTCACTTGTAATTAGGCAAGGCTTCAGAAAATGTCGTAAAGAGAGGAGTGAAAATGTATGTATTCTCTAATCCAGACCAGAGAAGAGAATGCTGAAAATAGGAGCAAAGGAAGACTTGAAGCTTCACATACTTCCCCTGCCTGGGTTTGAAACCACTAATGGAAAAACAATGCTGTATGCCTTGAGTGGAGATTTTAATTAGATTACAGCAATAATCCTAAGGCTCTGCTCCCTGAGAATTTCTGAATTAAAAAAACTAAGATTACCAGAGTGGAAAACTTTCCCAATGAATTAGCTCTTCTATCTCAAAAACTATTAGTCCAACTAAAAAAATTAAAAATTAAAAAACAAGAGATAAGGGCAACATGACTTTACGCATACACGTTCTACTAGAGATAGAAGTATACAGGTGGCCCAGAATTCATACTTCTTACACTCATTTGCTTGAAGACAGAGAGCTCTCAAATGGAAAATTGTTAAGGGTGAGGATATAAAAAATACATCTCTTCAATTACTTTGAATACTTTTCCCCTTTTATAAAAACATGGCCTAAAAAACTTGCCATAGTGTGATTTCATTAGTAGAATGCTATAGTCCAAAGTTGAGGTGACACATTTCAGGAAGTCGTTACAAACTTCAGAGCTATTGCATCACCTTCCAATTCTGTTTCCAAAATTATGCTGTTTCTGCTATGAATTATACTAAAGGAAACTCACACAATTTATTTCCAAAGAGTAACATAGTGGAAAAACAAGGATCTAAGTTGTCTCATCTCTCAGAGAGTTGTATTTTATAAGATTTTACTTAAAAAATTATTTCCTGAATTGGAAAACTGGTATAAATCCTGAAGTGAAGGGAAAGTAAAAAGGAAATGATCTCTGCTTTTCTCCTGTATGTTTTCCCTGCCAATCATACTGCAGTCATACTCACATACACAAATAACCATTTTATTGGTCTTTCAATCTTGGTTAAGAGCTGGGTTTAGAGTTTGTGCCTTGTTTATACTATTGTGTCAAAGTTTTGAGTGGAACACAAAAACCACTGTAGGCATTTTAAGTAGAAAGGGATATAGTGCAAGAAATTCTGTTTATAAATTCTTTGCAAGGAAAAAGTTTGGCAGTTTTTTTTAGAAAACTAAACATGCAATTACCATATGGTCCAGTGACTGTACTCTTGGGCAAAATGAAAACTATATTCACATAAAAACCTACACATGGGAATGTTCATAGCAGCTTTATTTGTAGCAGCCCAAAACTGGAAATACCCCAGATATCATTCAATGGGTGAATGGCTAAACAAACAATGGAAATTCACACCATAGAATAGTATTAAACAATAAAAAGGAACGAACCACTAAGATACACAACTTGGATGGATCTCCAGGAAACTTCAGCTCAGTGAAAAACAACCAGTCCCAAAAGATTACAAGCTGTATAATTCCATTTATAATACTTTTTGAAGTGACAAAATTTCAAAGTGGTGGACAGACGAGTGATTTCCAGGAATTAGGGATGGGGTTATAAAAGGACAACATAAGGCATTCTTGTGTTGTCAGAACTATTTGGAATTTTGACTTTGGTAGGAGATGAACAAATTTATACACGTGATAAAATGGTATAGAACTAAACACACATACATGCACAAAAGAATGAAAACTGGGGAAATCTGAATAAGATCAGTGAGTGAATTGTATCAATTTCAATATTTTGCTTGTGATGTTATACTATAGCTTTTGAGGATGTGACCATGGGAGAAATTGAGTTAAAGGGTACATAGGATGTCACTGTATTATTTCTTACAAATATATTTGAATCTACAATGATCTTAATAAAAACTTCAATTAAAAAAAGTCTTTATAAGGGGCGGAGGAACAGAAGCCCGGGCACTTGATGCCAAGGGCATACCTCTAAGCCAGCCATATATCTCTAAGCCAGAATTTAGGAAACTGCTGCCGCCACCACCCCAATTGGCTCTATATTCATAACACTTGTGACTAGACCCAAACTTGGAGTCTAGTTGCCAAAAACTCTCAGGTCAGTCTGACAAGAAGTGGAAAAATGCCTTTCTTTTCACTTCTACCTGCCAGATTAAAGAGGAACGTGTCTGATTGGCAGAACTTAATCTGCTTCCAAAACACTGGGTGCAAAATGATCTGGGAAATGGGGGTTTTAGCACTTCAACTTTTCCAAATAGAACATGGAATGGGGATTGAAAAATTCAATCAGAACACTTATCATAACCTATCACTAGCTATGTGACCTTGAGCAAGTTTACTAAGCTTTCTGATTCTCAATTTTTATAAAACAGGGAATGTTATGATACTTACCTCATAAAATTAAATGAGATATGACACATCTTACATGCTCATTCAAAACCAGATAATCATTGGATTTCCAACCTGAGGTATTGTGAAAGAAGATTAATGAATATTCCATAAGTGAAAAGCAAAGGAAAGAAAGATTAAAAAAGAAGAGAAAATTTGGAGGGGAAAGCAGAGGCATTATTCTTGAATAAATGGCATCTACTCAATGTCAAGAAATGGGAAACAAAGATGTGGAAAAACTTATTCAATATATAAAGTATTGTATAAAAAGGTTGATGCTGTGGACTGTACTGTACCCTCCCCAAACTTTATGTTGAAGCCCTAACTTGCAATGTGATGGTATTTAAAGATGGGGGCCTAGAGATAATTAGATCATGAGGGTGGAGACCTCATGATGGCATTATTGGCCTTATTAGATGAAGCACAAGAGAGAAAGACATCTCTCTCGTGATCATGTGAGGACCCAGCAAGAGATGGCCTTTTTCAAGCCAGGAAGAAAGTTCTCACCATGAACCAAATCAACCAGCAACTTGATCTTAGACTTCTCAGTCCCCAGAACTGTGAGAAATACATTTCCGTTGTTTAAGCCACCTAGTCTATGGTATTTTGCTTCAGTAGCCTGAGTTAATACAGTTCACTTTTATCTGTTTAGAGAACTTGGAGTTTATGGCCTTGCCCTTGTCTTCACACTTTGTATCATGTTTAAAACAGCCACCCTTCTGACCTTCTCGCCCCACTTCCAAAATAAAAAGCCAAACAAGAAAACCCTTTTTTTTTTCACTTATAGCTGCCTGTTTTGGACTGAATTGTGTCCCCTCCACCCCCCATTCATATGTGAAAGTCCTAACCCCCAATAACTCAGAATAGGACTATTTGGAGATAGGTTCCTTAAAGAGGTAACTAAGTTAACATGAAGATATTGGGTGGGCCATACTCCAATATGACTGATGCCCTTAAAAGAAGAGGAAATTTAGACACAGACACATATAGAATGACATGTGACATGAAGATGGCTGTCTGTAAGACAAGAAGAGAGGCTGCAGAAAAAACCAATCCTAATCTTGGAATTTCAGCTTCCAGAACTGCGAAGAAATAAATTTGTTGCTTAAGCCTCCCAGTCTCTGGTATTTTGCTATGGCAGTCCTAGCAGACCAATATACCATCCTACCACTTTTCTTCAGAGAAGTTTTCCAGAGAAACATCCTTCATTTTTCAATCTTTCACTGTATGTGTGAATGACCATGTCCCTCAGTATTTTGTAATTATTTTATTTACAGGCTCTACAATATTATTGATTTTTTTATGGGTCTTCTACTATCATACTTCTTACTAGAACAGGCAAATGTCCAGAGTTTAGTAGCATGATAGGAGGTCTCCCAGCTTCAAGATAAACTTGGCACATTCTCGAGTATCCATTTTTTCAGAGATTTTGGGGACAATGTTAATTTATCTGTATTTTAATTCAAAACATATTTATACTAAATCAAATATATTATTAAGAGAATCTAGTAGATTTCAAAGACATTTCTTGCTTATAATGAGTTCCCCTAAATGAAAGTCTTTATTCTCCTCTGCATTAATTAGGGCTTTTTCATTCACCACTCAGCGGCAGACTTCTGTTACTGCTTTTAACACTTATTCAGTCATTCTCTATTGAATGGGCAGAAAATAGGCAACATGTGAAACCAAAGATAAGCCTATCTGTAAAGCTAAGGAATATTCCTGAGAGGCTTAGGGAAAAAAAGATTTTTAATTTCCTCTTGATCTTTTCTGATTTGGGGATTGGAGGTCTGGAACATGTCTTGTGTGCTAGATTGGGCACTCTCCTAGTTACTTAATTTGTCATTTTAAAGTTATGATCTGAGGTGATCTGTTGGGGAGAGGAATATGTACAGATAAGCAGAGCAGTGAGATAGGAAAATTTCTGTTTCCTGCCTGGATTCTAGTCAACTGCCTAGGTACACACTTCACACACCTGTTATCCTCCCGGTGTCTGAGTCACCGGGAGGTTCCTTTCCCTGTCCAATGTGCAGCTGCCACATGGAAGCCAAATTCAACAGACATCAAGCTAGATCCTTACCTTGCATTTGAATTACATTTTTTTTTGAAGTTGGCCAAATTCAGGTTTACTGACCCGTGTAGTCTTTTCAATATTTTCTTATTGCGCACATGGGCAGAGCGCCCGACCAGTACTCTAAACTAGAAGGTTTTCAATCCAATTTCTAGGAACCTCATGTTTGGTTTCTGCGGAAAGAGCCAGAAAGCCAGATTGGAGGTGAGGTTAGAAATTTGCCACAACTGTGATCCCGTTCAGGGGCCTTGTAACGCTAATGCCTTTCAGGAAACATAAAACCAGACTCTCCTGAGAGCACTGCAACAGGTTTTCAGAAATTTATCAAAGCCTTTGACTCAGGCCCTGTGAAGTGCAGATGTGACATTCAGGGCTTTTTCCTAATGGAAGTCAGCCCATCGTGCCTCCCAGCATCCTCGGGAATTAGGATTCCTGGGAGATTCAGTAGGGCGAAGTTGAGGACATGAGGGTTCCGTGGAGGCTAACATGGTGCAGTACAGGCTTACCGATGGCCCACCCTCTCCACTCTCTAGCCTAGCCAAGGGACCTACCAGGAGCGGAGACCTGGTGTCATTTCCTTTCCTGAGGCTGCGGATTAGCTCCAGTCACAGAGGCAGAGGCTAGCGGCAGAGGCCAGCTGCAGGTCCCGCCCCCCTGACGCCCCGCCCCACCGCGCGGCGTCGACGGGAGGCGGGTCCTGAAGCAGGCGCAGCTCGAGCGTCGTGGACTGACGAGATGACGCGGCGCCCACTAGGGCGCAACCCCGCCACCCGGCAGCCAGCCCGCCCCGTCCCGCCCCTGGCCCTCCCCACCCAGCCTCCCGGGGGCCCCTGTCAGCTTGTGGCAGCCCGCCGCGCGGTGCGCTCTTTCCCTGCAGCCAGGCGAGGCGGCTAGCGCGCGGGCACACCTCCACATCCCTCCGGCGCCACTGCCTCAGCGCTGCTCGCCTCTGCTCAGCCCTGCCCTCTGCACGCCCGTGGGGACATGGCACACGCGCCGGCACGCTGCCCCAGCGCCCGGGGCTCCGGGGATGGTGAGATGGGCAAGCCCAGGAAGGTGGCGCTCATCACTGGCATCACCGGCCAGGTGAGTGCGGAGGCGTGGGCCCGAGCCGGGCCCACTGCTGCCTGGGCACGTGTGCGCTTTGCCCTCTGCTCAGGGCTGCTCGCATTTCCAGGAACAGCCTTCTGGCTGTCCCGGAAGGTGTCTGCTGCCGGATAGGTCGGAGACAAGATGTAGCTTGTGGGGAGTGTGCTCAGTGCATTGAATGTTTCTGGTCTTCTCTTGGGGCGTGGGAGCGTGTATTCTGCCTGACATGTGGTCTTCGCACCTGAGTAAGATTAAGACTACCCTCTCTCACCTGTCGTACTGGCGTCTGGAGCCCTTCATTTTCCAAGCCCTCTAGATTGCACTTGGAATTTAGTTCTCTGCGGTTCGTAGTGCCTGGGAGGGAAAAGGACCGTATATCTGTGAATATATGTGTGGAGTCACCCTGCTTTATCTCGGCATAAGGAACACATAGCTGCTAATGCTTAGGAAGTTGAAAAGAGAATTCCTTGATGTTTTGGTTCGGCCTCACCAGATTTCCATGTAGAAAAGAGAAAATAACAGAAAGTAGTGCTGTAGAGTCACAGACTAGGAAATACTTTTTTTTTTTTTTAAGCACACTTCACAGAAACTTTTTAAATATCACTAGCTGCTGAGATTCATGTTTACACATGCTAGGGTTCCAGTTCCAAATAAATAAATGAATTCCTTGAGTGAGGTAATTAGGAGGAGTCTTGAATGTTGGAACCCCATGTGCAGGCTGAGCATAGTTTGTCATCTCTTAGAAGTATTGCAACAGGTAGGGGCTGACCACAGTGTCTTATCAAGCTGTGCTGTTTTCGATTCACTGCCAATCAAATAATTTTACCCGTGTATTTTTGTTGAAAAAGTGGTATCTGTGCCCCCGAGTCTGGTGGTTTGACCATATTACTGTGAAATAAAGATGATAATAATAGCTAATACATTTTATGTTTACTATTTTTCAGTCATTTGACTGATATTAACTCATTTAGTTTCTTCAAATACTTTTTGAGGGGGTATCCCCACTTTACAGATGTGGAAACTCTAGCATGGGAGTTTGATTTGCCTGACTGAAGTCTAACAACTAGGAAGTGTACAGTGGAATTCAAACTCTGTTCTCAAAGTTCTCTAGCATTACAGAAGAAGTTGAAATAGGTCAAATAATAGAGTCAAAGAAAAATTAGACAACTTTAACTACGGATACCTGATTAATTTCGGATTATTCATGCATCTTACTTTGCTTAAGGTACTTAAACAGGTGTTTGAAAACGGGTAAGAGAGGTAGTTAGGTCAAGGATCTGAGGTTGAGGAAGAGAACCCTTAAATTTAGGCATGGGCCTATATACTGTCTATCCTTTTCTAACTCTTCTGCAGGTGGTTCTCCTTATTACAGTTTCTTAGACTGGCTTTGGAGCTCAGATGTGTATTAAGCTAACACAAGCTCTTGAAGGTTAAGTTATTTTATTTTTTTTAAGTATCATGAAGAAATTAGTTAAGCTGTTAATGTAACTGTTGGTATGACTTATACCAGTTTAAGTGACCAGCAGTATGAATCAATGCAGATTAGAAATAGAACGCTATTTAGATCTTTGAGTGCAGTCATGTGATTGGTAGGATGTGTTGTGAGGGATGTGTCGTCCCCTCCCCACTCTCCCAGTTTGTCCTGTAGGTTGCCAGGGGGTAGTCTTCCTTAAGCACATGTTCAGCATGCTAAACTCTTGACCAGATGTTTTTGGCTCCCCATGTCATTTTTAACTTTAAACTACTGATTCTATTTCAGTCTCCTTTTAACCTCCACCAATGTTTCCCACTTCCTTCCAACATCCACCCTCTGCATTGTCCCTTTATTGGGTGTTGTGTAGCCCCTGACACAGCTGAACTTTGTAGCTGCCACATAAATCCTTGCTGATGGAATTTACTGCTCTCCTGTGCTTTGCATTTACCTTCTAGGACACTGACTCTCAACCTGTGTATCAAGGATCTCTGGAGGACTGTGAAGTTAATACGAGGGGTCTGAAAATCCATACCTTATTGTCCATTTTAAAAATAATACTGGGTGAAAGCTTACTGAGCTTCTTATTCCACTGAACATTTTTATATATCTCTAGTTTTAGCCCCGCTTTACCCCTGGCAAAGTAAGGTTAAATATGTTCCTGGAGAGTGCATACCTTATGAGTGTCAGTCAGAGTTGAGATTTGAACCCAGGAGTTGCCCTAAGCAATTTGTTATACTGCCTCTGTGGTAAGTCACACATTAAATTACAGCTATATGGATTTGCACACCTGCATGTGATTGGGGCGGGAATGGGAGGGAGGGGGAGAGAGAGAGACACAGACACAGAGACAGACAGACAGACAGACTGAAAGACTGAGATTATTTTACGCTCAGGAGAGGTCTCGGATTCAAGAAGATGAGGTAGAAACCACTGCTGTGGCCCTTAGGGCTATCATGGCAATCTTACCAAGATGGGCTCTTAAATGGGTTGTTCTAAATTCCCACCTGAGTAAGAGTACAGATATCTAGTGTGCCCTGTCTGCTATGTATCTCTAGTATTTACTGTCAGACTTCATATTCTAGCTTTCTCTCCTATCTAGTCTTGACACAGCAGTTGTGCATCATTTCCTGAAGTTTTTACCTTATTAAATTACCTGAAAGAAAACCAGGTGCTGGCTTTGCATTGCTGCCTCTAGGCCCTCTGCCAGCCATCGCCAAAGTTTACCTCCTTGTTTAATGATGCTTGTGGTTCTTCACTACACCCATGGAAATGTTCCTGCTGTTCTTTGAATACCATCACTTTGTACATCATTGTGACTGAGTGTCCTCACAAGTCTTATTCCTTTTAACTCAACTAAAAGCCCCTCTATTCTAAATCTGCCAAATGTAGCCATTCCAGGAACTTTCTTTATATTTACATATATGCAATTACTGTTGACTAGGTAGGTAATTTACATATCTAAGTTCTTTGGTTTGTAAAGTGCTTTCAGATAGAAACCTCTTTTTCAGCTAATTACCTCCCACATTGTTTCATCCAGTGGGCTTTTAAAAATGCTGACTTATCTTCCCATTAACAGAATGTGTCTTTACCATATGTCTGCAGTGTGCAAGGCTTGTTTTGATGCTGCTGATAATATAAAGATATGTAAGGTGTACTCTACCCATTAAGATCTCACAGTCTTTTCAATACATATGAAAAGACAGTGCACGTAAAAAATTAATATCGTAAAAGTATGTTAGGGGCCAAATGAGTGGTTAATTCAACATCAGGTTCTGGAAGAAGTTGTTGAATGCTAGAAATAGCAGGGACTGTGTACATGGTGAACAGCATGTGTAACAATATGGAGAAGGGAAAGTTTGGGGGGACATGGAGGGCAAAAATAAATAGTAATGAAAGACATTAAATTATTAAATTATTTATATCCTTTGCTCATTTCCAAAAGAATTCTGAGGTAGCTTCAATAAAAAAAATCAATAGACCAACAAACAAACAAACAGACAAAAACAGTAGTGAAGGCAATAGAAAGATGGAGGTAGTGTACCAAAATCTAAAACTGAGGATAGCTGCTGCAGGTGGGCATAAAATTCAGCTTTGAGGTTCCTCACAGTCAAGACAAAATGGATAGGTGAGTGAAACATTTTATTAGTACTAAACTCTCTGAGTAATAAGTTTTGAACAATAGACTCAGAGTAACATGATGCACAATATTTTCCATAGTAGTTTTTAAAGAAGATAGGGTATCTCCCTAGGACACTCTTATATTATTCCCTAATGGATGGTGAAAGCATACTTTCTGGTAGGTGGAGACTTTAGGAGAATTGATTGGTTAGTGCTTGTGGATTTTCCTATTTCTAGTATCTGTTATTTCAAGCTGGTATCTGCCAGGAGAGCAGCCAGGTTGGAACTGTAGATTACTTTGTCAATTGTGTTTGACAGTAAGATTAATATTGTTTTTTTAAATACGGAAGCATTTGACATGGAGAGATTCTTCTCACTTGCAGGTTGGCCTAGAGTTTCCTTAGGAAGTGGTTTAAATCTGGTTAAACATTTAAGCAAGTACCAATTCAGGATTCTAGAGTTCTACACCATGATGCGTGGTGGACAAAGTATTTATCTTTAAACGGTTGAATAGTTAGCCATGGTCAACAGGAATTAACTTGTTTGCAGTTGGAAAACAAACTTTTCGTAAGTTTTGCCTAGATGAAAAATGGACTCTAATTATCAATATCAGATTATTTAAGCTATATTATTTTGTTTTAGAATTTTATGTTTATGGCCTTGTTTTTTTTTATTTTCACTAATTTCATTAGTTTCTTTTGAGTTTATTCTTGATGCCATAAAACAACCCTGTTCTTTAAAGGGAACTTATGTAAAATGGATCATCTGATTCCCTAGACTCAGGTGGCTCTTACAGGCTTCATTCATTCTCTTCAATTAAGAATTAAGAATATTGGAAAATGGTGATTGAAAATTGGCAGGCAGTACCATTTTCCCCCCAGGTTTCCGTAATCCCTTTAAATAATGCTTCATTTGATTTATAAAAGATGACAGGGACATTACTTCTTTTGGTTTTACTTCCTAATCCACATTCAGTTTCCCACAAATTTCTATGTTTCAATATAGGTAAGAGAATCATCGCTTGTGTAGATGGAGATTTAGTGAAATGTGATGAGGTCTATTAAAACAAGTCCATTTGATTAGTAATGACTGCATGGAATCCTGGAGCCAAGGCTGTATCTAGTTCAAGGGAGAGGGCCATGATTGATAAGTGATGGTTGCGTAGAGAGGGTTTGGAGTGATGGCACATGTGCTATTACAGGATTGTGACTCCTTGAGGATAGGAAAAAAGTTTATCGTTTATCCCTTTATCTAGCATAACTGTTATAGGTTAGATACTCAAAATATTTGATAATTAAATTAATTGTAAGTTACCGATGTTTATTGTCTTGCAGAAAACTTGCCTGGAAATTGCAGAAGTCTGTAGGAATGGAAATAAAATGTTAGGATGCATCTCTTTTGTTTGGTTACTTGCAAGACATTGCCAAGGTACTGGAGAGAATTGGATAGTATATACCTGAACAGACAACGTGCAATTTAGGAGATGAAATGATTTGTTTTTAGATTTAAAGGACTTGGAATATACTCATTTCAGGGGGAAAAAATAACATGTCCAGTTCTGTGTGATAGATTTCCTGTTTTTGTACTCATATTAACCACTGAATTAAAAAGAAAAATTCTCTTGTGACTTTAGAATGGAATTAAATTACCATCATTACGTAGAGGAAAGGAGGCTGGAAAAGTGGAATTTCTCCAGGTCACACAGCAAGTTACTCTAGAGTTAGGATTAGACCCCCAGATTCTTGGCTTTTCATTGTTTTAGGACTGATCAGCACTGCCCTACACTAATAAGAAATAGAGAGTTAAATTAGAAAAATTAGTATAAAAGACTGTATGTAGTAGTAAAATGTATCTTATAGGGTTCTATAAAGTGGAATGACAATAAATGTACATCTGAATAAGTAATCAAATCCATTTCAATATTTAAGGAAAAGGTAACTTTATATTTATAAAATTTAACATCTTATTTTAACAAATATTTGTAGTTTGAAAGATTGAGAGGCTTAGGGTAATTAAATAGAAATCTTTAGTATTTGATCTATACAAGAAAGTTAATAAGATTATAAGGACTAAAGAACGGGATTAATTTACAATGACATTCATTAGAGAATTTAGACATGCACTATTCATTCAAGGCTGTATACTGTCCTGAGCTGGTAGCTTCCCTCCAGTGCCTCCAAATTCTTGGCCACTCATGATGTGGGAAAACCTATAGCTGCATATCTCCTTGTTTGGATTTAGGACTCTACGGCTGAAGTTGAGGGTGAGTTTTATTAGTTACTGACTTGATTTTTCAGATGAGCTGTCTTTTGATCCTAAATGGCTTTCTGTGAGGTGTTGCGTTCTCGACTATCCTTTGAAGCAGTCTTTCCTGAACTTTTGCTAGACTAAAGTTATCACTAGAAAAGAATTATTTGGCTATGATTCCATGTAAAGAATAAGGCTTAAGGGGTGAGATAAATGTTTGCCTTTAACCAAGATTCTGGCTACCTGGTAGATAATTATTTGGGGGAAGGGTACAGAAATAAGTTTACTGACATTGATAAAATGATTATTGTGTGCCAGGCAATGTGCCAAGCATTTTATATAAATTATCTCATTTAACCCCAGGTGGTATGTATTTATACTTACATCATACAAAGAAACTGAGAGTTAGAGCACTTCAAGCTTGCCTAAGAACCCTTAATGCGCTAGTTTTTTTCTCAGCACCTTCACCCCTGTATCAGTCACACTAGCTCTGTTGGTCAGTTTGTGGATAAACTGTAGAGATTCACTGCTCTCAAGAAATAAATTGCTTTAAAAGACTGCTATATATTTTGATTAGTGCTTTACCATGACCATTCGGTGATGTTAACATTATTAGTTTGTGTGTCAGAAGAAGTCTGGAATAAGGACGTGGGAAGGGAGGTGGAAAGCTATGTTTTCTGAGCCTATTGAAGATCCCTGGTGTGGCTCCTTTCCCCAGCATTCTTCTCAGTTCTTTGAGGATTTTTACGGTAAGAGATGAAAGTGGTTGGAGAACAGTGCCTTTCTCTGCACATAAACTGCTGATGCTTCCAGTGGAGGGTCAAGTGCCAGTAGACCATTCATGGGATCTTCAGGAGTGGGTAGGTTTCAGGGGCTGCAGCTTGGGCGATGGGTTGTCTGAATGAAAATTGTGACTGGAGAGCTTACCCAGGAGCCTTGATGACCACGTGGATAGTCTCAGTTTTCAGTTGGTGGAGAGAGGCAGATGAGAGGCAGAAATGCTTGATTTTGTGGCCGCTACAAATTGTTTGCATGGACCTTTCCCCTACCTGCACAGGGATCTGAGATTTACAGTTCCCAGTTCATTTGCTGTAGGTCCCATTAGATACATTTCTTCCTTTCTCTAATGCTACTTTCCCCTCTGTAGAGTGGAGTTTGTTCTTGCTATCATGACCCAGGTTAGATTTTCCTTAGGGGACTCATAAGTCCCCTATTTTAGATACTTGCACCTGCATTATGAACAAAGAAGACTGTCTTAACCTTAACCTTTTTTGGCTTGCAAATTGGTCTTAGCACATATGTTTGACTTGACATTTCTTCTGGTGTGTTAATCTGAGATGCTTCGTTGACTTCAGAGTAGCCTCCCTTCTTTTCTCTTGCAATAAGCATTGTATTTGGGCTACTAGCAGTTCTTCATTCATACCTCTCCTACTTTTTCAAGTAGCAATTTTTTTCCATGCTTAATTAATCTTTTCTCCCAGAGGCAATTACATTTTGGTTCAGGTCGTCCTCTACTTAGTAATAGAAGTATTAATAACCATAATTCATTCAAACAAATGTTTGGGTATCAACTATATATCAGGCACTCAGGATACAACAGTGAACAAAACAGACAAAAATGACCATCCTTTTGACATTGATGTTCCAGTAACACTAATATTGATGTTCTAGACGATGATAATGATGGCGATGATGATTATGATAGATTACAGTAATTAACATGTATTGAGCATTTACTTTGTGCCAGGCACTGTTCAAAGGGTTTTACATTTATTAACTTATTGAAGCAACAGAGCACTCCTCTGAGGCGGTTTTCTTATTATCCCCAAGGAACAGAGGTTAAGTATATTGCCCAAAGGTCTCCGGAGATTACAAAGTCAAATTTGAAATGTAAATTTCAGTAATTTTATTTTCTATTAAGTTTGTAATTACTATCAATAAATAGATTCTAAGCAGAGTTAAATACATTGTCCATCAAATTTGAAAAACAAAGCATATTCGAGGTTTTTTTTTGCAGTTGTGGAAAGGTGGATTAAAGTAGTAAAATAAGCATGTATTAATCACTACATTATTTTATTTGTTGTCATTTGAGTCATATCTTTAGCTAATTTCTTTGGAGGACCCCTGTTGATAACTAATCTTATTAAGTCCCTGAAGGCTAAGACTATGTTTTAGGGCAAGTAGAGGATTTCTAGGCCAACTTGAGTTTGAATTACTGCTTAGTTACTTATGAGCTGGGTGGCTTTGGGCAAGTTATTTACCTTTGCTGCCAGGTTGGAAGAGTAATTCCTACCAAATAGAAATAAGCTTGGCACATAATAGGGGCCTTTGGCCCACTACTAGAATGGACCTTCACAGAGTTAACAAGATAATAAAAAATTTCCTTGAATTCTAGGAAAGGAATTTGAATGTAGAGGGTATTACTATTTAGCTTTACTCTATTATGTAGGGGCAGGAAGTTCCATAGTATTTGGAATCAACCACAAGGCTATCAAAGTACTGGGAGGCCAACAGATTTGACATCCTGAATCTTACAGACTGTGCAAAGCAGATCTGGGAGCCTGTCTTATCTTTCCATATAAGAGGATTGTCAGCAGTGAACTTTACTCTAAATCTCCCTTAATGGGATTTGCAGTCCTGGGATGAAAGGCTTGGCATAATTAGAAATGAGAAAGATGTCTTGAGTACTGTCCTACTTTGATCAAAGACTGTTATGTGGTGGTACCATTTTTTTTTTTTTTTAAATGTCTTTACATTTAAATGTTGTTAATTAACTGAAGAAAGAGCATGGAACTGAGAATCAAAGAGGCTGGGTTTTAACACCAATTAATGGTAAAGCGGTCATTTTTTCTGAGTCTGTTTCTTAAATTATGATGAGAAGATGATCTCTAACGTCTGTTCAGATTGTAAAGGGCTATGACTTTAGGATTAAACACTAAATTATAATTGATTATATGCAAAAAGTTATTAAACAGTGTAATCATTTAATATCAGTTTTAAAGTAAGATCCGTAGGATAATTAAAAAAATGAAACTAATGAACTATTAACTTTAGTAAATTTATAGTGAAGAATGTAACTTAAGAAGAAATTCAAATATGAGTTGTATATTGCCAGAATTTGTAAGGTTAAAGTGAAAAATCTGAGCTGTCTGCCCTTGTAAATTATACCAGATTAAGTGATTTTTTGCTGAGGAAGGATTTTAAAATTCCTGTTATTTATTTTTTCGCTTGAAGTATTGAAAAATATAAGCATCTGTATTTTGAGCTTAGTGTTTAATAGTTGAGGTTTTATTTGTTTAGTTAATATTTGCTGAGATTTATTCTGTGTTGAGCTAGGTGCTGGGGATATAGCCACCAGCAAGATGGAAATGATTTTGTTTTCAAGGAGCCGCTAGTCTAGTAGGGGAACAAACAATTTGACAAGTAATTTTATAGCATGTTAAATGCTATGACAATAATAAAGGAGTCATTGAATCACAAAATTATCCCTTAAATAAAATGCTCTAAAGTAACATTAATTCAACAGATTTACTGAGCATTAGTTACCTTGCAAGTTTCTGGTTATATATTCCCTTGTATTAAAAGGGTTAGTTGTGAGGGTTAGTTCTTTGTGTAGGAAGCTGAGCTGCCTAAGGACTACTTATATGCTACTTTATTCCTTTTGACATAGAAGTCTTTTGAATAATCTTATATTCAATCTTATAACCGTTTAAAGATGTTACTATTTTCATTCTCATTTTTCTCTGTCTTAAAAACTGTATTTCCAGCCTTTAACATTTATTCTAATTGGAGACCTTACCAACTGTTTGATCAGATATATTTATGTATGCACAAGGGGATCATGGCCCAAGTGAAGAAGCATTTGATGGATTCTCATCTTGTGATGCCATAGTTTAGGGGATAGGTCAAATTTTTCTTTTTGACTGATCAAATTTGAATTTAACAGAACATTCTCAGTATAGTCCCTAATGGTGAGTTAGTGTCAGCCAGGGAATTAATATTTGTTTTATGGTTTGATAACTAATTTTTGAGCCAGTACAGTCATGTGCAGATTAATGATGCGATATGTTCTAAGAAATGCCTCATTGAGTGATGTCGGGGTTGTGTGGACATGACAGAGTGCACTTGACACAAACCTAGATGGAATAGCCTATTACACACCTAGACTACATGGTATAGCCTATTCCTCCTAGGCTACATGTACAAAACAACATGGTATTAAATCAAGCACAAGAAAAATGATGCAATCAAAAGATGTATGAGGCTGCTGCCAACATAATATGGCATACTGTTTTACAGCAAACTTTTTTTATAAGTAGAAAGAGTACACTCTAAAATAAAAAGTGTAGTATAGTAAATACATAAACCAGTAACAGTTGTTTATTATCATTATCAGGTATTATGTCCTATACATAATTGTATGTGCTATATTTTTATACAACTCTCAGTGCAGTAAATTTGTTTATACTAGCACCACCACAAACACATGAATAATGTGTTGAACTATGATGTTATGACAGCTACTGTGTCACTAGGCGATAGGAATTTTTCATCTTCATTATAATCTTATTGGACCAGTGTAGTATATGCGGTCTGCCATTGACTGAAACATCGTTATACAGCACAAGGCTGTATTGTGGCCAGAGACTTAAGAGTATGAAATCAGATAACTTTGTTTTATACTAGAATGTTAAGTATTTGTTAATTTGAATCAATATACATTTTTAAATGCTCACTGTAGTATTCCCAGCACTTAAAATAGAGTGCCAAACATGGCATTTGGACTTGGGGAGCTTAAAGTAGATAGGGAAGAAAAACTAATGTGCAGGAACCCAGAGATAATTATGTGCCTGTGGCTTTTAATGGTAAGAGGTCAGTGAAAGAAATGGCTGTGTAGATTGTAACGGAAAAAACTGTGGTCCGTGGAGACTAGTATAGCTGGGAAAGCTCCATGGACTTGGTCTTAAGGGATGGTCAAATTTAGAGAGAGGAAGTGGAAGCACAGGAGAAAAAGCGTGTGGTATTTTTGGGATGTGGTAAAGGGACTGACCTCACCGGAGGGGTTGGTATATGGTTGGAGTACTGGGAAATAATATATTGCAAATCTAGATCATGGAAGGCCTACGAAAGCCGGTAGGGATGCTTGAATTTGATGAAATAAGTAGTGAGAAGGCAGAGACCCTGTGGTGTGATAGAAAGATCCCAGTCTTGGGTCAGTCTAGAACAGGGTGTCAAATCCCGCTTTTAAAAAAGTACATGTAAAAATGTCTGCCACTTACTAGCTGAGTGTCCCTAGGCAAGTTACTTGAACTCTAGTTTCCTCTTCTTTAAAATGCAATTAATTATAACACATTACAGATTGATGCGAGATTATATATGATGATTATAATAGTACTTAGCACAGTGCCCAGTACATACTGTTTATGAAATGATAAGTATAATAAATATAATGTATAATAAGTTCTCAAGATGAGAAGAGAAGGCTAGAGAAGTTTTGAGAATGCAGTTTGGTGTAGATGTACAGAGTGAATCTGAGTAATAAAACAATGGAGGCAGGAAGACCTGTTAAGAGCCTCTTGTAATTATAAGGATATAGATACATTATGGAGAGAGAAAGGGAATCAGAGACAACAGGACTTTGTGATCAATTAGGTAAAGGGAATATGAGAAAGGGAAGAGTTGGAAATCTCAAGATAATTTTAATTTTGGAGACTAGCTGGATAGTATTACCATGCCCAGAAATGCAAACACTGGGAAGAAAACTAGTTTTCTGGGGAAGATAGTAAATTCAGTTTTATTCCTCTTGAGTGTGAAAGTGTGAGCATGACATTGTAATGCAGGTGAGAGATCATGATCATGTGGTCTTTCATAACGACCCAGACAACAGCTGTGGAATGGTAAAGTCCTTTATGTGACCATTGCTACTCTGTGGTACCCTTCACCAGTCCTCTTGCCCAGAATTGTCTGTGGCTTCCTCTTATCTGACATCAAAAACTAACATTTTTCTCTTTAGTTTTATGATTGAAGTTAACCAGGGTATTCCGGTATACTTTAATCTTCCATTCCTCTTTATTTATTTTTATTTATTAATTATTTAGATTTTCCTAATGCCATCCTCTTGTCTAAGATCCCTTCAGCTTGTCTCCCTTTTCTTCCCTCCGTGAGAAATTTTGGGACTCTCATATTTCCAGACTAATTGCAAGCAAGGTACTCAGTTTCACTAACATTCCCAGAGGAGCTCAGTACATGTGAAAAGACTGAGTGAAGCATATTTGGAAGATAACCTTGTGAGATAGAAAGCTGATTTGGTAATGTTCTTGGCAGTGGAGCCCCAGCGTGCCAAACCTAGTCTTTGGCAGGCCCTTAAACAGTTTTCTTGCCAAATCTTGAGACTTCACCATAAGTCGTAATTCAGTTGTTTATATAAGTTTACTCATTGAAATAGCTGCTTTTAGGATGGTGTTCAGTTACGGAGAACTGAGTTACCCAGAATTGAGGTTAGATGATTTTACACACAGTGACTTTGGTGAAAGGCGTTTGATTTATCTTTTTCAGATTCTTCATACTGTACCTTTTAAGAATTTAACTACTTGTGCATTTTAGGGGATCCTTTCTCTGACTTTAATGTTATTATTATTTTTTTTTAACTTCAAGAGTGAAACAAAGATATTTACTAAGTATTTGTAGAAAGTATTTGCACTCAGTAATTACTATATACTTGGAAGTTATACCATTATAGCTTGGTCATATTGTATATACTTGAATGCTGTGTTTGATTATAATGCTGAAATGTGTTGCTCAGTCACATAAAAGAAGCCTATTCCTTAATGCAAAGTGAAAAAGCCTCTAATTTGGACCTCTAGAAGTCTTTTTTTAAATTATTGTAATATGATTTCCTATGTTTCTTAGAAGAGCACTTTATTTTACAATGACTTTACAAGTCATTGGTTTTCAGTATTTTTTCAAATTATATTTTTATAATAATTCTTTAAAAACAATGAATTAGAATTTTACAGATATGTGTAAATTTTTGAAGCAATGGTTTTGACCGATATTGATAAACATAAGCATATTTATTTTAGCTTAAAGTGGAATCTCTCAAAATGTAAACTTGATTGCAAGAGACCTGCTGTGGTGCCATATGCTCCTGTTGGATTAAACCAAGTCAAGGAGAAAGATATTGGGAACCACTGTCAGGAATTGTGAGAGGCCTGAGATTTAATCCTGCTTGTAGGCTAGCAAGTGAGGCTCCTACAGTTCTCTGAATGATGGCCTAAAACACAATGCTCCTGGGTCAGAGACAAAGGACTTTATTACTAATAGCACAGTAGGCAGTATGAATTTCATGTTTGTATCACTTTGTTTGCATCAGATCCTCTTGCCCCCCCAAGGTCTGTGGGGGCAAAATGGGAGACGTTGCAAACGCAGTGGGTATACAACGGAGTTGAGGAATCTTAAGGTAAGGGAACTCTAATCTTTTATAAGGGAGCTGCTAGCAAACCTGACCAACCTTTGCCTGGAAGGGAGACATTATCTTTATTATTCTGGGTAGCAAACAGCTCTTCCTTTCCTCTGCTCCAGGAAAAGGGCACAATTTCCATCTTAAAGGCTATATACTTTACAGATATCCTTGAAAAGACAGTACTGAATAAAAGTTATCGGTGAGTGTTCTCAGGAGGCATGCAGAAACAGGTGAGACCCATGAAGAATTGCCTCTCAACATTATTAACTGAAACTCACCAGTTTGACAATATACAGTTTTCCCCATATTTCCCCATACCCATCTATGGGGAGCTTGAACCTTATTTTGGATCCTCATTTTCTTTTATACTTTTTACTTGAAGAACGAAATGATAAGACCTGGACTTAGGTGCTTAGTGTAGCATGGGCGAATAGGCATTGGCCCTGGGGGATGCATTTAATATTTTGTATGTATAAGAGTGGATAGTAAAATAGGATTGCTTTTGATGAAACATTGAGTAAATTTAATATGATAGATTAGTGTTGGTTGTCCTGAAGAACCCCAACTCAGAACTTTTTTCCAGCCAGAGGGAAGGACCCACATCCATCCTGCCCCTGACTATGCTCTCAGCTGAATGATTCTAACTCATTTGGCTTAATACCTTCTCTTCCTCATTGAGCCCTTATGTGAACACATGCCATTACTCGTTGAGTGAACCATAAACTTCTTTCATAAATTTTAATTCTTTCTCTTGCTTAATTTTAAAATCTTACCTAATTTAAAATCTTTTAGCTTCACTTTGAGATTACTCCTATCATTTAGGTTTATTTAGTGCCTACTGTGTGATAATAGGCCCTGCCCTCAAGGTAAGAAACCTTGGGTCTTTTCAGGTTTTCTTAAAGGTTCCTAAAGCCTTGTTTTGATTTTTATGAATTTTGATGTTATCTTCAGAATGCTTTCTAGCAACTTGCACATTTTGTTAAACAGTCTTCACTTTTCCATTCAAGGAATGTGTTTTCCTAGGTAAATCAGGTCCTATATGACTGCTCAGCAAGCTCAAGGACTCTTGGAATGGTGTAGTATGGTTTACCATTCCAAACTGATGATGGGTAACTTTACTTCACTTCTATGTGAGCTATAAGAACTTACATTTGTACATTAATTTATAGTTTTCAAAGCATTTAAATAATTATTTCCATTGTTCTCAATAGTATTCTGTGAAGCAAGTAGGACAGGTATTACCTTTATTTTACAGATATGTTGACTGAGATCCAGAGTGATCAAATGACTTCTCAGTGTTGCGGGACTGGTGATTGTCAACTACAGTAACTCTAATTTTTTTTGCCTGTGTTCTGGGTCTCCACAGTCTACTAGATTTAATTTAATTTAATTTTACCTTCTATCACTAGTGTTTTACCTTAGGCTGATGTTTTTCTTTACTGTTCCATAAACAGACCATGATAGGCAGAATAATCCTCCCTCCACCACCCTAAGATGTCCATATCCTAATCTCTGGAACCTATGAATCAGTTATCTCTCATGACAAAAGGGGCTTTGCAGATGTGACTAAATTAAGGATCTTGAGATGGGGAGATTATCCTGGATTATCTGTGTGGGTCTGATATAATCATGGGTTCCTTAAATGAGAAGGAGGGAGACAAATGTGTCAGAACCAGAAAGATGGCATTGTGAGAAATATTCAACCAGTTATTGCTGGCTTTGGGGATGGAGGAAGGGGCCACAAGCCAAGGAATTCAGGCAACCTCTGGAAGCTAGGAAAGGCAAGGGAATGAATCTTCCCTAGAGCCTCCAGAAAGTAACTGAGCCTTCTTGACACCTGGATTTCAGCCCTGTTAGATCCATGTTAGACTTCTGACCTACTGAATTATAAGGTAATAACTGTGTGTCATTTTAAGCCACTACATATATGGTAATTTGTTATAACAGCAATAAGAAACTAATACATAGATCATGTGTTTGTCCATACTTTTCACTTAGAATTCTCTTCTCTCTCTAAATATACATACATATACATATATATATGTGTGTGTATGTGTATATATGTGTGTGTGTGTGTGTGTGTGTGTGTATATATATATATATATATACATACATATATATACACACACATATATATATTTTTTTAAGTCAAGGCAACCCTTGGTTGACCTCATGGATTGCAAGGACCTTGTCAGTTTACAATCCCTTATTTTTTTATTTTTTACACCTACAGCACCTGGTCTTCCTAGGTGGTCTCCCATCCAAGCACTAACCAGGCTAGACCCTGCTTAGCTTCTGAGATCAGATGGGATCGGGCTTGTTCAGGGTAGCATGGCCATAGACGCCTATTTATGTTTATCTGTCCTCAAATTCTACCCTTCCTTCATGTCTAGCCCTTATTTATGTCCATAATCTTGGAATTCTTTGCATATTTTAAATTATTCAACAAATATTTTTGAGTGTCTTCTGCCAGTAAGATATTTCTTCATTTGGTATTATGGAGTATACTAGAAGTCTCTGTTTTCAAGAAGCTTAATCTAATAAGGAGCATTAATGCATCATTTCATCAGATATTTTTTCAACACTGAGCTCTGTGGTAAATATTTTAATAGCCACAAGAGTGAACACAATTTGTAAGGATATGTATATAATTTATGCCACTATGCTCCTAATGATAAAGCTGTTCTATCATCATTATTGTTATATAAAAAGTTTTTTGTTGGCTTTGGGGAAGCAAGTGGACCTATTGGCAGAGAACTGTGGGTGACATCTGGTAGTCTCCAGGTGACAGCTAGCAGGAAACTAAAACCTTCAGTCCTAGAGCCATAGTAACTGAATTCTGCCAACAAACAAAGCACATCCTTAGATCCACTCAGGCTTTAGGTGAGATTGACACCTAGCTTGGGTAGCTTTGCTAAGAACTCAGCTAAGCATGCTGGCCTCCAGACCCATGGAAAGTGTGAACTAATAAATATTGGCATTTTAAGCTTCTGACTTTGTGATAATATTGTTATGCAGCAATAGTTAACTGATATAAGAACTGACATATTGCCACAGCATATGCAGAAGTAGCTATAAGACAGGATAGTGTTAAAGCCACATAAGCAGTATAAATATGTGTATGATTATTCTGGGACATGTCTTTGGTTGGGAAGATAAAGGAAAACCTCATCGAGGAGATGCTTCTAAATAGTACTGTTTAAGATGGGAGAACTTTGTTTGAGATGATAAACTTCTGGGCAGAGGAGGATGACCAAAGGCGTGGGAGGAAGACACAGGTTGTTCTAGGGATGTTGATGAGATTATTTGACTGAAGTGTAGAGGTCATGTGAAAATAGTGGGGGATACTGCTGCTGCCCAGCCGAGGAGAAGAAAGTGGAAGCAAAGAAAGAAGAATCTGAGGAGTCTGATGATGACATGGGCTTTGATCTTTTTGACTAAGCTTCTTTTGTAATATGTTCAATTAAAAGCTGAACTCTGAATAAAAAAAAAAAAAAAGAAAATAGTGGAGGATAGGCTTACCAGGATTGCGTAGACCGGATTATGGTGAGCCTTGTAGCTTAGACTCTGGGGTTTGAACTTCATCTAATAAGTAGTAAGAAGCTATCAAAAGTTTTGAATAAAGAAGTTTTATGACAGGAATTTTATTTTAGGATATTAATTGGGAGAGGGTGTGGTAGACAAAACAGTTTGAAGGGTAATTACAGGAAGAAAGACATTTCTTTAGTGCAGGTGTCGGGGATAAGACTGAACTAATGTGATAGTTATTCATTCACTGAGGAAATGTTTAACGAACACTTAATATAAGCCCAGCATACTGTAGATAGGAAGGAAACAGTAAGAAAGATTGTGAGAGAGGAATCAAAGAACTTAGCTACAGATCGAATTGTTGGATTGGGGGGACCAGGGGAGAAGTGTTTGTTTCTGTAGCTTGCGCCAGTGACATCTATGTCCATGAGTACAAGGACTATATTTTATTACTATCTCTAGTATAGTGCCTGAAACATGATGGGCTCTCAGTAAATATTTTTAAATGATATCTGAAGTTAATATTTCTTTTGTAAAAATCCTGGATGGAATATTTACTGCATAAAAAGGGCACTGGGAATGAAGGTGTGCAGAATATCATACTGTATAGCAAGAGGTGACAAAACTACAGCCCATTGGCCAAGTCCAGCTGCTGCTTATTTTTATAAATAAAGCTTTTTGGAACACAGCCATACCTGTTTCTTTACTTACTGTCTGTGGCAGCTTCCATATAGACTTGAACAGCTGCAACAGAGACTGCAGCTTGCAAAGCCTAAAATGTTTATTATCTGTCTCTTTACTGAAAAAATTTGCCAGCCTTTGCTTCTCAGATAGACAGTTGAAAGGCTATGGATGTAGATGATATCTCCAAATGGGAGGCTATGGAGACAGAAGAAATGATAAGTGAAATGGAGAAAACACTTACATTTTAGGATTGGAAGAGCTAATGAGGGAGAGAGTCCTGCACATACGTGGTACTGGTGGTGCAGAGGCTGCTGTTTCTGCCCACAGCAGTGCTATCTTTGTGGGAGCTGTTCTGAGATGTCGTTTTAGGTGTTGTTCCTGGTTGTGAAGTTTCTCAGCTTCTTAATTTGGCACAATAGCTTTAATAGATTTCTGATTCAGTTGACTGTGAAATGCTTTATATGGTTCACCCATAAGATCTCTAAATGATTCCAGGGGGGATAGTGATAGTATTGAGTGGTGAGTGAGAATGTGGATAGAGAGATTGCAAACCAAGTTTGAAGTTCCCTAAAAGAAATACGAAAGTTCATGTATGTAGATCACACCAGTGAGGTTGTTGTGATTTGATTAGGGTTTTTAAACTACATTATGTGGTGAGAAGGGTTCAGAAGCAAAGAGAGTGTTGTGGCTTGATGTTTCAGAAGAGTGTCAGGAATTGAGGATAGGTATTCTTACTATATCCCTTTTTTGAGTTTAGGGAAATGAGTGAATAGGAGTCCTGAATATCAGTAGCTCCTGGGTTTTTAGACTTCACAGTATGATAAAAACAAGATTGATCTATGGTGGCCAAGTTTTTATTTTGAAAGTAAAGAACCTTAAGAATAGCAAATTTTTACCTGCTACCATTCAATTAGTTAAAAAGAAGACATTTTGCACACTAACTGTCAGAATAAAGAACGATCACCCAATTATATACTTTTGGCTGTGTGACCTACTTTAGTGTGTGTATTTTTCTCATTTTGTCAAAGAATGGGTTAAAAATGTGTCATAGATAGGCATTAGTGTATTGACTGCATTTGGGAAACCCATTGAATATTGTTTTATTTAAAAATCATTCACTTGTCTGATTCTGAGAACTCAAATATAAATTTCTCGGTCTGCAGTGACCATTTTTTTCTGGACCCCAAGATAGGACACATGAGCTCATAACTATATGATCTAGAATGGAGCTGAATACTGGAAACTAGGACTGTCTGAAAGAATCCGAAGTTACTGTACTTTCTTATACTTTGTTCTTCAGGTACCCTTTTGATATTAAGAACCATAAAAGGTGCTTGGTAAGCCTTAGTCGATTGTTTGAGATTTAATTTTTTGCTAATTCCTTTGGCATGCTGGGCAGATTCCTTAGCTAATTTTCGTACCTCACACAGAATACCAATAGCAAATAGAGTCAGGATCCCCAGTTACCCTTACAGCTCTGTTTTTGAAGCTGTCCCTAGTCTCTAATGGTCCTTTGAAAGAATATTCAAATTGTTGTACTAGTTCATCTTTAATTTGGGAACCTGAAACTGAAATCAAGCTTTGGGGAGTTTCTGAGT
Source organism: Pteropus vampyrus (assembly GCF_000151845.1). NCBI lineage: Eukaryota > Metazoa > Chordata > Mammalia > Chiroptera > Pteropodidae > Pteropus > Pteropus vampyrus. The sequence goes on along the minus strand of NW_011889290.1, from coordinate 2,176,068 downwards.
GGCTTTGACTTGTTTTTTGTAAGGTCGGTCAACTCCAGGTATATGGGGGGAAAAAGTATTGAGCGAATTTCTCAAGGGCAAATGGGAAGATTTGGAGGGGATTTGTTTTTGAGGGGTTGTGATATTACATAATAAATTTTTCAGAGAGTTTTGCTTTCCTACTTATTTAAATATAAACCTTGGAAAGGAGACATAGGAGTTGGAACGAAATTGAACTGCCTTTATCATTATTTTTTCTTTCAGCTTTTTTTTGTGGACTATAGTGTTTTTTCATTTAATCCCCTCATTTATTTTGCTATTTTGACTAATTTAGGAAGTTTTGTATAATTTCAATATATAGTATTTTCTTTCCATTGAGTTGTATTTTAATCTTTACTGATGTTTGAACATAAAGATTTTAAACTATTTAAGCATAATCAAAACTTTACACTATTGCCAGATTGTTAGTATGGGAATTTTGATTTTAATTGGTAAAAACAAGGGAGTGTCTTAAAGGGAATTCTTTATCTAGACCAGGCAAATGATTGGGAGTCCATTTGGAAATCTTAGAAGACTCTCTGTGTAGGGCACAATGGTTAGTGGAGGGCTTAGGGTTGGGTCCAGGAAACATTAAATTACTGCTTAGCTCTTTAAGCAGTGCAGATCACTTAACCTTTATGGGCTATGGTTTTTTTTCTCTTTAAATATGCATTTCAGGAAATAGATGTAAATATTCATATAGAGTAAAGACATGTAAATTTTCCTAGGTTAAAATGCTTTCTTAGCGTGTATAATGGATATTGGAATTTAGTGAGATATTGACAAATGTTTGGGTTTGGGGAGGATTTCAGGAATTAGCCTGCTGCAGGACTCTGAAGAGGAAGTCTAACTGTTGGCTCTTTGAGTGTCATGAGGCTGCCATGGAAGAGGCAGCAGTGTTGTTCCCATAGCACCTTGGTATGATGGCTGTAGTAAATGTGGTGGCAGAGGCTGCTCCTCAGGGACCCTGGGAAGGAATGAGCCTTCGAGGTTTATGAGGTAGAGGCACATGTAGAACTGACTGGGTTGCAGTTTTGTCTTACTCAGGTAAGAATATGCTTTGAAAGTTTATTTTATCTCTATAACTTGGAAGCTTTTATTTTCTATTTAGTCTCAGTAAGGTTGTCTTAATATGTAAATATTTTTATCAAGGATGATTTTGAGAAAGTACCCATTTCTGGCATCCCATTCTTGGCTTTGGATTGAGAAATATCTGTTCCTAAAGGAAGAGGAGAGCTGGGTAAACATGAGTTTGAATCCTGACCTCAGTACTTACTGGAGGCCGCAGGTAAATTTCTGCATCTCTTTATACCAGTCTTATCTGTGCTAGGAAGTGATAAACCCACCTCAGAGTGCTGTGAGGATTGAATTGTAAGAAGGTGTTTGTGCAATGGCATTCAGGAGATGGGAACATCATAATCCTAGAGGATCATTTTGGTCTTTTCAATATACCAGACAGAATTCAGGCAGCCCCTTATCTCTTGACAGATGATTGGCTTATGTCACTTCTCTGTCCCCTCTTCCACCCATATCTGCAGTGGAGCTCTGGGTCATGGTGGAGCCACAGGTGCCCCACCTCCATCTCCACTAGCAGTCTGTCTTAGGGACTCCTGTTGTTCCCTTCTTCTCTTCCTTCTTCCTTCTTCCTCATTACACATTTTCCCCAGGATCTTCTTGCTGCTATTGTTGCCAGTAGCCTGGCTATCCCCTTCCATCCCCTGTTGTTGACTGGAGCCTGTTTCACCCCATTCTTTAGACATCATACTTGGACCCCCACATGATAAAGCTCTCAACAAGAGTGTGGAGCTAATTCTGGATGGCAGAAGGAAGTTCTACAATACTGCACAATTAGATCTGAGAAAGCCACTCCATATAGAACAAAACATTATTAAGGGTTATTCTGAACACTACATATTATGTGTTTCAGAAACCAAATTTATGTTCAACTTTAGTGCTCTTCCTATGGCAAAATGGGTCACAAGTTTCAAATAGCTGATTTGCAAGTGTAATTTTGGCATGCTTTGTTGAAGCATACCACTTTGATCAGTTAGTAATATCAGTTCTAAAGCCCACCAAACAGGTTGAAGCATAACTACTGTGGGTTGGTGAAGGGCTACCTTCTTGATTGTACTCCACAAATGTCTCCTTTCTCTTAAGTGCAGTTTTTCCTGGTTAGAAATGGGCTTAGCTATGTAGAGACAGGTTGGAGTGGACAGTGAAGAAAGAGAGAGCTGATAAAGTAGAAGAGGAAAGGGAAAGAGGCAGGCCACAGAAGTGCTGAGAAGCATAGAAAGGTCATGTTGGCTTTTTAGTGTCATTTCTCACTGTAAATAGATCCTTTTAAATCAGTGATGAGATGTCATAAATATTTAATGCTGAGTGACATTCAAATTAACATGGCCTTGCTGCTTATATCTAAGAAAAGCCAAGCACAAACAGGTATCTTCCTTTCCTGTTTCTTTAGGAAAAATGCTGAAGGTGAATTGTGCCTCTGCTACTCAGCAGGGTACATTTTAACCAGGTTCAACACTGGCAGGTTTAAGTTGCTGCTTGCTAACCTTTTATATTGTGTTTTCCAGTGTAGATGCTGCACAGGCCTGGGCCATGCACTGGAGAGAAAAAGGGCTCTCATGGCAATGCCTTAGTTTTCACTAAAGTACAGGAGTGTGCAAATTTCCTAAGTTGTCTGGAAATGCTGCCCAGAGCTGGGAAGGTGGAAACAGCTGTGAGGGCCTGCATTTGGGGAGCTGCATGTGAGTTTTGGGTAGCTGTACACACATGGCCATGCCCAGAGGAATCTGGCTCTGCCTTTTGCTCATTTGATTGAGTGGCCACTGAGATACAGCTGCCACTGTGACCCAACCTGCACCTGTGCAAAACAGCCCTTGATTCTGGAATCCCAAGGAAACAAGCTTATCCTATCCACCCAGTCCTTCAGCTTCATCTCTGATTAATCTATCATCTCCCTCACTGCATCCATCTTGATATTTCCTGCTGGGGTTTCTTTTTCCTCTGTTCACTTTACAGGAATTACTGAAATTCTCACCAGAATCAGCTATAACTTTAGATTTTGAGTTCAACCAAAAGAATACTTTGTTTTTAATCAAGACTTTCAATTTCAATCCTCTCCAAAGAAATTCACCTTTGCAGCTATAGTAGGAACTATCTGTAAAGCATAGCTAGCTCTCAGTGTTGGTGGCACAATAGAATCACTTGAGTAGCTTGAAAAGTCTTGGTTCTTCCCCTATACAATTTAGTGGGTTTAGGGTGGGACTTCAACTTGCCTGGTTTTAAAATGTTTCCAGTGATTCAAAAGTGAGCTCAGGCAGAGAACCATTCATTTAAGGGGGACTTTGATAATAGCTTGAAGATGAAATGATTTTTCCCCTTAATACTTTCTCAATTATTAAAATAATAACATGTTTACTATAGAAAAATTGGAAAGCATAGGAAGGTATAAAATATTAGAGGAAAAAAGCAATCAATATCCATAAACACACCACTCATAAGTAATCACTGGCAGCATTATTATCTTTTTTCTACTGTTTAAACTGCTTCTGACTTGCTTCACTGCTTTTCCGCAAATGTTACTAGCCTAGAATAGGATGTGGATCTTAGAGTGGATCTGGAATCTTTCCTCAATGCTTCTTTAGGAGTTAACAAGTACTGATGAATACAAGGGACTACAGGAGACTGTGGAGCACATATTTGGGTTCAGGGGTGAGGAAAACCCCATCTTCAAAATTTCTAATTGTGTAACCCATGTAGCACCTCTTTGGCCTCTATTACAGTTGTCTCATAATAAGACATCTGCTTGTATGTTTTAGTTCAAGTGTTATTTGTTTTTATTGGTTTTATATTTTGAGTGAGATGATGTAATTTAGGGAAATGAATGCAGTTAGAATCAGAGTTATATAATTTTTGACATGATATATGCAAGAACTTAAAAAATTCCTGTGATATTTATTGAAGATTGCAATTTCAGACATTCGTATTCAATTAATGCTCATCCTGATTGGAAGATTGTTTACTTTCATTGATGGGAATATTACTCTTGGTATATATTTCAGTTAACTTTTGTTACTGATATCTCTGTGTAAGTACTTTATTAATTTGATTTATTAATATTTAAATTCAACTATATAATACATACTGATGGCAAAATTTAGTTGAACTTGAAGGAATTCAGAACAGGCCTCCCTGAGAAGTGCCACTTTGGCATGTGAATTATTTTGAGCTGAAGGCAATTGAGACCCTGCAGGCTCATGAGCAACTTTTACCTCTTGCTGAAATAATTTAAATTAGGGACCTTGACAATAATAAGAGTTATTATCAGAGAAAACTTTTTATGACCAATCTATAGAGCAGGGCAATCTTCTAATTACTGAACATCTGCTCTTCTTTTCTTCTTGTAAATGACTTTCCTTTCTTCTGAAGCCTTAAGCTGTTTTACTTCATCCTTAGCTCAGAATGCCATATATACCTTCTTCGCCCTTTCTATTTCTGAATCTCCCGTGTGTGGGATCTCTGACTCGCTCGTGTACATAGGGTTCCCATACTACATACGTATGTAATTAAACTTGGTTAACTTCTCTTTTTAATCTGTCACATGTCGACTTAATTATTACACACTTGCCAAAAGAACATTGGCGGGTAAAGGAACGTTTCTTCCTCCCCCCACGCTTTTATTCTTATGGACAGTTATCATATGTAAATCTAACTCCTAGATCCAACTAGTGTTCATGATCTCACAGGTCTTCTTGCAGCTCTAACATATTCTTTCAAAGTTTGTGGACTGCAGTTTGGGCGACTACTAACTTCACAGGTTTATATTATTTCTATTTTTGAGAAAAATTAAGTATATCCAAATGGCCAACAAAAGTGAAAGGATGCTCAACTTCGCTAGCTATTAGGGAAAATGCAAATCAAAACCACAATGGAATATCATCTCACACCTGTTAGAATAGCTGTTATCAATAGGACAAGTAATAACAAGTGTTGGAGAGGATGTGGAGAAAAAGGAACCCTCATACACTGCTGGTGGGACTGCAAATTGGTACAACCACTATGGAAAACAGTATGGAGGTTCCTCAAAAAACTAAGAATGGATCTGCCATGTGATCCAGCCATCCCTCCACTGGGTATTTACCGCAAAGACTTGAAAGCTCATATCCGAAAATATATTGGCACACCGATGTTCATAGTAGCATTATTCATGGTGACCAGGACATGGAAGCAACTGAAGAGTCCTACAGTAGATGATTGGATAAAGAAGCAGTGGTACAGATATACAGTGGAATATTACCTAGCCATAAGAAGAGATGAAATATTGTCATTTGCGACAATATGGATGGACCTCGAGATAATCATGGTAAGTGAAATAAGCCAGTCAGAAAAAGGTGAAAACCAGATGCTATCCATTATATGTGAGATATAAACCTAAAAGCAACAAACAAATAGAACAAACAGACTCATGGGCATGGACAATAGACTAGTGGTTACCAGAGGATGGAGGGTCAGGGAGAGGGTAGGTGGAGTAAAACGGGTCAAATATATGGTGACAGAAATCTAGCTGCGGGCGGTGAACACACAATGCAATACATATATGCCTTCTTGTTGAATTGTGCACTTGAAACTTACTGGATTTTATTAACCAGTGTCACCATAACAAAAAAAAATTAAGTATGTCGTTGGCAAATGCCTGGAACAGGGTAAGCACTGGGATTGTTCTTTATCCTAAGTGAGTGGAGATAGAGACTCCTCACTTGACATAAGATTGAGGTTCAATCTGGATTTCTCAGTTGTTTTTCTTTTAAAAGTTGGTCTTGTGTTATGTAGACATGTTGAAATGTTAGAAAACACTAATAAAAAACAGAGGGCGTAAATCTTGACTGCTAACCTGGCTGGCTGGATGTCATTTTTTTAGAAGCTGTCTCTTGTATGATTATTTGTTTTCTCCCACTCTCTTTTTGTTTTCTCCTCCCTCCTATTTTTATTTTATAGTTTATTTTTCCTTTTCTATCCCCCACACCCTCACTACACTTTACCCCGCTTCTTCAGGTTAGGCCTTCAGAAGTTGGAGTGGGAACAGGTTATTGTCTGGGCAGAGTTCATATGCCAGGAAGTAAGAGTGTGGTAGGAGGGCTGTAATGGCGGTCCTTGCCCTCCTGTGGTCCTGACTGATTACCTTGTGAGTGGTAATTGTGCCTTAGGAAAGTTTGGAAAGCAAATAGTGGAATCTTATTTAAATAGTTCTGGAAGGAGCTTTAGTAATGTAGGTCATAGTCCAGTTGGAAACTGGCACTTTTCTGAATCCACCCCTCTCATTTCACCCTTGAAACATTTCCTTATTCTACTCCATGTTAAGGTTTTGCAATCATTCCCTGCAGATCCCTAGCTTAATGTGTAAATTACAGGTGCTTTTCTTCTTCCTTTTTGCTGTGATTTTGATCTTCGGTGTCAGTCTATAGCAAACACATTGATCCGGATGCAAGCCGGAATGTCTAAGGGTTAACAAATGATTCATCATTCACACAGAGTGGTGCAGGACCAACCAGAGTGAACCGTAGAAGAGAGTTGTGGTATAGGAACAGGGCTTTCACTAACAGGAGAAAATATAAGTTAGAGGGGCTGTTTGCTCTGCTCTTTTGTCTTCAATACAATCAATGTGATAAAGGGTTATTGAATCTCAGTCAGTGTTTAAAATTGTGCAGATGCACCTGTGTTCAGATGACCTCCCTCCCATTCTTAGTTCTGTGGTTTTGAGGCAGGTATTCAGTCTTTGCCTCAGTTTTCTCTTTTGTAAAATGGGGATAATAACACTACCTACCTCATAGGGTGAAGGTTAGATGAGATAATGCTTGCTAAGGATGCAGTGCTTGGCACTTAATAAGTATACATTAATTTTTTAGTATTAACTATTCTGAACATTAGTCTACCTTGCCCCAGAATTCTTTTCCTGAAGATATGCTATAATTTTGACAGGAATACTCCACTAACTTTTCATGTCCAAATAAACATGTTTTTATGAAGGTGGAAATGCTTTTTTCTTTATCAGCATTTGTTCTGAGACACAATACCAAACTTGTACATGATATTTCTGACCACTGATGCCTTTTGCTCCTGTAACTATAAACTTATATGTAAAATACTCAATACACTCTTTTAGAATTAATGTATTTTTTTTTCCTATCCTACTTCCCCTTCCTCCCACCTCTCCCTTTCCCCTCATCCCTAAGCAACTACTAATCTACTTCTCTCCAGATTTCCCTGTTCTGGACCTTCATATAATATGTTCTCTTTTGAGACTGGCTTCTTTCATAATGTTATAATGTTTTCAAGTTTCATCTATGTTGTAGCATGTGCTTCCTTTATACAGTCTTTCCAAACACCAAAACTGAACTGGCCCAGCACTGTCACTGGAGTGATTAGTGTAAACCAATGTTTTGCTTTGGCAAGACTATTTCTCTTTTCTTTTTTTAAAATTATTGGGGTGACATTGGTTACTAAATAGGTCTCTAGTGTACAATTCAATAATACATCACATATATATCTATGTATATGTATTATATATGTATATGTATGTGATATCTATATATTTGTGTATCTACACACACACTCACACATACTCACACACACACACACACTCACTAAATTCCTTTCCATCACCAAATATTTGATCCCTTTACCCCTATCTACCTGTCCCCTCCCATCCTTCCCTCTGGTAACCACTAATCCATTGTTTGTGTCCATGAGTCTTTGTTTGTCAGTCATGTTTGTTTGTTGCTTTTAGTTTTATTTCCCACATATGAGTGAAATCATAGGGTTCTCACCTTTTTCTGTCTGACTTAGTTTGCTTAGCATGACAATCTCAAGATCCATCCATGTTGTGGCAAATGGCAGTATTCTATATTTTTTATGGCTGAGTAGTAGTCCATTATATATATATGTACCACCTTTTTAAACATCTAGTTATCCACTGAAGACACTTGGGTTGTTTTTGTATCTTAGCTATTGTGAATAATGCTGCAATGAACACAGGGTCCATATATTTTTATAGATAAGTGTTTTCAAATTGTATGGGTAGGTACCCAGAAGAGGGATTGGTAGCTCTATTCTTAATTTTTGAGGAACCTCCATACTGTTTTCCTTATTAGTTGTACCAGTTTACATTCCCAGCAGCTGTATCTTATTATTATTGTCTTATTGATAACAGCCATTCTAACTGGTGTTAGGTGGTATCTCATTGTGGTTTTGATTTGCATTTCCCTTATAGCTAGTGATGTTGAATGTGTTTTCATATATCTGTTGGCCCTCTGAATGTCTTCCTTGGAAAAGTGCCTGTTCAGGTCCTCGTCTCATTTTTTAGTTATATTGGTTTTGTTGTTGTCGTTGTTGAATTGTATGAGTTCATATATTTTAGATATTAGCCCCTTATTGGTGGTATTGTTTGCAAATATCTTCTTCCATTCGGTTGGTTGCCTTTTTATTTTATTGTTTCCGTTGCTATGCAGAAGCTTTTTAGTTTGATGTAGTCTCAGTCATTTAGTTTTACTTTTACTTCCTTTGCCTTTAGGGTCACGTTCACAAAAACCCCTCTGAGACCAAGGTCCATGTTTAGTGCCTGTGTTTTCTTATATGTATTTTATCGTTTTAGGTCTTATATTCAAGTTTTTAATCCATTTCAAGTTAATTCTTATATATAATGTCTGATAGCAGTCTAGTTTCATTCCTTTGCACGTGGTTTTCCAATTTTCCTAACACCATTTATTGAAGAGACTTTTTTTTTCCATTTTATGTTTTTGTCTCCTTTGTCAAAAATTAGTTGCCCATATATTTGTGGGTTCATTTCTGGGTTCTCCATTCTGTTTTCTTTGTCTGTCTGTCTGATTTTCTGTCAATGCCATAGTGTTTTGATTATTGTCGCTTTTTAGTGTAGTTTGAAGTCAGAGAGTATGATACCTTTAGATTTGTTCTTTGTTCATAATAACGGAGCTGCCTCTTTAAGGGGCAGCACCAAGTTTCCTGCTTTTCCTTTTGGCAGTGGTTACCAATTGTCGTTTCTTTTTTGTTGTTTTTACTACATGGCACATTCTGAAAGTAATTTTTTGTTTGGGAGGACTGTAATGTTGCATAAGAATTTCTAATTTGTTTACTCATTGTAAAATTCACTAAGGTTACTGTTAAAATTATATTTTAGATGACACTATTTTTAATAATGTAATATTATATTTAAGGGAGCCTGATGAATATAGGAAGATAAAATGCAGTTGAAGTCAAATGAATGAGTAAATTGTGACATTAAAAGTGAGAACAAGAAATCTAAAGTCAAGCCAGGCATAAAGCTGGAAGGCCGACAACAGCATACCACAATTCTGTACATCTGTTCTTAGAAGGCAACAGTTTTTTCCTTAAGCTTTATTGTAGCCAAAACAAAGAGGGATATACAATTACTTGCATAATTTATGGTATTTGAAGAAAGAAGAGGGTAAGCAGGCTGCTCAGAAGCAGTATTTATTGGTTAGAAATCAGTGAATTTTTTTTTTATAGTTCCCTCTTTAAGTCAGTGTCCAGAGATGTAGTCTGTCCACCAGTGCAGTCCTGGAACTAATTGTTACTGGTCTGTGACAAGGTAAGTACAGAGGATAATGTAACTTTAGAAGCTTTTATAGCAAGTTCATATTCCTTTGACATTCACATATCTGATCATTTCCCTAGTAATTCATTTTGAATTGTACTTACAAAAGAACTAGCTCGTGATGGAGTAGAAATTTAAAATGATGACAAGGACAATCTTCACTGCAGCAGGTTGAGAAGTACTGGTTTAGAGGAGACTATGTCAGAGTATCACAAAGTTGTCTTCTCATTAGACATACCATGCTGTTGGTTGATGACATTGTCATAGTGCTCTGCAGTTAAAAAGCATTTCTCTAGAGACTCAAGTTTGCAGTTCTCAGTCTTTTACTGAGTTTTGCCTTATTTTTTAAAAAAGTTATTTATTCTTTTTGAATAGGCAATAATTCATCTAATTTAAAATACAAAAAATCCAATAGGTATTCAGGGGAATCTCTCTCCCACCCCTGTTCCACCTCCCCTCTTCCTCTTCTCAGAGGAATCACCTGTGGCTTATGTCTTGTGTTAGCTGTATTTCAGTGTCAGAGTGGATATACTCCATATCCTTCAGATGATCCTCTGTGAGAACTTTTTGAGTTTTGGATAAATATGGGCAGCAGTATAGACTCATAGTCAGCCTTTCTATGTTGCTAATTAGATGTAGACCATTTTATTTTGTGCCAAACAAATAGTTGTCTTTTAGTAAATGATAAGAAGAAAGTACAGTCTTTTATGTTTACTGACTTACCTTTGTGGTAAGAATGGTAGACTCTGAAAGCTGACAGGGACAAGCCACAGAGGTTAAAGGATACCTCTGCTCTGCATGGAGTTGGGTTCAAGGGACAGTCTCAGGTTCTCAGTGATTCTTCACCTTGGCAAGTAGCAAAACTGGTCTCAAGGGCCCTAAATTTTGCCTCATAAAATATATTTGTAGTAATTTTAATCTAGATATTTTTAAACTAGACTTTACTTAATCTTGGCTATGAAATAATCTCAGTAAACATCTGTGGAACATTTAATTCTGAGCAATTTAAATTCTTGTTAATCTTCTGAAATGTACCCCAAAACGTCCCTAAATGTAGCTTGGGTTACCAAAGGCAAGGACTTGCTATGTAGGGGAGTTAAATGTTCTCTTTAAACAATGTAGTTATTCTAATAACTGTAATGATAATTAATAGGAAATATATGCTGATGAAAAATGCACAGAATATAGAAAGTGGAATGGAAAGCAGCATGGTGTGATATGTAGAGCTCAAGCTTTAGGTCAGATTTTGGGACTTTGTGACCTTGGATAAATTTTACCGTTTGTGAACCTCAGCTTCTTAATATATCAAATGAGGATAATTAATACTTAATTGTGGAGCTGTAGGCACATAGCATAGTTTACAGTAAATGGTATGGAATTTATAATCTGAAATGCTTTAAAATGTGCACACATTAAAATATATAAAAGATTCAGAACTACAAATGTACATATTTAAATATATTGAAGAATTATCACATGGGCAAGATAAAAATTAAGATAATGTTAATGTCCTATCCTGTCTGAGGTGGGTAAAAAAAGCACCTATTTTCCATTCCAGGAAGTGAAAGTATTTGCAAAATTGAATCATTAATTTCTGGCAAAGACGGGCTCTCTTAATCCAAGAAACAAATTATAAACTAAAATAGTTTGTAATTCTTGAATGATCTAATCTAACTGGTTTGGCCTCATCTTGCATTTCTGTGGGCCAAGATGTTTCTATCCCGTTTTTTCCCCTCATTATGATTAAGAGGAGGGAACTTTGATTTGCAGTACAGAAAGATAAGATTTTATGTTGTTGTTTATCACTTTCCTTTAACCTCCAAATTTCCAGGGGATGGGTTCCAGATATCTTGGTATTGTTACTAGGACCCAAAAAGGGTCAGTCTGCCTGTACACATCTAAGCCAAAGAAGAGATATGTGTAGGCTTTGCAGCAAAGAAGGTAAGGTTTATTAGAGAGTTGCAAGTGCCAGAGACACAAGTAAGCTGTCACTCAAAGGCCTGGCTCCTCAGGTGTTCAGGAGTACAGATTATAGAGAGAACAATCAGTAGTTGTGGAAACTAAGGGAGTTGGGGTTGTGGGTGCTACTGACTGGATGATTGGAGGAGAATGAGGTATTTGATCATTGTGTCCAGTTCTGGAAAAAAATCATAATGGCATTCCGTCTGGTCCTGTGGCCTGGTCTTGTGGCGGGTGGACTTATTCTACCTCAATGGGTCTGGGGCTGAAACACATCTAAAGCCAAGCCGTTACCCTTAGTCTAAGGTCCAAGGGAAACCTATTGTCCCTCTGATTATAGACCTGAGGCTTGGTTAATCTTATATCTGAAGGCTTAATGATTAAAAGAGTAGGCATACAGAGGATAAGGGCCAAGAGTAGGGGGAAGAAACAAGTGAGTCACAATGCCATTATCTGGGTAAAACCAGCATGAATCAGAGAAAAAAAAAAAAAAACTGTATTAAAGAAATGAAGTTTGTTTGTGGTTACAATTCCCCACTTTCTTTTGATCATTCCTTTGTCTTGAGGGAACAGGGGCAAAGACTGCTCTGGCTACTTCCTGCTGAAAAGGGGTGGAATTTGGGGGTTAGAGGAATGAAAATGTCCTACATTCAACTGAAAATATTATTTAGTTTCCGGTTTACCATGAATGCTCTGTATTACTATGATGTTTGCTTTTTCTCTGAGAGCCTTCAGTCCTGAAGATGAGATTGTTGGTCAAAAACATACAGCCTCTAACACAAAGCACAATTTGATAAGAATTCTCAATATACTACATCCCTATAATAACCTACAAAAGAGGTCTCCCATTTCAGAGGGTAGCCAGGAAAAGATTGTCTAACAGGCATTTCTTACAACTTGTAACTAAATAGCCTTCTGCATGATTCTATTTATTTGAGCCTCAACTTCTCCAGAGGTGTCAGTGTTGGTGTAGCATGTTGTATTAGCTTATGGACTCCTTCCTTCTTGCTTTGCCAGCAAGTAACCTAAAGCAATTCTATTGTCTAAGACCCACGAGCAGAAGATTCTTAGGTGAGCTGTTGGAGTCTTAGAGCTTGAGCATAATGAAAAGCCAAATGGCTGACTGTAGGTTAAATTCCATAATATCAGGTCTTTAATAAGAGATATGTCTATGAAAATAAAAGAAGAACAAAGGTTAGTAATCAGAGCAAATTATAAACTAGTTTCAGAGTTTGTAAGGTTGTTTCTAGATTATCTTTTGTAGTTTGAAATGTCTCTGATGATGTCATCAGGTGCTCAGGTAAACTCTCCGTGGTTTACACAGCATTGGTCACTGAGATTGTTTAAATATGAGCTGTTGTGGCAGTTTTCTGAATTTTATATCATGTTTATCTTTAGCTTACACGGCTTAAAAAAGGCAGCTTTAGTTCTCAGTGATTCTTGGACAAAAAAATAGGAGAAAAATTGGAAACATGTTTGGAAAGTCAGGCAGATATTGGAGGAAACTAGAATTCAGGATCTAGTCCAATTCACAGGTAGAAAACATAGCCCAAAGGACAATGAACAGCATTAGAATCTAACATCCACAAAAGTATAATTTCTATTGAAACGTATTTTTCTAATCACCCCTATCTTTACCAAAGATAAGTCATTTCAATAAATTTGATATGATCATTTGCACAAATCCAGCCAGAATGTTAATAAACCACATAGGCACTTTTAACTCTGCTTGGCTGGAATTGTTCATAAGGAATCTTCAGATTGAATTAAAAGGCCTCACAAGGCCTGAAAAGCCAAGGCAAGGACTTGCCATCAAAGGATGCCTGCATTACCTATAAATTTCGGGTGAGTTCCTTTCTTCTTAAGGTCCCCCAAATGTCTTGAGATTCCTGTACCTTTCAAGAAGTGACATTCTTTACCCACATGATAAGGCTACTGGGAACCATGTAAACAAGGTACTAGGCTAATATTTCCAAGAACCTTTATTGACTTCCATAAGTCAATCTTAATTCCTTAAAGCTGTCTGGTCATGTTGGAGTCTATGCATTTCTCTCTCAAACATGATATTCCAGGCAAAGTCTTGGTAATAAAAACCAGTTTCCAGTGTGTCTTGTTATAAAGAGAATGGATTCTTAGTGAACTTATATAGTAATCACATCACCATGAAAATAAAAATACTCATTAAGAGTTTTTAAATTCCAGAGGGGTTGGTAGGGAGAAAAAAAATAAGTTCCAATTCTGTTAACAAAGCTTTAATTTACCAAGTTGCTAAGTCATGAGTAATTTAAAAAGAAGTTTCTTTTTATTTGGAAAACAAAAGATTTTAAAAATCAGCAATATTTTAAACAAAAATTCATAAAAAATATTATCCTCAGTTCACTCAGTGCCATATAATCAACTTTTACTGATCTTTATCACTTGCCAGTATTTCATGAATATAGTTATTCCTTAGAGTCCTATAAATCTGTCCATTTTATAGATATGATTTGAAAGTTTACTCTCAGAGACCTGTATTTTGGAATAAGTCAGAGTCCTCTCTATCTTTCTGAAGATGAGACATCTTTGCAAAAGTATCAGAGTAAAATAATGATTGTAAATGACTAAAGCTTAAAATGACATGGTTATAGATCTGATTACAATGCTATTGATGAAGAATTTTTTTTTCCTGCAACATAACATTTTAATAAACTAACTAGAATTAGAAATGACAATATTATATCTGGACATTGCAGACTACTGGAGATCATAATCTCCTGAAAATTCACTTTAATAGACTATATGCATATAAATACAACATAATTATTTCTTTATTTGACAAAGCTTCTCAGGTAACTTTAGTAAGTCAAATACCTAATTAGTTTAATTTTTTTCTTTTATAAAGAGAAAGAACAAATCTTTGAGGCATTCCAGAAACCCACTGGAATAACCCAAAGCCATTTCCAAGGTATGAAAAGTCTCCTTTTACATTCTGAACCCTGGGAAGTTTGTCAAACATGCTTGATCAAAAGATTGTTTATTTTAAAACAATATTAAATTATTCATTTACCCAAAGTGATAATAGAAACCTTTAAATATAAATGCACAAGATTATATAATCATTAGCAAAACTTAGTTCTTACTATTGTGGAGATTCACTTTTCTTAAGTAACCAAGTGCCTCATTAAGACAACATGAAACATAGAAAATTATTTTGATAAAACACAGAATCTGTTTTTTAGGCAGTATACTTTTTCATGATGTCAATTTGCAGACCGATAGTCCAGGAAACCTTGTCTTATTTAGCAAAGGGAGAAAACCCAATTCTAATTTTGCATGACCTTCCTTTTGATATTTAAGTTAGCTTACTCTATTGAATTTTTTAAATCTTATTCAACTTGACGATAACTAAAATTTCCTTTCACAAGATTCCTTTTCTACAAGCCGCCTACAACTTTCCTAGTTCCTCCTTGTTTTTCTCTTCTTGCTCATTCAAAAATAACCAACCTTATTTTAGAAAAAAACACTTTCTTTTCATTTCTTCAAAAATGTATTTCCACACCTTGTACCTTTCTTCACTGAAAACAATCATTTCTACCCATATTAATTAAATTCATAATCCTTAGAACCTTAATTTCTAGTGACAACTAAAAGCAATTAGCATTCTTCAGTTTGGCACGTTTGGGAATCTGTAACTTTTAGAAACATACTCTCTTTTACTGGCAAAGCACAAAACATTTTCATTAGCTGATCTAAATTTATTGTTTCTTTGTAATAAGGGATCAAAAGTAGGCAAACTTAGACTTATGTAGCAATCAGTGTTTTAGTATTTCATGTTATTTGGAAATGTCTAGATATTCAAAAATTTTTATCCTCTAACTTACTTCTAAAGTTTCAAGTTACCAAAAACAGTTTGGAAAACCATTAAGTACATATACAATAAAATTATTGCTAAAGAGTTAACCTAAAGAAAACTTTTTATCCTATTTACATTTATTTATTTGTTCCTAACAGTTGAGTTTAGATTATGAATGAAAATTTTACCATACCAAGTTATTTTTCTTGCCGACAAATTTTGCATAAATTTATTTGTCTAAAAAACCCAGGTAGAATAAAGTGTTATTTAATTTTGATGATTCTAAAGATATGCCTAATTAATCAAACCAAACTCAGAACCAGCTTTAATATTAAACATTTTTTTCATATCATGTGACTTTGAAAAGCATTTGGGTTAGTCTATTATATTTTGAGAATTCTCAAATAAGCACTTTTTTTCTTGTTTAAGCCAATTTAATATTACAAATTAGCAATAGCAGAAATATGTTATATCTAGAACATACATACGTAGATGTATATAAATATACAAACAGAGATCTCATAGCTTTCATTTTAAAATGCTAGCTTTTATGTCTCAGGTATAATGCAAACTTAGAAGAAAAAGTTGATCCAAAATATGTTTTTGGCAGATGGACTAATTTAAGATTTTGCTCAGGTGTCCAAAGCTTTGCATGCTGTAAGAATTCCTTCAAAACCACTTTAAAATTAATTTATAATCAATCATAGAATGCATTACATTGTTTCTGAGAGGCCTGAGAGCTTCTCCTTCAAGACTGCCCCGTAAGGTGTATTTGTTGACAAACACAAAAAATGAGTGTGCACAATAAAGTTGGAAAACTCAGAAAGTAAAAAGAGTGGCTTCAGAACACCTGAAGTTAAAGTGGCAGATTTTCCCAGAGGAAGATGGTGCTGGGATGGAGCCTAAGCACAAGATGGTGACTGCCACATGTCTGAAGATAAACAAGATGGGAGAGGGAAAGGAGAAGCATCAGATGCTATTTTACCCCTCAACAGGGGCAAACAGCAAAAAGAGAAGGGTTTTTTTTTTTTTTTTTCCATTATGGCCATAGTGAACAAGACATGGGATAAATTCTAACCATGCGCCTTATGGATTCTTCTCTGACACCAACAAAATTCAGGTAAGTGAGCCCCATTAACGATGAAAGCCCAGGAAGTGTGTGTTGAGTCCCTAGCAGTGCCTCTCTTCTACAAGTCAGAAAGCTCTCATAAAGGAGTTCACTATGCACTGAGAAATTCAGTTATTAAAAGTCAAATCATTTAAAACAAGTAACATTGACAAATACCATCTCACTCACATTCACACATTTATTTCTGAAGAGAGCTATTCTGATATTGCAATATGAATACCTAGACATAGGGGATCTCATTCTATTGTTCTTCCCTGTTTACAAAGTAGTTCTAGCTGTAAGATGGTCGTGTAATTTAGAGATCCATCCTCTTGTTATCATTTCTGGGAAGTCCCAGAACTCCTAGTCCTCAGTTCTTGGCATCTGGCAACAAGGAATTGAAGGCAGATGCCCAGCAATTGTAAGCAAACTAGCGTTATTGAAAATGAAAGTACACTTCTCAGATGGGAGAGTAGGTTGCCAACAGTGGTCTAACCCGAAGATGAAGTACACTCTCAGAAGAGAGAGTGAGCTGCCAAGAGAGATCAGCCCCGGAAGCCTCCTGCTTCGGGCTCTTTTATTCTTCCTACAAGGCTTCAGTCCTCGGACCCTTGCCACCATGGCCCTTTCCCTATAAGCCTTGATTGACACATAAATTTCTTATATAACTTTCTGTTTGAGCATGAGTATACCCATAATGCACTTGGTTTGCCATAAGGGAGGGGTCAAAACCACAGTGTATTTATTATAATGATCGTATAATGAAGCAGAGGTGAATTCACATCAGCAGTCCTTTGGCGTATGCCTATGTTGGGGAATTTCCCTATCATTGTCTCACTATGTGTCAGGTCCTATGGTTAAGTCAAGGCTATTGTTCAAGACTAGTTTTCATTTTGGCTGCTCTGAGGAGGGTCCCTAGTATAATTCCTACCTTACTCTGGTCAGTTTTCCCAACTTTTCAGTTCTGTAAGATACAGTGCAGAGGATTACACTGCAGCATAAAGGTAGAATTACCCATATGCTGATGTTAATTAAAGTAATTACTTAGTTATAGCTTGAGCAATGTAAACCCTAGGAATTAACAATCACTATAAAAGCAATGAAAAGCAAACAATCACAAAACACAAAACTTCAAGGCTGTTAGCAAAACAAACTTCAAAGAGATTAGGTTTCCTGTGTTGTTTCTGCTGGCAGAGAAAGAACTTAAAAAGAGAAAACAAGTAAAAGACCAATAATTACAGAAAACAACTGGTTCTTCTGCTTTGTTTCCCTGAGTCTGGTAGAGTGAGAGACTGGCACAAAACAACCAGATATCCTTCTTCTGGTGGGTTTCTCTGAGTCCAGGAAGATAGGTATTCTTCTTGGGGTCATCACTCGCAAAATTTTACCAGAAAGGTATCTTCGAGGAACCAAAACAGATTCCAAGTCCAAACCTTTTCAAGTCCTTGTTTATTGTGTTGTAAATAATAGTACCACAGGTCAATGGTGCCTGGTCAGGGACTGCTACTTGGCCTTCAAGACAAACAGGTCTGGGCAGCTGTTAGATGGGGGCCTAGCGGCCAGCCCAGGTCTGCGGCCAGTGAACCAGCGGGCAAAAGGGCCCCATGTTGAGTGTCAAACTGTTATTGGGACAAAGAGTCCCTCTGCCTGTGCACGCCTAAGCCAAAGAGGGGATACGTGCAGGCTTTGCTGCAAAGAAAGTAAGGTTTATTAGAGAATTGCAAGTCCTGGAGACACAAGCAAGCTATTTCCCAAAGGCCTGGATCTCTGAGGGTCTTGGGTGTTCAGATTATATAGGGAAAAATCAGTAGTCATGGAAACTAAGGGAGTTGGGGTTGTGGGTGCTACTGACTGGATGATTGGAGGGGAATGAGGTAATTGATCATTGTGTCCAGTTCTGGTATAAAACATGATGCCATCCCATCTGGCCTTGTGGCCTGGTCTTATGGCAGGTGGGCTTGCTCTGCCTCGATTTTCCTGGGTCTGAAACACATCTAAAGCCAAGCCCTTACCCTTAGTCTAAAGTTCAAGGGAAATCGATGTCCTTCTGATTATAGACCTGAGGCTTGTTTAATCTTATGTCCTAAGGCTTAGTGATTAAAGGAGCAGATATACAGAAGATAAGGGCAGAAAAAAGCTAGTGTCACGATGCCATTATATGTGTAAAACCAGCTTGAACTGGAGAATAAAACTATATTAAAGAGGAACACTGGAAGAATGGCATAGATGATAGGGGCTCTGTTCATCCCTTCAGTGACCAAATCAAAGTTATGATAGAAACAAGGAGCAGACAGCAAGAAAAAAATCTCCTGGGATCTAGATGAACAAGCCATACAACTAGGGAGAAATCTAAGAAATCACTCTGCAACGGCAGAAGGTAGGATGGGGCAAGGACACGAGGCTGGCTAGTTCAGAGCGGCCGAGTGGGATGGAGGTGGCGGCAGCTGCAGACGCCTCTTAAAGGCCGTCAGCGAGTGGACTGTCGTGGTGACAGACCTACTTGCTCTGAGCACTAGTGCCAGTTCGGCTGTGCAGGGGGCACCAGGAACCTACAGGGGGACACAGAGTTGTCCGAGTGAGGGCCAAGGCAAGACTCACTCTGCGCAGAAGTGCCAGTGGTATCCATTGTTCCTCTGTTGAACCCTCTCCCCTAGTAGTGTACAGACACAGCGCAGCCATAGCAGAGACATCATCAGACTGGATAACAGAGGTCACTCTGTCCAGAGGATTCCCTGAAACTCCGCCTCCTCCAACTCATGGCCCCACCCAAGCCACATCCAGATGTGTCCTCACTTAGGTGCCCCTTACTGAGCAGCGCCTAGACTCACACTGGTGGCAACTGACCTCGGTTTCTAGTGTGGATTGCTTGCTGAATCTTAACAGGTGGCCCTGGAGGGGCACAGTCTAGGACTAAATTTGGCCTGCAACTGAACCCTTCTCTGGACTGTGTCACCTACCACACAAAGCCGCACTAATAGGACTGGGAAACTTAAGAATGTTGCTTAGTACATAGAAACAGACACAGAAAGGCAGCCAAAGTGAGAAGCCAAAGAAACAGAAACCACATGAGAGAACAGACCAGAGATCCAGAAATAATGGAGTCAAGCAATCTAACAGATTCAGAGTTCAAAACACCGGTTATAAAGATGCTCAGTGAACTTAGGGGAAGTGTAGAAGAACTCAGTGAGAAATTTAAGAATAAGATTTAAAAAACCCCACAAAAATGGAAATGGAAATTATAAAAGGAAAACAAATAAAGACCACATTATCTGAAATGAAGAGTATATTAGAATCAACAGAATGGATAAAGAGGATAGAACCACCGATATAGAGGAGGGGGAAGCCAAGGACGCTCAATCAGAATGGCAAGAAAAAAGAAGCCAAGACTATAATAATAATTTAAGGAGCCTATTGGACAAAATTAAGTATAAAAATATCTGGGTCATAGGGGTACCTGAAGGAGAATAAGAAGCTGAAGAGCTATTTGAAGAAATAATGATGGAAAACTTCCCTCACCTAGTGAAGGAAATAGACATAAATCCCCAGGAAGCTCAAAGAGTCCCAAAAACCAGGAACCCAAAGAGGCCCACACCAAAACTCATAATTAAAATGCCAAAGGTTAACTACAAAGAGAATTTTAAAAGCAGCAAGAGAAAAGCAGTTACCTACAAGGGAGCGCACCCATAAGACTGGCAGCTGATTTCTCAAAAGAAACTATCTATGCAGGACAGAAGGGTTTGGCACAAAATATTCAAAGTGATGAAAACCCAGGATATACAACCAAGAATATTTTATCCAGCAAAGCGATCATTTAGCGTTGAAGGAAAGGTAAAGAGCTTCCCAGACAAAAATAAGCTGAAGGAATTTATGAACACCAAGCCAGTATTACAGGAAATGTTGGAGGGACTTCTTTAAGAAGAAAAAAGTATCAAAAACAGGAATAAAGAATGGTAATGACTACATTCCTATCAAGTACCTCAAATGGAAAAGAATTAAGTGTTCCAACCAAAAGATAGGGTGGCTGAATGCGTAAGAAAACAAGACCCTGACATAGGCTGCCTACAAGAGACTCGGTTCAGATTAAAAGACACAGACTAAAAGGAAGGGGATGGAAAAAGATATTGCCTTGATGGACCTAAAGGATATATTGCACTGAATGAAATGGGTCGGATAGAGAAAGACAAATATCACATGACTTCACATACATGTGGAATCTAAAGAACAAAATAAACAAGAACAACAAAAGTGGAAATAAACTCAGATACAGAGATCATTTAGAGGTCTAGATGGGCGGAGGTTGGGGGGACAAAAAAAGGCAAAGGGATTAAGAGCTACAAACAGATAGTTGCAGAATAGACTTAAAGATGCGGAGCGTAGCATGGGGAAGGTGATTAATAACGTAATATGTAAGGAGGAAGGGGGTATTAGATTTCGTGGGGTGATTGCGAATTATGTGGATCTCTGACACTATGGTATACAACTGAAACTGATATTGTTTGCCAACTATAATTGAAAAAACCTCATTGAATTGTACAATGTAAATACAAGCAACTAATTTTCAATGAAGTCAAAAAAATCGGAAAAATTATATTAAAGAAATGAAGTTTGTGTGTGGTTACAGCGTTCAGATGAATTCATTATAACTCTTTAACTTTCTTTTCCTCGCCCCGCCTCCCGCCGTGAAGTTACCTTTCCAACCCTGCAGATGTTTTAAAAAAGAGATAAGAAAATGGCTTATCAGGCCTCCAAAGGGGGAGATTGTAGCACCAGTGGAAAGAGTGCTCCCCTAAAAGGTGATGAGGAGACTTAGGGGCATGCCCACAAGGCACATGTAAATGCTGAGTTTTACAAACCATTGTCAGTTCCTTTGGAACCTGAGAGCATTTGTTTTCAGTCAGTTTGTCTTTCAGACACAGCTAGTTATTCCAGAGTCTAAGTGAACTTGGTTAAACTGTTGCTTAGCTTTTAATTATCCAGAGCAAAACTAATTTTGTCTTTCCCCCTTTTAAAGAAGGATGTACAGGGCTCTTATTTCTTGGTAGACTTTGGCTCCAACTCATTCAGAAAGGCTCACCGAGCAGGGCCCTGGGGAGGCTGGGGAGTTCTGAGAAGATTAAGAACCATTTTGCTTTCAGGGACTTACTTGTAAACTGCCCTGAAATTTCAGTTATCAAAACTGAAAGCCATTTTACTTTCAATCTAACTACGACTGGAGTTAATAATAGCGGCTAATATATATTGAGTGCTTATATGTGCCAAGCCCTGTGTGTGCTAAGGTCTTTTGCATATTTATTCCTCACAAGGTTATAGAAGATATTTGCAAAATTTTTATAAGCACAGTTTGATATTTACTATTTAAAACAGGGTTGGGAGACCTTTCTCCTACCTTATACCCCAATGAAAGGCTTACTTCAAAAGCAAGTTGTTGAAATTATATATACCCCTTTTAAAATTAAACAACAAATAAATATAAACCTTCACCTAAAATTAAAATACATATAATATGCTATTATATTTTATTACATAAATATGTTGTAAAAACATTACAGTATATTAAAAATATACTTCAGACCTATTTTATGGAATAACACATGTAGCAGTGATCTGCAGTTCTTGGTGTAGTGGAGATTATGATGAATGGAAATAAAACCAGAGAGAAGAGAAACCAAAGGGAGAACATTTTTTCCTAGAGATGGCATTGGGATTGAGAACAGAAGAGTACTAGAATGGAAGCAAAGGGTAGAGAGTCAGGTGGGAGGGAAGTGAAGCAAGAGGTTTAGAAGGCTTTTAAGCAGATTACAAGTGACAACAGCTTGGGTTTCAGTGAAACTGGCTTATAATGATCACTCTCTACTGTTGAGCTGCTTACCTACTTATTACAGCTCAGACACCCTCCATGGTGCTGGAGTGGCACCTCTAATTCACAGCTTTGCAGTGGATGGGGCACTGCCTGGCCCTCATAACCCAGTGAACAACTAAAGACAGGTGTGTCTTTTGGGGTTCCTAGTCTCTGTGGGGAGACAGACACTACCCATATAGGTTCTTATGCATAGTAAGAGTGATTGTAAATACTGAACTTGGGCCCTTGGGGTACCATGGTAGGAAGGAGAAGGCATCCTGGAGCAGGTGAGAGCTGAGTGCGATTTCTTTAAAGAGGAATAAAAATCAGCTGGTGAAGAGGATGGAGTGGGTGGAGGTCATGCCAGGCAGAGGAACCTTCGCAAGGAAAAGAAAGGCAAGGTGAGAAACAGCCATGGTTTGTTCAGTCAACTTAAAGTGTACAGTATATTTAGAGCATGTGTTACGCAGTGTTGAAAGGGCTTCTTGCAGTGCGGGGGAGCAGGGATATGTCTGATTTTAGTTATTCTCTTTTATTCTTAGAAATAAAAATTTTATGTATGAGGATTGACAGTAAGCAGTTCTAAGTGAGCCAGTTCTTTTAAAATACTTCTTGGGTTACATACCCTTTTGACCCAAACCTGACTCTTTACCTATAGAAAACCATGAATGCAATAAGTGCATGCACGTGCATACTTACACACACACATACGTAGACATATACATAGACACATACATGCATGTTTACTTATACACATTCACATACATACACACATACCCCTCCATACAACCATACAGGTTCCCAGGTCTCCTGAAGAACATACATGTTCCTCTAAGTTGGAATCTGTTTCATACTAACTTGAACTAACGGTGATCATGTTTTTCTTAAAATGTTCAAAATTATCATAAATCTAGGAATTGTGAAATGGTTATAGAGTATTCTATTTGCATACTTTTTAAAACATCCACATATTTCTGGACCTTAAATTCTATAAAATTAGAAATTAAAAATATTTCATGATATGAGCCCTTTTAGTATATCTTATCCTCTTTTAAAAAATCATTTTAGTAATCCAAAATCTTTTAAATTTTTTTTCATATTCTGCCTTAATACTGAAATGATTCAAGAATTATTAAAGAATTATTAAATTATCAAGAATTATTAAAGAAATTTTCAAATATGTACTAAATATTTAGTACAAATATGTACTAAAATATAAATCATAGTACATATATTGAGCCTCTACATACCTGTTACTTAGATACTAACTACAATTATTAACTTGTAGCAAAATTTATGTGTATCCTCTATATTTTTCCATGATCGCCTCCTCTCAAGTTTTTTTACAATAAATTCTGGGCATATTACAGGTGTGTATATTTCTTATACAGTAAGTTATTTAAGGTTGTTGATAGATTCTGCGACTTTTAACAAAACGACCTATGACAAAACCAATTTTTCTATAGCTTAATTTATATAAACAAGTGTTAAGTTCCCGTGGCATCTCATTAATGTTATAACGACAACTTTGAATGAAGTGACCTTATTGGAGGACCTGCTGTATCTCTAAATGATTCTCAAAAAAAATAAATGCACTGCCATTATTGTATTTAATAGGTTAATAATATAATCAGATATCAGTATTCAAATTTCCTCAAATGTCTCATTTTTAAAATTTGTTTGAATCAGGGTCCAAATAAGGTACATGTTTATAATTGATTGATTAATTAATTAAGTCTCTTTAAGTGTTTAATCTCCTCTGTCTTTCCTTTCCTCATTCTTTCTCTACCCTCCCCCTCTCCCACTCTTTCTCCTCCTCTTCCTCCTCCCTTCTTTCCCCTCTTCCTCTGTCCCTCTTTATGCCTCTCTCTACCTCTCTTCCCCTCTCACTGCCCACCTCCCCACAATCTATTTTGTTGAAAATACTGGCCATTTGTTATGTCTTATTTTCTTAGTTTTGTTACCATTGGGGTGATCTGAAATCTTTTGTTGCCCTGCTAGTATTGATGGGTCCTTGGTTATTTTCGCTGACACAGTAAAAAATTATAGATCAGTGAGATTTAGAAAAAAGATTTATTAAAGCACGTTTCAAGAGAGAAACAGGTTTGATTAAAGTACACTTCAAGGAGGGGCAGGTTACAGCAAAGAGGGCTGTAACATCGTGGAAGTGGGGAGGTCTGTATTATATTAGGGCCGTGATGGGTGGTTACAAGGGTGGTGCTAAGTGATTGGCATGTGAGGTCATTTTGATTGACATTTAGCTGTTATGTAACCTTTTGCCTACTGCACATGTGGTTACCCAGAGTTCAATCTGCTATAATTAGATTTATGAACTTTCGGGCATAGGCATGATATTATAACACTGGTATAATGAGGCTAGGTCATGGGAAGGTTAGTGTAGGACTGACTTCGCAAGTGCTTGTGGATTAAAAGGCTTGTATTTTATGACTTTGTACTTCTTTGTTTCTCAGGATGTAAGGGTAATTTATAACCATAAAATGGGTGTTCCAGGGAGGTTTTGAGAAGGGCCTTCATTCCCCAGTTGCTCATGTCTCTGTCTACCTAACTATCTAACAGTTTGGCTTTGGTTGACTTCATTTCCATGGCATTCTTTCATCTCGTATTTTCTGGAGGCTTAAAGGCTTGATAAAGTTCATTCTTTTTTTGGTGTGTGTTGGGGGGTGATGGTGAGGTGAAGGCAAGAGTATTTCATAGTTGGTCTTGTGTATTCCATTAAGAGGTATATAATGTTTTGTTTTTTTCTTGTATTAGCAGCCATTGCAGATCATCAAGGTCTATTATTTTATTAGAGGTTGCAAAATGGTAATAATTGGATTCTATTATTCCTTCTTCATTGATAGGCTGAACTGCTTCTAAATAGAGAAGCTTGTATTTGGTTACCCTGGGGTGTAGGAAAGGCAAAATAAATGATCAAAGGCAAAATAAACTTTACCAGTTTTTAATGAGTTAGTGTACACCATCCTCCAATGGTGACTTTTTTTTTTAGTATCATTGTAGACTCATAGAATTAAATGTTTTTGTTGTGTTTCAGTCCGTTGTCTCTTGATGCTCAAATTGCCTAATCTGTGACCACAGAGAATCTTTTCATTTGGCCTCTGCATTTTTTTGATACAGCCTTAGTAGTCTTCGCTTCATTGTTTTCTGATATGACAAGACTATATATGTATTTTCCCTGCTCTAGATCTGGAATCATTTATTTTTCCAAGGTGCTTGAGGGTGGATTTGTTTATTTTTTTATATATAAATTTATTTATTTGAATTATTTTCAAATATATAGTACATTGGTCAGACAGTTATAATGTTCATAAAACAATCCCCCCAATTGCTCCTTCCCTCCCCTGGCCCTCCAATTAGCCATCATATTAATGCTAACTGCATTCCCTCTGCCATGCTCCCTGTGCCCAACTATCAACTACTAATTTGTACTTCTTTAACCCTTCACCCATTCTCCCAGCCTCCTAACCTCCCTCCCCTCTGTTCATCACCAAATTGTCCACTATATTTGTGAGTCTGTTTTTGATTAGTTTGTTCTTTTTGTTCCTTAGATACCGTATATAAATGAAATCATATGGTATTTATCTTCCTCTGTCTTACTTATTTCACTCAGCATAATAACCAACACATCCATCTATGTCATTGCAAATGGTAGGATTTCATTTTTTTAATGGCTGAGTAATATTCCATTGTATATATGAACCATAATTTCTTTATCCAATCGTCTGTTGATGGGGACTTAGGTTGCTTCCATATCTTGGCTATTGTAAATTGTGCTGCCATGAATATTGGAGTGCATAGATCTTTACGAATTATTGTTTTGGTTTTCTTTGGATAAATACCCAGAAATGCATTGCTGGGTCAAAAGGTATATCCATTTTTAATTTTTTGAGGAGCCTCCATACTGTTTTCCATAGCGGCTGTACCAGTTTGCAATCTCACCAACAATCCCTTTTCTCTGCATCTTCGCCAACACTAGTTTTTTGATTTATTGATGATAGCCATTCTTATAGGTGTGAGGTGATATCTCATTGTGGGTTTAATTTGCATTTCCCTGATGATTAGCAACCTTGAGCATCTTTTCATATGTCTGTTAACCATCTGTATTTCTTCTTTGGAGAAGTATCTGTTCAGGTCTTCTGCTCATTTTTTAATTGGATTGTTTGTTTTTTTGTTGTTGAGTTGTATAAATTCTTTATAAACTTTGGATATTAACCCCTTATCAGATGTATCATTAGCGAATATCTTCTTTCAAACAGTGGGTTGTCTTTTTGTTTTGTTGATGGTTTCCTTTTCTGTACAAAAACTTTTTAGTTTGATGTAGTCCCATTTGTTTAATTTTTCTTTTGTTTCCTTTGCCCGAGGAGATACATCTGAAAAGAAATTCCTATTAGTAATATCAGAGAGTTTACTGTCCATGTTTTCTTCTAAAAGTTTTATGGTTTCAGTCTTACATTTAAATCTTTAGCTAATTGTCTCTACAGGTTCAGATATGATGGAATTGCTCAAAAGTGTATGAAAACAACTAAGAGAAGGCCCCTTAGTTTGGCATGCCTTGTGGCCTCTTTCCTCTTTCTTAGCACTCTATGACCAGTAGTCTCCTGAGGTGCTGCCTCCTAGGTTTGCTTATTAAATGGTGCTTCTTCTCACCCAGTGACCATACTGGAGTGCAGCCCAGCAATCTCTTCTAGGCCTGCCTCTCTTTCATTTTGTTTTTTACTCTACATGTGCCTCCCTCCCCCCATAATAGAACTATTTTGTTTATCTTTATGACAAAATTAACTTGTATTTGATTTGTTCTTTTTTTCAAAGTGAGTTCACATCATATATCTCATTTAATTCCTACAACTGCTCTGTCAAGACCATTGGTCTGTATTGTTTTCTTCATTTTATGAATGAAGAACATGGAAGCTTAATAGGTTAAGCTTTTTGTTAAGGTCTAAGGTCCTATCATTAGTAAACAACAGATTAATTAGCAGCTGGAGTTAAGAAATTAAAGCCACAGAGGTTTTTTTTACTATGCTTCACTGACTACCATAAATTAAGGGATTCCTCCTGCAAAATATTTTGAGGTGTTCTTTAGTTAAGATTGTTTACAAGTGGCTTTCCTGAGTGATATTTTCTCCTTTATGATGAGCTTTTGCTTTTCATTACAGTTTTATGATTTCTAATACTGTGAACTGAGATTTGCAGTGAAAACTTGTGTTTCTTTTATTGAGTTCAAAATACTGAGAAATAATGTACAGTGAGGAGTATTTTTTAATTCTCTTTCCCTGAGGATAGGTCACCTGGAAAGGGAGTAACCTTAGGTAAAAAATGACATGAACATACAGAAAAAAATTATAAGAAAAAGAGAAATTTTTAAAATTTTAAAGTGATTTTTTATAAAAAACAGAACTATTCAGCAAATAACTGCTCTTTTATACTTTTCAAGATGACAGTGTGCTCTTATGGTCTGAAGTCAGAGTCTATATTGGGCTGTACAAATCGAAGATTATTTTTAGATTATTTTTAAGTAGTAAACTCAGTGTTTCTAATTGAGTTTTTCAAAAAAAAATTAATATAAATTTGTATACTGCAGAAGGTAATAACTAAAGGAAAAAGAGTAAACAGGCCCTTTTTAATACAAAGGCTACCGAGGATGTTTTCTCCAGCAATCACAGTCTTTATAGCAATTTTATCATTTTTATATCCTTGCTAAACATAAGTTTGGGGATGTGCAATTTTCAGAGGATATGCATGTTTAAGTGTAAATTTTAAGTGTGTGAGGAATATCTTGTAACTTGTATTATCTAAAAATCGTAATATTCTTGAATTTTTGTCACTTTGATTTTCATTTCTTTTTCTGTCAGGCAAAATTCTTTGAGTGGTAGTCCTGCAAATGCTCATTGCTAAAGCAATATTTTGTCTAAATTTGGGAAAATTCTAAATTGTTAACATGTTTATATGCTTGCCTACTTTAGTCATTGAGAAAGAACTTCTTGAACTCTAACTTTCCCAAGTAGAAAATAACATTCAAACCACTTAGTTGAGGTATTGCTATTTTGTAATTGAATCCAAATGTTCAAAGAAATTCATGTTAGAGGTAGTATAACTTTACCACATCACAAAATATCACATCTAGTTGGTTTTTTTTAAGTAAGTTGAATTGCAGAGAAATGTAACACAGATTCTAAATGAAAAACAAGTAGGTACTATATAACATTAAAATTCCCCACACAGTTCTACTATATTTAATTACATGAACTATAATTCAAAAAGGATGGGTTTGTTGACAGAGGAACCCCCAAACCTACAGAAAAGTTTTATAAGAGTTTATTTGAGCCAAATTTTGAGGGCATGCCCAGAAGGAAGATCTCAAAAGATTGAAAAAACTGCTCCAGAGAATGACAGTTTTGTAGCTTGTTTTATGTATTTAGAATAAAAGGAGAAATGTAAGGAAAGTTACATGAAATCTATTGATGATAGTTTAGAGAGGTGGGAGAAAGCAATCAGGAAAAATCTAGGTTTGTATAAAAAATGTTGAAGAAAGAACATCTAAACCTGTAAAGAATTTTTATGAGAGTTTATTTAAGCAAAACTGACAATTGTCAGGAAGCAAGATCTCAAATGCTCTTGAGAAAGACAGTTTGCAGTTTGTTTTATGCATTTGGAATTAAGGAGGGAAGTAAGGAAGATTACATGAAGGTGGGAGATAGTAGGGTGGGGATTGGATTACAGGATAGTTAAGATTATGTGCTACCTTGTGGGTGGTCAAGCTTTAAAAGGAGGGGTTTGAAACAGGAGGCATTTCAAAGGTTTGTTAACCTAGATGCAGGGAAACAATGGACAGGGCTTGGTTAAGACCAAGACAAGCCTGTTTAAAGAAGTTATATGCTGGGACATGACTATTCACCATGACCTGCCCAGTTAGGAATTTTTAATCAGATCACTCTGTGAGATTACCTCCCATAGAACCCATTTTTCATCCACAATTCTCCTTCTTGGTAAATCAGTTCAAGGATGCATTGATGGACTAACCTTTTGGTCCGACAATGTGGTCTCACAGCTCTAGGAAAGCTCATTTCTAGGAAGTCTAAGTATTGACCTCTTGAAATGGTGGACCATGGGGGGTGGTGTTATATCATAATCATGGAATGTAGGTCTAGGCCAAATTTTCTTAAAAAGCAATGGGCAGGTAAATGGAAGGCAGTCAGGTCTTTTGGCCTACATTACGAAAAAACACTGGGTCATTTCTATCCCATGCACTATCATGATCTTGTTGTAGCTGCCAGCCCCCGATAGACACACAGACATCAGTGAGTTATAGGAAAGACACCAGAAATCAGTGAGTTATAGGAAACACACTCTTTATTCAGCCAGCTGGGTCTGCCAGGGGTACGCAGACCCCAAATTAAGCAGCCCCGAAATGTGGAGGTACAGGGTTTTTAAGCCCTAAACCCCATTTTTCATTCTGTTTGAACACACAAGTCTATTTTTACTAACTGTCAACCCACAGGTCGGTTGTGCAAGTGAGGAGGTACAGAAGCAGAAAGCTTATTGTTAGAATGTTATGTTCCCATGGGTGATAGCCTATGTCCCCATGGGCAATAGCCAAGCAGTAATTTTCTAGCCAGCACAATCTGACTTTCGCATTCTGTCTCATTTTTCTATATTTGGTATCTAGTGTATCATTTACGTAAAATATAAGAGTATTAACTGTTATCTTATTCATCTTTAATAATCTTAAACAGTTGGACTGTATAGAAAATCCCAAAGAACAAGTGTCTATCATTATGACTAATATCATTAGCCGACTAGTAAAGCCAATCAAACAAAATGGATTCTCAGTTCAATATCAGTTAATAAGTGTACAGACCTTCTCAGTGTCTTGGGATAGGTGTCTGCCTCTGATGTCAGTGGCTTTTCCTTGAGGAGTCTTTGGTGCCTGTTGTAGGTAGAGGCAAGTGGCATAGAGGAGGGCAAATGTGCATTTGCAGCTGGGCACCTGATAAGATCCCTTCCAACAAGTTTGGAGAGTTTTTGATATCTATTCCAATAAACAAAATCTCCAGGTGGTAGTCAGTAATCTCCTGGGAGCTCACTATGAAATGAAGTGGTTACCTATTTGGCATTTTCTTGAAGTGACTTTATTAAATTTTGGCAAAGGCGTAAGGTTTCTCTCAATAATGTCAGGTCATAAATTCCTTCACGTAATTTAAGTCCAGCTTAAATGCACTACGATGCATGAAAGAATGCAAAAACCAAAAAAATGGGGTTTGCCAGGGAGCCTTGAAAAACCAAGTGGCTATCTTGGTTTTCTTTAGCCCCAACTATTTTATTTTACAACCATTGTTTACCCATATAACATACCCTAGAAGTTTTTCATCACTTATTTTACAATGCTTTCCATGCAGTTTATCAGAAAAGACAAATCTCTTGAGATATTCCAGGGGCCTATCTAGGACACTGAAAAGTTATTGCTGCATATATTGAGATTTTAACCCTTAGAGCCTCAATTTCTAATGAAAACTAAGATGTAAACAATTACCATTCTTTAGTGTGGCACATTTATGAAGACAGTATATAACCATCTTCTGGAAGCATATTTTATAGATATCAAAGTCAGTTATTAAAATGGACTTGTCTTTGTAAACTAGGTAAAATAAATATTGTGTTTAATATCCATAACTTGAAATACATGTCTGTTCTACTTAAACCAACTTTAACTTTTATTTACTAAAGATTAATCTTAGATCACATGAGCTTGAAAAGCATTTGGATTACATTCTATATTTCTGAGAACTTCAGAATACCCAAATTCTTACCAATGCTTGCCTTTAAATTAATTTTAGCAATACCATCCAGAGTTAGAAAATTATCTCACATTTATAACATACATGTATATACACACACAGACAGACGCACAGACCTTTTAGCCATGAGAAAAACTCACTAGTTCATAAAAGAATAGTTCAACTCTTGTTTTAGACGCATTTACAATTTATATGTCTTTGACAAATAAAGTTCCAAATGACCTTCCCTCTTTTCAAATAAGTCACTTTTTTTAAAAAAAAGTTGATTTACTATTAAGTTCTCTAAAGCTTTACAACTAGTTGTGTTTTGATGTGTTCTTTTTAGTTTGAGATCTGTTTTTCTCAACATGTGTATTCGTCTCTTCTTAAATTGAAGACCATGTAATTTACTTCTTATAAATTAAAGTTTTAAATATGAAACCAAGGCAGTAAAACTTTCTCTGAATATAGACCATGATCTCAAGTTCTATTTTTTCCCCCAAGAGTAGAAAATAAACTCCTACATAAGAAAGCTAAAATATGTTAATATCGTTAAAGGTTAAACAATATCAGGATGCAGCCCAAAGAATAAAACAAGTCGCTTAATTACATTTTAATTAATTAAATCTAGGATTATCTACTGAGTTACAATTTTAAATGTATTATTTCCTCTTAATTAAAACTGCCTAACAGTTAATCAGCAATGAATTGTCTTTCATCTGTAGAACTTTTAAGCTATGCAACTTTTCAGAAATATACAAATTACCAATTTTAAGTGCTGCCAGCTAAAATAACTGTTTTAATGGTTATTTCTGTTTTTTATTTTTATGTGATTATTTTTATTTTACAATTCAATGAGATTTTTTCTATTATAGTTGGCATATAATAATATACTAGTTTCAGTTGTACAGCATAGTGATTAGAGATCTACATAACTCACAAGGTGATCTCCCCACTAAATCTAGTATCCACTTCTCCCTTACATATTTATTACAATATTGTTAACTATTTTCCTTATGCTATACTTTATATCTACATGTCTGTGTTGTAACTGTCCATTTGTACTTCTTAATTCCTTTGTTCTTTTCACCAACCCCCCAATTCCTCTCCCATCTAGTACCCTCAAAATATTATCTGTATGAGTTTGTTTCTATTTTTTTGTTGTTTATTTTGTTCTTTAGATTCCACATGTATGTGAAATCATGTGATATTTGTCTTTATCTGACATACTTCATTCAGCATAATTCTTCTCTCTAGGTCCATTGGGATAATATCTTTTTTCATCCACTTCCTTTTAGCTTGTTGTGTCTTTTAATCTGAACTGAGTCTCTTGTAGGCAGCCTATGTCAGGGTCTTGTTTTCTTACGCATTCAGCCACCCTATCTTTTGGTTGGAACACTTAATTCTTTTCCATTTGAGGTACTTGTTGATAGGAATGTAGTCATTACCATTCTTTATTCCTGTTTTTGATACTTTTTCCTCTTAAAGAAGTCCCTCCAACATTTCCTGTAATACTGGCTTGGTGTTCATAAATTCCTTCAGCTTATTTTTGTCTGGGAAGCTCTTTACCTTTCCTTCAACGCTAAATGATCGCTTTGCTGGATAAAATATTCTTGGTTGTATATCCTGGGTTTTCATCACTTTGAATATTTTGTGCCAAACCCTTCTGTCCTGCATAGATAGTTTCTTTTGAGAAATCAGCTGCCAGTCTTATGGGTGCGCTCCCTTGTAGGTAACTGCTTTTCTCTTGCTGCTTTTAAAATTCTCTCTTTGTAGTTAACCTTTGGCATTTTAATTATGAGTTTTGGTGTGGGCCTCTTTGGGTTCCTGGTTTTTGGGACTCTTTGAGCTTCCTGGGGATTTATGTCTATTTCCTTCACTAGGTGAGGGAAGTTTTCCATCATTATTTCTTCAAATAGCTCTTCAGCTTCTTATTCTCCTTCAGGTACCCCTATGACCCAGATATTTTTATACTTAATTTTGTCCAATAGGCTCCTTAAATTATTATTATAGTCTTGGCTTCTTTTTTCTTGCCATTCTGATTTAGTGTCCTTGGCTTCCCCCTCCTCTATATCGGTGGTTCTATCCTCTTCTTTATCTGTTCTGTTGATTCTCTCTAATATACTCTTCATTTCAGATAATGTGGTCTTTATTTGTTTTCCTTTTATAATTTCCATTTCCATTTTTGTGGGGTTTTTTAAATCTTATTCTTAAATTTCTCACTGAGTTCTTCTACACTTCCCCTAAGTTCACTGAGCATCTTTATAACCGGTGTTTTGAACTCTGCATCTGTTAGATTGCTTGACTCCATTATTTCTGGATCTCTGGTCTGTTCTCTCATGTGGTTTCTGTTTCTTTGTCTTCCTTCTTTGGCTGCCTTTATTTCTGTATCTGTTTCTATGTACTAAGCAAAGCTCCTACGTATCCTGGTCTTATTCACATGGCTTTGTGTAGTAGGTGTCCAGTGGCACAGCCCTGAGAGGAGTTCAGCTGCAGGCCAAGTTGCCTCAAGTCTGAAATTGAGGCTAGCTGCCACCAGTGTAGGGGTTGGAGTTGGCTCAGTAACGAGCACCAGACTCACCTAAGATTTAACTGGATGTGGCTTGGGTGGAGCTGTGAGTTGGGAGAGGTGAAGTTTCAAGGAATCTTCTGGGCAGAGCCACCTCTTTTATCCAGTTTGATGATGTCTTTGGTATGGGGGAGCTGATTCCAGGTGACTCTGCCTGATGTTTGCTCCGCATTTCCATGACAACTTTGATGTGGTCACAAGAGGGGATTAACCAAGCCTCTATCACAACCTATGCCATTTTTAGGTGCCTCTTCATATAGTTATTTTATTGTGCTTTCCCACATTTGGGTAAAATGTTTAGCAGGTTGTAAACTTTATAACTTATGAAAAGAGTAAAATAAAATTTTCCTTTTGGATAGCTACATAATTAACACAGAGAGCATCCAGCTTCCTTTTGCCCCAGGGCTGGGCTCATGTGCCAGGCTTTGTGATGGAAAGCAATGCCCAAGAAAGCTATGTGGTTGACGAATTCCAGGAAGAGTTCCAGAGCAAGGACAGTCGCTTTTAATAAATAATTATGTTGACACTTAAGCAGCATCACAAGTTGATTAATTTATATAAATATGCTTTTCGAAGCCTTGAGAGATCAATCAAATGTTTTCTATTCATTCTATCTAATTTTATAGCTGACTTTTTCTAGTTGTGAACCCCAAAATTAATTTAGAAGTATCAAAGTATCCTCATTTTGGCTATCTTATTATTAGGGGAGGCTGACTGTCATGGGGGCTTGTGTGCCTTGGAGGCACGATTTCTCATATTTATTTTAGTTTTTTCTTTGAGACCTGTGGAGTCCGACCAAACTTCTGGGAAAACCAGCCTTTACTTGCAGATCTCCAGATGAGCCAGATGCAGTAGATGTCCCTTAGGACTGCTTCATGCCTGAGAGGATACCTCACAAAGATTTTTTGTCACCTAAGAATACTCAAACAAAGGCCAGCTAGAGCTTACTGGATGTTGCTGAAACTGCGATACTTTCCAAGGCACAGGTCCCTGTCTTAGGGTGCACCTATTTTAGGGTGCCCTGCGTTTTACTCTGGGGCTCCCGCCATATCACTGGGATCAGCTGCAGTACTTCACTGGACGTTTTGCAGTGCCCATCTGTGCCACCTTGGATTTGGGGATCTGCAACAACTATTGTTACTCCATTGGCTGTTCAGGTTGGGGAATCAAGTGTCCTTTCTCTTTTTGAGTTAAAGAGAGTTCAGTCTCTCTTTTAACCAGCAGAGATTTTGTTCTGACTGGGGAATCCAGTTAAAAATCTGAAATTAAAAGTTGTTTCCCTGTTTCTTCTCCTCCCTGTTTTTTCCTTCCCCTGGGTTATAACCCTTATCCACCAGGAGGATTTTCTAAGAATAGCTCAAATAAAGCCAAGGCCTTTCTACTTGAAGCAAGGAGTCCCAGATTCTATTACTGAACTCAAGGCATTCGTTTTACCTGCACACATCAAAGCCAAAAGAGACATAGAGAGGAGTTTGCAGCAAAGAAAGTAGAGGTTTATTTAAGGATATGGTGCTAAGCCCGAAGACACAAGTGAGCAGGTACACAAAGACCTGGCTCCCCAGTGGCCTCTAGGGGATAGGTTATAGAGGGAAAAACTCAGTCCTGGTAGCT
Source organism: Pteropus vampyrus (assembly GCF_000151845.1). Classification (NCBI taxonomy): domain Eukaryota; kingdom Metazoa; phylum Chordata; class Mammalia; order Chiroptera; family Pteropodidae; genus Pteropus; species Pteropus vampyrus. Next base: position 2,140,706 of record NW_011889290.1, on the reverse strand, counting down.
AAGAGTGTTGGGTTCTACTGACTGGTTGAGGATAAGGTAGGAGGCAGTTAGTCATTGTATCAGGCTGTGATGTCAGTCATGGAATAGTTCTGTCTGCTTTCAAGGGGATGCTGATAGGGTCCTTCTGCCTTCTTGCGGGTAGAAGTACAAGATGTTATGTTTAGTTAGATTGAAACTCTGTGGTTGCAGACCTGAGGCTTTGTTTGTTGCTGACCTAAGGGTTTAATGATTAAGAGAGTAGTAGTACAGTATGCAGAAGGATAAAGAAAGAAAAGAAGCAATTATGTAAGCCCGAGGCTAGTTTGAATCAAGGAGAAAGAGAAGAGAAAAAGTCTTTTTTAAAAAGTGAAAGTTTGCAAGGTTACAATTCCAAGAGCAGACTCACAAGTTAACCTGATGTGAAGCCAGGGAACACAATGGGTACTTGCTTGTACCTAGCACTGGATCTGGATCCACAGGGTGGTCCAGGGTAGGCTCCTTAGGAATCCTGCTGGCTACCAATTAAATGTCAACATAAGAATGTACAAACCTGTAGAGAATTTTTATGAATTTATTTGAGCCAAACTGATGATGATTGCCAGGAAGCAAGATCTCAAAAGCTCCTGAGAGTGACAGTTTGCAGTTTGTTTTATGCATTTGGAGTTAAGGAGAGAAAAAAGGAAGATTACATGAAGGTGGGAGAAAGCAGGGTGGGAATTAGATTACAGGATAGTTAAGATTATGTGCTTTCTTTGGGTGGTCAGGCTTTAGAAAGAAGGATTTGGAAAGAAGCATTTCAAAGGTGAGTTAACCTAGATGCAGAGAAACAATGGACAGGGCTTGGTTAAAGCAAAGATAAGCCTTTTACTAAAGAAGTTATGCGGGTGACTGCTCACCATGACCTGCCCAATTAAGATTTTATGTGTAGATCACCCTATAAAGTTACTTTTGTAGAATCCCTTTTTCCCCCACAAATGCAAATTGGAGAGATAAGTGCTTCCTTTACATTGATGAATACTGGATAGTTAATACTTAACATATATAGTACACAGAGGTGATATTTGGGCAACAAGATAACAGTGAGGACTTTTGTGGTCTTGTTCTCTGGTGCCAGCAGTTGTGTCTTTGAGGGTTCTCAAAAAGGAAGTTACTTCAACATTTCAAAGGTGTGTTATCCTAGTTATCCTAGATGTATTAAGAATAATTGACAGGGCTGACTTAAGGTAAAGGTTGACCTTTGCTAAGGAAGTTATAGGCCTGGAATGTGACTACCTGCCATCACCTGCCCAGTTAGGAATTTATGATAGGAATTTATGATCGGATTATCCAGTGTTACTTTCAGCCACTGAGCTTGCTAGCCTGCTATGTGGCCCCTCTGAGCTTGTCCGTTTTATTACATAGGTTCCTTTTCATTCAGAGGTTAAATTATCAATAAAAGGAACCTATGTAATTACTGAAAGTTTAATTAAATTTTAAGTGATTAAACTGGTAAAAATGATAGGAAAGTTGTATCTTTAGCATGCTTATGTATTATGTCTTACAAGAATATTTAATTTTAGATCCTACTTTGGCTTACCTAAAAGGCTAGAGGTTGTTAAATTGGTAGACTTTTTTTCAAATTGAGTAAATATTTTATGGGAATTTAGAATTTTATAATAATTTCCTGGACTCATTTCTCATTTTCACTAACGCCTATTTTCTGATCCTGTAGCACAGATGATTTTAAGAATACTAACATGAAAAGAATTTTTTTGCCTTGTATGTTTTTGGGAGTTTTTAAAAAACTGCTTACTGCTTTATTGATGGAAGGAGTTTCACTAAAGAGATACATATTTGGACATAAGCCGATATTTAAAAAACTTGTAGGAAAGATAACGCTATTGAAATGGTCTTGTCTAAAGTTTAAAATGCAAATTAGAGGCTTGTAAGAGAAACAGTAATTGATAATACTATCTTAATACATTTGAAAAACAGATACTTTGTCAAATACGCTTGTCAGGAAATAAGTTTAATTACTTCAACAAATATTTGTGGAGCATCCACTATCTTCAGGGCCAGTCCTAAGCCAGCAGGAGCTTGTGGGTCCTCTGGCCTCAGTAATCAAGTACTCTGGCAAGAGAAGTTACATATGCATCCCAAAAGACATCTTTCCTCTCCCTTCTGGGATGATCGAGGGAGGATAGATGTATAATAAACAAGTAAACAAACAAAACTATTTTAGGTTGTCATCAAGTACTTTGAAAGAGATGAACCACATGAGAGGATCCAAAGTGGTAAAAGCATTTCCAGTTGTTGTGTCCAGAAATAAAGGTTCAGAAGGAGTCTCCTCTGCCCTTATCCCTTTCTGTCTCTTTTTCTCTTAGGAGTAAGAAAATCTTTTCAGAAAGCCCCCAGCTGACTTCCTTTCATTTCTCATTCGTCTGTACTGACCCATATGTGCACTCCTAACCCATCATTGGCTCACTCTTGGGATTGAGTTGCACTGTGGAGGGATGGATAAACACATTTGGGATTTTGTTAAAAAACTTGGTAGTTAACAACCATGGTAATTTTGTTTAATAATAGCTAAAATGTATTAAGTGATTAGTATGTGCTGAGATAAGTACTCACAGTACTTTATGTGCATTATTTCATTTAATCCTTTTACCTTTTACCTTTTAATCCTTTTACCAATATGCTAAGGTAGGTGGAGAAACTGAGGCGTATAGAGAAAAAATATTGCACTGTGGACTTGGGATACTAATCCAGCACTCCCATCTCAGACCTTGCAGTCTCAAAATGCCATCTGTGGAAAACAAGAAATGTATTTTCGAAATATTCTATACATATGTTAATTATTATTAAAAAAGAATTGAGGATCCAAATTGATCATCTGTCAGTACCTAGAAAACTCATTATGTGAAGCTTCTTATTTCTCTACAGTATGGAACAAACTATTATTTTTTTACTAATTATATATATAACAGAATATGTTACCTTTATATTTGTTCAGGCTATTTTGCTTAGGAATCCTTTCATCATGTAGACATCAACTAGGTTGTTGGGTCTTGATAGTAAGGACCATATGTTCTGTTTGTCTTTATGTGGCTCACAGCAGGAGTGCTGAAACAGCTTTAAGAATCTTTTAAGTTTCGTGTTAAATATTGTGATAATCATGTGTTATTTTCCCCCTTAATTTTATAGTATATTTGTCTTATTTTGACATTTTTAAGGACCACTTAACCAATTTTTAGAGGTTTTAACCCATTTCTCATTTGCCCCAAGAATACTTGCCAGTAGCGCTCGTGGCTGCAGCGTTTACCCCAAGATAACTTGCGGATTATAGTTGTAACCTTACCCCCAAAGTTTGTCATGAAATAGCTCGCTTTTATTATTATTTTCGCATTGCTTTAGTATATTGATAATTTTTGTAAACAAATGACATCATTCTATTTATAGCGTTGTTTTTAGTAATGGTATTTTCATTTTCAAAATACAGTAATTCTCCAGTGCTGAAAATGTCAAATCCTAGAAATTGTAGCATTTCTACGTGTAATGTTAACATAGTTCTCGAACTGTTGTTAGCTTAAGATTCATTTGATTAATTCAATTTATGTATACATTTCTGTTACATTAGAATTAGGGACAAGTTCTATTTAGAAATAACTCCAAGAACAGTTTTTATATTTTATTTTCACATTGAAAACCAGTCAGATTTGTTTCATCCTCAAAGAGTGTGTTTATGTAAAATTAAATTAATGGTGGTAGCGAGCTGCACTTTTTTTCCTAAATGGAAAATGGGTTAATAAATGCACTTTTTTGATAATGATAAACTTAAGTAATTTAAGCAGTAGAAATTTTTCTCAAATTTATTTAATTGTATGTTTCCGTGTGTATATGTATGTGTGTGTTAAAGATATATTTTAGGATTTGAACATGGCTTTTATCTTTCTACTTGGCACTTGTAAAATCTCAGACTGTATATACATTTATTGGTGCCTGCCTGTTACTAAAATAGGTCTTGGCTAAGGACACTGGCCTGTTGTGCAGGAACTGCTCCCCCTGGAGGGGGAAGAAATTCTGTAATTAGTCATAGAGTTGAGGAAATGTGAAACATCACACTTTAAAAGGGCACATTTAGCACCATGTATCCCCCCCAATATATGTTAATTCTGGGTTCAATACTGAGCTCTTATTTTGTCACCTAAGGATATTTAAAATGAAACCCAAACTAAATAGAAACCCTGCCTTATACTAATACTAAACACAGCCAGTATTTAAAATAAAGGATATTTTAACACTGGAATAGTTAGGAATCTTTTCAGTGGTAGAAGATTTTATGAGAAGTCTGTGTATTGAGCCCTGGGCTTATCTGACATTATCTTAATTTCTTTTTGCTTTGTAATAGCCTGGTGAACACTCAGTCAGGGACTTGCACAGTTAAGAAGTAGGTTCCTCCTCCTTAACAGTTAAGGAGGAGATTCAAAAGTAATGGTAATCTTGAAGTGACAGAAGTGTTTTCTAAAACTGAGCTTGAGATACCTGCTCTGGTCCTTGGGATAGGACTACAGGGTCAGGATAGTGTCTGTACCAGCAGCTGTCACATAATTATCTATGCTACTTAAAGAGTTAGACCATCTTAACCTAAGACACTCTTATTTTTCTTTAAATAAAATGGTGATTGTAAGTGTTCAGATGGCTGTTTCATAGCTTTCTTAATGTAGTCCACTCTCTAAGACTTAGAATTCATTTAATGATAGTTATTTAACAAAAGTGTTCAGGCTTTACTCGAAGAAAATAGTAAAAAGTGGTCTTTCTAAAATCGTGGGTTCTCAAATTATCACATCTTGGGCATGCTATTTTTTAAAGTACTTTTACTTCCCTTTAGGTATTTCAGCTACACTGAGCTCTTCCACAGTCTGGGCTATCAATCTATAGGAAAATGTTTTGAATACTTATGTAGACAGTTCCCTATAAGCATCTAAGATATGTGGACTGTGATCAGTACCACCTCTTTGTGGCCTTCTAAAGCAGAGAGAAAATTGTATGTATGTTATCTGTACAATACTAGCCAGTTCTCTTGTGACTGTAAGATATGTGGACTTGGGGCTCAGGAATAGTAGCTTCCTTTTTCATCTTTGCTATAGATTTAATATTTATCTCTAAGTCAGTTGGTCAGCATTTCTTTGTCACAATTTTGTCATCTGTAAAACTAGGAATAGTGAATGCTGTTAAGGTAGCCGCACAATTCAGCTGTAACACAGCTGGAGACAGAACAGGTCATGTTTTTAAAATGATAGATGGATTCTTTCTAATCTGGGATAGGGAATACTTGTCCACCTTTCCCAGTTCACTTCTCCCCACCCAGATTTTTTGCATGCCTGGAAAAAAGGCTACTGAATTGGCAAACTTTATGCTTAACTTCTTGATTCCCAAGATTTTATATTAGATTCAAATTTTTCCTATCTGGAGGAATTTACTTGTGTAACTCCCTTAGTTCTTAAGAAAATTGCTTCTGTCAGTGTTAATATTGTAGTCTTCCCAGGAGAACCTTCAAATGGGAAGACCTTGCATCACAGTGGAGAAGGAGGGATCTAATATGAGAACCACTTTTACTTTATGATGGTATGTAAATTGTTCTCATGGATATTATTCATTCCTTCAACAAATATTTATTGAGTATCTTCTAGGAAGAAAACAGTTCTAGGAATAATGCAGATAAGCTAATAGATAATTTGAATCTGACATAAATTTTATAAGTTTGATTACAATTCTAAACTCTGTCATTATATGCTCAATATTTTATTCTCATTGTGACATAGACAACTTTGGCCAAGTTATGCTGTATCTTCAACTTCCTCATTTGCAAAATGGGGATCCATTTACCTTGGAGATTCCTGGAAGAATTAAATGAGAAAAAGTATGTTAAAATGTTTAGAACAATACCTGTCAGATAGTAAATTGTCAATACATATTGATCATTACTATTTTTTTTTGTAAAACCTAAAACTATTAATATTAGAAAAACTATTAATATTAGAAAAAGCTTTTTGTCAAAACATGCATACTGTATATTGACTTTTGTTATGGAAAAACAGATGGTCATCATAACTTTAGGCCTTGTAGTAACTATATAGGAGATAACAGACAGATAGCCCCTGACACAAGTATGAGCTAAAAAAAAGTGCTCCAGTAAATTTGTAGAACTAAGTACTTCTTTAAGAAAGCATGTGACACAAATTAAGGAAGTTTGAATGTCAAATTGTTCAGAGATACCTCAACCTCACCTCAAGGGAAATTACACCTCCCCCCACCCCCGCCCAAAGAAAATGTTGAATGTTGATATATATTCATCCACACTAATTTTATCTAACTGATAACTTTTATTTTTACAGAATGCATTTGGTTTCCTAAGAAATTATGTGACCATTTAAGGTTTTCATTTCTTGTACTGTCGTGAAGATGTTTCCCCCACCCTCCTTCCCAACATTCCACCCTACTACCCTCTATCTAAAAGGGCCACTGTAAGGTTTTCTAACAAAATGTACCACCTAGGAAGAACACATGACAGAATCATCGGGATCAACCTAAACTAGGTTGATTTCTTCAGTATACCAGTTAGACTTTATTTTAAAAACACACAAAAAAATTATTTTTGAGTCAATCACTTTCTCCAGATCATTTCAGAAAACATTGTAGGGATGTTTTAAAAGTCTTTTTAAAAAATCTTGACACATAAAACAAAAATTACAGCCTAAATGTCACAGCATTATTCACAGAGAGCCTCCACAGTGGGCCTACTGTAATATGTCTAAAGAAACTTGGCATTTTGTCTAAGAATAAGTCAATAACAGGAACTCAATAATAAATGCCCTGGTTCCTGCTAATATAGGACTCCGTTGCTGACTGGCACTGGGCAGGAGCACACAAGTTTGAATAACAGCTGGCAGTAAAGCCTGACAGGGAGGCAGTATTATTTTTAAATTAGGGAATTATTTTTCATAAATTTCTTTTCTTACATATTCTTTTCTAATTTTACCATCATTTTTCATTTCAAAATTGAATAAGTGTCTTCGAAGTGACAGGAAAGACTACACTGAATCAATAAATGTAACTACTTTCAGCCCTCCAGTGGCCTCAAATAACTTCAGTATATAAGCATCAACCTTTTATTAATTGGACAAGCCTTCAGAGATGAGGAAAAGTAATTTATGTTGGCAATTTGAGTAATAGGCTTCCTATGAACACACATTCCTATAAAGTTAACAAGTATGAACCATTCAAGACACACCAAGAAAAGTTCTTAGAAACCTTTCAAACGAAAATACAGCAGAATACTCATGGCAAAAGGGGTGCACAGGCCTCATCCAGGTGCCTTTGTTACTTAACTCAAGCTTACTTTCTGTAGAACCTGTCAAGTATAAAGGCTGGAATTGCTTCTCTAGGACAGTGCACATGATGTGGGATCTCTTCTTCATTTCTTCCTCTGCTTTAACCGCTCTGTCCGCCGTGGTCCAGAACCAAAAACATAGTTCATCTTTGTTAGAGTAAGAGGAATTTTAGGTCAGAAGCAGTAGATTCTACTGATAAACCACAGTAAACTTGGTGTCATGTTAAATTCAATAGTTCTTCTGTGCCTCCCTTCCTTGGCCAGGATATAAGTCACAAGTCTAGTCTCTAAGCCTGTGGGCTATCGTGACTATTCCTGCCTCACCTGGTTTTCATATAACCAGATCTCCTCCCAGGCAAAGGGCACAGAGAGTCTTAAGTAGTCAAATATTTGACTACTTAAGTATTTGACTATGTGCAGTCCACATCTCAGTTACTGAGAGCCAGCTATGTGCAACTTGCATTTTATCATCATATAATAATTTATTATAAGATTAAATTAATAACGATAATAATGGCTGATAGTAATAGCATTGGAAAGTGCCCCATAAGAGATACTGAGTTGAGTCCAAACAAATATTACTATTTTTTAGAAGTTTGTTCTCTTAAACTACAAGGCTTAATAGTTTAAAAAATTTCATCTTTTTCATAAAATATTTAAGTATTTTCTGAGCTAATCTGACATTTTTCTTGTTACCACCTTCAACATCTGCACAATAGGATGAGCTGAATGTTAATGAAGTCATGAAAAGAGCTTGGAACCAACACACAGTCCACATGAAGCTAAGGACTTCTCTTGAGGAATAGTTTTATGAGATTAATACTGCTAAATTGCCATACCAAAAGTTAGGCTGAGTATTATAAGTGCTTGTTTATAGTTAAAAATGAAATTGCCACCAATTGAGATGATTTATGTTATTCTTTTCAATATATTAGGTTAAATCATATGAAATTACTAATATTCAATCAACCATTTTGACTCATAAACATGACATTATGTGGCTCAAGATTAAATTTAGTTTCAAGATTTTAGATGCCTGCTATTATGTTCACTCATTTAAGAATTTGCTCAGCTTTAATTTAGTATGGTGTGGTGGGATATGGCCATGCCTGATACTGGCCTGAGTTCAAACTAAAAACATGTAACACTAAAGTATATACTGTGGAGCTTCATGGAGTCTTATAGGATGGGAGACCCTTGAGCACTGAAGTGGTAGCTCCCCAGATTGGGATAAGACAAGCAATAGCCTGTGGCCCTGGTTCCTCCAGATTTATACTCCATTAAGAAAAATTGCTTTTTTTTTTTTTTTAATGAAGTCACTTGCTTATTTTAAAACGTCTCTCTTTATCCTTGGTAATATTCCTTGTTTTGAAGTCTTCTTTGTCTGATATTAGTCACTCAATTTTCTTATGGTTAGGATTTGTATTGTATATCTAAAAATGTTTGTTGTTGAGTTTAATAGTACACTAATAGCTTATGCTATTTATTTAGAGCTTAGACTCCTGGAAATCTGAGTTATTTGGAAAATAGCTTTTGTTTTTGGAAAGAACAAAGCTTTCTAAGTCATTAAAATAAGTGCCCTATGTCCCAAGCACTAGTTTATAGTAAAGACCCTCACTTCTACCTCAGTAATTCTCAACTAATCTCCTTGCTGTACCCCCTCCTTTCTGTGATCTGTCTTCTATGTAGTGATCAATGACTCTTTAAGTGTAAGTCAGGTCATGTCATCCTCTCTCCCAAACCTTCCAGTGGCTTCTCTTTCACTCAAGAAAAAGCCAAAGACCTTACTATGGCCTGTTGAAGCCTTTCAGGAAGTAGTTCCTGCTTCTTTTCCCTAATTTTCCACCACTTTTCCCCTGCTGGCCTCAGTCACACTGGCTTCCTTGTTCTTTGATACATCAAGCAGACTCCCAGCTTGGGTCCTTTGCACTTGCTGGTCCCATTGCCTGGATTATTCTAGTTCAGATGTCCATGTGGTTTGTTGTCTCTTTTCCTTCATGTGTCTGCTAAAATGCCATCTTCTCAGGAGGCTGTTCCTGAATTTTATTTTAAATATCAGTCCTTCCTTCCCACTCCCTTTCCCTGCTTTATTTTTCTCTATACTACTTTTTATCACCTGACATGTATATCGTTTATTTATCTATCTCCCTTTTTTACAATGTATGCTTTCCAAGTTTAAGGACTTTGATTATATTTCCTCCTGGAATCCCTACTGACTAGAACACCATCTGGCACATAGGTGTGCAATGAATATTTGTTTACTATGTGAATGAGTGTATTCTAGAGTAAGGTTACAAGATGACAGCATTCCTATGTATAAAATATAATTATATACTATTTATGATCTTGTATAGGCTAGAATAGCATTTGCTATATATGGTTTGGATTTTTTTACCCTTTACCTTTTGGAAATTCTTAATTCTCAGACTTTCTACTGTTTTTTAAAAAATATTTTCATGTGCTCTGTGCTTGTTACTATTTCTGGATATTTCTGCTAAAAAGTGTTGAGCAATCAGATGAGTCCTGCTGTTAAGGAGTTTGTACTTGAATGAAAGAGACTGAAATGAATGCAGATAATTTCAACAAATGATAAATACCATGAAGAAAAATTTAGGAATAGAGAGTAAATTAGGCTTGTGACTGGGGTACTGTGTTCACTTGTTGGTAAGAAGGCCTTTTGAGGAGGCATCATAGGAGCCGAACATGGAGAGAAGGAGCCAGCAGCCTGGGGGAGGTGTTTGGATCAAGACAAAGAATGGGAAGAAAGAGAATATAAAGGCTGAAAGTATGTAGAGGACAAGTTATGTTGGATTTTGTAGGACATGGCATCAAGTTTACATCATAGTCCAGCTGAAATGGGAAGCCATTGGAATGACATCTTACATAATTTACATTTTATGAAGATTTCTAGCTGCTTGTAAGTGTCGTGTCCGGGAATTAACTTATTTGGGGTTCCTGTTAAGTTCTAATAGAGATATTTTAGTATAATACTTAATTTTTATTGCCATCCATAAAACTAGAATTTTTTCTTTACATGGTATTTAGGAATGTCTCAGTTAACAAGTTAACAACATTATGTATTTGTGGACATGAAAGTTAAAAACAAAATAAATTAGACTAAATATTTATACCATTATGAGCAATAAGAAATGAACAGTATTGTATTTTAAAGTCTTATAGGAAATTTCATTTCAAATGGCATTTTCAAATATTTAAAGTATTGAAATTGCATTTGAAATGAGTATATTGTTAGAAATTATGTTCTCTCTTTATGGTATCAATGGCAAACATTTATCTCACTTGAATTATTGACTTCACAAATGGCTCTTTTCTGTCTCTTTCCATTCTAAGAAAAGTCATAGAGATAGGCTAAAGGTACATTAAAGTCTAGTATAATCTGGTTTAGGGTCCATGACCTTTGCTGTCTGTATTCCAGACACCAAGAAGTGTACAGTGCTTAGTTTTTTTTTTTTTTAACTTGTTGAGAAGTCTGATGTGGTATAGAAGTTATAATAGTTCTAATAGTTTCCAGTTTCACATAGTTGGTCAATCATAATTTTCTGATTCTGTAAACCACCTTATATCTATAAAATAAAAATATCCTTAGTTCTTATCTGTAGCTCTACTTTTCTTTATCGCTCAGTTCCCTCATTATTTATGTTTCTAATTCAGTGACCTCTGGGTCAGGATTAAAAATTGATATAACTTGGACCTTCCAGTCATTGAAGAGTCTTGTCATGCCTTACTATTGTAGAAAGGAAAAGTAAACTGATTGAATGTTGTGTCATTGAAGGAGAAACAAAGTACATTAGTTTATAGTGGTGCCCTCAAAGTATTAATATTTTGGACATATTTCATTTCCTAATGAATAGCAAGACAGCCCTTTCTTCAAGAAACATATAATCTCTTAGGAATTATATATATTTGTATATGTACACATGACATATGTATATACATATCCCAGTTTCTCATCATGGTCAAGAAAATTAATCTTCTAGCTCCTGGTGCAAGTTTGCATTTTTTATTCCTTCTTTCATCAACCACTTACTGTCTCAGTTTCCAGTGGCTGCTATGGGTGATGAGCTTGTAGATGATGGGCATTATTCCCTTGTTATAGATGGGGACAAGAATGATTGTGCAGCATCTCCCCAATGGTAAATGTCAGAGCTGGGATTCAACCCCAGGCCTTCTGACTCTAGAGCTCATATTCTTCCACAACTCTTGTTTCTTAATAATTTCTTAAAAAAATGAGTGAAAGACTGAAACTTATACCTACCTTTGGCTTTGCAGACTGACAAGAGACTAAGAGAAAGATTTTTTTTTTAAAGGAGTATTTTCATTTGTCATCTTTACCTTGCTGCAGACCTCATATAAAAGCAGTACCAATATTTGCATATATTGTGAAATGATCACCGCAGTAAGTCTAGTTAACATTCATCACCTTACATAGTTACAATTTTTTTTTCTTGTGATGAGAACTTTTGAGATCTACTGTCTTAGCAACTTTCATTGTCAACTATAGTCACCATATAATTTATGTTGATTATATCTCATTTAAAAAAAGGTGGTGTTAAAGAGAAAAAAACAGTGCCATTGTTTCCCTCACAATGTTGTTTATTTCATGGTAGTGCCTAGAACTTGGAAGTTTTGAAAGTAAAGCCGTATTTTTTTGTGAGAGCATTTCAAGGAAATGGGACCCTTTGATTCGCGCTGAGGAAATGTTCCGTGACAATGTCCTGAACCCATGTCTCACTTTTTGATGTATTCACAGCAAAGCCAGAGCTTCTGAAGCCGAGGTGCTCTCCTGTGAAGGCAAATGGTGCAGAACCAGGCAGGCGTTTTTACGGGAAGTGTAGTCGTTTTTATAGACCTGGCCATTGACGTGGTCAGGTTTAGCAACTTAACTCAAGACCACACAGGGAGCTGGAGAAACAGCTGGCAAAAGAGCCTCTGCCTTCCAGCCAAATGGTCTTTTCCTAAAACTGTCTACCTTCCTCAGGAAACTAGTTTTTTAACAGCAGCCTGGCCTCCACCAAGAAGCTGGGCTGAAAGATGAATACAACCATCTTTGAGACTTCCTATTCATTCAGTGTTTCCACTGGGCAAGTTGTGTGGCCTTGAATCACTGGGATGAGTCAGGAGCACGAAGAACTTTGATGTGAATGAAGGTGAAGAGCCTCTGCAGCCATGCCTAGTATACCTCCCAATAAAATTAGTAATGAGAAGTCGTGGTTACAATGTATGTATGAGTTTGCTCCCAGCTTTTCTTTAATGCTGAGTTTTATTGGTTCTTCATTGAAGAGATCACTGAAACTTAGAGGGAGGAATTTGCTTCTCCTAGGAAGGGTGTTGACTGCTGCTGGACACAGAAGTTCACTTCCCTTACCTTTTTACTAGTTAAAAGGTTTAAATTGTCACTGAATTTTGGGCAAGTATCCATTTAGAGTCACTGTTATATATGTATAATCCTTACCATCATCATTGTTAGGGTTATCATGGCTATTGTCTAATATACTCTAGCTGCTAGGCCATTATATTTTAAGATATAAGTAGGCTTTGGACATTCTGCTGTTATAAAAATTTGAGTACCTTAATGTATTTGGGAATTCTTTTGGTTGACATATCTGATGTCAAACCAGGAGTCGTAATGATTGGCATTCTGTGTTTCCTCTTGTTAACAGAGTATACCTCTTTTAATTTTTTTTTTAACTGTCTCTGAGCACCTATTGCCACCTTGCTGACAGTTAAGACAGTGTCCTGTTAGAAGTTAAATTTGTTCTGTTCTGAACTGCCAGACGTAGGCTAGAGGTAAATAAACCACAGGCAAGTCTGCTGTGTGATCTGCAGTTACTCTGAATTTGTTTTGGATTCAATACTTTGTGTAGGCGGCAAACACTGTTGAAAAGACAAAAACAGTTATAGAGACCTGCTATGGTACATTTTCAAGAGTGAGTTCCATATTTAGCAACAGTGAATTTTTTTAAGTACTTCTGAGTCTAGGTTTGCCTTGTGACCTGCGCTAAATTTTGGTAAATACATAAATCCTCTTTGGTTTTGGCACCAAATGTAAAACATAATGTAGAATCTAAGGTTGTATGCATGGCATAAGATGTTTATCAGTGTAGTGAGAGAAATAAACCACTAGGTGGCTCAAGCATATAGCATCTGCTCTTTTTAGTCCTTGATTATCATGTTTAAGTTTTGCAGTTGCTTTGTACTTCAGAGACCATTTAATAAAACACCATTGTGAAATTTTTTTCCCCCACACAATCTTAAAGCAAAAGAGTGCCTATGTGAATTGTATCACTGACTATCATTTACACATTTTTGGATCCAAACACTGTTTTGCTTAGATTTATGTGAAAGCTTGTATATTATTTCTATTTTTGGCTGAATTAAGAATCCCAAATTCTCATCTTAGAATTTTATAATTTTTAAATGTATTTTATCATATACTTTCCAGTTACAAATAAAATGAATAGATATTTAATTTCACTTTTGAAATTTAAACTGTCAACATGGTTTGTATCATCTTATTTTATGCTTCAATTCTATAGGAAATAAAGACACATGGTACCTGAGAAATCAACATGCACCTGTTTGTGAAGTTATTATTTCCCAAGAAGAATTTAAAAGTCTGTTTTATTCCATGAGAAGGAAGTTGCTCACTAGCTTCCCACTAATATTAGACAAAAAGGATTAAAATACTAAAATATTTGCTTTACTTTAGAATATATGTACAGTGAAGTTCAAATAAAAGTAACCCTTGGGATACATGCTATTTTAGCAGATCAAGACACGGCATGTTAATTTTGGTTTTTATACTTTTTTAATCATAGACTTCCTGGAATTAGGATTTTTTTTTTTTTAGATAAACTTAAGGCATATTAGAAAGTAAAACACTTTTTCAACAATTGAATGCCCAGTTTCCTGTTTATCTAGTTCTTTTTCTTTTTGCTTCAACGTTTTTAGACAAAATCATTAGGTACTATTATTTCTGTTATGAAATAGGAAAAGAGAAAAGGTGAAATTCAAATCAGGTTTTTTCCTTTGTAATAATTCTAGTTAAAACTTTCTTGGAGGAAAGATGACATAAGTTTTTTATAAACATGTTTTAAAATTACTATGATTTAATTTACTCTTGTTAACTTGAGATAAGTGTAGTTACCTGAGAAAAGAAATCAGTCTTTATTGATATTATTAAGCATGTTTTCTTATCCTTTTTAGTGAAGTGAAGGCTGATAATTCCAAAGGCTGTTTAAGGAGTGATTATGACTAACAGAATAGCATTTATTGAACATCGCTGTACTGCAGTTAGTCAGAAGCAGTGTTTACTGTGTCTGAAAGTCTTGATATATGTTCAATCGACTATACTAATTTTTCCTTTCTATACTTGGTTAGCTATATGGTAACCAAGAGTCTTAAACAATGAATCTTTGTTGAGGTATTAATTTTTGTCAAGGAAATTGATGTGATTAAAAAAAACTTACTATGCATGAATAGTGTAGAGAAGCTGTATATATGACTCTCCCTCCCTCACAATTAGGAAAATAAAACAGCAAAAATATGTGTGTGTGTGGGCATGTATGTATGTATGTACGTGTGTGTGTGTGTGTGTGTGTGTGTGTGTAGTGCTTCTTAATCGTAGTTATCTTTTATTTATGCTGGTAGCTTGGTTTGAAAATTGAATCTTTTTATCATAGAATAAAAGAATTAGAGATGCAAAGCAAGATGAATGATAAAGTAAGGCAGTAAAATTGGTAGTAAATGTTTAAAGGTACAATTTATTTTAATACTTTTAGTTGTAATATTTATTTATTGGATTTAAACATACACACACACACACACATACGACATATATGTGTGTATATTTAAAAAAATCCCATGAAAAATTGACCTTTTAGAATCATGAAACATACTTTTTACCTAACTTTATTTTTTATATTTCTTTACAAGGTTTTCAAAATTTTTTGCATTGTGAAGATTTTAATGCCATTCCTGTTTTAAAATTCTGTTTAGTTTTACTTTGTCGCTTCAGAAATTACAGTGAATTTTTAAATTAAGCTTTTATATGAAAAGTATTGAATATAAAAGTGCCTTGATCAGTTGGTGTCTCCCCTCATATACACATAGTCCTAACTGCTGACAAAGCTGAGATTAAGTCTGGATTTCCTGAGACATGTAAATTACCTACCTAGTTTGACTTGAATCATGCCGAATTGAGATAGATAGATAATATTTATATGACTTTTTTTCATAGCACTTTTCACTAAGCTTCCACTATTTCAGGGATCTTTTTAGCCATTTCATGTGTATTTGATACCTTTACAGTCTTAAAATGAAATTCATGGATAACATAACTGCACATGTTATTTTTTTAAAAATCCATATAATGTTTTTACTACAAAAAAAGAGAAAAGGAAAGTAGTTTGGTGGGAGAATTTGCGTTTCTCTGTATAAATGTATAGTTGCTGTGCATTAGAACATTTGATGAAGCACTCATATGCATTCACCTAACATAATCCCAGAGGTGATGGCTACAGATGGAGACTGTGATACTCGTGGGTAGTAGTGGCGACTCAGTACATACCAGTGGCCATACTTTGGTGTCATAATTTTTTGAAATGGTCCAATTTGGTTAACTTTGGAATAAAATAGTGGTTTTCCTTAACACATACTTTGTGTCTATGTAAAAACCTAGTTAAGTTCCATGCTTAGATAATTAGAAAAAGTCCCACTCCTCTCGCCTCCCAATACACACACAGGAATATCTAGCAGGACTTTTGAAAGTTGTGAGGGATGAAAGACAATCTTTGGCTGTGCCTCTCAGGTACTGACATACCTCTAGCATTCTTGGTTTCCACCCACTAAGCAGCAGCATCCCCCGGTGGCTATAACAATCGGAATGCCTCCATAAATTTCCAAAACTCCTGTTAGGGCTTTGGGAATGTGGGCTATGAGAGCCAGTTGTAAATCCCCAGAGAATTACCTGGCTATGTTCATTCAGCAACACTGTTAAGAATTTTCTTTATGGTAGGTAATTATAGGTGCTAGAGTGTAGAGGATGAATGGCACTTATTTTCTTCCTGAGCAGGTTCAATCTTATGTGTGAGAAAACATATACGTGCAGTGCAAAGGAAAGTAGGATAACTTGGTCACAGGTAGTATCCAGAAAAAAGAATCACATATGGATCATTTCAAAGATAAGCTGCTTTCCTTCTACCTTTATATTCTCTCTTTTATTGTGACAGGTCCTTAGGATCATGGCCAAGAAGTCACTGCCATCAGGAAGCATTAGGTGGGAATTCCAGCTTTGCCTCTTAGAAGAAGTAAGATCTCTAACAGAAACTTATCCAAACATTGTCTTTCTCCTCTATAGAAATGAGGATAATGAGATTACCTACATAAGATAACTGTAAGAATTGAATGAGAAATGGTGTGTAAAGGCAGAACTTAAGTCTTATAGATAGCGTGTAATAGATTGTCTTTTACCTTTTTTTTAACGAAAGAGAGAAAACCAGAGATAAATGGGGTTAGCATAACTGTAATAGTAAACTTATATTTGCTCTTTTATTACAAACATTTTCCACCACCTTACTCTTTCTCCCCTCTCTGGTTTTCATTGAAAATAAAATATAAGGACTCGGGAAACATGTCGGAGTGGAAGATGTCCCTAGATCTCTGCCCTTAAAACAACAATAAGCTGAATATCTAAAACTCAACAAAAGACACCCAAACTGCACACTAGCGCGTCTGAGCATGAGATCTGCGCATAAGAGCTACCACAGTTCAGAACCCGGGGTGTCGGGCGGTGGTCTTGGAGTAATAAAGAAGCTGCCTCCTGCAGCCCCCTGAGCTCCTTGTAGAAGGAGGGGGAGAGATGAAGGAGCTGTGAGTTCCCTGAACATTCCTGCCTTGGATAGCTGTGGCTGCAGGGCCCAGTCATCAGGGCAGAAAGCAGAGAAGTGGGATGGGACCGCAGAGGAACAACAGTGGATTTTTGCCAGCTGTGCTTGCAAAACCGAGGCTGAGCCACAGCCCCCAGTCCCCAACCCAGAGGGCCCCTCCCCCCATACCCTCTGAGACTAGTCACCGTGGAGCCCCAAGGGAATCTGAGCAAACACTGCTGAGACTGTCTCTGACACTGACAGGGACTAAAACTGAGAGTAGCGAGCATGATTAAACATTTACAAGAAAATTAAAAAAGCATTATTAAGACTTTATATAAAGTAGGGATCCAAGAGGCTTAGACGTCACCTACTGGAAACCAAAAGAAAAGTGCCTTCTTTGCAACAGGCTAAACAGAGACCTTTATATAATAAACCTTCTTTCTGGAAAAACAGCAGAATACAATTCCATTACTGCCCAGACGGAGAAATAGTCCATTAAACACTATGAACAACCAAGGTGACAAGGCAGCACAGAAAGAGAAAAATCTCCAGAAAATAAGCTTACAGACATAGAAATATGTGAGTTAAAAGATAGAGAATTCAGGATGGTACTTTTGAAAAAACTCAATGAGATCCAAAACAAATCAACAATTTCAAGAACTGAAACAACTAGATGAGAGGAGCAAGGAGATTTAAACCCTCAAAAAGAACTAGATAGAACTTCTAGAGATGAAGAACACACTGCAAGAGCTGAAAAATTAAATAGCAAGCTTGGGAAATAGAGTCGACCAAATAGAGTAAAAGATCAGTGATATCAAAGACAGAAATCTAGAAATAAATCAGAAAGAAGAAGAGAGAAACTGAAGAATGAAATATAGTGAAAGAGAAATACAAGAACTAGCTGAGCTGATGCCATCCTGAGAAGAAACATAAGAATAATGGGCATTCTCGCAGGTGACGAAAAGGAACAGGGATTAGAAAGCATTTTCAGACAAATAGTTGACAAGAATTTCCCAAATCTAAGGAGTGAGCTGGAGCTTGGAATTCAAGAAGTCAACAGAATACCCAGTTTTCTCAACCCAAAAGGGCCTTCACCAAGACACATTGTATTAAAATTATCAAAAATCAGCGACAAAGACATTTCTCAAGATGGCCAGGGAGAAAGATACAATATCTTATAAAGGTAAACCCTTATTATTATCGTCGGAGTTCTCAACACAAACCTTACAAGCCAGAAAGGAATGGAATCAAATATTTAAACTATTAAGTGAAAGCAACTACCAGCCTAGAATAATGTATCCAGGTAAGCTCTCCATTAGATATGAAAGAGTAATTAAGACTTTTCCAGACATACAAAAATTGAGGGAATTATCCACTATGGGGCTTGCACTACAAGAAATACTGAAAGGAGTCAATTCACCCAAAACAAAATGACAAAAAAAACAAAACAAAACAAAACATAATTAGAAATAAAGTGACTATTGGGCAAATAGAAGCAGAGGAGTGCAACCGTTACTAAGAACAGGGCATTATAAGCTTAAACAATAAGAAGAAAATTGTTATAACAAGGTAGTAATGAACATTCAGCATACATAGGAACAAATTGAGATAACAATGACCGAAAAGTGGGGGATTCAAAGATCCAAATTCACAAAGGGGAATGGAGATGAGGCACGCATGGAAGAAAATGGCTGACTGTATATATATAACTATCCTTTACATATTCATAATGGTAACCACATGCCAAAGATTCAGAACCATTATATATAATGGAAAACAAGAAGGACCAGAGGAAAAACCCATAAAAGCCAACCAAGATAAAACAGAAGCACAAGGACAAAGAAGCAATGGAAACACCGAGCTACCAGAAAAGAAAAGATAAAATGGCTATAAGACTTCATATTTCAATAATTACCCTGAATGTAAATGGATTGAACTCACCATAAAAAGGCACAGAGTTGCAGAATGGAACAAAACAAAACCCACCCATATGGTGCCTTCAGGAGACACATCTGAGCTCCAAAGATAAATATAGACTCAAAGTGAAAGAGTGGAAAATGATATTTCAAGAAAATGGCATTCAGAGAAAAGTGGGAGTAGCAATATTAATGTCATACGAAATAGACTTCAAAATAAAAAAGGTAAAGATACCGAGGGACACTTCATAATGGTAAAGGGAATCATGCAGCATGAAGAGAGGACACTTATTAATATCTATGCTCCCAATCAGGGAGCCCTGAAATATGTAAAGCAATTACTGACATAACTAAAGGGAGAAACAGACCAAAACACTATCATAGTAGGGGACCTAAATACCCCACTGTCAGATATGAGCAAATCATCCAAAAAGACAATCAGTAAGGGAATAACATCTTTAAATGATACATTAGAACAACTGGACATAATTGACATTTACAGAGCCTTCCATCCTAAAAAAGCTGCTTATACATTCTTCTTAAGTGCACATGGAACATTCTTATGAATTGACCACATACTGGGACACAGAGATAGCCTCAACAAACATAAGAGGGTTGAAAACATATCAACCATAATCTCTGATAATAATGCTTTGAAACTAGAGATCAACTGCAGAAAGAAATCAGGAAGAACCACAGATACGTGGAGATTAAACAACATGCTACTGAAGAATAACTGGGTCAGAGAAATAAAAAAAGATCAAGAGATACATAGAAATGCATGATAATGATAGTACAACATATCAAAACTTTTGGAACACAGCAAAAGCAGTCATAAGAGGAAAGTTCATGCCATTACAGGCCTATCTCCAAAAACAAGAATGAGCCCAAATAAACAACCTAACACTTAAAAAACTAGAAAAGGAAGAACGAATGAAGCCTAAAGTCAGCAGAAAGAAAGAAATAATCAAAAATAGAGCAGAAATAAATGAAATTGAAAACGAAAAAACGATAGAAAAAATAAATGCAACAAAGAGCTGGTTCTTTGAAAAGGTTAATAAAATTGACAAACCCCTGGCTAGACTCACTAAAGAAAAATGAGAAAGGACACAAACAAAATTAGGGATGAAAGAGGGGAAATTACGACAAACACTGCAGAAATACAAAGGATCATACAAGAATACTATGAAAAAGCACATAACACTAAATTTAATAACCTAGAAGTAATAGACCACTACTTAGAAAAATACAACCTTCCTAGACTGAATCAACAAGAACTGGAAAATCTAAATAGATTGATCAGCAGTATGGAAATTGAAACAATCATCAGAAACCTACCAAAAAGGAAAAGTCCAGGACCAGATGGCTGCACCAGTGAATTCTACCAAACATTCGAAGAAAATTTAATACCTATTCTCAAACTCTTCCAAAAAATCAAAGAGGAGGCAGTACTTCCAAACTTATTTTTTGAGGCCAATATCACCCTGATACCAAAACCTGGTAAAGATAACACACACAAAAAAGAAAACTACAGACGAATATCTCTCATGAACACAGATGCAAAAATCTACATAAGATACTAGCGAACCAAATACAGCAACATATTAAAAAGATTATACACCACGATCAATAGGCTTCATCCCAGAGGCACAGGAATGGTTCAAAATACACAAATCAATTAATGTGATATACCACATAAACAAAAAATAAGAATCATATGATCATATCAATAGGTGCAGAAAAAGCCTTTGACAAGATACAGCATCCATTTATGATCAAAACACTTAAGAAAATCGGTATGGAAGGAAAGTACCTTAACATAATAAAGGCCATATATGACAAAACCTCAGCCAATATTATACTTAATGGTGAAAAAGTAAAAACCTTCCCTCTAAGATCAGGACCAAGGCAAGGCTGTCCACTATCGCACTGTTACTCAATATAACATTGGAGGTCCTAGTGAGTGCAATCAGACAATAGAAAGATATAAAAGGCATCCAAATAGGAAATGAAGAAGTCATACTGTCACTATTTGAGGATGACATGTTTCTCTCTATAGACTGTAGAGACTCCTGTAAAGACTGTAAAGACTCCACAAGAACACTACTAGAAACAAGCAAATACAGTAAAATCTCTGGATATAAAATCAATGTTCAAAAATCTATAGCATTCCTATACACTAATACTGAAACATCAGAAAAAGAAGTGGAAAAAATAATTCCTTTTGCAATTGCAAGAAAAAGAATAAAATACCTAGGAATAAATTTAACAAAACAAGCGAAGGACCTATATAATGAAAACTATAAGACCCTATTAAAAGAAATTGAAGAAAATATAAAGAAATGGAAAGATATTTTGTGTTCTTAGATTGGAAGAATCAACATAGTTAAAATGACCATATTACCTAAAGCATTATACAGATTTAATGCAGTCCCCATCAAAATCCCATCGGCATTTTTTAAAGAAATAGAACAAAAAATCATCACATTTGTATGGAAGCACAAAAGACCTCAAATTGCCAAAGCCATCCTGAGAAAAAGAATGAGGCTGGAGCCATCACTCTGCCTGATTTCAAATTATACTACAAAGTGACAGTAATCAAAACGGCATGGTATTGGCAGAAAAACAGACAGACCGTGAAACAGAATCGAGAGTCCAGAAGTAAACCCATGTTTATATGGGCAAATAATTTTCGACAAAAGAGCCAAAACATACAATGGAGAAAAGAAAGCCTCTTCAATGAATGGTGCTGGGAAAACTGGAAAGCCACCTGCAAAAGAATGAAACTAGACTGTTGTCTATCACCAGGCACCAAAATTAATTTAAAATGGATAAAGGACCTGAATATAAGACTTGAAACAATAAAATTCATAGAAGAAAACATAGGAACTAAACTCAAGGACCTTGGACTTAAAGAGGATTTTTATGAATTTGACCTCGAAAGCAAGGGAAATAAAAGCAAAAATAAATGAATGGGACTTCATCAAACTAAAAAGCTTCTGCTCAGCAAAAGAAACCGTCAACAAGGTAAAGAGGGAACCGTCCGAATGGGAAAATATATTTGCAAGTAATACCTCCGATAACGGCCTAATACCAAAATATACAAATAACTCATACAACTCAATAACAACAACAGCTAAATGATCCAATCAAAAAATGGGCAAGGATCTGAACAAACATTGCACCCTAGAGGACATACAAATGGCCAACAAATATATGAAAAGATGCTCAACATCGTTAGCTATTAGGGAAATGCAAATCAAAACCACAATGAATACCATCTCACACCTGTTAGAATAGCTATTATCAACAGGACAAGTAATAACAAATGTTAGAGAGGATGCAGAGAAAAAGGAACCCTCATACACTGCCGGTGGGACCACAAATTGGTACAGCCACTATGGAAAAGAGTATGGACATTCCTCAAAAAACTAAGAATGTATCTACCATACGATCCAGCAATCCCTCTACTGGGTATTTATCCCAAAGACTTGAAAGCATATATTTGAAAAGATATTTGTGCACTGATGTTCATAGCAGCATTATTCACAGTGGCCAGGACATGGAAGCAACCAAAGTGCCCTACGATAGATGATTGGCTAAACAAGCTGTGGTACATATATACAATGGAATATTACTCAGCCATAAGAAGAAATGAAATACTGTCATTTGAGACGACATGTATGGACTTCAAGAGAATCATGGTAAGTGAAATAAGCCAGATAGAAAAAGTTGAAAGTCGCATATCACTTATATGTGGGATATAAAACTAAAAGCAACAAATGAGCAGGTCAAACAAACAGACACTCATGGACATGGACTATAGGCTAGTGGTTACTAGTGGGGTGGGGCATGAGCGGGAAAGTAGACGGAGTAAAGGGAGTCAAATATAGGGTTTAGGGGGAGGGTGAAGTGAGTAAAGGGGATCAAATACATAGTAGTTGAAGGAAACTGGACTTTGGGTGGTAAACACACAATGGAATATACAGATGTCAAATGACAATGTACACCTGAAAATTATATAATTGTGTTAACCAATGTTACCCCAATAAACTCAATTAAATAAAATGCATTATGTGCTTTTAATATAAATTTCAGATTGAATGTTTTCACTTGGCTAATTTGCCTGTCTGAGCTTAATGATTTCACCTTTGTCTTGAACCTGAGGAGAAATAGAAATAGGACTACAGTGGAAGATTTGGCGAAAAAGTCTATTGAAATACATATTAAAATTATTGAAGTCTGTAAAAGGTTTACATTTGATTATGCAAGTTATCCCATAATCTCACTGCGCTCCATCATTTAAAAAGAGAACTGCTTTCTGTATGCTGTCATCAGCTTAATAGTCATGGAGTCATGAGTTAGCTTGGTCACAAAAAGTTTGAGTAGAATTGATCTTTGCGTTGTAGTGGTTGATACTTATAGACCTAAACCATCACTTATGTAGTGGAATATCAAAGCCATTCCCCATAACCAGTGGAATACAGACTGAGAAATAATTATTTTCAGATGTGAAAGTATGTTTCCAGTCCTCCAGAGGGGTGTACTTGTTTCACATTCTACAAATGCCATCAGAGTGAATTTGTTCTGGACGTCTATTCAGAACTATAAAGGCAGGAGATTATGAACTGCAAAGTGAGCAGAGTACTGTAGAGCAGTGGTGCCTATTCTTGGCTTCTAAATAATTTCTAGGCCCCATCCAGATCTACTTAAATAGGATTTCTTAGGGTGGGGTCTGGGGGGTCTTTGCTTCAAATTAGCTCCCCAGTTGATTCCGAAAACTATCCCCTTCAAAGATAAGATTAGATTGTGTTTCTAGTTGTCCATTTGATATCTCTATCTGGATGTTCTTCCTAGATCCCAGAAGTCAACACAGGTTAAAAGAAACATCTACACTCCTGACCCCTACCCCACTTCATCCCAACTCCGAGTTCTGATATTAGCCTGATTTTTCTCCTATTGCTCAGGCTCAAAACATCAGTTCCCTTGGAATGGTTTTCTGCTGCTTTTTTCACCTAAGACCAGTTTATCACTATATATTCCGTCTCTTTCATTGTTCTCATCTAACCTTGTCCCTTCTCAGCACCACTGTTCTTATCCATGTTCTCATTAACCCTCACCTGATATTTGCAGTCTCACTGATTTTACTGGATTCAATCTTCCTCAGTAATATATATAAATATGAGGTTCGTTTTCTTAGAGCATCGTGCTGATATTGTGAGTTAAATGCTTTATCCTAGCTTTCAAGCCTTTTGACAATATCAGCACAGTTTTATCTCTTTCTGTGTATCACAAGTTTGGCTATAATGGACAATTGATTGTTCTTTTACCCTACTGTACCTTTCTCCTGTACCCACAGTGTTCCTTCTGGGGATGGTGTCCTCCTGCCTTGGGCCTCACCCTGTTGCTCTTGTAGTTTGTCATGACCTAGCTCAGTGTCAGGTACTTGAGGAAGTCTTCCTGGTTCTCCTTTACAAGATGTGCCCTCATCTGCCTCCAAATTTTCTGTGATGTGTTATAGTTAATTGGTTACCGGTTTATTCTTATTATTGCACAGAAAGCTCCTGGAGCACCTATACTTACTCATCTTGATACCCCTGCAACACAGAGAAAAAAACCTCAGCCATTGTAGATGAGTCAGTAACTATTTGTTGAATTCTTTAGAATTGAGATTACCTGGAAAATATTCCATTGCTGCATGGAATAAGAATTGAAACCTCTTACTACCTTTTGCAGCAATGAACCCAATCCATATCAAGATAGAGCATTTATTTTGGGACTTAGGTGGCTGTTGATTTCTGACCTTTTAGAATAGTTTTAGACATTTCAATGAGGTAGCTGGAACGACTAAAAAGGTTTTTGATATTTTTATAGGCAGCTTTAAATTATCTTTGGTTGGAAGTAAAGTTTAAATCTGGAAAAGCTAAAATTCTGTTTGACTATTGATGAGTTTTAGCTAAATCTTTGTGTCAGAAGAGAGAATTCTGAACATTTAGGTAAAATAATCAAATCTATACTCCAATTGTGTGCGGTGAGGAGCCTTTGTGCACCTCCCCTCCCCCGCCGCCCCGCAATGATTCCCTTACTTTAAATGCTCCCTCTTCTGTGGAAATGAGCACATTATCTCTAAGAATGTAGCCAACTGTCAGCCTAAGAGAGACCTGCCTGAGTGTATAAGTAATTAATTTGTCAATTATGAATAGATCAGGATTAGGGTGCTGATTGTGTTAATACTAAGCTAAAAGCTCTGCAAGGAGCCTGGAGACTATACCTTTCTGCTTTCCTGAGCAAATTACTTGTGGGCACTGTTTTCCAGTGTTTTAGAGGCAAGAGTTGAACTCAGTAATTCTGAAATGAGAGTGCTGGTTTCAGTCTATAATTTTTCTCCTCTTTAGTAATTCATCTTATTGAAAACATTTAAAAATAATAATTCCTCTGAATAAAGTAGTTTCAGCTTGGAAACCACTGCTGTTACCCCCTAATGTGGATGCTATTTTATATTACTTATAATGAAAGAAAGACATAAAAGTCACAGCCCAAGCTTTAAATCTTTACTGTTTTACTTGCTTCACATGTCATCTTAGGCAAAGGCTTCTTAACTTCATTTTAACTTCAGTGTTCTCTTCTGAAAAATCAGAATAGTGATGGTACAGCTCTCATAGGCTTGTAGGTAGATTAAATGAAATGATGGATATCAAGCACTTAGCACTGTATCTCTTATGATGTGAGTGTTTTCTACGTGGAACACTGCAAGACATTTTTGTGCTTCTTCTATTTTATGTTTTGTCTAAGAGCTTGGTACCTCTCCAAGGAGTAGCTTAGGTCTACTTGGATGAGAATCAAGCTTGTGACTGTTACTGATGGGGCTATAGGTAAATCAAATCCAGAGAACTATGAATGCTTGTCAAGTGATGAATAAAAAGAATGGAACTTGTTTCCCAAGTGTGTTATAGGTCTTGCTAGTCACTGTGACTTCATTCCAGACCAATAGGGTGGAGCTGAAGTAGGATCTGAAAACATGAAAGGTCTGTCCTTGGCCTGAATCAGTAATGCTTTACCAGCAGACCTTCTCTCTTGCCCCAGTGCAAAAAGAACCAGTGAATCAATTTATTCATCTGTTTCCTTTGTGAACTTGACATATGAATGAAGACTATCTCAGGTCTTAAATTATGCCTTTACAAAATCAATATCTTTATATTTTAAGATATAAGGTAAGATTATCTAGAGCAGGAATCATTTAGGATATTTTAATTAGCTGGCAAAGTTTTTAAAATGTTTGTTATTTTTAAACAGAGTATCACTAATGTTTAATAGCAGACTTCACTTTTAAAGTATCAAATTTGTCACATACATAAACATATAAATATATAGACATATATATATTTACTTGTGAATTGTGGCAAATACCCAAGTAAAGACTTCTTTTAGGTGCCCATTGGTTTAGAAAACCAACAACAAGAGAGTTAGCACATATCCAGTAATAATTTCAGTCCTATACCTTTATTAGTCAGATCTTGATATGGAATCTATGTAGGGGGTTGTGTGGTTTTAAGTCTTGCTTGACAAAATGGATTTTTTCCCTCTTTAAATTAGTAAAATCTAAACAATGGTCTTCAGTGTATATTAGCGAAAATACTTGAAGGCAGCTGGAGGGGACACCAAATATAGACCTAAAGTTCTTCTAGCATGTTTTAATTTATTAGAGGAAGGTTAGCTAACACATCGTTTTCGTAGAAGTAAGTAACTGTAGGAGCTTGTTACAGATCCCCTTCATCCAGGTTGTTTCAGATATTCAAATGCTTTTAATATAATTCTTTAAACAGTGCCCTTGGCTTTATTTTGGGAATCAGCTAAACCGAATAGGTAGACTTATTCCAGATTCCATTAATTGTCACTTTTGCTATTTTTAAGGGATAGGCCCAATCCTACATTGCAATAACATAAACAGGTGCTTTTGAATTGTTGCACAAATTATATTCTAATAACATCATTCTTAAAACATTACAGTGGTCCCTGTAAATTTTTTAAATGAGCATCTTTCATTTTCCTACATTCCCTTTATGTTTTTGTTCATGTGCACAATTGGTGTTTACATGATGAAGTTCATTGCTTTCTAGTGCCAGTTTGGATGCATTAGAACTAGAACTACCAGGCAGCTTCGATAATGGCAGCTTTGGTGAGTTTAAGCCTATCCAAGTTTGAGAATCATTGGTAAGGATATAACACTGTATTCAATAAAATAAAGTTTTAACAAATATATGTTAATTGATACCACATGTATTTAATTCTCAGTTTTCTCAACTGTAAAATGGTAATAAGAGCAATATGGAGAGTTTCGGGGGAGATGGTATTTTGGTTGAACAGGAGTGGCAAGAATGTGTGCATATATGAGATACTCCTAGACACTTCAAGATGCAGTCCCAGATCTTCTAGTTATATACATGTGGGCCAGTGTGTTTTGAATGAGACTTCATTTTTAATTATATACTGATGAGGCCTAAGGAAATTGAGTTATGTATTTAATAGGTATAACATCATCATGGCCCCAGTTGTCTCAACATGGCTCTAGGGTAGCAGCCAGAATTTTCTGCTGAGGCATTGATTATATCTTGGGAGAAATTTTGAGTATCTTTATTATTGATCTAGGAAGGTGTAGTAGTATGCATGTAGAGTAGAATAATGCTAGCAGGAGACACTTAGCATAATTTTTGGTGGTTGTGGAAATTAGTAAAATGGCTGTGAAAATGTCATTATCTTTGGCTCTAGACACTGGTTGAAGATGTAATTTAATTCTTCCACCTTGTTGGATCCTCAAAGTTGATATCTGAATACACACATGTTTTTATAAGTTGTTATTTTGATAAAAACATTTGAACATTGTATAACATGAAAACATACAATTATAAGAATGCAGTATTTTCAGGAACAAGTGATGATTGTATGAACATGCACACTTCCCTGCTTAGCTAAGTGCTGAGCATTTTTTAGAACCCAGGGGAAAGCCTTAGAGTAGGACCTGAGTTCAAATTCCAGTTTTGCCTTGTGATCTTGACCAATCAACCCACCCTCCCTGGGCTTCCCCATAGAAAGGGAGCTATGTGAGAGCAGGGATCTTATGTCTTTCTTGCATTGTTGCAACTCTAGTGTCCAGAACAATATTTGATACAGACAAACACATAAATGAACATGATTTTAGAGTGTGCTAAGTGCTGTGAAAGGGAAAACATGTTGGCATTCTGGAGCAGTGTGAAAGACTAGTCAGCTGACAGTTATGCCAGTTCGAAATGGGATAAGCACAGAAAATGAGAAACTCTTATAATAATGTGATAGAGAAAACTTTTGATCATTGATGTTAATAAAATTTTGAGCTTATGTTTTATATGTTTTTCTTATTCCATTTTTAAAGAAAATCATTTTTACCGTATTTTACAAAAGAATAGTTCAGTGATAGATTGGAAATTTTTAAAGGCTTCTTTCAAGCCTTAAAAGGTAGTTTGAGAAGCTCTGAGCTAGATAGTTTGAGAAGCACTGTGTTAGAGTAACAGGATGGTGCCAGGACATAAGTTTAGGTCAGGGAAGGCCTTTCTGAAGATGAGATTTGTATTAAAACCTAAAGATATTGGAGAAGATCTTTCTAGACAGGACAAACAAAAGTGCAAAGTCCTCATTGTGGCAACAAGCCTAGTTAGTATCTTACAAGACCGGAAAGAGGCTAGGAGCATAATGAGTAAGAGTGATGAGAGAGATGGTTACGAGGTGGGCAAGAGTCAGACCCTTTCAGGGAATCTTGACCTTGATAATGAGGTTGGGTTTTATTCTGAATGCCAATTGTTGAATGGTTTTTGGCAGGGAAATTTAGGGTCTCTTGCAACATGAATTAAAGGGGTCAAGAGTGGAAGAGAATGTACCAGTTGAGAGGCTGGTGCAGTAGCCCAGGCACAAGATGATTGGTTGGACAGGAGTATTGACAAGAGAGATGGAGAAAAGTAGATAATTTGTATTTTGAAATTGAACTGATAGGATTTGCTGATGGGTTGGATTTGGGGAGTGAAAGGAAGGGAGGAGGCAAGAATGAATCCTAAGTGTTTGTCTTGGTCATTTGGATGAATAAGATGCCATTTATTGAATGGAAAGACACTTTTTGAAGAGAGGGGTGGGCGGGAATTGAGAGTTGAGAAGTGTTAGTTATCTTCCTCGTTTTTACCTTTTGAATGAATCCTTTCGAAAGTGGAATTTCTTATGTAATATTGTTACACATGACTTGGACAGGATATACCTAATGTAGTAGGCTTCATGGAGTCTCCATCTAGTTTTAATGGTTTAAAGACATTGGAAAAAGAAATCTTTTTGTTTATCAAATATTTTGGAAACTTATTTTTTAGTTTATTTATATTATGGTGACATTGGTTAATGAGTCCAGTAAGTTTCAGGTGTACAATTAGACAGTAAGGTGCATATATATTGCATTGTGTGTTCATTGCCCATAGTTAAATTTCTTTCTGTCACTACGTATTTGACCCATTTTACCCCATGTACCTCCTTCTTGCCCACTCCCCCTCTCCCCTGGTAACCACTTGTATATTATTCATGTCCATGACTCTCTGTCCTGTTTGTTTGTTGCTTTTAGGTTTATATCACACATGTAAGTGATATGTAGTCCCATTCATTTATTTTTGCTTTTACTTCCCTTGCCTTTGAGGTCAAATTCATAAAATCCTCTTTAAGTCCAAGGTCCTTGAGTCTAGTTTCTATGTTTTCTTATATGCAAGTTATTGTTTCAGGTCTTATATTCAGGTCCTTAATCCATTTTGTGTTAATTTTGGTGTATGGTGACAGACAACAGTCTAGTTTCATTCTTTTGCAGCACCATTTATTGAAGAGGTTTTCCTTTCTCCATCGCATTTTTGGATCTTTTGTTGAAAATTATTTGCCCATATAAATATTGGTTTACTTCTGGACTCTCGATTCTGTTCCACTGGTCAGTGTGTTTGTTTTTCTGCCAGTTACTATGCCATTTTGATTACTGTCAGTTTGTAGTATAATTTGAAGTTGGGCAGAGTCATGCCTCCAGCCTCATTTTTATTTCTCAGGATGGTTTGGCGATTTGGGGTCTTTTGTGCCTCCATACAATCTGACAATTTTTAGTTTTATTTCTTTTACAAATGCTGATGAGATTTTGATGGTAATTGCATTAAATCTGTGTAATGCTTTAGATAATAAGGCTGTTTTAACTATGTTGATTCTTCCAATCCATGAACACAGACTGTCATTTCATTTCTTTGTATCTCCTTCAATTTCTTTTAATATAGGATCTTAGAATTTTCATTATATAGGTCTTTCGCATGTTTCATTAGATTTATTGCTAGGTATTTTATTCTTTTTGTTGCAATTGCAAAAGGAATTATTTTTTCTACTTCATTTTCTGACACTTCATTATTAGAGTATAGGAACATTATGGATTTTTGAACATTGATTTTGTATCCAGACACTTTATTGTATTTGCTTATTGTTTCTAGTAGCGTTCTTGTGGAGTCTTTATGGTTTTCTATATAGAGAATCATGTCATCCGCAAATAGTGACAGTTTGACTTCTTCGTTTCCTATTTGGATGCCTTTTATGTCTTTTTATTGCCTGATTGCACTCGCTAGGACCTCCAATGTTATATTGAATAACAGTGGGGATAGTGGACAGCCTTTTCTTATTCCTGACCTTAAAGGAAAGGTTTTTAGCTTTTCACTGTTAAATATAATGTTGGCTGAGAGTTTGTCGTATATGGCCTTTATTATGTTTTATAACAATTTTGTTATATGCTTCAATCATAAATAGATGCCATATGTTTTCAAAGGCTTTTTCTTCATCTATTGATATCATCATAAGATTCTTATTTTTTAATTTGTTTATGTGATGTATCACATTAATCAATTTGTGTATGTTGAACCATCCCTGTGTCCCTGGGATGAAGCTTACTTGATCATGGTGTATAATCTTTTTAATATGTTGTTGCATTCAGTTCACTAGTCTCTTATTTAGGATTTATGCATTTGTATTCATGAGAGATATTGGTCAGTAATTTTCTTTTTTGTGTTATCCTTACCAGGTTTTGGTATCAGAGTTAATATTGGCCTCATAAAATGAGTTGGGAAGTATTACATCTTCTTTGATTTTTTGGAAGAATTTGAGGAGAATTGGTATTAAATATTCTTTGCATGTTTGGTAGAATTCACTGGTGAAGCCATCTCATCCTGGACTTTTAGTAAGTACTGGTCCATTTCTTCTAGGTTATTAAATTTGGTGTTATATACTTTTTCATTGTATTTTTTTTTATGATCCCTTGTATGTCTGTGGTGACTGTTGTAATTTCTCCTCTTTCACCCTGATTTTATTTTTGTCCTTTCTCTTTTTTCTTTAGTGAGTCTAGCAAAGGGTTTGCCAATTTTATTAACCTTCTCAAAGAACCAGCTCTTCGTTGCTTTTATTTTTTCTATCTTTTTTTTGTTTGTTTGTTTTCATTTTATTCTGCTCTAATTTTGACTCTTTCTTTCCTTCTGTTAACTTTAGGCTTCATTTGTTCTTCCTTTTCTAGTTTTTTAAGATGAAGCGTTATGTTGTTTATTTGGGCTCATTCTTGTTTTTTGAGATAGGCCTGTAATGATGTGGACTTTCTTCTTATTACTGCTTTTGCCATGTTCCAAAAGTTTTGATGTGTTGTACTATCATTATCATTCATTTCTATGTGTCTTGATCTCTTTTTCCTTCTCTGAAATTGATATTAATTGTTTTGGATCTCATTGAGTTTTCAGAAATACTATCCTGAATTCTCTGTCATTTAAGTTTCATATCTCTATGTCCGTAAGCTTATTTACTGGAGATTTTTCTCTTTCTTTCTGAGATGCCTTGTCACTTTAGTTGTTCAAGGTGTTCAGTGGACTATTTCTCTGCCTGGGCATTAATGGAAGTATATTCTGCTTTTTTCCCAGAAAGAACATTTATTATATAAAGGTCGCTCTTTAGCCTGTTGCAAAGACGGCACTTTTCTTTAGGTTTTCGGTAGGTGACGTCTAAGCCCCTTGGATCTCTGCTTTATATAAAGTCTTAAAAGTGCGATTTTTTTCCCTTTTAAATATTCGATCATGCTTGCTACCCCCAGTCTCAGTCTCTGTCAGGGTTAGAGAGAGTTTTAGTTGTATTTGCTGATTCCCCTTGGACTACAGGGTTTTTGGTCTTGGAGCATATGGTGGGAGTGGCCCTCAGGGATGGGTACTGTGGCTCAGCCACTCGTTTTGCAACCACGGCTGGTAATAATCAACTGTTACTTCTCTGCTGTCCCTGCTTCTCTGATTTCTGTCCTGTTCCCTTAGCATTGCTGCTGGCCGCATGGAGCTCACAGCTCTCTTAGGCAGGGCTGTTCAGGGAATCCACCGCACCTTTGTCCCTCGCCCTCCTCCTGCTGGGGTGTTCCAACAGTGAGAGGCAGCTTCTTTGTTTCTCCGAGTCTATAGCTAGACTTTTGTGATTATGACCTGTGGTAGCTCTTATTCACAGATCCCTCGCTCTGAGTTGCTTGCGTACTAGTGGGATGTTTTTTGTTTAGTTTTAGATGTTCAGGTTATTGTTGTTTCAAGGGGAGAGATATGGGGATATCTCGCCCTATGAAATGTTTCTGACGTCACTTTCCTCAATCTTTCAGAAAACTTTTTTGGTATCAATGGGAAGATTTGTCCACATTGGTTATTATTTATTCCAAGGTGGCATCGGCTTGGTATTTATTAAATTGGCATGTGTTTATGTCTCAACTCATTTTACAAAGATAAAAGTTACTGAAGCAGTGAAGTGTAGATATTGTGGGCAGTCATATAGCTTTATCACCACAGCTATTTTTCTTAGGCAATGAGAACAGAAAGGGAAAATTCAACTTTCATGTTAGCCCTTAAGTCTTGAATTTTATTTTCTAAACCAGTTTTGTTTGCTAATATCTATTTTTCTTACTAAATACAAATGATGAGAAGGTCAAGATTTATCAAATTTGAGATTATCAGACTGTACCTAGCCTCTGGTCAGGAGGACAACTTGAAAATAGATTAGCTGTGGTATATACCTTTCTCTGCATTATAATCTCTCCAGAAAGATCTAGGTATATTTTATTTTGTCTGGGCTCTGTAAGGTGAGATCTCGATGTTATCATTCTTTTATTTGCTTGAGAGAGGTCCTTTGATATTTTGAAATATGCCTGACTTTGCCCAGCCTCTGACATCTCTGCCTACAGTGGTAGCCAATTTTGCCAGTTATTTGGCTTTCATTTTTCCAATCCTGTACCTCTGAGCAGTCCTGAAGGGCTCCAGTTTCTGTCATTCAGACCACAGACTGAGGAAAATAGCTTAATCTATCAGTAGTTAACCTGTACTTCATGATTAGCCTGTGTCAAAAAATTTGAGCCATTATTATACTGTATGTTTCTCATCTTTATGTGTGATGAGATTGGTGTATTACTTTAACTTTCATTTCTATTTTTAAATGAGAATTTAATTGGTTTTATTTACTATGGCAGTTAATCAAAATTAAAAAATGGAGAACCTTAAAATGGGTTTTCTTTTTTTTTTTTACATAAACCTTTTGAATTCTCTGTGGACCTTGATACTGCAACTTCTTGAAGTTAAATTTTAATGATACTTTTAAATTTCTTTTAAATTTTAAAACTGAACTGCCTCTTTCTACAAAGGAGTTATTGTAGATTTAGGTTGGAATTGTTCTGTAAACTTTATGTCATATTTTATAGTGTTTATGATGCTTTTCTATGTGTACTGTGGTGGTTTGCATTTATTTTTCATCTTTTGGATTGATGGTAGTGTTCTTGAAGGCAGCTAGCATTTTTATTCATTTTTATAGTCCACACAGGGAGTAAAATTGTCTCTTGTACAGGGTAATTATTCAATAAAAAAATGTCGAGAGGTATCAAATTATTCTGTTCTGATAATGGCATCTTTTTTTTTTTTTTTTTACTATCTAGTCATAGTATAGATTATCTTTAAACAAAGAATATGTTTCAAGAATATTTTTTGGTGTCAGAATATCAATGTTAGTGGAGGAAGTCAGAACATATAGCTGTTCAGACATTGGAAAGAGAAATTATAGGAAAACTCTATTAAATCCTGACTAACAGCGCCAGTGATGCTTTTATCGATATTATTGTCCAGTAGTTTTAGCTTCGTAGCCACCAGTCCAAAGCTGTTTCACTTTTCTCATCTCTCCAGTTTTAACCACTGACTCTTTTAGCAAAATATCTTCTTCCTACTTTATTGAGATAAAGCCTGTCCTTAAATCATACCTCATCCCTTTAAGATCTCATTGTGGTTTGATGGTTCCTCTCTTCTTTGGTCTCTGAAGAGAAAAATATGCCTCTTTCTTACCGAGGTTGGACCTCCCAGCTGTGTTTTTTTACATCAGACCGTTCTCTCTGGGTTCGGCTCTATTTCTTTTGTACCTTTTATTGTTGCTCTTTTCCCCACTTGCTAACAAACTTTCTGAGACTGTCTGTCTTCTAAAATAAAATAGCCTCTTTGACTCTCCTACCTGCTTAGGTTGCTTCCCTACTCCTCTGCTTGCAAGATGGCCACACCTTTTCAAGGTGTCTCCTTTGTGTCTGGCCTTTTACCTGAGCATCCCTCATTCCTGTTCTCTGCTTGCCCGATGGCCATACCTTCTCAAAGTGTCCCCTCTGTGCCTGACCTTTTTACCTGACCATCCCTCAGTCCTGAGCCCTGCACTGTAGCCCATATTCAGAGCTTCATGCAGCCCTGGTAATGAGAATTACCAGTCCTGGGGAAGGGTCTTCAGCAATTGCTTCTAGGCCAATTCCCACTTAAACTCCCTAGTGTTTCCAGGGATGTGCTTCTGAGGAGGGAGGGTGTGAGAAGGATATCTCAGGGTTATTCTCTTCCACCTCTCCTTTTTTCATTGGTGCTCTCAAAGTCTCCTCTCCCCAGGTGTAGGGTTGTCTCCGTACCTAGTCCTAAGGTAAGCCATTATATGGTTTCTATGAATGTTCCCCTGCTTCCTCCTGGTCTCTTCCCTCCCCGCCGCCCCCACCCCCCCACCTTCCACGCATTTCCTCCAAACTAAGTTGTACCAGACGCTGTGTTAGGGAACTTCATGCTTTAATCCTTGCCCTACTTCATGAAGAACTGTGTACCCACTTCACAGATGAAGTATAGAAAAGTGAAATGACTGAGCTGAAGTCACAACCAGTAAGAGCCCAAACCTCTGACTTAAAAATCTGTTTTTAACTATTGCTGTAATGCCTTATTGTAGTTTTCTAATGCTTAAAGTTCTTTCAAAGGTGAGATAAATTTTAAAACAAAAACTTTGGGTAACATGTTTAGAAAAACTGCTAATATGTAATTTGTCAACAAATACAGTGAATCAGAATTTGTTCTGTTTTGATACTATTTGTTAATTAGCAGAAATAAAATTTTATCCTGGATGGCTGATGTGGGGATGTAGGCAGCCCTGGTGGTAGATGGGGAGGTCTGTGACACCACAGTCAAAGATCGCTAATATTTTATTTTGCTCGGAGTCACATTGCTTGCCTTTAGCTGCTTGTGGACAAATTGAAGCATCTTTGCTCCCAGGCACTTTGCTATAATACAATTATGTACATAGGCAGCTTGGTGAGAATACCGCTGTTGCCTCCATTTCCTCATCTCTAAAATGGGGGTAATAATAGTACCATATTAGATGGAGATACTGGTACAACAAACCATGTGGACTTGTGAGTTAATAAGTATAAAATGCTTAGAACACGTTTTGAGGGCTATATTGTGTTAGATATAAAATAATTATTACTATTTTTTTTCATAGAGACTGTTATTGGATATTTTATTTATGGCAGTTTGAGAGGGGCAGCGTGCCTGATTTTGTGCATGCATTAAAACAAAAGCAGGTTAATTTCTTAGGAGCTCTATTTCTCCAGACTTGGATAATTAGAGTGTGAGTGTGACAGGAAAGTTGAATTTGAGTGGGGCAATTCATTGAGTGAAATGATGCAGCACTCTCTCCGGTTCTTCACAGAGTTGAAGCATGCTTTCTTTTTTTCTAACTGCATTAACACCCACAGGAATATTGCAGGTTAGTGGAACTGAAGACTCTTTTCCTTAACATTCTTTACATGGAAACTTATCTTCCTCAGGTGGCACATCTTCTTGGATAAGCCATTTTGAAGGTTAATAATATTTTAGTCACCTTAAATTTGTTATTCTTATATTGGTTAAGATGTGCTGTTCTCTTTTTGAGTTAATGCTTTTCAAATTAACTTCAAAAAGCATCTTTTTGAAGAAGCAGAAATGTGATTATTTCTTAGGTTACCAAATTTGGCCAGTTATAAGAATCGCTGGGGACGTCTTTGAAATGATCGTATTGTTTTGTGTGTCTCATTGCTAGCCTCTGGGTTCTTTGCTGTGCTCTGGTTGAGAGAAGAGAATATTTTCTATTTTACAAAGAAGGACTTTGTAGCCTGACCACTGGGTCCTATTGCCTACCATAGTTGGAGACCTGGCCCTCAAACCTTTGAGGCTCTGCCCTCCCCAGCTACAGGTCTTTTGCTATTTCCTTTATTGTGCATGTCATTGAGCTTTTAAAAACTAAGCACCTTTCAATTCTACTCCTACTTGTTATATTGTTCTTTGACTATCTGAACAATATTTAAGATGAAAAATGGAATTACAAAAATAGGACAGTCATACCCTACCACAGAAGAATCTTCTTTATCCTGAAAAACATGCAACGTAGGCATTGTTTTTTAAAAAAAATGAAATGGGTGAGTTTGTACATGGGGTTCTAAATTTTTCTATGTAAGACCTGAAGATACAAAATAGGGAAGAATGGGAGTCAAGAAAATGCTTTATCCTTTTTAAAAAGTACATTTACAAGCATTTACTCATTTAATCCCCAACACTTTTTGAGTTAATAATATATTTGTTCACATTTTTTGAGATTTGGAACTCTGAGTCTCCAGCATTTAAGCATAGAACCTTGCACACAAAAGATACTTAATACTATTTATGGAATGAGAGAGAGTGTCCAAAGTCACATAACTAAGTGTTAACCAGGAGCCTATAATTTGTCTATACTTAGTACTTATAATGTATTGAGATCTGAGATTGAAATCCTGACTTGCAACTTTCCTAATTATATGGCTTTTGGCCCATTATGAAACTCAGTTTGCTCCTAGTTAAATTGGTGATGCCAGCTTGCCCCTCTAGTCTTTAGGATGAGAGGAGGTGTTATCCAGTTCCTGACACACTCAGGTGCTTGAACTAATCTAGTAAAATGTTAGCATAATACTCAGTGGCTATGGAAGCCATCTATTTTATAGTCTCAGAATCCAGGGTATATTTTCCTTATGAAAACTGCTCCTGCAGTAGTTCACAAACATAAGTATTTTCCTTTACTCTTCATTATGAAAACTACTAGCAGACACAAACAACTCTTATAGGCAATCAGGTAAATTTGTTTTCCTTCCACAGCTAATGTAAAATAGAACTGTCTGTATAGCTTCAATTTATGCCCACTCAGAATTAATGTACTTATACTAAGAAAAATGGTTACATTTTAAACTTTCTTCTGTGTCCTAAGTCTCTACTTTTTGAACCCTTTTAAACTTGTGACATCTGTGGAGTAGTGGATCTGATGCTTTCCTGCCCTCTTTACCTCCCTGCCCTGCCAAAACATGGAAGCATCTGGTATTAATTTTATCAGTCCATCAGCTGGATGCAGGTGGCCTAAAACTGGTTCATTCTGAAGTGCGTTATCTTAAACTATGGTCTTGTGCTTTAACTCCTTTAATTCCTTACTGTGAATGAAAAATTTCTACCCACCATCTTCCTTTTAAAAGAAACTATAGATATCAGCAAATAGACATGAAGATTTTTATTTGTCTGCTTAATAATGACAGGCTTTAAGGCTATACATTTTCTTTGGAGTTATCTGATTATATTTCCTAAGTGTCGATAAGTAGTAGTCTTGTTATTTTAGAAATAACCATAATAACCAAAAAAATTTGGTTTTCTTTTTGTCCCATGAGTTACTTAAGTATATACTATTTTAAAATTTCTAATTTTTTTTATCGTTTAAAATTGGTTTCTAATTCTAATGCTTTGGAAATTGAGACTACAATTTTTATACTGTTTATATTTGTTAGGAACTTTCTGAGGCTTTTGTGTGTGTGTGTGTGTGTGTGTGTGTGGTGATATATGTCAATTTTTAGAAATGTTCCATTGATGTTTAAAAAGAAGATATATTTTTATATATGTTGTAGAGTTTGATACAAATCCATTAA
Organism: Pteropus vampyrus; assembly: GCF_000151845.1. Taxonomy (NCBI): domain Eukaryota; kingdom Metazoa; phylum Chordata; class Mammalia; order Chiroptera; family Pteropodidae; genus Pteropus; species Pteropus vampyrus. Next base: position 2,102,222 of record NW_011889290.1, on the reverse strand, counting down.
CTTTATCAGCTATATACTCCCAGTCCTCTGTGCTTTGTAATTTTTCCAGTGGAATACTGAGAGGCATATGCTCTTCTAATGCTGTTAGATTTTGTAAGACTAATTTTCCATGCACTTCTAATAACTTTTGCTTCTTATTGTTTCTGTTCTTTTTATTCTTTCAGTACAATGGTATTTGACGCACAAATTCATACCATTACATCTTAATCAATTGTTCCACTTAATGCTTTTGGCTTAAAATCTACTTTGTCTTATATTAATATTGCCACTTGTTCCTTTTATTTTGTTCTACTTGATATTTAACCAACATGGTTATTTTGAGAGATGGTATTTTATTTTTTTCCATTAATTTGAGAGATTTTATCTTTAAGAGAGGGGATTTAAATTCATTTATAATGATCATCATGACAGTTAAGTTTATACATACTTCTGTCTTATTTTTTATTTTTAATGTATTCTTGCCTGATGTGGGGGCTTGGGTTTTTTTTTTTTTTTTAAATATATATTATGTATATTATACATATTATATTTATATATATATAGATATATATATATATATACTGTTTTTTCTTTTGTGTATTTTACAGTGTTTGGAAGATATTTATTTTTAATTCTACAATCTGAGAAAGCATCTCAAATTTGTCTGCCATTAAAATTTTTTTTGCCCTTTTTTGTGTCAATTTTGCACTTAACTGCTTTCAGTGGGGATTTAAATTCTCTTCTTGCAATTTTAATTTCCTTCCTTATTTCATTCACCTTCCTTTTTACTTTATATTATTATCTTTTTACCTTAGCTTCTTTTGTTATGGCTTTTTGCACCTTTTTAAAATAAAAGTCTTTTTGCATTCTAATGAGGATATTAAAGAATTTTCTAGTACTGTCTGCTGGTCCTGTGATAGAGTGTTTCAGATGATGTGTTTCTGAGTCTTTAGAATGATCTCTTTTTCTCTTTTTCTGCTCTTCATCTCCCCTCCTCCCTACCTTTCCTGGGAGCACTGTTTTGTTTGTTAGTTTTATTTTATCTTCATTAACTCTGTATTTATTGAGTGCCTGCTGTAGATAAAGAGATAAATTAGACAGACTATTTTCTGAGCTAAAGCCTGATTTGATTTTCCTCAATTCCGTTAATTCCATATATCTTATTGTAACCTGTCAGTCATTTTCTGGCATTTGCTTGTCTGTCAGGGATAGTTCAGGGTTTTTTTTTTTTTTTTTTTTTTACCCATTTTATGTTGCCATCAGTGATAAATGGAAAGCTAGGTGAGTGTGTCACAGGGGCTGCATTTTATACTTGGAGTTTGATGAGAAAACAGCTCGAAGGGATAGGAGAACTCTGAAAAGAGACTAGATATGTATGGTTTGTTGTGAGAGAAAACTGGGTTAATCCTTTAAGGCTAATTTGAGAGGGTTGTTGGTAGATCCAATTCTTGGTCCTTTGCCTGGAGAGGGCAGACTGGACCAACGTCAGCTGTTGTAGGCTAACCTGCTTGCTGCTGGGGGCCAAGGAACCAGTATGTGTTTTTGGTGTAGGCATTTCTTAATACGTAAAGCCCACTTATCCTCAAATCTGTGACCTCTAAGCTAATTTCTCCAACACCTGTGTTAAAATTAAAGTGTCCAGATGAGATGGTTAAAATCCAGATAACTAGGCCCACCCCTTCAAATAAGAATCTTGAGGTAGGGGGAAGGCCGAGAATATGTATTTTTAACAAGCATCCAGATCTTTTTAACTTTTCATGATGGAAATCATGGAAATACAAAGTAGAGGGAATAGCATTATGAACTCCACATGCTCATCTATCTAGCTTTCACTAATTATCACTAGATAGTTAATCTTATTTTATCTATACCCACTCCTATTTCTCTCTCCACTCTAGATTATTTTGAAGCTAATCCTAGATATATCATTTATCTCATTTATAAACATTTCAGTACGCATCTCTAAAAATATAAAACAAAAAATTACTAAATCATCTGGATGTTTATAATTATCTGAACGCTTAACAAAATAAAGACCAAATAATTAGAAAAAAAAAGATAGTGGTTTATAAAAAAAAAAGTCCAACATCATTTATTGTGCCTAAAAAATAAAAAACTAAAAATTAAAAAATTGAAAAGAATAACAGTTCTTTAATGTTGTCAAATATTCAGTCAATGTTTGCATTTCTTCACTTATCTGTCAGTTTTTTTGAATTTAGTGTCTAAATAAGGTCTGTACATTGAGATTGGTTTTCTCTTTATTTCTTTTTGTTTGTTGCTTTGTTTTCTGGGGACTTTTTTTTTTTTTTTTTTTTAAGAAGTGGAATCTATTGTCTAAATGGGTTTCTTACACCTGAATTTTACCGATTGCAGCCCTGTGGTGTCATCTAACATGTTCTTATATTTCGTACATATTGTTAGATAAATCTAGAGGTTTGATCAGATTTGGGTTTTTCCCCTCCCACCTCCTAAGAAACTTCAAAGGTAGTGTTTTATACTTCCATCAGGGGATGTATAATGTCTGGTCTTCTCTATTTTTGTGAGATTTTCTTTGATTTTCTTTGAGCCATTGATATTCATTGTCTAAATCTGTCAATTTATTGTGTTGCAAATGGTGATGTTCTAGTTCTGTCATTCGTTCTTTACTGATTAGCTATAATTCCTGTGTCAAAACAAGAAAGGAACTTTCCCTTGTCAACTATTTGATTACCCTAATAAATCAGATCATATAGGGAAGATGGAATAATTGCTTGATTATTTACTTACCAGCTTTCAAATTGAGAAGGTAGTTTCCTAGTGCATTAGTTTGCTAGAGCTGCCATACCAAATAACAGATTGGTGGGTTAAGCAACAGAAATTTATTTTTTCACAGTTCTGGGGAATAGAAATCTAAATTAAGGTGTTGGCGGTGTTGATTTCATTCTGAGAATCCTCTCCTTGGCTGTCTTCTCCCTTTGCCTTCACATGGTTGTCCTTTGGTCTGTGTTTCCTGTATTGTGATGCCTTCTTATAAGGATAGCAGTCGTATTGGCCTATCTACATGATCTCATTTTACCTGTTATCTCTTTTAAGGCCTCATTACCAAGTATAGTCATATTCTGAGATATTGAGAGTTAAAACTTCAAAATGTAAATTTTTGGGGGAAGGGGGAAAACAATTTACCCCATAACACCTAGCATCCTATAAAGGTGGAATCGTTTTTAAGGTATCAAGATGAGCACATTTTGTGTGTTTCAGTCTATTGCAGTTATCATCAGTGATGCTCAAATTTGGCCTCTTGGGAGCCTATTTATGTTATTCCTTCAGATCCAATCCCAGTATTCTTGAATAACTTTTGCGTTCTTCTCTCTTTATAGAACAAGATGTTCTAGGTCTGTCTTGCTGCTGCAAACCTACAATCAGATATTTCTTCCTGGAGTCCTGGTTTCTTGTAGTGGGATATAGTGCCAGATGATTCTAAGCACACTAATCTTTGGAAACCTCATGGCTAGGGCTTTTAATCTCCACAGTGTAGAAGGCACTATGGTGTAGCGATTGAGTGTGGGCTGTGGAGACTCATATTGCCCAGATGCAAACTGGTTCCATTACTTAGAAGCATTACTTACTTGATTCTAGGCAAGGTACCTAATTTCTCTGTGCCTTAATTTCATCATCTTACTTCATCTACTCTATGAAGGCCAGGACTTTCTGTGTATTTTTCACAGCTCAGTTTTGAGCTCCTAGAAGAGGGTCTGGCACATAAGTGGTACTTGATAAATATTTCTTCGATGAATGTGTCTATGAAATGAAAACAATAGCAGTACTCTCCTTATAGGATAATGGGATACTTAGGAGATAGTGTTTATAAAATGCTTATATCTGTCAAGAACTGTGAAGGGTCTAAGATTTTACCCCACTTACAAGCTAACGAGTTAGCCTGCCAGTTTCATGGATACTGGCAGAAGACACAAGACTCTGGGGTTAGAGACAAAGGGCTTTTTTACTTATAGCAGTAGTGACCAAAGGATCACATTTTCTTGTTGTCATTTCCTAAACCCCATTTTTTATAGGACGGTACGAAGATGGCAAAGTGAGATCTGAATGTGCAACAGGTTGTGTTACAGAACAGGAACCCTGAGTTTAGGGAACCCGAATCTTTTAAGCAAACTGATTCTGGAGGGAGACACTTAATTTTCTAAACTGTTCACCATATAAATGTCCTTGAAAATATAGTTTGGGCCAACAGGACATTCAGTGTCTCTGCCTGAAAGATGTGCACAAACACTAGAGACCCATGCATAATTATTTCCCAACAACTAGCATTGATAGATGTAGTCAGTAAATATTAGTCATGATGATATTGCTTATGATTATCTTGTGCTCATTTTCCACATGAACATAAGGTTTCTTCTTGCCACCTTATCTAATTCTTTTCTAATCCTGTCTTACCATCTTTTGTTCCAAGACTCCTGGATTTATATTTTGTGATTTCTGACACCTTTACCATAATTTTATTTGTTAATTTTTTTTGTGTTTATTAATTTAAAAATAATAGCCCTTTATTCTGCAGTAATCCTCTCTGTATTATAATTTTTAGGTCTTTGTAGCATATGGCTGAGCTTGCCTGCTCACTCCTTCCATTTCTTCCCTCTCCTCCATGCCTTCCCTTCCTTTTATTCTCTTTGATAAAGTTTTAGTGGAATTTATCTGATAGATTGATAGACTGTGTTAGAAGTGTCAATTTTTAGGCAGAGTGGCTCCATGTTGAACAAATTACTTAAATTCTTTCTCCATCTCCTATTCTTCTTTGGTTGTTAATTTTATTATATTTCGAATGTGTGTAAGAGCTCATCACTCCATTTAATTAAACTTATAAAACCTTTGAAATTTGTGTGACAGTATCATATATTTTACTCCTTAGACTAAAATCACACTCTTGAACTCAGGTTCATGAGTTTCGGAATTCCCTTACCAACGCGTATTTGTAATTTTTAGTGCTTTCATTTTAACTAATAGATACTTAATAGTAATAATTATTGTCAGTTGGATATGTATTGGTTTTTAGAGTTTTAGATCTTCCAAAAGAGGCAACTGGACAAATGAGTGAGTCTTTAATCATGCTTGCTTGCTTGCTTATTTGTTTATTCATTCATTCATTCATTCATTCACTCATTCATTTATTTATACTTAGTTTAGAAAATAAGGTAACAAAGATAAAGGAGTTAAAGCAATCTGGAAGTAACAAGATTTTCTTACAATTACACTGAGGATCCTCTATTCTGTTATACAACCAAATAGTACATTCTCAACTAGCCCAAGACTCTTCAGGCAGTAATTGGGAGTTGAGCATTGCTAACTGAAGACATGTCTGTTTCCTGAGTTTGTATTTGAGGATGGTGTTTGGCTAGAGGAGGGGTGTTGAGTTAAAAATAGCAGGTCCTGACAACTATTTTATGAAAGTAAGGGGAAAAATAAGTTACTCTCACTGGCCTCATTGAGTTGCAATTATGATCATTAGTTTTTTGGTGCCTCTGTTTTACTAGATTTAAATTTTTTTTTTTTCGCTGCTCAATTGCTTTAAACTATTATTACAAATACTATGGTTGAGTGAGCTATTTCTTGTGAAGACTTTAAAGCTTTCTTTTTATATTAACTGAACTTTTGGTTAACTATTTTTATAGTAATGTTAACTTCAGTTTCATTCTTCAGTTTCTCAAAGTGCCTTTCAGTTCTTAACTTATCTCTGATTTTTGTCTGGTTAATGTAACACTGCCTATATTTGAAGTTATCCCTGATATTAAGAAAGTGAATGATTTTTTATTTTTCCTTAGAAAGTTGATTATGGAGTCTAAAAGGAAATTTACAGGTTCTCTCAGTATCTTTTTCAAATACTCTTTATATCTGTGACTTAAAACTTTCAGTATTCACATGCTGTAGTCCCTATTCTCTACATTGTGTCTTGTTAATATAATATGTACAGTAGAATTTAAAATATCAATTATTATTTATTGTTCTTTTGTTGACTATAAAGACTTAAAAATCTGTGAAAATTGAGAGTGAACTTTTTTCTTCTAAATATTCAGAAGTAGATTTCCTTCAATAATTTCGATCTTGCTTACAGTGGTTGTATTCAACTTATATTTAGAAACAGAGTCCTTATTTGGCATCTACGTTGCCCCCTTTTGAATTTTTTTTTTTTTTAAATAAGTGGTTGTTGGGTTCTGAGTAGTATTTGAAGAATGTAACTAATTCATTCAATTTCAGAAAGTACAACAAAGAGAAAGTATAGTAGATATCTAAATTTGTGGTATATGAAATAAGCGTAGTTAGGGATATCCTCGACAGAATATCCTCTTTGACCAGTGTACAAATACAGTGTGCTAGTTATTTCACATTTGTATGTAATTCCATAGGCTCCGCCTACACATTTTGAGGCTCACATTGTGTTAGTAGTGAAGAGACCCTTCCCTCTCAATTTCTTCTACTGATGAAACTTAGGCCTTGAAATGGTACAAGTGAAACTGTCAGCTAGGAAGAGGGTTTTGGTCTTAGATACTATTACGATAAATAGCAAACCTTGTACTCTTCCCTCCCTATAGTTTGCAGAGCCTCCCAGAGCCAAAGAGGCGAAATGGAAAGAATTGGAACATCAATATTGCTAATATGTATTAGTTTTTGTTCCTTCTAAGGAAGGAAGGGAAAGGATAATGTAGAAAAAACATTCTCCTCCTTTTTGGTAGAGGCACCCTAGAAAAGTTTGTATCAGCTCAGTACAGGGGTGAAATAACCCCGAGAAAGTAGAGCCATGCTATTGTCTTACTTCCTGCCCCATTCATTGGCTAACATTTACCTTATGGGAATTTCCCAATTCGTGGGACCTTATAAATTGTATAGTGTAGGCTTGTTAGTCATCCAGTCACATGTTTGTTCATTTAAGAACTAATTATTGACTACTTGTGATGTGAATCCAGCATTTTTATTGTGCATTGGAGATAAAAAGAGAAAAATACAAAAATTTTGTTCCCAAGGAAGAGACTGATGAAGAGAACAGTGTATATGCAACTTAATAGAGAAGGATATTGCTGAAATGGAGGTGTATGTGACTTGAGATGGGAGCAAGGAGTAAAGAGAAATGCTTGGGTGAGTTATTCCACACTGGCAAGCTAGGAGCAGGACTTGTAGGTAGAGGATGCATGTAAAGATATGAAAAAGCATATTACATGTGGCGGGTAAGGGAAAGGCAATGGCAAGAGATTAGGGGAATGATAAGGGTTTTGTATGTATTCCTATAGAATTACGATTTTCTTTTGGTATGGAGAACTTTACAGGAGGGTTGATTCTGATCATTTTGGAATTTTAAAAGATTCTGGTGGCTTTTAAAAGATAATTCTGGTAGATCATATTCTGGTGGAAAATGAATTAGAATAGAGAAATGAGACTATAGGAGAAAAGACCAGTTAGAAAACTACTGTAATAGTTCAGGTTAGGGAGTATGAGGAGCTAGATGAGGCCATATAAAGAAGATAAAGGAAATGGGTGTGATATAAGTATCAAGGAGACAGAATAGATAGAATTTATTGATTGTTGAAGGATATAAAAGGCGTCATCTGGGATGACATTCGCATTTTGCCTTGTGTGACTGGGTAAGTATATTGGTTAACCAAATAAAATGCTGTAAAAATTGCAAGAAAGATAGAGTCTTAAAAATGTCCACAGAATTAGGCATCTTGGAAGTTGTTGGTGAATTCACTGAAATGGGAAAGCTTAATGAGTCAGTCACAATTTAAAATTATTCGAGAGAAACAGCTGCCCAGAAGATATAATAAGATTGCTGAGTAGTTTTGTTAATGCAGTTAAGTTTCTGCATCATCTTTATTTGTAGAAACATTGGGATTTTCCTTGGCTCATGTCACCTGCCTTGGATTAGGAACAGAAAATGTAAGCTAGAGGCTGAAGAGGAAAGAGTGGAATGGTAGAGTTGGGGTTTTATTCATTGGGTGTAACAGGCTGGCAAGGTGGCAGGGTCTTGGGGAAACTGAGAGAAAGGTCAGTCTTGGCCATGTTTTACAGATGAAGAAACTGTAAAAATGATGTATGATAGCAGAAAGAACATTGCTATTGGATTATGATAGATCTAGATTTGAAACTGTTACTTATTGACTCTGTGACCTGCGAAAGTTATCTTAAAATCTTTGTCTACATAGAGCTTATCCTCCTGTTCCAGATGAAGAAACTAATAGCTATTTATGGGAGGTAACTATTATTAGTAGTATGAATAAGCTTCTAGGACTAGAGTCAGATCTGCATTTGAATTTCAGATGAGGGACCTTGCATAATTTACTTGAATTTTCTGAGCCCGTTTCCTCATCTGTAAAATGAAAATATGAGTTATCTGACTTGTCTGGGCCTGACACAGAGTAACAGCACAGAAACTGGCAGCTAACAACAACAATAATAATAATGTTGTTATTTTTACTATTATTATTTTACTGGAAACAGTTGGAACTTTTTTCCCCTAAAAATTTGTCATTTTTGGAGTTTCCGTAAGATATACTTAGGAATGGATTTGCTCTTATTTATTCTGCTTGATACTTGAAATACTTTTTCAATCTGAAGACTGTCTATCTTCATTTCTGGATAATGTTATGCCAGTGTCATTTAAATATTCATTTCCCCTATTTTCTCACTTCTGTTTCTCAATGCGCTTATTGAATTTTTGTTAGAGTTGTTCAATGTGTCATTCACATTTCTTGTTTTATATATTTTCTGTTTATCTCCTTATGAATCATTGTGGATATCTTCCAATTTGCTGCTGCTGCTGCTGCTGCTGATGATGTTGATTATTATTATTATTATTATTTTTACCTTTGACCTGGGCCAGAGGGCACAAAGAGGTTACATGAGGTAGCCCAAATGCTCATGATCCCACTCCTGTTACACTGCCTTCACTCTCCTAAATTGCAGAGGAAGATTTTAATAATCAAGTGGATAGAATGACTCATCTTATGGATATTCAGTCAGCCTCTTGCCTTGCCTCTCCTGTCATCAACAATGAGCTCATGAACAAAGCGGCTATGACGGCAGTGATAGAGGTTATGCATGGACTCAGCAAGATGGATTTGTGCTCACCAAGACTGACTTAGCCATGGCCACTACTGAGAGCCAGTCTGTCAGCAACAGAGACTAACATTGAGCCCCTAATATGGCACCATTCCCCCGGGACAATCAGCCAGCCACCTGGTGGCAGGTTTATTACATTGGACTACTTCCTTCATGGGTGGGGGTGGGGGGAGGCGGTGAGGGACGACAACATGTACTGGACTATACACTTATTCTATATACAGATTTGTCTTCCCTGTATGCAGTGCTTCTGCCAAAACTATCATCTGCGGAGTTACAGAATTCCCTATCTACTGTTGCAACATTTCAGAAATCAAGGAACTCTCTTCATGGCAAATGAAATTCAGCAATGGGCCATTGTTCATGGAGTTAACAGAATTCTGCATGTTCACAATATTAGTGACCTACCAGCAAAATTTTTAATTTCTTTTCCCATGACTTTATGCTCTACAGCCTTTAGGTCTTAGTTCCAGAAGGACTTCCACCAGGAAGTACAACAGTGATCTCATTGAACTGGAAGTTAAGATAGCCACCTGACCACTTTGGGTTCACTTTGGGTTCCTCATGCCTCTGATTCAACAGGCAATGAAGGGAGTTATGCTGTTAGCTGGAGTGATTGATCCTGACTATCAGGGGGAAGTTTTACTACTGCTCTACAACGGAGGCAAGGAAGAGTATCTCTGGACTACAGGAGATCTCTTAGGGAATTTCTTAGTATTACATGCACTGTATTAAGGTCCGTGGAAAACTCCAGCAGCCCAGTCCAAGCAGGACTACTAATGGCCCATACCATTCAGTAATGAAAGTTTGGGTCACCCTACCAAGTGAAGGACCATGATGAGCTGAGGTGCTTGCTGAGGGCAAAGGATGATAGAATGGGTGCTGAAAGAATGTAGTTATAAATACTAGCTATGATGACATGAGCATTACAGAAACAAGGACTGTAATTATCATGAGTATTTTCTTCTTATTTTGTTATGAATATATGTTTGTATGCGTGTATATACACGTAATATGTATATATATACATATACATATATGCACATATACTATATAATATACATATTATATATAGCAAATATCTTTGTTTTTTCCCTTTTTTACTCCTTTATCATATAATTTAAGATATATTGACTTTATATCAGAGTATTTAAATTATTAATTGCTTCTGTTTCTCTGGAGAACTCTGATTCGGCTATTTATTGTTTGCTTCTCCTGGGCTTGAGAATTCCATATGACATGGCTAGATTTGGAGATCTGACTTTTCACTAGTGATTTATTTTCACCTGAGTCAGTGCGGATGACATGATTACATACCCATTCCCTGGCAGTTTTTCTAGTCCCCATTCATTGTTAGGAAATTTCTTATTGTCATCTGGGCCACACACTCATGCTAACTCAGTATTATAAACCTAGCCTCCAAGGCACATGTCAGCAGTCTCGATTGCATCTTAAGAGCTTGCTTAAACGCTCCCTACAACAGTTTAACATCAGCATGTTAGTACTGGAATCATTGAGAAAATTAGAGTTGTGTAAATTGGTAGGCTGTTGATCCTCTAATTTTCTATTCATAGATGTAGTCATAGCGCATTTAGGGTGATAGGGAAGGATGTTTGCAGGCACACAGAATGGAGGGAATGAAATGAAATTCCAGTGGCCCTGGAACCTAGAGATCATGAAGGAACTAGCTCCATGCCCCTGGGAAGCAGTGTGAGTTAGCAGGACATAGTCATCACCTCCATGGTTGCTCCTTCAATCCAGGGTTATTTTTTATAAGTTACTAGTCTAGCTAGTCTCAGATCCAGTCATGTAGCAAAGCACTAGGAAGATGTGTGTGTGTGCGTGTATGTGTGGTAGAACATGAAAACCTGGTGCATTTGGTTCTATCATTTCAACCAGGAATAATTTTATTAGCAATAAATATAATTATTTTAAGTATGAAGTCTAATTCCAACCCTGAACATGTGAGACTTAATACACAAAAACAAATCTACTCTTATCAGTAACAAATCAATTTCGGCTTGCTCATAGCAAACAAGTAGTTTCAAGCTCCAGAGGTATAAGAAAAAAAAAGTTACGGGAAAGGGCTTTGAGAACAGATGTCTATTATTTGATTTTAGTTACAGACAATTGTAGAACACTGGTGTTCCATGAGAGGAGAATTTGAGAACCACTGAACTTGTCTAATCAGTTACTTTTCACCTATACAAGAACTGGCCTCTATACACTGACTTACTCAAGATTTCAAGGTCACATTGCTTCAGGGAGAACCATGACTAGAACTCAGGTGCCCACAGTTGAGTGTACTTTCCATCCTTGGAAAATGGCTTCTTTTATTTTTTTTAAATCAGCACTAGAATATCTATCATGGTGTGGCTCCAGGGCCAGTTTAGTCTCACGAGATTTTGCCTCTGAAAGTAGTGACCTTATCAGGCATAGGCAATTTCCTGTGTCATTAAGATGTTCCTTGGCAGAATATTATTTTTCTTGGTGAATACAGTGTGGTGTAAAACATGCACACAGAACCAGCCATCTGATTATCCTGAGCGAATTAGCTGTATTGTAGCTTATCTCTGGCAAATCTTGTTTTTAAGTTTATTGACAGCAACTTCTGTCATTAGTGAATTGCTTGGTTGTGGTCTTGGCTTTCTTTTTATTCTAGCATCCTGAGTCACAGCCAGGAAGTCCTTTGAAACCAAAATCTTAGCATTTATTTGTGTTTCAGGGAGAGGTTTGGGAAATGGTAACCCTGCTTAAAAGGGCGCTTTGGTTTTTCCATTAAGGTCCTTCATCTTTTTATCAGCCTGATGTGGGTTCTTTTTCTGTCCTAGGAAAGTTGGTCTGAGGGTCATGGTGGAAAACTGGGGTCTTCCCAGCCTCTGGATGAGGGTTTCAAAGCACAACTTTGTTATGATGTTGAAAATGAATTTCCAGATCCTCAGGTATATCCAAATGGAAACAATCCTCAAAGAAAAACTTTGAAGCTCCATGAGGGTACTGCTCTATCTGCCTTGTTCATAAATTGTGTCCCAGTACTAATAATGTTCAGGATAGTGGGTACCATAAATGCTCTGTGAATACCTTTTGTCACTCACGTCATTCATTACCATTTAAATAGTTTGTTTAAGTCAATGAGTAAAACTAACATATACATGGCGTAATTACCTTGGCATAATACTTTTGACAAAGTTTATTAAAAATGTTTCAAAGAGCTGCAAGGTATGGTTTTTGTTTATTTAGTTTGCAAGAATAACTAAAAGTACATATTTAGGAAAGTGATATTTATTAGAATATTTGTAATCTGTTGGTTTAGCAAATTGAGTTGTCTTTAAGGAATTAATTAAAAATATATAATTAATATATAAAATAATAAATTTGGAGTCTGGCATCAAGTATGGGTTGAGTTCTTTCTGAGAAGGTTTCCACCTATTAGTGGGATCTTAATAGGGCTTACTTGTCATGTCTTAGTGAAGGTGAAATGAAAGAAATTGTGTATGTTTGCATGCTTGCATAGTACCTGGACACTCTTGATAAATGTCAGCTGCTATGGTCATTCTTCTGGTGAAGAATCACTATCCAAAATTCACTCTTCTCAGAATTCAGATGTGGTATCTGTATAAAAGTGCAATTTGTAGAGATAAAAGCTATTATAAATTTTTTTTTTTAGAAAATTCAGTCATTTTTTATAGTTAGAGATATTCACATTTGTCTTAAAACTTACTTAAAGATATGTTAATATTTAGGCTTAAGTAGATCATAGTTACCTCCTATTAACTGTAAAAGGATTAAATTACATTTGTAGTCAAAGAATTTTTTGTTGGCTTCTTTGTTCGTTTACATTCCTATACATGGTGCTAATATAATGTGACTGTAAAACTGCATATCTGCATATTTGTACATGCACTTACAAAGAACGTTTTAAAATAACATTTTGGCCTACATTTAATATATATCCCCAAAGTTGGGCTTGGTTTAACTTAACAAGTGGTAGAAATTTTGGCCGTAATGTGCAAAGTGTCAAAATTCTAAAATATTGAGGGAAAATAAAAATATGGTCAAGTACCTATCTTTGTTATTGCTTATCCAGAGCGCATAATTATTGATCTTCTCTCTGCCCCCTACTCTTACTTTCAGTGATTTCTTTTCCTGTAGGGTTACCTTGAAGATTCTTGATATAAGTGGCCGTATTTGTCTCAAACAACTAAGGACTTGTGAAGGACCACCTCATTATCTCTGGCAGGATAGGGAAGGAAGCCCCCATTTATGCCAGTAGAAGGAAAAACTATTATAGTTACCATATCTGGGTGTACTGGTTTGAGTGAAGGTTAGGGGGAGTAATTGCAAGGGATTTTGCTAAACCCTCATCTTTGCTTTTTACCCCCTAGAATTCAGGGCAATGATCTTAGCATCAATCACATGGTCAGCAGACATCCAGTGGGCTTTTACTAAGGAGGGACCATTGTGATCTGTGATTCTTATTGAGATTGGGAGTTCCTACATTAAGATCATCTGAAGCATTATCATGTAGGAAGAATAATTTTATTTTGGCATCTAGATGATACGTATTTGAGGTTGATTGGAAATTTAGCTTCACACTTCTAATTTATTTTTCTGGAAAAAAAATTGCGACAGGACATATTTATGCTTTACTTTTGTATTCTATTCTTACCATACTCTAGAAAATGTTCTCTTACTATAAATTAAGGACTCCCTCTCAGAGAGTTATTTGAATGTGAACTGAGATAGCCTTTTGATAGCCTATGTTTCCACTATGTATACATATAAGTCAATGTGTGTGTGTGTGTGTGTGTGTGTAATATTGCTAGTACTATGAAGGGAAAATAAAATTTGGAATAAGCAAGGTGATGAAAAGGCCACTGTGGGAGTTGAACATGAAAGAATGGTGCTTTCAAAGAGGAGGGAGGTATTGATGTGGTTTGGGGGCTGAGGTTTGTTTTTGTTTCAGCTACCATCCTAGAGACTGTCGTGAATCAGAGCTGTATCAGACAGGCAGGTTTTAATGCCCATTTCCAAACAGAGATGCCTCTCTTCAATATACATAGAAAGGCTAACATAGACAGTCTATTTGTTCTGCTTCTCATTTTACCTTTGCGGAACAAAAGAATCCTGCTGAACAGTGCCAGCATTAGTTTAGGATGAAACACATAATTGTATTTGGTAATAAAGGAATTTAAAAATTCCTGTTTCCTCCCCTCCCCGTGGCTCTCTCTCACAAAACAGGCTAATGGTGAAATACTTCTTTAAATGTTCTCATTCATCTCCGAGTGATGCAATATGCGTAGTGGCTTGCAGTTTCCGAATTACTGAAGTCCTAATTTCTTTGGCAAGTTTGTCCTCTGTAGATTTTTTTTTTTTTTTTTTGGCAGCAAAAATATTTACTCACATAACAATAACAAGATGAACACCAGCATATCTGGTCAGGACATCTGTGTGTGGAGATTTGCTATAAGATGGGTGATCTTTAGTATTCAACAGCACCATCCTTGGTCAGTGGAGCTGAAACATACACAGAGTTTTCATCTTGTTTCCTGGATCACTTAAAATGAATTTGAGACTGATAGCTCTATTGCACCACAAAAATTACCGTATCATAATGTCTACATTCAGAAAGTAGAAAAAGAATTTGAATGCACTTAAAACTTGAGCACTCGTCCTAGGGGAGGTCTCTGGAACCTTGCTGCTGTAAGTGTGGTTCACAGACGAGCAGGGCCCTCGAGAGCCTGTTAGAGATGCTGTCTCTGGGCCTGCCCCATCCCCATGGAATCAGAAGTCGTATTTTAACAGATGTCACATTATTTGGATGCACAGTAAAGTTTGAGAAGCTCTGCCCTGGAACATATTGAGTCTGTAAAGACAATCTGTGTTTTAACTGTGTGACAAATAGAGTTTTTAGTGGATTTATCACTCATTTCCGCACTTTCCACAAAAGCTAAATTCCTCTGAAATAAAAAAGGAATACAAGTTTATTATATACATCAGTAGAGAAAAAAATCTGAATTAGTTCTGTGTTTTTCTTTAATAATAACAATTTGGTGATAATTTTATGTTCTCTTCTACAAGTTTAGCAATGTGCGCAAAGCTGTGGCATTTGGCACTCATTTCAAACCTGAGTGCTTTTTAAAGCTTTCTTCTCATTTTAATAGGACATTGAAGAATGTTCTATTATATGGGTTAATATTTGATGTATCTTAAGAAAATAGCACATTCGGAATAGCACAGAGACAAAAATAATATCTACCCCAAATATGTTTATTTTTTTTAATAGTGATGTTTTGAAACATATTCTGTGTTTCTTACCTGACTTTAGGATAAGAAGAAAGTAATTTACTTTGTTGTTCACATTATAAAATTTTAAGTTTTTTAATTTATTTTCATTTTTAAAATTTTATTTATTTATTTCTTTTACTTTAGTATTATTATTTATGCCTACAGTACCTGGTCTTCCTAGGTGGTCTCCCATCCAAGTACTAACTAGGCCTGACCCTGCTTAGCTTCCGAGGTCAGACATCGGGCTCGATCAGGGTAGCATGGCCATAGACCATGGACTGTGGCTCCACTGGGGCACAAACCCAGGACCTTCTGTGTGTAAAGCAGACGTGCCAAATGCTACACTATGGAACCACGTCCAAGTTTTCTTATTTTTTTTTTAAACTAAAATATCAATAGTCTTATTTTAACAGTTATCAACTATTTTAACGTGTTTTAAGACTATTTTGAAAAACCGAAGACTTTAGTTTACTGTGAGAGTCAGTGTATATATGCCTAATTCTCATTAGTTCACTCATTTACCTCATTTATTTATTGAGCGTATGCTATAGAGTGACACGGCAAGGCCTGGGCCTTTCCCTTTTAGGGCTTAGAAGTCTTTATTAGATTTTCTTAGTAAAAAATTGAATATAATGTTTTTAGTAAAAACATTTTTTTCAAGTTTGCAGTAGTAGGAACATACATGTAATTGAATTATCTCTGAAAGATGTTTTTCGAGTGATCGAAAATTTCTCTGCCCCTAATATTTATCCTTCATACTTTGCCTTGAAATTATGATACACATCTTACAAATAGGGGGGAACCAGTTTTTAAGATATTGAATAATTAATATTCTAAGCCTTAGGACAGAAAGTGTTATCAACTGAAAAGATTTAAAGGAAGAAAACACTGTACCATCTATTTAGATTTTTCTTAACATTTAACAACGACTTGTAAGTATCCTACCTTCCTTGAATCTCTTTGGCTGTTTGATTTTGCTAACAGGTTGGTTTAAATTATCTTTTTAAATCATTTCAAATTATAGTCTTTGTATTTGGTTTCACATACTTAAATTTCAACTCACATTTGTAAAATCTTTACAACCTGATCAAAAAACACCTTTCAACAGAAACACTGATTCTTACTCTCCACTACAGAAAGAGAAAATAACTTGATGAAACTATTGCTTAAGAGGAAATGGGCATTATGGCTGTTCTTTTTGTACTTCATTTATCTTAAAGATATGGTATCCCCACATGTTCTATTAATAAAAAGCTCCTGTGAACATGGTGTCTGAATTTGAAAATTTTAAAACAATTATGTTCTTCTTATCTGCTGCTTGAGACACATTAATTTTCTCTTGTCAGTCAGATGCAATTAGGTTGAAAGGTTGAGCTCTCATATATTGGTGGTAAGAAAGTCAAATGTTTCCTTTTAATGGGAAAACAGTTTATGAGAGGTCCAAAATAAATTTTGAATATTTGGTCACAAGATTTAGCCACAAAAGATATCCACCTAAATGGTAATTACCTTTAAAGCCAGTCTGTGAATCTACTTAATTTTTGGAAAATGACCAATTTTCTGATTATTAATTGTCAAATTAAGAGAAAAAATTATTCTCTTTTTGTCCTTTTTATCTCGTTTTCTGTTTCATCTGTTAAATATAATTGCTGGGAAATAGTAAAAATAAACTTGGTTATGCATAAACTTTTAATTGGTAATAACATAACCTCATGACTAATCATCTGCGTTATATCATATTGGGCATATAAAACCTCATTTAAAGAAGTGTATTTCTTTTTTTGAGATGATAACATTTATTAAGTACTTGTGCTAGTATTATGGAAGGACTTGAGGCTAAGCATCCTTTGAGGAAGAGACTCACATCTGGTTTGGGAAAAATATTTCAAAAATATTTTGTGAGTTGAAAATACATTGTGAGTTGAAAAAAAAATGAAATGTTATAAAAGAATTGATTGAAGTAATCAGCCTCATCCAGGTTTAATATTAGGTTGAACCATATATATGAAATATGTAAAAAATTATAGGTAAACTATTAAATACATTTCATATGGTTCAACCTATTATAGTACTCTTAGAATTGGCTGGTTTGGTCTGAGGTAAACTTATTTTGTTTGTTTATTTTTTTGCATCGTCTCCATAAGGAGCTTTTATTGAACTCCCCTTTAACCAGATAAAATTCAGCACAGGATTGGGTCTGGCCAGATGTTCTCATCCTTAAGTGATAAATCTTTTGAAAAATGAAGCTCCTTCTTACTCTGATCATTTATATAATTGTATTTCAGTGCATACATTTATTCCTATGTTAAAATTATTAGTCTAATGCAATAAACTTAGAATTAGTCAAGAGAAGAAGTTTGGGGTGGTACCAAACAATGAATATCTGGAAATTGAGTTGTCTAAGTTTAGGTGGAAAAAATCTTTTACTGAATTTAAGTTAGAAAAAGACTTGGTGTACACTTGTGGTCACTGCCTTTCTTTCTATTTTATATGCCCAAATTTGAATTGTAGATCTTAATCTCAGTATTTTAATGTAATTTTGAGTATGAGTGCTTCTCAAACATTTTTGTGTATTAGTTGATTAAAATTTCTAACAGCAATCTGAACAGAAAAGAAAATTTAATATGCTATTTTGGTATTGAATAGAATATTTGAAACAGAGATAAATGATTTCCCAAATAGGATGACTGTATATATATTCACATACCATTTTCCCTTTATATAATCTTTTCTACTTTCATATCTAAAATCTACCATGAAATATATTTTAAAAAGACTTTTCAGTAAACATGATTATGACTTGGAGTTGTATGTGTCTTTGGGAAGAATAGAGAATACTTACATATGAAAACATTGAAAACATCAAAGCAGCCTTACTAAATACTTTCTTTTATACAAAAGTAATATATGAACAGGCAAAAATCAAACAAATACAATGAGTTGCTCTCATTGTATTTATCTCTAGTGCTCTATTCTTCCCTCAAGAGTTTATCTTTCAGTGTACATCTTTTCAGAAATATTTTTGTGCACATACCAATATATATTCTTTGACAATTTGTATAAATGTTATACTCTTCATACAATTCAGCTCCTTGCTGGAATAAACATTCTTGTTCACGCACATGTACGTAATATCTTATTTTGATTTATATTTCATTTTGAGTAGGAGTCGATATCTGTGGATATATATTGTGCATTTATACATGTTTTCTGTTAATTACCTGTTCATAACTGCCTTTTTTCCTTACTAGACTATTTGTTTTTCTTCTTAGACATGTTCTTTGTACATGTGGCTATTAGCTCTTTTTGTCATATTGACAAGATTTTTTTCCATTTTCTTGTTTGCTTTTTAATTAATTGGTATGTTTTTGGCTCTACAGAAAATTTTAATTTTTCTGTAGTCAAGTTATCAGTCATTTTCTCTATGATCTGGATTATGTGTCCTGTTTAATATATTCCCTGTGAATATATTTATATATACTTTTTCTAGTATTTTTAAGAGTTCATTTTTAACATTTATTTGTTGTGCTTGAAATTTATTTTGGTGTAAAACATGAAGTAGGGCTGTAGTTTTATTTTTTACTTTTTCCTAAATTTATATTTCAGGAAAAATGCTACTTCCCAGCATCATTTATTTAATAATACATCTTTTCTCCATTGGTTGAAATGTGCTTTATCTTAACTATATCCCTGTATGTATTTGGGACTGAGTCTAGTTTTGATTGTATTGTATATTATGTTTTCATAGTCCATAATTTTCACAACAGGATTCCATCCTTCCTACTAATCTTTTTCAGAATTTCCAGGTTATTCTTTCATGTTTGACACTAGCATATAATTTTGTCACCTTCTGTCCAAAAACTTATAACCTGGCATTGAATCAAACTTAAGGTTAGTTGGGGTACAGTGGATATCTTCATTATGTTGACTCTTATAATCCAAGAGCAAGGATTGTCTTTCAGTATTTTAAAATACTTTCTGTTTGTATATCTTTGAAGAGTTTAAAGCTGTCTACATGATTTCTACTAATATCTTGTTAAATTTATCTTTAGATATTCAAATTTTGTTCCTAGTATAAATAGGATAGTTGCCACAGTATAATTTTCTTACATATTATTATTTTTAAATGGGAAAACTTTTGATTTTGAGTAATAATTTTATAACCAGGTAACTTAATAGAGCCCTGTGTTTTAGGTATACAATTACATCATCTGCAAAGTGATAATTTTTATCTTCTACTTTCTCATCTACTTGCATTCACTAATAGCAGAAAGCAATTCTTAGCTTTTAAAATACTTTCCAAATTGACCAATAAAGCATTTTGAATGTATTTAATTGGATTATAAATAGCCTTCTTAGGAAGATATTTCTTGAATTTAGTTTTCTGTTCAATAAAGGGAATTTAAATACCATTCTTAAAGAAATAAAGCCAAATTATAAGAAGATAAAATATAGATTTAGGTACTTTTTTACAACATCAGTATTTTCATGTTATAAAACTATGTTTAGGACATTGAAGCTTATGTATATCCTTTAAGTATGGTGGACTTTGTACCAGACAGGAAGTTTAATTTGGAAACATAGCACAGATTAGCAAATGCCAGTTTAGTTCAGTGTTTCTCAAAACCGTTGGTAAGATAAATATTTTAAGGAGTACATTTTAATTTTATAGTTATATATTTAATTTATCTTAGGAAAAAATTTTTTACCCCCATTTCTAGTGTGTTTTTATGTTTGACATTTGCTTAGAATGAGGTTAAAGACACAGCAAAATCATTTAGAGAAAAAAGTAAAGTGCATAAATGTTGTAGGCGCTCTTAAAGAGTGAGAAATTGAAATTTGTAAAATTCAATTTTAGATTAATGATATTGTAAATAACATTTAAGAAATCAAGAGCCGTTTTTTATGTACTCTTAATAGCAAAGATTAATAAATAAAACAGGTTTATTTATTAATGTTTAATAAATGCTTGTACAGGTAATAATAAATACTTGTACAGGTAATAATAATACTGATGATTTTTGTGAACCAAGGATTACACTAAGAGCTTTTTATACATTATTTCACATACTGATCATCAGAATTCATCTTCCTAGTTTTACAGTCTCAAAGAAATGATGCAGCTTACTTGCACAAGATCATATGGCTATCCTGCACTTTATTGTAAACTTTATTTACCCAGAATTGAATCTGACTCATATTTACATGACATAATTATTTTTGAAAATTATACTTCCCTTTAGGGATCTTCAATTAAAATAAAATTAAGTATTTTAAAGCCAGTTTTACCATGTAGACAAAATATTAAAAATATATTGTCTCAGCACATCCCAGTATATCACTAATCATTCAGGCATCTCCAAGGGAAATTTAACAGTGTAAAAGCAGTCTAATCATATTCACATTTAAAATTGCTAAATAGTCAGACTAATTAGAAGCTGTGAACTTTAAACCGTGATCAATATAATTTTTTGTGGAATGGAAAGAGAAATCTTATATTAGATGTCAGGTAATAATTAATCAAAGAGGTATTGATACACTTCAAAATATTTCCTAAATGTAGTACTTTAAATTTACTGATTGATTAGACTCAATATGTATGGCCAGTATCTACAAAGTCTGCAGAAACAATCTATTGAATATTGTTTAGTTTTTGTTGTGAATTTTAATAGTAAAGAATTGCTCCTTATAAGTAGAAATAATTTCAGAAATTCTAATTATTTTAGAATTAATTTCTGATTTTATAGATGAGAAAACTAAAGCCAAAAGCAGTAAGTAGTTTTCTCACAGGACAACATAATAAAAAATAAAGCCAGTTGGATGGTGTAATCCATATTGGATGGTGTAATCCATATCCTTAGAATTTCATGGAGATAGTTTTGTATTAGTGGGAGAAGTAAACTTCAGAGCCAGAGGAATCCCACTCAGTGAAATCAGTAGTTTATTTCACCTCTGTAGGAAGTTTTGATTTCATAGTCATCCTAGTCAGTTCCTACCTAATACTATTAATCTTTGTATATCTGTTTCTAAAAGAAAATCATTGGACAAGTTATTTATTCTTCTTTAGTAATATGTACTAGATGGAAGGAACATTTTCTGGCAAAAATAATAAAATACAAAAGTTAAGAATATTGTGTCATGCCAGTGTTTGCCTTGAGCACCTGTTATTAACAAAAAATGTTTCAGGGCTCACCATATGTATGTAGCAAATGCTTTTAAGTATTTCTTGTTCTCGGGATACAAGGTAATTTTAAGACATTCTGGGAAAACTGGAAAGCCGCCTGCAAAAGAATGAAACTAGATTGTTGTGTACCACCACACACCAAAATTAACTCAAAATAATTAAAGACCTGAATATAAGACTTGAAACAATAAAATGCATAGAAGAAAACATAGGAACTAAACTCAAGGACCTTGGACTTAAAGAGGATTTTATGAATTTGACCTCAAAGATGAGGGAAGTAAAAGCAAAAATAAACGAACAGAATTACATTAAACTAAAAAGCTTCTGCACAGCAAAAGAAACCCTCAACAAGGTAGAGACAAACATCTGGATGGGAAAATATATTTGCAAGCAACGCCCCTGATAAGGGCCTAATATCCAAAATATACAGAGAACTCATACAACTCAATAACAGCAACAACAACAAAAACAAACAAACAATCCAATCAAAAACTAAGCAGATATGAACTTCTCCCTAGAAGACATACAAATGGCCAAGAAATGTATGAAAAGATACTCAACATCGCTTATTTAGGGAAACGCAAAGCAAAACTGCAATGAGATACCATCTAACACCTGTTCGAATAGCTGTTATCAACAGAACAAGTAATAACAAATGTTGGAGAGGATGCAGAGAAAAAGGAACCTCATACACTGCTGGTGGGACCGCAAATTGGTACAGCCACTATGGAAAACAGTATGGAGGTTCCTGAAAAAACTAAGAATGGATCTTCCATACAATCTAGTAATGCCTCTACTGGATATTTACCCCAAAGACTTGAAAACCCATATCTGAAAAGATATTTGCACACCAATGTTTACAGCAGCATTATTCACTGTGGCCAAGACATGGCAGCAACTGAAGTGTCCTAAGATAGATGATTGGCTAAAGAAGCTGTGGTAAATATATACAGTGGAATATTACTCAGCCGTAGGAAGAGATGAAATACTGCCATTTGCGACAACATGGATGTACCTTGTGATAATCATGCTAAGCAAAATAACACAGACAGAAAAATGTTGAAAATCACATGATGGGATATAAACCTAAAAGCAACAAATGAGCCAGACAAACAAACAGATACTCATGGGCATGGACAATAGACTAGTGGTTACCAGAGAGGAGGAGGGAGTGGGGAGGAGGTAGTTAGACGGGGTAAAAGGGTTCAAATATGTGGTGACAGAAAGAAATCTAACTATGAGAGGTGAACACACAATGTAAATATATATATATATATATATATGCTTTACTGTTAAAATGTACAGCTGAAACTTATCGGATTTCGTTAAGCAGTGTTACCATAAAAATAATTATAAATAAAATAAAATAATAAAAAATAAAATAGAAAAGAAAGAAAAAACTACGACAACAAAAATCCTTGGGACTTGATGCATATAGCTCCGGTTGGAATCTGCCTTGTGTACTCAATCTCCCCACAGCTTGTAAAGTCAGTTAAATATAGTCAGCAAATAGGAAAAGAAGGGAAAGCTGGAGGCTTATTAGTGAAAAACACTTCAAAGTAATTTATTTTGACGCTTTTTAAAAGCTTCTTTGTAAATGCTCTTTAAATAGTAATTCTGTTTCCTTGAATCCACATAAGAGCAGAAAATAGACTGGATTCAGGAGAACTGGCGTGGGAATATTTTCAGCTCTTTTAACTGCTTGTGTTGGGACAGCTGCTCTCCTCTGCACTGCACAGTTTTTTTTAATGAACCTAAATTCAAGTGACTGAAAAAGCCATTCTGTGATACACACCTTATGTGCACGTTCATTGTGTGTGCCTGTTCATCAAAGTTTTGTGGTGGTTATACTGTTCACCTCTTAGGTTTCCTAATGAAGGAAACACATAAATGACCCAATATTTGGTAGCAATTGAGTTAGTAAATAAAAAGGTAATATACTTTGTTGTTCTTGCATCCATTTTAATGAAGTTAACTAAACTGATTATCTCTTCAAACCAAACCACTAGCTCTTCAATGATTTTCCCCAATTATTAAGAAAATAATCATCTATTTTTTTCTTGTTAGTTAATAATTACTCTGATAGAAAGCCTGTAACCTCCTTAAATTGTCTGAGGCAACCTTGGACAAGCAAAAGCACTGTATTGTTTTTGTGTTTTAATCTTCCCATATTGGCAAGGTTTTGGTTTCCTCACTAGTGAAGTAATTAGGTTTAATTGGTCTCTAAGGCCCTCTCCAAGTCTAATTTTATGATTCATAACTGTTTCAATGGTGCTTTGGAAGCCCAGTGCACCAGCAGTATCTTAGGTGTTGCATCTGAGGGGTTCCAGTATAATCCACATCAGCAATTTCTTACGCTCTTTTTTACCGAATTTCTGCACATTTGTGAGTGTTGCTCCTGAGGACTTCCTCAGCTTTGGGCTTTCCATGAAGCACAGTTCCCGAAACTCTTTCTCTTTAACAAAACTAATGCAGCACACCAGAGTTTGACAATAGGTCTTTGAGAAACCCTACTCTCGTCTACCAACTTCGTAGATGTGAACACAGACCCAGATACCAGAGGATGCTTTTAAGTCTCGTATTTATACTCTACTGCCCTACTTATGACTTCAACGTGCATGTTGAGTCACTGAATAGATCTCTTAACTGGAGGTTTTCACACTACAAATCAGAATTTACCACACTCAGCTTAGTCACACCAGGATTTAATTTATTTTGGATCAGCCCTTTTAGCAAGGAACTTAAGATTTTACTGCTTTCAAAATCCTTTTGAAACGTTATTTACCCTGTTGCTCACTCAACATCTGAGAAAAATGTGAAAGCGCTTCCAAGAATAGTAAAAACGTGTTTCAAAACATTGGACTGAAACAGGGAACTTAGTTCTATGGTATGGTATGAGAATGTCTAATATACAACAACCTTTATAGAGGCTTTTTCACAGGATTCTTTTAAATAGGAGAATACTCTTAACATATTTCAAATATGAGTCAATATATAAATATTTTTTTAAGACATCTTGTCAGCAACACATCTATTTCATTATGCATAAAATGTAACCACTTTTAGTTTCTAAGTTGCTGAATTATCTAGTATGCTCAGGGGAATTTCTTTAAAGCATTTATTTATTAGGCGTGGGTACTCTTATGTTTTTAAGACTCTTATAGAAAAGTTCTGTATTTTGTAGGATAATCTGCTTTGTAAGCATCTCATTAAGAATTGAATTTCTGTGAAAAGTACGATTGTTGCTGTTCTCATTTGATAGATGGTGATGGCATGTATATATGTGGGAGGGGAGGGATAAATTGATAAATATTGGGGACTCCAGAGTGATGCAGAGGTTTCCAGTATCATAATACCAGATTAGAGAATTAATTCTAGAGTTTCAGAGTTATAGCAATCTTATGTCCAGGTCTTTCCTCCTCCTTTTGGAATATTATAAAAATATATTTTTTATGATACTTTTAGACTAAGTCACTAGAAAATTTAGGTTCAGAATCTCATGCATCTCTGCCGGTCTAGCAATCAGTGTTACGTACCACTGAAATTAGGGACTCTCGGCATGTGTGTGTGAGATTGGTTTTCTAATCTTGGTAGAGTCTGCTGTATCAGAGGTTTAAACATTTTAAGCATCCTTAGTAAACTCTTGAGAAACTAAACTAAAATGCAGATCTATTCATATTTCTGTTATTATACTCCTAATTGGAAATTGAGGATTCTTGCCTTGGTCCTAGTGGCCCTTTCAGACTCTGTGCTTGGCCTCATCTCTACCCTTACCCTGCTGTGCTCTCCCAGGACCCTCACTCTAGCAACATCTAGGCACTTGTAGCTGACTGGATTGGCCAGCTGACATTTTCATGAGTCAGTCCCTTTTACTGAACAGTCCATCTTCCATTCTTCTCCTCTTGCAAGTTTCTACTTCTCTTTTCTTACCCACTTCAAGTTGCTGCCTTTTCTGTGGAGCTTTTCCTAACATTTCTAGGTGTGTTGTTGTGTCCCCTGCTAGGGCTATACTTTGTCCCTGGTTCTGCTGTTGCACCATTGCTACACTGAGGATGCAGCAGGCATAGAGATGGGAAGGTTTGAAGTCACATAGTTTGATATATTGTTTATATTTTTAATTTTCTGTATATTAGGATGTTTCGACATCTTAAGAATCTTTCTGGTTTTAGAGAGACTGCCCCTTCTCGCGGCCAACCAACTCTTAGAAATAGTAAAGGGCCCAATTGGGAGCATATCTTTGATATAAAACTAACTGATCCAGAACCAGACCTCTTCTATATGGCCTTGTACACCCAGAAGACAATATGCCTTTGCCTTAATCATCCCTGTGCCAGGTACCAGGCATCTGGAGACCACTTCTATAATTTAGAGCCTACTGAAGTTATTCAAACTAGCCAAACCTAACCTGCTCTGCCCTTTCTTATGTTTCTATGGGTACCTCAATAAAGGCTCTAGCCTTTGCTTTCCTCTTGCTCCTGCTTTTTGCCTCCTGACCACCCTGAGGCTTCCCCATATGGCTCTGCACAGTGTGCTGTGCTTCCTATTCCTAGGACCCGAGAGTATTAATACATTTTTTTTCTGAGCTTCTGTGGCCACACTGAACTGACCATTACATAAAAGATTACAAAAGAGCTGATTCCGCCCCACCTCAGTTTTATCGAAATATAATTGACATACAGCACTGAACAGATTTAAGATGTATAGCATAATGACTTGACTTATATATATAGTGAAATGACTATTATCTATTATAAGTTTAGTTAACATCCATCATCTCATATAGATACCAAAAAAAGAATGTTTTTTTCCTTGTGATGAGAACTCTTGGGATGTACTTTCTTAACAACTTTCACAGAGACCATATAGCAGTGTTAACTATGGTCATCATGTTGCACGTTACAGCCCTAATTCCTCTTTTTATTTTATAACTGGAAATTTGTATCTTTCTGCCACTTTCATCCAGTTCTCTACCACACTCCCCATTCCCCTCCCTCTAGTAACCATAAGTATAATCTCTTTTTCTGTATTTTTTTTTTCAAAGCCCACATATAAGTGAAATTCTAAAGCATTTGTTTTTATCTGACTTATTTCACTTAGCATGATGCCCTCAAGGGCCATCCATATTATATATGGAAAGTTTCCTCTTTTTTATAGCCGATTAATATTCTAGTGTGTGTGTGTATCTCTGTGCATATCATACCTTCTTTATCTATGCATTCATCAGTAGGCACTTAGATTGTTTTCAGGTCTTGACTATAGTAAATAACGCAGCTATGAACAGCGGGGTGCAGATATCCCTTCAACATACTCAAAATGTCTGATTTTGGGTGTACACTGTTCTTCTTTCTAGCTGTGTCACCTGATCTCAGCTCCTCAAGATTTCGCTTCCTCATCCTTAAAACTGGGATAACAATCAGACCTTGTTGATAGGGTTATTCAGAAGGCTCATGCTTATAGAATACTTCTACTAATTCTGTCCTGTGGTAAATATTGTCTGTTATTTTTGTTATTACTGTAATTATTACATATATTGATTGATACAACTCTCTCATTTACCACATTTTCATTTCTTGAAGAGCAAAACTTGTCTCTGTAACCCTCTATCTAGAATACCAATAAGTATTTGACACATAGGTGAATGAAAAAATACATATGGCAGGGAAGATTGGAGCCAACGTATGAAATGCCCATATTAAAAACATTTATTTGGTTAGGCTTTTGGGAATGGAGGCGTTAGTTAATTGGGAGTTTTGAGTTCTTTACTAGAAAGTTTAGTTTTAATCAGATGGTCCAGTGGTTTCTAACTGTGTTTTGAAGAGGCCCAAGTGTCGTGGAGATGCATCAAGGTTTGCTAAGGGGTTGGGGGTTGGGGTATGACACAGAGGGGAGTGAGAGGCCAAGTGCATGGGAGGGACTCTCACTTCTCCCAAATCCTTCCACAGCTACCCCCGCCCTCGAGGCAGACTGTTCTGTGGTGATCCCTTTCATGTGTCAGATGATTGCTTATATTTCACTGGAAAAGAAGTTTAGTTATATTAGTAGCACAGCCCATTTACTCTGGTGTGCTGGGTGTATGATGGCTTAGATACTAGAGGCAGGATGACCAAAGCAGTGCTCAAATGATGTGGATAGAAGGTGATGGCAGCTGCAAATCTGAGAAGCACCCTGGGGAGCTCACAAGGTACTATAGAGTCTGTGGTGCTCTTCAGTTGGCAATATGGCAGAGAAGAGCCCATTTGTATCTTCATGTTTCAAGATAAGGAGGCCAAACTGATTGATGAGATGGTTTTTGATATATAAGTTGCAGACAGGGCATTGACATGTCTCCTGGAGTTTAGTATTTGTGAGATTAGAAACCCAAGGACATTGAATTTTATTTTACTGAGCAATTATGTGCTGCATGCTAACTACCAGCAGACAATGTGATTGGTCATGTGAGCATGATGAATGTGTGGATCATGATGAGCAAAGTGGTTGTGGTCCTGTTTTCATGGATCCTAAAGTCAGTGGGGAAGGCACATAATCCATTGTCACTGACACATAATGAGACACGTGACAATAGCTGTGAAGGAGAGAACTGTGTTTTGTTTCTGGCGAGGTTGTGGATCTGACTTAGGGTGGAGCAAATCAGGAAGGAGTTTCTGAAGAAATGATTGTTAAACTGACATGTAGAATTAAGGGAGTAATACTAAGTGGACATATGAAGGACAAAAGTCGTCAGGAGAATTGAGGAAGAGGGAGCAGCCTGTGTGAAGCTAAGAAAGGACAGATTATAGAGCCCAAAGAAGGTCAGTGTGGCCTGCAGGCGGAGCACTGGGAGGAAGGACTGGGTTAGCCTTGAACCATGTAGTTCCTGACAGCTAACTATAAATGCAAGGAGTGGAAACTCTTTCCTCTGAACTCCGCCCTTCCCACCACCCTTGCCCTGTCTGACCTTTGGTTTGCCACTCTCATTCTTTTGGGCCTTGTATTAGTTTGCTAGTGCTGCCATAACAGAGTACCACAGACTGGGTAGATTAAACAGAAATTAATTTTCTCGCAGTTTTGGATGCTAGAAGTTTGATCAGGGTGTCAGCAGGGTTGGTTTCTTTAGGGGCCTTGAGGAGAATCTGCTCCAGGCCTCTAACCTTACTTTTGGTGAAAAAAAAATTTTTGAGGAGGGGAGAGGAGCAGTATTTGGTGAACCTTGGCTGGTGTAAGTAAGCATCACTCCAATGTCTGCATTCATCTTCACATGATGTTCTTCCTATGTGTGTCCAAATTTCCTCTTTTTTATAAGGACACCAGTCACATAGGATTAGGGCCCACTCTACTCTAGTATGCCCTCATCTTAACTAATTTCATCTACAATGACCCTATTTCCAAATAAGGTCACATTTTGAGGTATATGGGTTAGGACTTCAATATATAAATTTTCAGGGGGACACAATTCAACCCATAACATTTTTAGCCTGATATTATGTTTTTAGAAAATAGCCCTTTCAAATATGAACATGAATTTTCTCTCTTTTTTGTCTTAAGGCCTAGAAATGGAAACATAAAATTGAAACGGGCTTGTAGTAAATGTGCAGTAAAATTTAGATAATAAGGTCCTTGTTCAAGTGCCACAATTTACCTCCACCTTATAAGAAAATACAAGTGCTCATTGTTGGCCATTAACCTATTAGACAGTTGCTGCCAAATGGATATTATTCGCCTGAAACCAGTGGGATCCAAATTTATGCTATAGGAGGGTAGGGGGAGAGAAGGAAAAGGAAGAAGGACACAGAGGCAGAGGCAGAGAATGTAACCCAAACTAAACCCAGACATCCTGGCATGGAATTAGTGTTTGCACAATGCGCCAAATAGACACTTGAAGACTGTGGTGCCATAGTGTGTGGCTGCTGGGCCACGACTGTAGCTGTTGGTAGGTAATCGTCAGATGTCCTGTGTATGGAAGGTGGCTTCCAGCCACCTGGTCATCCTTCCTTTCCATTCTGTGGTTTCCTAAGACTAGGGACCTATTGGCAGTTCAAACAAACAGTTTTTAGGTGATGGTAATTTTTCTCTCCTTTCTCTGTATTCCTGCCTGCTCAGAGTTTCTATTCAACTACAGGTCACTGTTAATTTTATGAAGGTGAAATTTATCTGGTAGATTCCCACCTGTAGGCATATAAGCTGGCAACTGTTTTTGTGTGTTAGTGTCTGTGCTGCACGTTATTAAATATTTTGAATTTCACCCATATGTATGTGGGTGTGATAAGCAGGTCTCTGACCCATTTGGAGCATGGAATTAGAGTTGGAGGAAGCTTGTTGGTTTTCTGGACTAACTTCCTACCCAGTGTGGATTTTTTTCCTCCTACCGCAGTATAACAACTGATTCTACACTCTCCCTAAGAGTATCTAAATTGACTAGAAACTTCTTACTGCAAAAGATCATGGAAGGCTTCATGTTGGGCCAACCCTACCCCCTTTTAGTATTTTTTTGTTTTTTATTGACTCCTTTGTAGTTAATTTTTTCTGTTTTTTGTTTGTTTGTTTGCCCTTCAGTTACTTGAAAGTACTGCTATTTTGTCCCCCCTTTGAATATTGTTCCCTGGGAACAACACTTCTTTCATTCTTTTATGCCACTTCTTGTCACCCTCCAAAGCCACTTTAGCTTGTCAGTGTCCCTCAGAAGACTTGAAACACCTTCTAGAGGTTGTGGTTTCATCAGGGTAGAGTGCAATAGAATCTACTAATTGTTAATGGGATGGTTAGCTCAGTTGGTTACATGTTGTATTTCCCAAAGCAGTGTGTTCTGCCACTTTGAAGTCAGCTGGAATCCAGGTTCATAGTGCCTTAGGTCACCTCACCCCAAATGGTTAACTTCTTGCAACACTTCTCAAAAAACTCTATGATTCTGTATTGGTTGAATATAGTTCATATCTTTTTGCCTGAATTAAATGCCTTCCATAATGTGTCTTAGGTCGGGATTTCCCAGACTTTGTTAGTGGAGTACTAGGTCTGCCATTGTTAACAGTGTTTTACCATTAGCCCTACCCCTCAGAGGGAGTGAGGATTCTGCCATTAAATAAATTGGGAAAACTTCTTTCTAGATACCCCTCATGCTGATTCACAAGATATATTTGTATGCTGATGTTTTTGAGAGGTCTTTAGATATGTATTAGTTTCCTCGGGCTGCTATAACAAATTTGTCACAAACTGAATGACTTAAACAACAGATTTATTCTCCCCCAGTTCTGAAGGCTAAGTGTTTTCGGGGTGGTACTCTCTCTAGAGGCTCTAGGGGAGAATTCATTCTTTGCTCTTCCAGCTTCTGGTGGCTGCTGGCATCCCTTGACTTGTGGCGGTATCACTACAGTCTGTTTCTTTGGTCACATGGTCTTATCCTAGTCTGTGTGTTTTCTATCTATGTGAAATCTCTCTGTGCTTCCCTCTTAAAAGGACACTTGTGATCGAAATTAAGGGCCCATCCAGATAATGCAGAATAATCTCCCTATCTCAAGATGCTTATCTTAATCACATCTGCAAAGACTGTATTTTGATATAAGATCCCAGAGTTGGTAGTCCATCTCATCATTGTTTCACTACTGATCATCAATCCCCACCTCTCTCCCTCTCTTCATTAAATTTGTATGTTTTCTGGCTACATTCCTGGTACTGTGGTAGATAAAGAGGATTAAAGAAAGACACAAGTCTTCACAAAATGTATCCATTCTTTTGGCATCTATTCCTGCTATATTTCTAGGTGTATTTTCCATTCCAGTGATTAGGATGTGGCTATGACCTTGGAGGACCATTATTTAGCCTATCACAGTAACTAAACAGCTGATCATCTTTTGTCCATTCATGACCAAGTAGCACTTAGCTCACACCTCTCACATACATTCCTCCTCGCCCCAGATTGCTTTTCCTTTTCACCTACATTGCAGGGTTGCCCACCCCCCGGGCTGTGGACTGGTCAGTGGCCTGTTAGGAGCCAGTCCACACAGCAGGAGATGAGCAGTGTGCCAGCAAATGAAGCTTCATCTATATTTGCAGCTGCTCCCCAGCACTAGCATCACCGTCACCGCCTCAGCCCCACCTCAAAAAGGCTGGGGGCCACTGATCTACAACACTTATCTTAAAGCTCAAGTCTCTCTTCTTTCACAATTACTTCTTATCAGTCTTGGCTCCATATTTTTAATTGGGAAGTAGTTTGGTTTATATTTTTTAACACACTTTGCACCTCTTGTGTCATTTCTCATTAAACTCTGTGCGATTGTTGATCTTTGGACATTGAGATAGTGGGCAAGAGTCTCTGGAGTAAGACTGATTAATAGCTTTGTGACTTTGGGTCAATCATTGTGATAGGAGGATAATTCGACTAAATACTTTAAAGGACTGTTGTGAAAAATACATAAGTTAATAAGTGTAAACTGCTGAGAACACAGCCTGTGACTGTACTGTCCAAAACTGTAGCCATAAGCTATATGTAGCTATTGAACAATTAAGATGTGGCTGTCACAACTGAGGAATGGAATTTTTGGGAGGGGGAAGAAGGGAAAGTAGATTAGGATAAAAGGGGTTAAATATATGGTGACGGAAAGAAATTTAACTTTGGGTGGTGAACACACAATGCAATATACATATGACATATTATTGGATTGTACACTTGAAGCATATAATTTTGTTAACCAATGTCATCCCAATAAATTTAACAACAAAAAAACAAGCCATATAAAATATATTTCTGTCAAGCATAATATTCTTTTGATAGAACTACATTTCACTTTAACTGATGTATTTCACACAGTTCTTGTTGGTGTCAACTAATTTATTCACTTTGAATGTTTTTTCTTTGTTCTAACAGTATAGTGTGTTTATTTGAATATTTTACACAGGGAGCATAACTTACAATGATACATGTTTATTGTATTAAATCAAAATGTTTATAATTTTAATTAAAATATAATTCTTTTTCTAGTTAAAAATACAGGCCAGTTTAAAAAAATTAAAACAAAGGCACTTTACTACTGCAGAATTGAATTCAGATGCAGAAGCTACTACTATGATCAGAATAGTGAAGATGAAAAAAGAAGCTGGGAAATATGACTACTGGCATTTGTAATTTTCTATGCCACAGCAAGACAGAAAAGCAAAGCTGTTTGTCGAGCAAAAATTAAAGAAAATAAAGTGTGTAATATTAAAAGTTATTTTCAAACAAATCCATAGTGGATTTGATAAGGAATTTTCTTTCTAAGGTCAAAAAGAAATTAACCCATTTGGTTGCCCAAAATCTGAATTAAATATCCAACAAATTTAAAATTTTTAACAGGATGTGAACTTGTAACTTTGGCCACCCTTAAAATGGCTTGGATTAATACACAAAAGAGGAAACCATTTTTATATGTGGAGATGGTAAAATAAATCATTTTAGTTGCCAAAGTTTTATTAGAAAATTATGAGAAAACACAAAAATATATTTTACAAAAACTCAGACTCATAATTGCCTATAGTAAATTTGCCTGTAGTAAAAAGGTTTTAAATTTCTGGCCCAAAATACCAAATTTTTA
Organism: Pteropus vampyrus; assembly: GCF_000151845.1. Lineage (NCBI taxonomy): Eukaryota > Metazoa > Chordata > Mammalia > Chiroptera > Pteropodidae > Pteropus > Pteropus vampyrus. The sequence continues at coordinate 2,069,135 of NW_011889290.1, read as the reverse complement.
GCATAGATATTTTTGGATGTCTTACATATGATGGATATGAAAAAATTAATTTCTATCACAACAAATAGTACCAGCTATGTTAGGTCAAATATCCACATTTATTAGAATTTGAAAATGAGAGTAGATTTCTCTTATTGCTTTATTCTATTATATTCTGACACAAACTGTGAAAAGCATCATAGACCTTAGTTAAAATTGTTCAATGTACACATGAAAATCTATGAATCATTGCCAGTTTACATACCTGTTAAAGGAAATAGAAGACAATGAAGGCAGTGATCTTATGCTGTTAGCCAGCACTCATTGATAGAGTCATGGATGAGTCTTAGAAAATTTTCTGTAATATTTCCTCCAATATAAGATTTTCTACTTTGAAACAAAATGCTTATGAAACTGCATATAAGGGGGGACTACTGTACATGCACACAAAAGATCATTTTTTTAGTATACTTGAGTTATTTTAAGCAGTTATTCTTAATAGTGGATTATTGCAAAAGTAATTAATACTGATTTAAAAAGCTATTTTGCACTAAACTGTATGTTTTTACATACACTTATTAGTTAATTGTAAAGCTTTAAAAACTCTGGCATCTTGTTTTGATAGAAACATTTTTATTGTGACAAGGAGAAGTATTGTGGAAATAATACTGTAGTTAAGATTAGACAAATTGGTTTCATATTCAGCCAAGTTATCTAACTACCTCTATGACCTTGAACAGAGGATTTAGCTTTTTCAACTTCAATTTTCTAATCTGGAAGAATAGGGATAATATCAGCTACTTCACCAGGATGTTGTGAGATAGAAATGGGAAAAATATTTTAGAGTACTTAGCAGGCATAAGGAATTATAGAAATGTAAGATATTATTATTTTGGTAGAAATAATAGTATATACTTTGAAGAACATATGTGCTATAATGTAAGGTTATGTCTATTGAAAGGTAATACCCTATCTGAATTTTAAGCCTAGTGTTTTGATAGAAAAAAATAGTTTAATTTTTCTAATTCTGTTATCTAAATCTGAAAAAGTGTAGCCGAACATCTCAAATAAGTCATAAATATTAGGAGAGAATAGCTGGGAAACAAAGCAGTAGTTAGAAATTTAAATATTATAACATTAGATCAAAGGTGGATGTGATCAGGTTAGATTGAATTAGAGACACTTGATTATCACTCCAAGACCCTGGCAAGGCTGGAAGTTTGGAGCTTGGTGCTACTGTGACCAAGATGGGAAGTTGTGTACAATTCCTGTTAGAATAGGCATTGTTTTTCACCAGAGAATATCCATCTCCTCACCCCCAGGTCCCCTAATCACCCCCCGCCCACCACCACTGCATACACACTCCCCACCTCTGTCTGCCCAAACTCTAGTCTTCAATGGAGTGTAATTTTGACAGTGTTTTCTATCAGTCCTTTTAAGTGAAGATTTTAAAAAGTATACAGTTGAATAACAGCTAAGCCCCATTGCTATTTGTGAAAGAAAGAAAAATGACAAAATAAAAACAACTTAAACCACAAGCCCTATAGAAGTTCGAACTGTCATTTGAGTATCTCACAAACAATTCCTTTCACCATCTCTGTTTCTGTGTTAGGACTGAGCTATCTAGAAATGAGCCTGGATTTTAAGTCCTAGAAGGCAGTGGCACTGAAGAGAGCTGCAAGTATGATGGAGGCATATATTTTTAAATATGTGATTTTCCCCCCCTAAAATGGTTTTTGAAACCTTCTCTTAGTGGCAGAACCCTAACAGACAATATATAGAACAACCTAACAAATACAGAGATTTCCTAGTCCACAAAATTGAGTTTTACCAGCTGAACCTACTCCCAGACTCCACACCTCAGTGAAATCTACGTTGTTTATACCTGTTAGGAACTCTATAATCATTCCTGCAACATTTCATTCTTTATCTGTCCTTGGGCTCTGAATGTTAGTTAGTTTTATTAGTTTTATGGTATGCAACTTTCTGGGTGGATGCTTACACATTTCTTCATTTACATTCATGTACATATGCTTCATCTATCTTTCAATGATTGTAAGTTATGCAAATCACAGTTCTTATTTTGAATCTTCAGTGATTTACAGGGAGCTGGTAGATGACATTTCTGTCATAGCATTCACTTATTTTTAGAACATTCTTAACTGAATTGTGCTAATTAATTATGTCCCTGAAAGAAATTGGCGTAAAAAGAGCAAGAATATTTATAAATAGTTAAACTCTATATATCACCAAGAGTGACATTTTAGAAGCAACCTATTAAATGAATGTACAATAAAATGGTGAAAGATATAGTCATCAATTTTTTTTATTTTTATGGCCTTTTAAAAACAAAAAGATGTTTGTTTTTGTCTTCCTGAATCAGGACACAAATTATAAAAAGAAATGTACAAGGAAATGTTAATAAATCAGATAAATAGTAAAATTTCATAATTCTCTTCAGTACTGTTTTTTTCTTCCAAATTGAAGGTTTTTTTTTTTTTTTTTAAATTAATCTTGGCCTTGAACACCGGACAAAATGCAGTTCTGTTTTAGTTTGAGTACCTGCAAAAAATCATTTCCTCTATAAATCACTTGGATGATTAGAACTACATAAGCATGTACTTTGCAAAGAAACAGCCTTTAATTGTATGGCCTTTCACTTTGAGAGATAATGAGAAAGGGAAAAGGAAAGGGAGAGGAACTCTTTAAAATTTGTACAATTTTAATTTATATGTGCATATATATATGCACACATATATTTACTACAAAGAAATTATTTAAAATTTAAAAAAAAATCAATTACAGTTTACATACAATATTGTATTAGTTTCAGGTGTACAGCAGAATGATTAGACATTTATGTAACTTACTAAGTGATCATCCAGATAAGTCTAGTACCCATCTGACACCATATATAGTTATTACAGTATTATTGGCTATATTCCCTTTGTTGTACTTTACAGCTCTTTGACTGTTTTTATAACTGGCAATTTGTATGTCTTAATCCCTTTCCAACTCCCCTCCCCTCTGGCAACCATCAAAATGTGCTCTGTATCTATGAGTTTGTTTGTTCGTTTGTTTTTTAGATCCACATGTAAATGAAATCATATGGCATTTGTCCTCTCTGACTTATTTCACTTAACATAATACCCTTTAGGTCCATTTATATAGTCGCAAATGGCAAGATTTCATTCTCTTTTATGCCTGAGTAATATTCCATTGTATACATGTGCTACCATGTCTTTATCCATTTGTCTATTGATGTATACTTTGGTTGCTTCCACACCTTGGCTATTGTAAATAATGCTGCAGTGAACATAGGGGTGCATATGTCTTTTTGAATTAGTGTTTTGTATTTCTTTGGTTAAATACGCAGAAGTGGGATTGCTTAGTCATGTGGTGGTTCTATTTTTAATTCTTTGAGAACCTCCATATAATTTTCCATAGCAGCTGCACCAATTTGCAATTCTGCCAACAGTGCATGAGGGTTCCTTTTCTCCACATCCTTGCCAACACTTATTTTTTGTTGTTTTATTGATATTCCAATTTCTGACAGGTGTGATTTTAATTTGCATCTCCGTGATGATTAGTGATGCTGAGCATCTTTTCATATTTCTGTTAGTCATCTGTATGTCTTATTTGGAGAAATGTCTATTCACTTTGCTTATTTTTTAAATTGGATTGTTTGTTTTTTTGACTTTAAGTTATATGAGTTCCTTGTATATTTTGGATGTTAACACCTCATCAGATGTGTCATTGGCAAATATCTTCTCCCACTCAGTAGGTTATCTTTTCCATTGTTGCGCAAAAATTCTTTAGTTTCATATCCTATTTGTTTCTTTTTTCTCCCTTGCCCTAGTAGACATATCCAAAAAAATATTACTAAAAGCAATGTCAAAGAAGTACCTCCCTATGTTTTCTTCTAGAAGAATAAAACTATGTTTTCTTTAATTGTTTTGGGTCTTACATTTAAGTCTTTAATCCATTTTGAATTTATTTTTGTATTTGATATAAGAAAGTGATCCAATTTCAGTCTTTTGTATGTGTCTGTCTAGTTTTCCCAACACCATTTATTGAATGGACTGTCTTTATCCCATTGTATATTTTGCCTCATTTTTCATAGATTCATTGATCATATAGATGTGGGTTTATTTCTGGTTTCCCTATTCTGTTCCATTGATGTACATGTCTGTTTTTATGCCAACACCATGCTGTTTTGATTACTATATACTTGTAGTATAGTTTGATATCAGGTAGCATGATAACTCCAGCTTCGTTCTGCTTTTTCAAGATTACTTTGGTTATTTGGGGGCTTTGTGGTTCCATATACATTTTAGGATTATTTGTTCTAGTTCTATGAAAAATGCCATTGATATTTTGATAGGAATTGCATTGACTTTTGATAGGAATTGCATATTGCTTTAGGTAACATGAACCTTTTAACGATGTTAATTCTTCCTATGCATGAGCATGGTATACGCTTCCATCTATTTGTATTTTCTTCAGTTTCTTTCTTCAGTGTCTTATAGTTTTCCAAGTACAGGTCTTTATCTTCTTGGTTAAATTTATTCTTAGGTATTTTATGTATTTTTTTGATACAATTATAGATGGGATTGTTTTCTTAATTTCCTTTTCTCATTGTTTGTTACTGGTCTATACAAATGTAGCCAATTTCTTAATATTAATTTTGTGTCCTGCTACTTTACTGAATTCATTTTTCAATTCTAATAAATTTTTGGTGGAGCCAAGAAATTATTTTTAAGCATGAAGTTTACCAGTAATTTATTATTAACTTCCCTATTGATCTTTACATATCTTTGTCAGTGTATTTGTAGCCCTGAGTTTAAAAACTTTCAGTTAGAATATTGTTCTAAACTTGAACGGAGTTATTCACACTAGTACTGAACTGGCCAGTTAGGCAAGTCTTTTAAAGGTTTTTGAAAGAAATATTCATTTTGTATTTCCCCTGTTTTTTTTCCCCACCTTGATTTCATGCTCAAGTGTGGTGATTTATGTATCCAAGTCACCGTGCCATCCAGTATAAAAAGGATCTGTATGGTAGTATTTTATAACTTTTCTTTTATGCATACAGCCTTGCTACCCTCTCTCCATGACTTGTGTATCAGTTGGTTTTCTCTCATAGCAGAATGTTTGGATTACAGGTTATCTGTACAGGTTACCTGGTTAATATTCTCATCCTGTCCCCCTGTGGGTTGGCTGATGCACGTGAAATGTGGGGGCTCCATCCTGTGCTGAAGTATAATCCTATCTAGGCCAGCAAATGCCTAGGTTCCCAGATACTTCTCAGAGGGATAGGGCAGGGACTAAATCTCTTCCTTCCTGTCCTCTATTCTATAAGACCTATATCCCAAGTGACTGTTTCATGTTCATTAATCTGGGATACTTTGCATTGTTAATAAATTCTATAAAGACCAAAATTTATGTTAAATTACTGTAGGCCTATCATTATAGAGTGATTGATCTCATTAGTGAAGCAAATTGCCATATAAATAATTCATTACAAATATACACAGTTCCAATCTTTGCTCTGGCTACTGAGATCTTGGGTAGTTACTTAGTCTCAATTTACCTCACTTTGCTCATTTGTAAAATGGAAATACTAATAGTGCCAACTATGTAGAGTGAAGACTTAAAAGTTAGTGTAAAGCATTTAGAGCATGCCTGTTATATACTTAATGCTATGTAGGAGCTTACTATTATTATTACTATTATTACCATCATTTGTAGTAATAGTAGTTTCTTCTAAAGGATAAAAACTTCAGCATGCCAAGAATGGGAGAGTATGAGAGAGAAAAGCACAAGAGGGTCAAACTAAAGGAGCTTACATTTAAAAAAGGAAAGATAATCAGTGGGATACAGTATTCTTTGGGCATACTTTTATTCATGTGGAGTCGTAGTTTTATATTATGTATACCTAGCACACATGTAGGCTGTTAATAAATGCCTTTGGATTTGCTTTGAGACTTTTAAAAACATTTTTTGGAACTATGTTTGGAATATCTCCTGTGTGTTGGCTTCCTTCTGATCATGTAATTAGAATTACCTTTCTATACTTTATTAATAACTGTTTCCTTTCCTTCCCCTTATTTTATCTTTTAATCTCATTTTCCTTATAACATTTGCCTAAGCTACAGAAATTTATTTTTGTGGAAATTAATGATATTACAAATGCTGGGTTGTGCAAATATGCCTGGAGTCAGATTTTGGTGTTTGCATTTTTCCTTGCTCATTAAACTAAGAGTTTACAATAATTATTTGCAATTTGATGGGAATGTGCATTTTAAGCCAGGTCGTTGTGGGAATTCTACCACTGAAAATCTGCTAACCTGTCTCAAATAGTTTTTGAATGGCTTTTATTGGAGATAAAAATTAGTCAATTTTATATATGTTCTATATGCACATAAGAGCAAATCAATTGGCAAAATACATTAAAATATATTAAAAACATGAGATAAGAATAAATAATTCCCAGAAGAAACAGACTATGTGGTTACAAACAAATAGAAAACTCGTCGGTCTTAATACTAATCCAAAAATGAAAAGAAAAACAGGTCACTTTTTAACCTATCAAACTGGGAAAAAAATGTTTTCTAAAAATTAACCTTGTAGGTCACTTCTTTCCTCTATGATTTTTTTTCACATGTAAATCTTTTTGAAACATTTACCATGGACATAAAACTTAACATTACAATCTTTTGAAATTGAGCGTGTTTTGTGGGAAAGAATTCAAGGTGCTGTTAGACCAATATGTAGGATGACTGGAGGTATCTGGCCTCTTTCTAAAATATTGCTTTTAACTTTTCAGCTCATCACGATTTACTGGAAGGTCTTGTGTTTGGCAGCAGAGCCATTGTCACTTCTTGATGTGTGTAAAGAACTAATAAGCACCTGCTTACAGGCTCTTGGCCTAGCAGACAGTTAGAGGGGAGGAGTAGTTATAGAAAGAGTATCTTAGCTGCTGGGCACAATCAATTCTTTATTATTTAGAGTTTGTTGATCACATTTCTGGATTCCTGTGTTCCTCTCTGCCAGGATCAAAGGATGTGAAAGTCAGTTCTTTGGCAACTGCAGCTCTTATGGGGAAATAATTTTCAACATTTAAAGACTACAGGAGATGTGAGTTTTGAATATTGATGGTGTTCTTGTTTATTGTCTACCAGTCAATCAGTTAATTATCTCTCTACTGGTAATTGTTGGTTATATTCTTGTTTTTTACTCTAGTAATGCATCAGTGTGTTTTACTTGGTTTTCAACTGTAGACATTAATCCAGTCTCTTTATTTTTTAGTGAAAAATTCTGAGGTCTGGGAGTCCGGAGATCTGTGTTTTTTGTTTGTTTGTTTGTTTGTTTGTTTTTTCCTGCATGCAGGTTTGTGCTACTTTCTGACTGTGACTGTACACTAAACGTTTAACTGTTTTGAATCTCAGTTACCTGATATGTAAAATGAGAGAGTTGGATTAATTAATCTCTATGGTCTTTTGAATTCTGTGAGTCTGACAAATTTTATCTGGTGATTTGTGTTACAAACATGAGCCAGGTTAAAATCCTTTTCAAATATATTCTGCCTCTGGGTTCTTCACACTACAGTGGTTAATCTTCCCATTGGAAGTTTTCATTCTAATTCAAAATAGCATTCTCTGTTAATTATTGAGGTGTTTGTATTCTGTTATTGGAGATATAGATTACTTTCATAACTGTAATTGTGATTAGCCTGAAAGATGCTTTTTTTTTAGAATAATTAGAATACATAGAGTTAAAGAGCTTGAAAGGCGGTATAAATTAGTGCTTTCTCTTCTTACAGGAATATTCTATTTCCTGATGCTTGAGATGGTCTAAACAAAGAAATTCATTTTATTAGTGGCATGATTTCTTTTGCCCAATACTACTTATCTTATTCCGTTCAAAGAAGCTGCCAAAAGGTGCTTAGACAGAAACATACAGTATGATTTAGCATGTAGTTCAGAGGGACCCTGTTCTCAAATCGTATATGAGAAAGTATCCTGTTCATTTTGTCCTTCTGGGCTATAAGTGAATCCTGTTTGAACAGAGAAGAGAAATGTTAGTCTCTCTTCTCTGTGGGAGGGTAAGCTGCTTGGCATGCACATGTGTTTGGACCTGGAGTGGAAACGAGTGTCAGTCAGTGCTTATTTCAGCCTTCTATGGCCATTGGGAGATGGAGGAAACTTTCTGTGTCTCCTTTAGTTTTTTATAGATGTGAAATTTTAGGTAGTTTTCATACTACAACCAAGATATAATTCAATTAATTTCTGGAATTGCTCTTAATTTTTATAGCTGTTTAATTGAAATATTTCTGAGTACTCCGTGAAAGGTATAGAAGAGATACCCAAATATAGGGACAGTAGGCACCAGGCACACCTAAATCTGGCCCTGTTGGACCCTGGGCAATCGCCCTGCCTCCTTGGCCCTAGAGTCCAAAACATACATCTACCACAAATCCAAGTCCACCTCCAAACAACACTATACTGCTTCCCAAGTAGTGCACGTGCCCAAACGAGACCTGAGAAATCTTAGATACTGTGTCCTGTTTGTCTCCTCTGAACTCTGGAGTGTTCTAAAATTATGTGATATCTCTGAGTTTGAGTCACCTGATTAAAACTAGAAGTACTATTTAATCACTCTGTAATGGAAAATGACTAAAAGAATTTGTTTTAAAAATTAATCCGCTTATGGTCCTTTATTATTTTGTTAGATTTTGACATGCTTTAGTAGGTCCCAGGTAAAGGACGATGAGAAAGGAGGTTGTTTCCTAAGTCAAAATAATGGGAGACCTGGATTCTAGTCCTGGCTTCATCACTAGTAGTATGATATTAGGCAGGTTAGCTAACCTCCATGTGCCTTGGTTACCTCAGATGCCAAATGACTACTTGCCTTCTAGGCCTAGTTCTTATAAGAATAAGAAATATTTCTTTCTTGAAAATATTAAAGCCATGACAATTACTTAAAACTACATAGCATTTAGTATGAAATGAGTACTCTGAATAACCATGTGTAAAAATAAATTTAAGAGTCACAATTGGGACATTATTTCTCCAATTAAAAAGTTTTCTGTAACAAGAATTGAACCCAGGGTGGAATTTGTATCAGTTTAATTGTGTTCATAGCAAATGAGTTGGAAATTTAGTTCATTAGCTCCTTGATTTCTGAGGAGTTAAGTGTCAGGATTTAATGTTGGTTGCACATTCTCAGGTGCCATGACGTTTCAGTTGTCAGTCTGATTGAGGCATTCTCTAACAGCCCTTTTCTTCTAGAGGAGGCAGAAATAATAATCCCCACTGGCTCGGTGCATGCCTGCCTGCTTAGATACTGTGTCTCCCCATGGAGTCCCCTCAGGGACCTGGGGAGAGGACGAAGGGAGGCCAGCTGGGTTCCCTGGGCCAAAGACCAGGAGACTTCGCTCTGCTCCATTTCCCACTCATTGTGTAGCCCTGGCCCTATCACTTGAGAGACCTGGCAAGGAAATGAGGAGGAAGTGAATGCCACTGCTGGTTCAGAATGTTCCAGTGTTGTTGGAAAGTTTGAGAAGTAGCCTGGGTAAGGAGAACAAGACCTTACTGACAGGATTTGGTCCTGGTCAGGTCTGTTTCACATCAGCTTTCTAAATAATCACAGCTCTCTCTGTCTCCATGGATTTCCAGCACGTTCACCTCTGCCTTTAAAAAATGAAGAAACAAAAAAACAAACAAAAGAAAAACATTTTGTGCAACCAAAGAAGAACATAAAGCATTTTAACTTTTTATTCCAAGAGAAATTATAAAACATGGAAAGTATAGGTATTGCCTGCTTCAAAATGACACCAAGAAAAAAACTAAACAAAACATATTTTCTAGGGCTTTCCAACCTATTGTAAAATTATTATTCTTATTGTAAATTCTTTTTCTATTAAGCTGTTTTCTCAGTGATTGATTTATAAGACTAGTGACTGTTTTCACATTTCCAATGGTCATGTAGAGCAACCTGGCTTGTCCTGGTCTGAATTATTTAGCCTTCTTATCTGACTTAGTTTGCATATTAGGTATATAAATATTATGCAATTGTGTGTATCATAAGATTGAAAGGAAAAGAAATATGCCAAACCTTTTCTCTTCTCCACATGAGTCTATAAACCAGAATATTTATGTCAAAAAGTTAGAAGAAAATCTTCTGGAGGTTTTTTACGAACCACAAAATATGTCCTTTGTATACCTTGCCTTATCATCCTGCCTGAGTTTATGCATGCCTTCTGCATTACTGCAGTAAATATTCTCTTGGCAGTCCTGTCACTTTCAGGACCCATAGGTGTCTCCAATTTCTGCCTTAAGTCAAGTAATGATAATACTAATGGTTTCTTGATTTTTTTCCCCTCATATATCTGGTAGGAACTTTCGAAGCTGAAAGGGATATTTTAAGCTTTTTTAAATGGAAGAAACTAATGAAAACCTAAATATTCCCAACTACTGTGGAGTACACAAAATGAAGTCTGATGAGATGGAGGGGACCTACCTAGACTAAAAGCAGAAGAGCAGTTATAGGATTACTTGCAAAATGTTTACACAATTCATTTTCTGAGCAAAGCTGGTGACTTCTTATAGTACCTCTAGAATGATGATTTCTCACCTTTTGTCCTTTTAATAGTTGAATTAGGTGACTCCCTTACTTTCCCTAAAAGTGGCACGTGAAATATTTCAGTTTAAATGGACCCCCCATTACTCAGCAAATTTTTAAAGAATTATTAAAATCCAGTTGAAAAACCTCTGCTTAGTTAGACAGCTTCATCTTAATGTAGAGATTAACTAACTGCATGATTTAAGAGACATGCAAATTAAGTACTTATTATTTTATAAAAGATAAACACCCTCCTTTTATTTAAAGTTCATGTACATGTACACACGCATATTCAGTGATAATAATATAAATCTGATCATGACCACCACCCCCTCCACCCTGACTCTTGTCTTGAAACCCTTTCTTTAGTGACTTTCCATAATCTTTGGTTAGAAGCAAACTCCCACCAGTGCCTAGAAGGGCTCCCTGCAAAGGCATTCACCTTCTTCCTCTCTACCTTGGTGGGTTTTTTTTTTTTTCAGTAATGTCAGCACTCTGGTATTTTCTGCCTCCTGCTCACACTGGCCTTGCCCTTTCCCGAAGTCTCCATAGCTACCATTTCATCCCTTCCCCAGTGATTCTTTTTTTACAGTCCCCCAGAATGTCAGATTTTTGTTTTATCTTCCTACAGTACCAAGGCCTTCTGCTTTGCCTCCCGTATTTTGCATATTTTACACAGCTAGTAAGTGGCAAAACCTAAACCTAAATCCATCTGATTCTGAAGTGTCATGTTTTCCCTGTTGTCCCATATTAACTTTCTGTATTTCAGTTTCTTTCTCTGTGGGTATGACTATGGTAACACTTTACTGTGCTTCTGAGGCGCTCAAGGTTTGTTTGCCACGATCCTTAATTTAAGGTCATATGGTCTCTTAAATGCTTTTCTCAAAACTCTTAGTCTTGGCTGACTTGGTTAGCCACGATGAGTCTGATATTTGTCAAATTTTCTTTTCTTCCCAGGATGGTTCGTACTTGGCTGAGTTCCTGCTAGAGAAAGGCTATGAGGTGAGTGACTCAATGAGCAAGCACAGGCTGGTGGAATCACTTAGACACAGTGGCCTCCTGCTTCCTCTGCTGCCGTCCTCTTGTGTGTGTTTTCCACTGAAACTCTGATAACAAATCAAAATCAGGGGAAGAATGTTCCTCTTGGCTTGTCACCATGCCAGCTCATTGTACTATTTATCTGCTGGTGAGCACTTATGGCTTCCCCCGTTCCTTAGTGTTTAACTGCTTTGCACGCTTCCCACATTCTCAGATAAAACAGCAAGCTATGTAAGCTAAAAGCTTAACATTATTAGGGTTAATTTATGATGTAATTTGTTAATAATAAAGTTTCACTCACAGTGAAGTCACTTAATTCAGAAACAGCATGGAGCAATAAAAACTAAGTTGATCTTTGGCAAACTTGAATGAGAAATTTACACTTATAGATTTTGCTTTCTAATCGGCAGCCATATATTTTATGGAAGCTGAAACTTCTGGGTTTGCTGCTGTCATCATTGCCATTATTGTATTCTTTTTCTTCTTTTCCTTCAACAATTTTCTGCTTTCATTAAAAGGAACAAGGGTATTATATTAAATTTGATATGGCTTACTGTGTACATCTTACCTTTTTAAAGAACTGTTTTCATATATATATAAATCGATATATATCTATATCTATATCTATCTATCTATATATATCTCTATATCTGTATCTATCTATATATATATGTATATATATAGATAGATACAGATATCTATATATATATGTATATATAGATACAGATATAGAGATATATATATATATATATCTGTATAAATTCATGATGTACAGAGAACAAAACCTGTACAGTGACCCGTATGCTCCAGTCTGATTTGGGAGTGTTTATGTTAATAATTTTGGCTTCTCCGTTTATCCCAATTGGAAGAGCATTGTTTAAAAAATGTGCACTGGGAACAAATGGGTAAACAGCAAGGGATTTGGCATCTAAACACCAACAGGATTTGAAGAAAAGGAAACTATTTTCCTTATTGTAACTCATAATCTTTTCTGAGAGCCTTGTCTTTAAGAAGTAATACCAGATATGTTTATCACTTTCCGTACCCTTATCTAATAGCTAGTTCTAGCTCATGTAATGAAATTAAAATAAGACAATGAATTTTGACTGTATTATACATACACATATGTTCGTATACATAGATTCCTATAATAATTGATAAATACATATTCTACAGAGTAACGAATTTTAGGGTGGATTATATATAGTGCAGAAGAGTTGGTTTTGGGTGCAGACTGATTTTTATTCAGGCTCTATTAACATAATGTAATAAATCTAAAAGGAAAGGTTTGGCAGAGAGACATAATTACTTTGTTTTCAATGTTGGGACTTGGTAAGAGGGCCAAGAGGTCTTTGGTGGCTAGAGAGGAGTTGTGGTTTGACTGTGTATTCAGTAAACCAAGAGAAGTTTGATGGGGTTCAGGATGCGCTACTCTGAAATATGGCACTTTGGCATATTGGATATTTTAAGCTGAAAAACTTTGAGAAAATAGCGGAAGTTTCTCTATAAATCTGTCTGTTTAATGTAGAGGGCAAAAAATTTTCCTCAACCCTCTTAGGGTCCCTGGCTGGGTCTGAAAATTAAACTGAAAAGCATGTAAATTTACTTAATATAAGTTTTACATGATAGGGAGCCTTCATGAGGAAACGAAGATCCGAAGAAACAGTTAAACCTAAATATTTTTATGTTAGGTTTGGTGGAGAGTGCACAGTCATGGAGAAATATGATAGGTGGAGGAGTGTGAGGTAAGTGTAGTAAGCAGGGAGGAAATTTAGCAAGGTCTGTTTGTTAGAATTCTTTTTGGTATCCCGTTGTTTTCATAGATAAAGAGGGTCCTTTCTTCTGAGTATAGGAAGGGTACCTTTCGCAGCGGGGTTTTTGACTGCCTCTGGGGAGAAGGGCAGGGGGAAGGTCGCAGTGCCCTTCCCGCTTCTGCCATTTTCTCAAACTTCTTCAGCTTAAAATATTCAATATGCCAGGTGCCATATCTGGAGTAGTATGTCCTGAATTCCATCGTAATCATTGCAGTTTTGGAAGAGAGAGATAATATATCAGAAAGAATGCTTGAATTGCATGGATGCTGAGTTCTACTTCCAAGGTGGACATGGGGGACTGAGACTTGAGGGTGGCGGGTACAAGTAGTGTCTGTAGCTAGTCCAGAGAAAAAGGGAGTGGCAGTGTGAGATGCGGTGGTCTCTGTGATAATGTGGTGGACGAGTAATAGGGTCTGGGATTAGTCAGGATATGATAGATGGTAAACATTCTCAGTCATCAGGATGGTGCTCTTAATGTTATTGGGAAAGACTGAGAAGAAGACATGCACAGAGATGCAAAGCTCCACTTATGTGTCTCATTAAGGAACTAATTTAGTAATATTCCTAAATGGATGCAAGACTTAGAAATTAATGCAATAAAAACCTAGGACTCCCAGGTGATCCACAAATATTGGCATTTGAAATTTTAAGAGCAGATTTGATTCTGATAAAGACAGACAATAGAAGTCCCACTTGGCAAGTCATAGTTAATGGGAGGAATGAATCACTGAAACAATGATTGGCAAGAGAAGAGAGGGTTAGGAGTGAGCTCCATAAATTGATAGAAACAAACACTATAGACAATAGAGATGGAAGGTACAGAGCTACAAAGCCTAACCAGAAATGATTCCTCCTCACAGCACAGGAGAAATGTGAATTTTGTAGGAACAGAGGGAGTAAAAGGGTATTTATTCATGCTATACTCAATTTTAATAGGTTGATGTGTTCAGTTTTAAGAGATTAGTATAATTGGAGGATAAACCCTGAAGAGGAATCTCATTGTGGCGCAGGCTTTATCTTTTTGTGCTTCAGTCAAAGTAAATGTGAAAGTGATTTTCCTAAGAGGCTGCATTGGAAAATTTCCAGAATTATCAGCTAGCTGTCTCTGGTTGCTCAAGACCATGAGCAAAATAATAGGATTAGTAAATTACATGCAATAGGATAAGAGGGGGACATACCTGTCCATACCTGAATTGACAGGGTCAACATCAGCAGTTTTGGATAAGCACTCCATAGGTTCTCAACCTTTAGTATGCATCAGAGTCACCCAGAGACCTTTGAGATACAGGTAGCTGACTCAGATCTGGGATCTGCCTTTCTAACAAGCCCCCAGTTGTTGCTGATGCTGATCCCCTGCGTACTGTAGTTTGAGGACCACTGAAACTAAAGGTTCAAATGAGATCACTTAATCATAAGATATCTTAATTTGTGGAGCCTTGCTTCTCAGAGCTCTCATATTATTTTGAATCTTTGTATAAGAGATATCACTAGGCTCAGAAGTAACTGGAAACAGTATACTTTGGGGTAGCAAAGTACAAGCCAAGAGCAAATAAACACTGGAAAGAAGATCTACAAATTCTATGAATAGGCTTAATACTGAGACTGAGTTCTTCCTAGAAAAGAAAGGGGCAAACTTTAATTGGTTAGCATGGCAAGAACAGTCTTTCATTATGAAGATGAGGGAAGCAAGGTGAAGAGTAGACAGGGTAGTGATGATGGGACTGCATAGGCAAGAACAAACCCTGTATGAAGAGTTAGCTTAGCATAGTTAGGTGTACTCGTTAGGTATACTCCTTTACTCCTTTCCAATGAAATAAGCAAAGTAAAGGTATAAAAAATTTGGCTAACTTTAAAGCAAAAACATACATCGGTATATGACTCGAAAGGAATATTGTATGTTAATAGACTGATTTGTCATAGTTAAATACTTTGTATGACCTCACACATTAAATACTGAAGCTTTGGGGCATGGTCATCTGATGTGGACAATGAAATTCACACATCTGATCATGTTTTGAGTGAACTGTTTAATGTGAACAAGTGAAGGAATTCTTTATCCCTGGTCCAGTTCTCATTGAGAAGAGACTATTTAAAGGTTTAAATTTAATGATTTTTAATGTTGTTTCTTGATTTTTTTTCCTCAAGATTAAACATTAAGGAGAACATAAAAAGAATGGATCTAATACTAGTTCATTATAGAATACAGGTGTCATTTTATGATGGGGAAAACTAAGAATTGTCAGGATTTAGAGGAAATCGCCCTTTAAAGGTTTATATATTTAGTTCTACACATTGTTGGTGTGCAAAGGATAATTCTTCTTTATACCTTCTCAGCCCACTCAGAGCAAGGGAGGTGAATGAGTCAGTTCAGCTCACTGTGGAGAGGAATCCCTTGGGCTCTGGTGCTGGATAGATAGCCTGTGTCCTCTTCCTCCTCTGCCACTTGTGGGCTCTGTGGCCTTGCGTAAGTCATTGGGCCTCTCTAAGACTTAGTTTTTTCACATAAATGGGAATGTCTTGAAGATTAGGTAAGACAATCCATGGAAAACAGTCTAGAGGAGCTCTGTGGGATCTGTGGGGCTTATTGATACAGGAGGGACAGATGACACAGTGCTTGATGCTGACAAGCCAAGGGACATAGATTTTGTAGAGGGCTGCTTAGTCCAGTTAATTAGCATTAGCAAAAAGCAGGCATGTTACATTGCCTAGGATCCTAGCATATTCCTTGTCATCCTAAGGGAAAAAGGAAACTTGACAGAAGTAAAGCTTCTTGCGAAACTACATTCTAGTTTCAAGTGCCTTTCTTAGCATCATTGTTAGCAGATTGGCCAACAACATACTTTGGTACCCATTTTGCACTAAATACAGAAAGAAGCCAGAAAAATGAAAGGCAAAGTTAAACTGTTTAAAAGCTAAAATTTGTCTGGGAATATATGGAAAATCTATGTTAAAAAACTTGGCAATAACTACAACATAGCATATCAGAATTGTAAATAAAGAATAAGTAAATTGCAGGTTCCCCTTCCAGGAGAAGAACTATAACTAGGAAGATCAGGAGAACAGAAAAGAAATGGAATATAAAGATTGTCCAGTTGTTCTCTCTGATAAATTATTTGTTAGAACATGGAATTTCTATGATTCCATTCTTCCTTGATCTGTGAGAATCTTTGAAATAGTTTTTCTAGGTTGTTGGATATCCCAGAAGCTTTGGCAAAAAAAAAAGGCAAAGCTTTTTATGGATTTCATTTTGAAACCATACCGAGTGTTGGCACAATGGACCATATTTACCCTTTAACATGACCACTTACTAGCTGTGTGGTCTCAGGCAGCATCCTCATCTGTAGAATGGGAATAGTAATAGGAAGGTTGTGGTGAAGATTAAGTGATTTAATGTTTATAAAGAATAGTGTCTGGCACATTGTCACGGCCATGTAAATGTTAGCTATTGATGTTATCTACATAATCTAGACTTTTCAAAAGGCAAGTGGCATTAAACATCCCTGGAAGGCATCCTTGCCTCACAAGAAAAATACAGACACAAGTATTTGAAATATAGTGATAATATGTTCTATTTTCTTGACATATATACATACATACATACATACATACATACATACATACATACATACGTAAATGGGGGGAGGTGGAGGCAGAGAGGGAAGGAGAGAGAAAGGGAGGAAGAAATGAAGAAAGGGAAGGAAAGGAAGGAAAGAAGGAAGGAAGGAATGAATGAATGAACGAACGAATGAATGATGGATTTCTTTAAGTATTGCCTAATCAGATTCTAGGTTTTATGTTAAACCAACTTTGTTCTGACATTGAGAGAATTTGAAATTTTCCTTTTCATCACTTAGTTAAATGAGACATGAAATTTGTCAAAATACTCCCATTTATTTTAAGACTTCAGTTTTTCAGAATTATATTTTGTTTTTGAACTGTAATTTAATAATGATTTTGATTAAGTTTATATGGAGTCACATTTAGTTCATTTATTTTTTCACTTTGGTTTTCTAACTCCTCATCTCATTTCCCCTAATAATCCTTATAAAAACAAACAAAATGCCCTACATACATTTCTTTATAAAGAGAAAGCTGCTAATCTCAAATTCTTAACTAGATTATCCAGTTTGCACACATTTTGGCTTGTCTTAAAGTTTGTATTTCACCTGTCTCAGAAGCAGACAGACTTAGCTTTCATTAGTTCTTAGAACAATACTTGCTGTCATGGATTAAGCATTTGGCAGGTCTTTCTTTCCTGTATACATGTATAACAAGTTAGGAATGAGGGAAAATTAGAACAGCTTTTTTTCTATTAAAAAAGGCAACCCCAAAACTAGTGCTTAATGCTTTATTGTCACAAATGCGATATTAATGTCCTTTATTATTTATTTGCTGAATTCTGATATTTATACTGAATTCATCAATATCATTTAATTTTTATCAGAGCCTTATATGTTTATGTACAGTGTGTATGTATCTGGCATTTCTCTTTGTTTTGGGTTGTTGGAATATGGGTCTTACCCAGAATTCAACAATCAAGAGCAAAAATAGACGTAACCACATTTTTATTAAGTTTTTCATTGTCAGTTAAATTATCTGTTTTTAGAACATATAAATTCATCTCTATCCAATGAAATAAAGTTCTGCTTACATCAGAAATTTGTGTTTCAGAAGTAACTTTGGTAGTAAATACCAATTTTGCTATGTAGAAGTATATATATGAACTTGTTTTTTATTAAATAACATTTATTAAGTTTGTAGAACAGTTCAACTTTGCAATCAAGTAACAATTTGAAAAATTGGAGACCATTAAGTATAATAAATCCTAATATGTTATTTTCTTCACTTGTAAATTAAGAGATGGATATGTATACCCAAATCTCAACTTAATATTTCCCAGATTTTACTGTTTACTTCCTAAAATTTCAACCAAGGTTGTTATGTTCCTTTCTTAAAATATTTTTATGTTTACCAAATTTTCTTGGGTTTAGTTCTTTTGGAAAATAGAGTAGATGAGTGCTTTTCTCTTTCACTAAAGCAACTAACCAACAGAATTATTAATTGTGGGTGTGTTGTATCCTTTTTGCAGACATCAGTTTCTCATGTATGCCATATAAAGTGATGATGACATTTCTTTCTGTTTGAAAGAAAGTCTTATGTGCTTATAATTTCCCCTTGCAATTGGAATATTTGAATCATACCAAGGATTAATTTTGGTTTGAAATAGACATAAAATGATTGAGTTAAAACGCAGAAGTGTATTCAGCTACAAATGAAACTACCCAACATTAGAAAGAACACTTCTAAAATAAGTGAAGGATTAAAACTGCCACCAGTAGAACTGGAACTTGGGCAGCAGGTGACATAAGCTAGTATTAGCATTGGCAACACAAAGGGAGCAATCTTGACACAAGAAGGAAGTGATACCAGTTCTTGAATAATTTCTCTTATGTATGAGACACAAATAGTCTTTTCTTCAGTATTAGAACAGGTATGCTTTCTTTTCCAATGATTTTTTTTTTTCATTACACTTACGATGGTTAAGTCAAAGATAAAAATAAAAATCCTCTCTTCATTTGAGTTTTCTTCATGTCTTAAATCTAGTAGTACATAAATCTTGTCCCCAGCTTGTGCTATTTAGCTTTCTTACTTTTCCACACAGCTGCATATTAGCAGCTGTTCTCTGATTTTATTTGTAGACCCAGATACATATAAATAATAGGTGCAGGATACAAAAGTCTGAGGACACTGGAAATATGTGGTGGCATCGAGCCTCTCTGCTTCATGTTTTGTGTTAAAGAGGCTGCAAGGCTGTTTTACTGATATGGCTTCATGTGGTCTGTCTTCAGTTTCAAATTTAGGAGATATTTTTGTCAGCAGTAGGACTGTAAGTGTGCGTGTGTGTTTAGAAAAGGAGACATTTGAGTATCTACGACTAAGCATTTGCTGTGAAGTCACATAATTATCTAATTACTTTTGTTGAGATTGGCAGTAAAAACACTGGTGAAAGATGAAGGTAGACGGTACTGGTGGCTAGAGGGCAGTGGTTGGGGAGAATGTAAGCAGTGGAACTATTTCTCATAATTTAAAAATAATTTTTATCGATGTTATATATTTTTTCACAAAGCTAAACATAAGCAAAAGAACTTCTGAGTTTCTTATTAATTCTCATTACACATTTATAACTTATTCTTATCTTTCACACTATAAAAATGCAGGTTCATGGAATTGTCCGGCGATCCAGTTCATTCAATACAGGTCGAATTGAACATCTGTATAAGAATCCCCAGGCTCATATTGAAGGAAGTAAGTAATTTTCTTTTTATAAAATCTCTTTCTATAACTTCCTACATTAGAAAGTATTTTCAAATGTCATTTTTCTCAAAGTCCATCAAGTTGCAGTTATTTACCCACTAATTACCTGCATTAAATGCTATCTGAATGTTTTGAAAACCCTTCATTGCTTGTTGCCCCTGGATCACACTGTCATCTTGGTTAGGCTGTTACAAGGATATTGGTCAGGTAATGCTACTCCAGAGACCAAGAGTAGACATGCCATCGATCACCTATCTCCAGGTGTTACTATCCCCTCAAGTGAGATTAGTTCCATATTCACGGAGCACTTCTTTGCTTTTTACATTTAGTCTAATTAAGTTCAGCAATCTTTGTACATTTATTTAATTTTTTAAATAATTTGTGAAGGCAGGTCTAAAAACAAATGGCAGTAAAAACTATATTTAATTGCTTTACAGATTGTTGTCAGTCTGCAGTCGTTTGTTATTTTTGTTAATAAAATTGCCTGCATGTAGCTGTACACTTTACATAGCACAGTCACAGTGTTTTCTCATTTGATCTTTCCAGCAGCTCCCGAGGTTGTGAATGAGACCGTTTTACAGATGAGGAAATGGAGGCAGAGAGAGGTTGTGACTTCATCAAGGCCACACATCATGTCAAAGACAGCTGAGACTAGGATACAGGGATTTTTAACTTCACGTTTAGCTTGCTTTACCCATTCAGTTTTTCCAGCTAGCAGGGATGATCTAGTCATCTTGTAAACCGTGATTTTTTTATTCACTTCGGAGCCTGGAATATTACTTGTACAGGTGGTGGAACTGTCTTCTAGAAAGATGACCCAGTTGTTCCCGGTAAGGGGACAAGATTTACGTTTAGGTTAACCTTAATATTTAGGCTATTCATTATATCTTCCTTGAAAATTGTTATTTTTGTGTAAATTACAGAATGATACTGCCATTAGATCTAGACATAGATCAATATTGTGTAAAAATAACAAAAAGATCAAATTAGCAGATCACGCATATGTATGTGTCAAATTCTTTTACTAATGAATTCAGTGTATGGCTCTGCTTAGATTTAGGGTTAGACTAGGCTAGTTGTCCTTTAATCATTTATGTCACTACTTTGGGCATTTCATGGATAGCTTAAGGATTGATTATGAAGTACTTAAAAATTCGTGGATAAAAGTATCTGAACATAGCTGTCTTCACTTTTATCAATGTGTTAGATTTCTTTAGAGAGTATACACATTATGGTGAGATTTTCTTTGAATCTCACTCTTATGTAACACATCTTATAACCACCTGGGAGCCATAAGCTATAAGCTATGTTAATTGTATAACATCTGTCATAATATTGAGATTTTTAAAAAAGGCCATCTGAGTTTTACAAATCCTGTAGAGACAAAGTCAAGAAATCTGAGTATCTTTCTACTACTTAGGTTTTTAAAGACTGCTTCCCCCTACTAGTCTGGTTTTCAGAGTTTCAGAATATGTATTTCAGTTTTGATATTTTGAAAAATTGGACTTCTGTCTAATGCTATGTTTTTTAATTCTAAAGACATGAAGTTGCACTATGGCGATCTCACCGACAGTACCTGCCTTGTGAAGATTATTAATGAAGTCAAGCCTACAGAGATCTACAACCTTGGAGCCCAGAGCCATGTCAAAGTAAGCCGTTTTCATTATCACTGGGTTCTCTAGCTGTGTTCATAAGTTATTCTATATTTTATTTGCTTCTTAATACAGTAATACAACCACTCATCCCAGTCTTTAAGTTTAATCATTAATATTAGTTTGGATATTACTGAATGCTAATAGAAATACTAATGTATTTTTTAAAAGTACATTTTCTGTTATTGAACAATATAGTAAAATATTACTGCTAACATTAAAATAGCAGTATTCTATTTTGGGGTTGCTCTTGTAGTTGTGAGCCACACTTAGATGTATTTTCTCCCATTTCAAATCACATTGTAAATGAAGTATTTTGTTAAAATATTGGAAAATGTAACTCAATAAAACTTCTATTTTAATATAAATTTTTTGGTAGCGGTTATATTACTGGCTGAAAAAAATAGTACTTTCGAGTCCCAATAATATGTTAAAATTAGTGGAATTAACTTTATTATAAGTAGTAAAAAATCATTGGAAGAAAAACTTTATAGCCTTTAGTCTTCTCAGTATGATATAGCTAATGTTGATTTCTTTTCCTTTATTCAGATTCTCTGGTAGTCCATCTACCTCTCTTTAGTTTTTTTATTCTGGAACAAATTGCAGTATACCTGAGAAGCCCATCCCCTGGATTCTAGTAGTGCTTAATTCAAGTTTTTGTTGCAATATTCTAGTGCTCAGTTGAGTGAGTGAAATCTGAAGCCTGGGATGATAAGAGATCTATTTAGATACTTATTCAATCAGGATAGTTAGTGGAGCTTTGAGATAAAAGCAAACTAACTCTAAGTTAAAGCAGCCCCCTAAAACAATCTATCAGCATTTTTTGCTGTTTGATGAATGAATTCAGCAATCTTTCAGAAAGTATTTAAGGAACAATCATTGGAAGAAAAACTTTGTAGCCTTTAGTCTTCTCAGTATGATATAGCTAATGTTGATTTCTTTTCCTTTATTCAGATTCTCTGGTAATAATATAAGGCCAAGAGATAGAAGTGAGAAAACTTGGATATGTTTGCAACATGATGAGCATTCTAAATTACTTTAGCAAAAAGTTTGAGGAGAATTGTGAGGTAAGGCTAGGTAGGACGTTGGGCTACATTGGGATATTCTCTACATGTTTTTGAACAGGGAAAAATAGATTCAGAGATGAGTTTTATAGATAAGAGTCTAGAGGTAGGGCTTTAGAAGAGATAGGAAACTGTTGGATGAAGTTGGTGGTATTAGAAGTGGGAATGATGAAGATGAAACAGGATGCCTGGTAGGGTTGACTCCTCTGCTGACAAGATATGAGAATCAAGGGAGAGGGAAAATGGTGCTCCATTGCCCAGGGTTCCAGATAGCTGATGGTACCAATACTAGAAGCAGGCATTCAAGGAGGAACTGTAGGAATTGTGTAGAGGAAATGAGAAGTTTCCTCTTGCATACGTTCCACTGGCAGTACTTGAAGGACATTCAATGGTGAAGCAGGTCATGAAATAGTTTGAAAAATGTGAGGTTTGTGAGAGATTTGGCGGTACGGGGTTATAAATTCAGTTCTAGGAGCTCTTGAGATGCCAAGGTGACAGATGGAAAAAGAGGAGTAGAAGACTGAAGATTAAACCTTGGGGACATGCATGTATTTATAGTGTGGAAGGAGCAAGTGTAGTCACTGATGATGGGAAGTGTAGGAGATGAAGAGGCAGGAGGGTGGAATTGTGTCACAGAAGTAAAAAAAAAAAATAGCTCATTCAAACAGGAGGGGATGTCAGCGGTGCTAGATAATTCAGATACATCTAGGGGAATGAGCACCAG
This sequence comes from Pteropus vampyrus, assembly GCF_000151845.1. Lineage (NCBI taxonomy): Eukaryota > Metazoa > Chordata > Mammalia > Chiroptera > Pteropodidae > Pteropus > Pteropus vampyrus. The sequence continues at coordinate 2,045,926 of NW_011889290.1, read as the reverse complement.
GAAAAGGTCATTGGCCTTGACAGTTAGGTTAGAAGTGATTTATGACTTGTTAAAAGAGCAGTTTAGCACTATGATAGAAGAGTTAGCCAGAGTGCAGAGGGTTAGAAGTTAGAGGGTTACGAGGGAAATGTAAATTGAGTGGATTCTTTTCTAGAAATTTCTTGGTGTGAAATTTCTTGGTGTAAGGAAGAAAGAAAATTTGATAAAGCTCACTTCAGCATCAGCTGTAAGTTGTTGGGTCCTTCCCAAGAATTTCTGATCCATTAGGTCTACAGTGGGGTCTGAGAACTTACATTTTTAGGATATATCCAGGTGATGCCGCTCCTAGTCTGAGGACTTCACTTTGAGAAATACTGCTCCAATATTTAAGGTTTCTTGGTTTATCCATATATAACATAAACCTTAAATGCATTCTTCTTAGGACTTCTTCCTTTAATGTATCAGCCTTTGAATCTGATATAGAATAGTCCCATTCTTTGCTGGTTAATGACTACATGTGCTTTTAAAGCCTAATACTATATATACCTACAATCAGGAATGATAAGAATGTAGAATTTATGGAGAATCCGATATATGTTTATACCAACATTCTTCATATTCAGAAATCTTTCTCTGAGCAGTGTGTAGTCCATGAGAATAAATGCTGCTTAGGTACTCCTCATATTTTAGGGGAATGGTATGAGTAGAAGCTGTCAGAAAGTCCTTTAAAAGCCTATGTTCCATGCCACTATATCTACTGTGATCTAATGTCAGATTGATTCCTAGTCGTGGAAAGAGTGGGTGTGGGACAGGAGCTGGCATGATGGCAGCTGTGATGACAGACTGCCAAGTTGCTTGGCGGGGGTGGGGGTGGGAGGATGGAGGTGGGATGTTGGTGTGTTTCCTACAACTCCCAAGCTCTGTGCCCCGGGTTTCAGTCTGCCTGTTCTCCTTGCAGCTTGTTAGGGGTTAGGATGGAAAATACATATTTTTTTGCTTGTAATTAATTTCTCTTTATCAATCAGCTTTGTAGGATTTATTGTATTCATAGACAATAGTTTTTTAAAAAAATTCTTTCTGACAGTGGAATGCTTGCAATAATATTAATTAAAATACATTTCTTATTATTTGGTTTGGAGCCCTTTTGAAAGAAGGTTCTAATATTAGCACACTTTGAATTTAATTTTGAATCCGTGACTTCTAGACTGGGCATTGTTTGTGTTGGCTACTCTTTGCATAGAGTAGTCTTCTATCACTCTCACTTCCAGTTAATTTGATGTGGGCTATGGTATGCTAAAAGTAAGGAAAATAAAATAATAGGAAGTTGGTCTGGTTTCCTGTAGGAAACCAGTGAAGATGAAATTGGTTCTTGGAATAAACCCACAGCAGTCTGGGAAATACTGACTGAAGACATTTTTTTCTGAATCATAAACAGAAAAATTATGACTCATGAAGTGTAGGTCATTGAAAGGCTGATTCGATCTTATGTGGGAGAAAGTGAGAGGTGACTGAAATGTACTAGTTGTTAAAAGTAGTTAAACCTAGCATGATGACATCTTTCAAGTAGGAACAAATTATCCAATGTATAGTGTTGACCATTTTGATGGGGAAATATTTTAGGAGTCTTCTTTATTGTTCTTTTTTTTCCTCTGTAAATAATATTTTTTTAGTAATTTCTGTTTTAAATTTCTTATCTGTTCACCATTCATTACTGACATATATTGGATTTTTCCACTTTTCCTCACAACTTCTTTGATAATCTTATATCACTCTTGAAGTTATAGTGTTGGATGAGATCTTTCTACAGTATATCTCGTTCATTATTTCTCCCTTTCATCTTACAATGTCATGTTGGAATTGCCTTTGTTTTTTTCAAAGAGTGAAAATTACGCAATCATGGAATTTAACTTTTAACAAGTTAAAAGGAACTTTAGAAATAATTTAATATGATTTTCATTTTATAAATGAAGTTACCTGCTGAAAGTCACACATCTGGTTACTGGCCAATCCAGGACTAGAACTTAGATCTTTGAATTCTATAGTTTATATTATAAAGACCATCCAAGAAAATGATTATCACTGCTAGTAACAATTCTAATGTAAGATAGTCCTCACCTTAAGTACTTTCTTTCCCCACATATCTTTTTTATATATTTTTCCCTTGTGTCTTTAGTAGAGACAGTCATTTACACTTCTTTTTTCAGTTTTGAGAAGAATTTTCAAATTCCTTCTCAGTGTTGAAGACCATTATTAAGTTTTTCTTTAACTTTGTTATATTCAGATTGAAGAACTCCATACTTCTCATTCATTTTCTAACTCTTTATCTTTATTACTGTCCTTTCCAATTCTCTATAAATGATTTGTTTAAGTTTGTTTCATGACAACTAGGCAGTGTAAGTACCTGGGAGAAAATTGGGGCATGGCTGAGTGAGTGGGAAAGGGATTTCCTCTTCTAGGTGTGTAGGACCAGTTAGCAGATTCTGAACATGGAAGCGTAAGAGCCAAGTCTAAATTGTCCACATAGTGGTACTTACAGCCCAGAAAGCTAAGCAAGAAGCAAAGTTGATTGTGAGCCAAGTAGCTAGTGTAGTAGTCAGGCACCAAGTTAGTATCAGGGAAAGATGAGACAAAAAAGCTAGTCTAGGGAATGAAGCTGGGAATAAAAACATGAATGGGAATTAAAGAATGGCCCCTGGGAAGGAGACTGAGCAATTTAATTACCTGAATTAAAAAATTATCATCTCCAGTGGCTTTTTTTCTGGCTGGTTCTGAGAGTTGAAATTTATAGCTGGAGAGCTAACCCCTATATTTATCTCCAGGAAGCCTAAACCTCTTGTGGCTGCTCTAATTGAGTGGAGGGTGGTGGGTGACTAAATGCATTGGGAGAATTGCCTTATGGTAGGGAAGGGCAGGTGCCTAGTTTGAACATCTGGTTAGTTCCTGAATAACCCAGTTATAGAACAAAACAAAATTGCAACAATGTGGCTCTTTACTGTATAATTAAAGCAAAGGTAGGGGGTGGCCTATTAAAAACCCAGAGCAAACAGCAGAGAGGGCTGTTCTCCTATGTCCTTGCTCACTCTTTTGTTTATTTTGGATCTGGGCAGCCTGACAGGGAGGTGTGAGTAGAGCAGGAAAATGAGGACTAGGCAGGGGCATAGCTATTGCTGTTAGAAAGAGAACTGTCAGAACATCCTTAAACGTGGGTGAGGCTCTAGCCCCACATCCCACACAATTGCTTGTTAGAGTCAAGTTGTGTGAGTACAGCTATTAATTCTGGTTGCTGCCTTTTACCAGGCCCTGTGCCAGCAGGATGCACGAGGGGCTTACAGATGAAAAGCATTGTGATGAGTGTTAGAATAGATGACTGTGTCATGGGGCAGAAGGGAGGAAGCTTTTCATGAGACACTGTAGTATAGACAAGAGTTCTCAAATCAGGGATACACATCAGGATTCCCAGGATACGTTCTAAAATTTCAGATCCAGGCCCACCCCAGAACCTGGGCTTGCTGTTTTCCCTGGCTTCAGATCCTAGCCATGTCACATGCTAGCTATGTGAATTTGGGAAAGTGCTCAACCTTTCCAAGCCTCCTTAGGTTGTGGATCCTGTGAGCCTCTGCACTCGCTTTTGTTTGTAATACTCTTTCTAGATATCCACCTGCATTATTTCCTTAACTTGTCCCAACCTTTACTTAAATATCAGCTTCTCAGCAAGGCCATCCTGTCCGTCTTATTTATAACAATAACTCTCCTGGAAGTGGCTGCATGGTCCTATCTGAGCAAGTACTCTAGGAAATAAAATAGTAGGAGCTGGGGGAGAAGGGGACAGGAAATGCAAATTGGCCACTCCGCTATTCCCACCCTCCGCCCCCAGTTCCTGTGTGTTCCTTGCTCATAATTTCGGCTAACATGAGAAAATTATCCACAGAAATGAATGCAGTAAGGTAATACAGTGAGTCAGTGTGCCATTCATTTTGGCTTCTGCCTGTGATGGAGTATTGCCCTTTGCCACAGCTGCTGTTTGAAATTGTATGCAAAAATGTTTTCCTCACTCAAATGTCCGTAGTTCCTGCCACTGAAACTTTAACTTGTTATGACATATTATAAAGGGGAAAATGGTGTTTTGGAGCTTTTGTTTTTTATTAAATGGGCCATAGAATTCTGAAGTGAAAGAGATCTTGGCAGTGAGCCAGCTCAAGCCTTTATTTCAGAAAGTGCCGCCTGGAACTTCCATTTGAGGAGCAGCAGAGCTCACTATCTAGGCTGGAACCCAGAGCTGACGCCACTTGGTTTTCTTGTCATACTACTAATCTGAAACTGATGGGAGGAGGAGGTGTCACTGAAATATGAAGGAAAGATAACACAAGACTCTCATGTTTGAGGTCTTACCTCTCTCATCATTCTCACCATTTATTACAGTGAAATAAAGTTTTGATGCAGTAGGTTTGAGTTAGTAACATTGTTTTTTCCTTGCTGGAGGAACTGGTTATAATTAATACCATATGAGTAGTGTTTGCATAGCTAGAAAGATCCCCAAATACAACGATACAAGGTGTAATGTTAGTATGTCAGTGATACTAAAATAAAATTAGTATGAAGTTAAGATAGAAATCCACAGTACTAATTCATCAGGAATGATCACAGTTGTTTTGGTTAGGATAGTTCAATTCAATTCAATATAAATTTTTTATACCAAGAGCCTATACTGTCCTGGTGTTTAAGTTTCCCTAAAGGCTATGGGAGACTAATGATATTTGCTACTTATGTAATCAGAAGAATCAGTAGCTGAACAACCAGAATGAGTAATTTGTTTCTATTCAATGCTTACTTTTAAAAAAGAAATTACCAAATTAGTTATATGACTGTACTGTCAGTTAATCTGTTTCCTAAGATTTAAAAATAAACATTTGTTTTAATTATGCAAATATATTTTTGTCCACATATTAGTATATACCAATTATAACTCCATGTTAGGTCTCTAAAGATAATTTATTTTGCTTAGTAGATATATAAATTGATATAGGCTTATGTATTTTATGAGATTTAAAGTTAATTCTTACGTTTTCATATGTAATTCTTATATGTGCACAGAAACATAAAATCACTCTAGATAGCAAATTATTAATATTGAAATCACGAAGGTACCTGTGGGCAGAAGGCTTTACTTAGTAAAGAGCAGTGAGTGTAATTTTGAGAATATAAGTATTAATAAGATATGTTTGTATTTCGACCTAATATCTCTGCATACTATAATGTGTCTGTTTTTGGAAAAATTAATTCCCTTACAAGTGAAGTGAGTAAGGTGAATGGAGCAAATACTGGATGCTTTTACTCTCCATAGATAGGCAGCTTGGGTGATAACAAATCTCTATGCTTGCGTTTTGCTTGTCTTTGTTCTCCCAGACTCTGTTTCTTCCTGATAGATCTTATTGTCCATCACCTAGGCAGGCACAGTCCCCTTGATATTTAAAAAAATTTGGTAGCTTTTTTAGTTTGTTACAGGGTGAAAATGCAGTATATAACCTTTAATTTCATAATTTGATGTTTGTGCTTACAGTGCATAAACTGCATAAATGGTTCTTAGTAAGAAGTTTAACATTTTTATCTTATATTCATGAGGGTAAAGCAGGACTGTTCACTGCTGGTGGGTCCCATGTCTCATCTGGCTCAAATTCTTCTTGGAAGTCTGTTATGGATTTGAGCAATTGAATTCAAATCTAAAACCACTTAAAAAGTTCTTTATAGTCCATTAAGAATTTATATGAGAGAGAACACTCTATGAAAGTTCTCCTCTCCCTGTTCAAACGGATTGTTTGCTTTATTGGATCTAGGTGGTATTGTAATTTTGATAACAGCTAATAATGTTTGGAATTTTGCTTATAATTAGTGGACCACACAAAGGTATGTTTGTTAAGTTTTGTAGTTTTAATCCACTTACAATTGTGACTTGTTTACAAAATAAAATCCAAAGTATTATTTTAGCTTTGCAAAAATTAAGCTAAAATAATGCAGATAGCTAAATGCACATATTTATCTTAACATCAATTTCTAGATGTATTTATAAGCACAAATACTAAACAAATAGTAAGTCAGCGAAGGTACTATGAGTGAAACTTTTTGTTTTGGACTTGTAATGATGAATGGAAAAGTGTTTTTGGATTCTCAATTAGATTAGAATATGTGAGTTGCATAAATTAAAATGTAGACATAAATAATAACTTGTTTAATACCACAGGTTAGATATATCTGTCCTCCTCCTCACACACAAAAAAACTTGTGTGTAAATTTAAGAATTTAAACTTAACAGGTCTTTTAAAACACCCAATAGATCTTGATATCAAATGTGATTCCTACTTTATCCTCTTAGTACGAGTGGAATTTTTAAAATTCTCTGTTAAACTGGATTCTTAAAGTTGGTGTAATAAGATAAAATGAAACCTTTTCTATTTCAAAGAAATTTAATGTGTAAAATGTTTTTATTAACTTCTATAAATTATTGATTGGCTACCTTACCAGTTTCAGCAAGAAATAAATTCTAAGAAAATGCTTTAATTTAGATTTCTATGTTTTCAAAAATTTCTAGCATCAAAGATTAGTAGGTTTCATTATGTTACTCTTTTTAGTAATATTCACATAATGTATACATTGTTTAGAGATATTAATAAAATAATCATCCATGGTGAATTTGAATTTGCTTTATTTACGAGTAAATATGCATTCAGGCTTGGTTTTGCTTGTTAAACTGTGTTAAGTACATTGTATTGATAGCAATTATGCAGTTACTGTAAATGGCAAATTGGTAGAGGGAAGGCAGCTAATGTGAGCTTTTCATATTGTTTGTTATGTCAGGGTAAAACCTTTTCCTGAGTCTCCTGTCCACTCCCTCGCCTATATTTTTTATTAGTGCCAGTTTATTTAACAGTAAAAAGTGTTTTAGAAATTGGTATTGACAAAATAAACCTTTAAGGAGCATTCTTTAGGACTATTAACACATCATTGGTCCTGATTGGAAGTATCAGTCTTTACTGTGTGCATTAACTGTTAAATGTTTTAGTAGAGGAAAGTTTTTGTTTGTTTGTTTTGCTTAAGGTTCCCATATGGCTCACAATGGAGTGTTTTTCTTATTTGTTTGTTTGACAGTGATGTTTGTCAAGACAATTCCGGACAAGCATAGTCAGTATTTAAAGGGGAGGTTGAGAGGTTCTCTAGTGTTCTGATATATTTTTCCATTTTCCCTAGAAAAGAAGCATTCGAGTGCTTGACTGAGGTTAGTTGATTATTAGGTCACATATTTGAGTTATTAATACTTTACATAACTTATTAGTACTTTTAAGTTATCTAAAGTACTAATGGTCGCTTTACATTTATTTCATATTAAATATTGTAAAAGTGTTTTGGCTTAGTGATCATTTTTATCATATCGTTTGACAAGATATTTAAATTGTAATTTTGCAAAAATTAATTTATTTTATTCTAACTATTTAACGACTTAATACTTAGCTTTTCTTAAAAAATCTTAACATTAGAAGTTTCCATATTAGCTAAAGTTTATCAATAGTAGTAATGGAAAAAACTATTGGTTTTGGTTTATGTTAAATAATGCATCTTAAGTACTCTTCCAGTTTTAGAAAGTTGCTTCATCAAGAAATAAATAGAAATTCCTGGTAAGCTTCTACATTCTTGTGGGGAAGCAAATTATTCCTAAAACTCCCCTTGTCATCTGTCTAGAGACGTGATTGTTTTTTCGAATAGCGAAGTTCTGGTGCTTAGAAGAGTGTTGTACTCTTTTATACACATAGATGGCAGCAAAGTGTTATAAGAGAGCGGAAGTCAACCTTGTAGTTATAATGAAAGATGAGTGACAATATAAACTGACTTCTATCAACATAACTGCCTGTGTCCTGTAGTTAAACATAAAATAAAAAGAAAGCCACTATTGATAACCATGAATATAAGAGAATGAAGAAGTCTATAAGAAGCTATAATACACTGAATTTCTGGACAAATCCCAGGTGGGAAAGCTTAATCTTTTAAGGTATGTCATCGACTCTTGTAAGATGATAGAAATCAGCTAAGATAATATGCATGTCAAAATAAAGAGACAGAGAAGGGCAGGAGGGTGGTAGGGAAAGAGGGAAGTAAAAGAGAAACCATATACAAGTTGCAGCAGCAAGTAATGGCCTGCTGCCTGTGGGTACTGTAGAGTTTGGCCTGCATGTCTCCTTAGTTAAGCAAGTTACAAAGAGGAAATGTCAGTCCCTGAATTAGGCAAACATTCCATGGGAACATTTGCTCAAATGTCAGCATTTTAGAAAATAGAACTGCAGTCTATTATGGTCTGGTCCCCATGTCGGCTTTGCTACTAAACATACAAGCACAAATATATTTCTTCAGAATGAGTTTGCAATTAACAGGTAATTTTATGTCTTAATTAACATTCCTAAATAATGACATAATCACTATAACATATGACAGTCATTATAATTAATATTTAATATGTGTCTGCTTCTGAGGAGCTTTCTGTGGCTTCCCACAAATTTCCAAGGTAATTTTCAAGTTTTAGAATTGAATTTGTTAAAATTACAGACGTGAGGCTCTAATGAAGTAAAATCATATATATTAGAAATCTGAGATATGGAAGCATGTTATAAAAAAGCAATTTATAATATTTTCTGAACTATCGAATCATGTCAGTATCTTAACTACTTATACACATAATGAGGGCTCCTTAATGCCTCTAGAGTAATGGTACTAGAGTAATGGTAAGGGAAACATTTCCCTTACCCTTTAGTTTTTTTCTGATCTACTCTCATGCGATTTAGTACCACAGACTAATCTCTGGGTCACAAAATTGATTCCAAAGGTGTGTATAACAACTAGCTCAAATGCAGTGTCTGGCAAGTCTCTCTTGTGACAGCAACTTATTTCTCACATAATTATTTTTTTAGTAAATTTGATATCTTAACAACCTTTTCCCTCATTTCTGTGTTCAAAAATAACACTTAATATAATTTATTTCTCATACTTAATAAAGGCTTACTTGAGAGTATATTGCCGTTCACTTTCTAGCTGCTTCAAGCAAACGAAGTTAGGAGGGAATGTGGTTTGCCAGGGTGTGCGGTGGTTTCCAGCCCCATTTGCTGTGCACTGTAATGGGCCTCAATGTTGTTTTAATGAAGCATAAAACATATTCCGGCTGTTGCTAGTTGCTTACTAATGATTAAATGGTTATACTTTGTCACATATCAGTAGAAGAAGAAGATACACACATATATATGTTCTGTTTTTCTGTTTTAAACAACTATTGTGTTAACTTCAATTTGTATGCACACATAAGTCTGTCTTACTCTAATTTTTTTAGTAGTGTGGGCTGTGTAGACACAAGAACTAAGAACTAATCAAAATTTGAATTTGACTAAACTTGTAATTATTTTATAATTTTGCGAGCTTTCAATTTCATTAATTAAATGGAATTTTATAAGATGATCTTTCACTATCATATAATTCTTAAAACCAAAGTCTAATATGTGTGAATTACAGTTATATATAATTTCTTTTATAAATCATTTCAAAATATCAAATATATTTGTTTTAGGAATAGATTTTAATATATATAATTTGTTTTAGATTATCATCTGATCCTTGATAACAACTTTTAATTAAAATATAATATGTTTTGCAGGTGATGGCATACTTTTTCTTTTACACTTTTTATTCGTCTTTGGCAGTCATTAGACTGTGCGTTTTTTCTTAATTGGGTAGTATCAATCAGATTACTTATGTGACCTTTTCACTTCCACACTTTTCATAAAAAGGACAGTATTGCAGCACTACTTCCTCCAACTGCTTGGTTTCACATAATCATGTCTAAAATAGGCAAATTCAACAAAAGACTATTGTTTTAAAACTTTTTAAACCAATATATTTGATTTCTTAATATTATTAGCACTGGCATATCAATATTTTCTTGATAAAATATTGTAAATATTTTACATAAACAATTAAATGTTGAATAATTAAGTTTTTTCAATTTGCTTATAACCTTTTAAACAGATTTTAGAAAGGATGCATGCTACAAATAACTTTGATGCACTTTTTAAACTAGAAAAACAGATTTTATATCAGTTATTTTATTGGCATTTTATAACCAATCGTAGTTTGGGATAGCTTTACATTTGTAAAATGATGAAATCTTCCGCTATAATATGATGATAGCTTATGTCTTGAATATTTTTCCTAATGTGTTAACTTTCATGTAATTAATTAAGTAGCATCCAGTTTTGATCAATAAAATAGAGTACACTCTATTATTTGGAATTATACTGTCAAAATATTTGTGTTTATAATTCTTAGCTTTTCTTTAATTAATTATACCCAAAGTGTGCTTTAAAAAAAAAAATCTGATAAAATAATTTAAAATATATAAATGTTTTAAAAGTTATTTAAGTTGGTAGATAAGAGAGACTGTAATCCCAAAGCATATTTTCTCTTGTGACCATTGTTTTTCATGAAATATTAATAATCAGTGGAAAAATAAATTTTGTATAAATGTCCTAATGTCCATCCAGTTTTGGCTCAAAATTAATCTTTTAAAAAATTCTTTTTTTTTTTTTTTACAGGTTGCATCTTTATTTTTGGATTAAACACTTAAGTTCATGAATGTATTGCCCATAGTTTGTATTCTTTGAGGGATGATTTTACATAGATTTGATGTGCTCTCTCATTTTGTCAGAGATTCTTTTATATCCCTAGATACCTTTTCCCCCACTTCCTCCTCTTTTAGTTTCTTCTTGAGGATTCTACTTATCAAGTTTAACATCTTTTATGATGATGAGTCTTGGTGGTGCAACTTTCTTGGTATAGGGTCCAGAGACTAATCGATAAAATAGTTAAAAATGTCTCCATCGTGTAAATACTAGCTTGTCATTTTTTTCTTGAGTTTTCTCTTTTGACAAGATTCATTGAATTTTCTTTTTCTTTTTTTGTATGTTTTCTGCCATGCTAATTCTGAAAGAATTTATATAGATTTATCATTTGGGAAAAGATGTATTTTAACTGATGACATAAATATCCCAGTTATATAGTTAGTTATCTGGTCAAAGATTTCAAGTTGCAAACCAGTCAAAACTCATCCTTTATAATGTATCATAAATTATATTTAGTATTTTTTCTAAAAATTTTTTAGTAAAATTTTGACATTTGAACATTCACAGTTTTAAAAAAGAAATGTCAATCTCAGCTTATGTGCTCATTAAATATTTAATAGAAACATTGCAGGTTAATTATATCTTTTTTGTAATAGAGGTTTAAGAAGTTTTGATTCATCTTACTCATTTTCTTTCATTCTTGAAGAAAATACTAATACAATTGAAAACTTTTAGCGAAATCAATTCTCAGGATAAGAATTACATTTCTATGTGTACAACAAGAATAAATTCAGAGAATTAATGCTTGTCTTTATTTTCAGGGGCATTTCATTTTCTCCACTCTGGTAATCTTAATTCCAGATGTTAGCACATGACAGTCATGTAGTGTTCTAGTCACGTGTTTGTTTGTTTGTTTTTATATTATCTCTGTGAACTCATGCTATATGTAGTAACTTGATTTGTCAGTTATATTGATTTTGTTGCTGTCATTTACTTTTTATTCGTAGTCTTCCATCTGTATTAAACTAACAACATGTTTGTTGCCACTTGTCAAATTCCTTACTGAATAATATGTATTTTATTTAAATTGTATTGTGACTTTTGACCTTCATGAATAGAGCTTCATAAAATTAAATAAAATAGTTTGTTTTATATACATATATTTTAATGAAACATCATTATAGTGATAAAAATATTGATTGTTGGAACATTTACGACATTAAGGAAACACCTAAACGTTGATAATGTCTGAAAATTTACAAATTGTTTATCTCTTAGAAATTTGTATTAAATATACAAGGTAACTACATGGTTGACATGTGAGCTGAGGATTCACTATATTGACAATTTATATTTATTTATTTAACCCATTTTTAATTATATAATCTATGATTTCAGCTTCTTCGATCTTATATCTGTGATCGATATACTGAAATGTAAAACATTCTAAATACTAGCATAGGATATTTTTCTTTATGAAAAGAAAAAAAATCAGACTTGTCAGAGTCTTAGTGTTTTTAGTCATGTAAAGCAAAACTTATGAAAAAAAATAAAATAAAATAACTTCTCCAGGCCTCAAGTTCCTCATTAGTAAAAATAGAGTACGACTTTGGGAAAGAGGGAAGAGTTAGGTTATACACTCTCTAAAATCACTTTTAACCCTAAAATTCTGTGATTCTATGATAGGTTTTTGCAGTGGTATTATGCTTATTAATATAAATTATATATCATGTTTAATGTAAACAAAAGTTAACAAAAACTAAAGTTGAAAAGTTCAAACAATCTCTCAAAAACCATACTTTTGAGGAAGAATCAATTGATAGATTTTAGTATATAATGGTTTTCTCAAGAAGTATTTGAGATCATTTAAAGTAGACTTATACCTTTTCGAAAATTTAATACAGAATAGTGGAAACTTTGGGATGGAAAGAACGTTATGTTCCATTTTGTCGGAAAATTCAGAGTAAAGATGAGTACCCTGTAAGCTGTTGATCACACTCTTACCATGGGAATATCTTATCTAGAGAAAATTAATATGTGAATATTTTCTGTAAAATAGAAATTTGGTTGGATTAAATAAGTTGTTTTTCTAAATACTGCATGCCAGTTTTTATATATATGCATTTTAATAAATTGATTCTGTGGCATATAATAAATATCAGTGCCAGTGTTAATTTGTTTCTATATTTCACTTTAGTAGTTATGTCTTTATTTCTTAAAACTTTTAGACAATTTCAGTACAATCTGATGTGTCCCAAATTTGACTATCAGGGAAAATCAGGGAAAAATAAACAAACCTATTTTTGTACCTTGGATATGTTGAATATGTAGTTTGTAATTATTTAAACTAAGCTTGTAAGTATTATAAGTAACTTTTATTAAAGTACAACTTTCCATAAATTCCAGTTTAATGAATTGTTGCCGTTGCAGGGAGTGGTGGTGGGGAAGGGATTTATTTGGAGAAGTAGTTAAATTTCAAGTGTATGTTTGATTTGTAGTGTAATAGAGTTTGTCACTTGTCATTATTGGGGCTCTACTAAATGTTTGCTAAATGGAAGTTTATAATGTGAAATGTAGTGATTAAATATAGACACTGATTTTAGAAAACAAAAAGTGAAAGTTTAAAAAATGTATCTTTAAAAGATAACATTATAATTTCACTGGCATGGCCCAAATTCATTATCTGGCAGAAAAAAAATAATTATAAGTTTTAATTTTCAAGATATTTATTTTTTGTTAATTTTTTATTTGAATAAAGAATTGCTGTTTATTCCTAGAGTTTATAAAAGTCAGAGAAAAATACTACATGCTAATAAAACCATGCCTTTTTTTTAGCTATAGTTGTATTTAAATATTGTATTCCCAAGTGAGAGAATCCAACGTAATGTTATATTAACTAGCATAGAGTCAATTATTTTTAACTCATCCAGATTACTTTTTCATTTAGTAGCATTTCATGCATTCAAGGTGGTAAACTTGTTTTTAGGTTGGTGTTTTTTAAAGCTTATTATCAGTCTTATTTTAACCCCAGTTGGACATTTCTAAAATATTTACTCTGAGCTTTCTATGTTTCCTTATATGAATTGTGGAAGTCTCAGAAGTTTTGTGTAGGGATTGCTATAAGTGTAACTCGAGTAATCATGTAAAAATTAAATTCTCCCCTACCTTTCTTCTGTTTAATTGTCGTAAGGAGTTAAGAATTTGTTTTTAAATGAAGTTATAAATGACATAGAAATTCTTAGATTGGTCTTTATCTTTTGCTATCTATAATAAAAACTAAACAATTTTTAAATAGTTTACTTTCTTCGACTAAGTTTTCATTATTTGAAGAGCAATTGTAAAAATAATTTATGTGTGATTTTCTTAATATAATCCTAGCTTATTTTTTTTGCTGATAAAAGGAAGCATTTAATCAGCTTTATATTGTGTTTTTTTTTTCATGCTTTTGGTAGCTTATTGAAGTTTTTTTTCTTAAGCTGTGATTGTAAATTTGGAAGATGCCTGAAAATTAATTATAGACTGTAATTAATGACAACAATTTATTTATTTGACTTTTTGTCACTATTCTAACCATCTAGACTGGTGACTACCTTCTTAGAACTGGAAGACCTTTCTTCTTATTCCTTCATTTTACATAGTAGATAACTGAATTTCTAAAAAAATAATCTCCTTGCCTTGGGTTACCCCAGGTCAAAGAGCTAGGTTATGTGGGGCAGAACTGAGACTAAAGTTAAGGCTTTGTTACTTTTCATTCAGAGATAAATCTTCTCTACCCATTGCCTCTCACTTGCTTTGTCAAAGTATGACATGGATGGATTGCTTGGAATTCTTTCAAAGTCTTTCTTGTGTAATAATGATGGCAAAGATCTCAAGCATTTGTCAGGCGCCCCTAATACATATTGTGACAGCAGTTTAAGGGAAGGGGCAAGGTGGATTTATTATTAATAAAATATTAAAATTCTTATATTAAAGCCAAACATAATTTACATTCACTTTCATCCCTCACTGCTCTACCTGTCCATTTTTGATTTAAATTACCACTCTCTCTTCACTGCAGCATACATACATCCTCCTCTTAGCCATCCCCCACACCACAACCCCCTTCTGTAGATAGGTGGTAAATACAGAAAGTTGTTAAAGGGCTTTGACTGGAACCATCTGTTTTGCTCTTTCTCAAAAGCAATAGACTGGGCATTATTTCATTGAGGGGAGGGTGGTATATATACACTTATCAATAATAATAAAATATAAGAATAAAAAATTTTGAGATTCCAAAAATTTATTGATCTTTAAAAGCTTCTTTTGGACTTCTGAGTATTCGTGCAATTCTTTTGTTCATTTATTACCTGGAACTTGGGAATATGTATGTTTTATTTTTCCTTTTCCTTTCAAATAGCATTATTTTCTTTGTAGTTTATACAGCATGAGATAACATTAAGATGAAATTATTAAACAGATTCACATTGTCAATATGTACACTGACAATATGTATTCGTCTTTACTATCCTTAAAGATAAAAAACTTATTCTTTGACTCTTAAATATATGACTCTTAAATATAAAACTTGCAGTCACTAACTTAAATGGTCTCTAAATGTGTATACGCACAACTAAAATATAAAGCTGATGCTGGATTTTTCTGGCATGCGGCTTGATTGGGATTTTAATGAGATAATTACTTTAGAACTGTTATCCATCTATTTGAGTTGGGAACCTCCCTGTTTGACACAGGTCAAATAAGTTTTTACTGTTCCCAGGATATTGAGAATTATTTTTCCCCTTTGCTTTTGATTAGTCCTAGAATTATTGAGCAATACGTGAACTTCACACCTAGAGAACCTATTTAAATATTTATTAGAAGTAACCATACATTGCTGTTAATGATTTTGAATTGCATTTGACCTAGTAACAGCTGTTACCGAACTTGACATTTTCCTTAAAATGACAAACCATTGATGTAGTAGTTTCCACTACATCGTTAACATGAAAATTTTTATTTTTTTTGAAGTAGACACAGTGAGTGTTTCCCTTTCTAAGTTGTGCTTAAACTTTGCTTAATTTACACAACTGTGTGGTGTTTTCTTAAAACATAAACAAGTTCTGTTAACGAAAGAAAAATGAGATAAATATATGTATTTTTATTTGGAAATTATGAAATATACTTTATTTCTCTGTACAGATATTATGCTATTTCAAGACAGCCTGAAATGTAATTTAGAAAGTAAGTTAAGATTATCATTTTTAACTCTAAAATGAATGTTTACTTTATAAAATAATTTATTTTGGGGTTCTTTTTGATAAACTTTGTGTCATTTCTAAAGATTAAAATCTATTCTTTTATTCTGTAAATGAGAGAACAATTATGTAATGTCATAGCTATATCTGATTAATAATAAAGTCAAACTTTCTCTATACGGTTATTAGGTATTCTGATGTTCCTTTCTGTGAAATGTCTTTTCCTATCATTTCTGTTTATTCATTTCTTCTATCATTTTTATTGCTGATTTATGAGAATTTCTATAAATCTTTTATCAGTTATATGTTGCAGATACATTTTTCCAGTTTGTCACTGCTATGCTAACTTTGTGGTGTGCTTCACTGAACATTAATCTTAAATTTTCTATTAAGCTTGAGCCCTTTTTGGGGGATGCTTTATGTGATTTGTTTGAGAAATTTTCTTTTGGATAGCATGCTTTCTCTATTAGCATGCTGGGAATCTTTCAGCTTCTTTAAAATTTGTCATCTAGTACATTAGGTATGTTGTTGAAAGGATTTATACATTAGATTGAGTTAGATCAAATGAACTCTATGGTTCCTTCCAACTATATAGTTCTAAGATTTCATATATGATATAGATTAAAAATAAAGGGCTGCGTGGTATAAAGTATGCACCAAATTTGCAAGAAACATTGTATTTCAGTGAATCCTAAGACACCATTGATTTTCAGATGTATCATTATTTTACTTTAATGTACCACTAGGAAAGGATAAGCTTTTCTAATTAAACTGTGACAGAATTCTTTCTTATTGCTTTAAATTCTTTGATTTTATGTTTATTGAAAAGGTCATTTAGATTTTTAAGACATAGATTTGTATTGTATTTTACTTTTGTGCACACATCAAAAATAAACCATAAGTTAAATAAATTGGTTACTTTGTAATATGGAATTGTAGACATTCCTCCAGTGACAAATATCTGCTTTGGTTAATACAAAAGTTATGCCCCAGTGTGTATTTTAGTTCCTTTTGGTGTACGATAACTTTTTGGTTTTACTGCTGAATGATAGTATAATTAAAGGTAGCAATGATAGCATGAACAGCGACGACCAGCTGTGCACATGTTCAGGCATCGACAACTAAAGCATGACCATCACCTGGTGACTGCAATTGTACAATACCATGGATTGTAAGGCGTAGGCTGATTTTAGAGATATTAATATGTGAACAAATGTCCTCTGTAGAATGTCTGACATTCTGTGCTACATTTTAAAGCTGGGTGCATGTGTTTAGTGCTTTGAGGAAGTGTGCCATCTGTTCTACAGTTTCCAGATTATCATGGGAAATAACCATTTGTCTTATTTTTAATGAGAAAATTCCATATAGAATTCTGTTTTATTTTCAATGTTGGTAGAGTTGTGCCTATACCTGTATGTTGGTTGGCTTAGCAAATCATGAAATCTAGCAGTTGGAAGAGATTTTATAGGGAGTCTAAGTTTTGTCTTTTACATGGTGCAAAAATTTTTTCTATAGCTTCCCTGCCTATAAGGTCATTTATGCTTCTATTTGAACACTCACAGTCATGGAGCAAGCTGCCTTCACTAGCAAGCCTGCTTTGTGTTTGGACTGCTTTCTTGTCAGAAAGGTCTCTGTAGTAAACCCAAATCTGCTTCTTTTAGATCTCTGCCATTTATTCTAGATCTCCCAGACCCCCAACTATACCAAAGTGTCTACTACTTTTGTATAATTTCCACTTAAATTATTGAATATAGCCTTAAATTTCCACCTTTTCCTTTGAGAGATCTGTTTAGTAATGTCCGTTGTAGAATGTGGATTTTGTAAAGCATATGGTCTTCCAGGGCTACCATCTTCACTTTACGTGTAGTCTGGAATCCTATTTCCGTTATTGGCAGCCGTTCCATGCTTTTGAGTGGCAATTAAAATACCTAAGTTTTTCTCAGATATTGGGCCCATTAACTGTGTTTTCTACTTCCGTACTTTTATAGTTTAATATTTGGACATAGTGAAGGATTTCAGATTCACCTTTTTTAGGTTGCCATCATGTAGACCTAAGTGAAGTTTTTCCCATTGTAACGATTATATAGATTTAAAAAGCTTTATTCTGTTTTACAATATCCAACATAGTTGTCATTTGTAGCATTGTCCATTTCTAATGTGCTCAGCATATTTTCTAAGCATGTGTCCATTTTACTGATGTTTGTTGAACGGAACATACTTCATTCAGCAGAGAACCTTTGTTAACCCAACAGAATTCTTTCCTATAGATATGTGTGCACATTGGTCTTAAGCTCCCTTGAGGTGTGGTCATTTAGACAGTTTAAAATCTCCTTGGTTTCTTACAAGGGCCCTCCATTTCGTGATCCTGTCTACATGAATATCATGAAAAACTTTATCAAGACTTGAAGATTGTTGGAAATTTTCACAGGATTGTTTCTTGAGAAATCTGTTTCACCTTCAATGTTTTCCCACTATACAAAGTCTTAAAATTTTTTTCTTTGAAATTTTGTTCTTCAATTATGAAATTAACATAGCATTACAACAAATACGGAAAACTGAAAAGTTACCTAAAATCTTAATACTAGAAACTATGTTTTGCTGGTTTTTGTTTCTTTGTTTTGTTTTTCTTTCTAGTCTGTTCACTTACATGGAACCATAATATGCATTCAATTTTATACCTTTTTTATAATTAAATTTTATAAAACTTATTTTTACAAAAAGCAGCAGTTCAGTGGCTACATAATCTCACGTCTTTCAATTTGAAGAATCATGCAGAATGATTTTTTAACTTTATATAGAGCATTATAATTGAAATGCTTTCTTTTGCATTTTTATTATTTATTTGGATCTTCTCTCTGATTATCTGTAATTAGTACTATTATAGCCATTAATTACTGTCTCTAATTAGGAGATTAGGTCGAATCTGTGCTGACCATATCAAATGCCTTAGATGTTACTTTTAAGACATTCATGATTTTTCTCATCACTTTTTTTTTATTTTACAAAATATAGAGTACATCATGCAAAAAAAAGAAAAAAAAACACCACCCAGTTTTTGTTCTGTTTATTTGTATTTTTTCCATGTTTTTAAAAATTTTCTTTTAAATATGAAAGAATAGTTAATGGTTTTGTAGACCTATTTTTCTTTGAACATAGAGATTTCTAAAAGCCTGGCAGGAATAGCATAGGCTAAATATGCTTAAACTCAATTTTTAATATTCAGTTACATCTGGAAAGACCAGTCACATTGGAAATAGAATTGGTGATGAGACTATGGAATTCCTGCTTTGCCTTACTTTCGTAGTTTTGGCATATTTCAGTGAGCATGTTCAAAATATAGCCCAGAAAATAGGGTAGTGACTAACTTTTGTTCTATACATTTGTATAATCTGATAACTATTGGCTTAATACATATACCTCTCTGTATTTCTTGATAACCTTTCAATATCTTTCCTTATCCATCAAACATTCTGCTTTATTTAGAATATCATTTATCTTGCCATTAAATTAAAAGTTGTTCTTATTTCCAGGATATGTAAAATACCCAACTTCTACCTATGGAGTTCTGCATGAACTTTTTGTTTTTTACTGTTAGGAGAAGTACATTGGATTCTGAGTGTCTCTTTTATTTCAGGGGTATGTTTTTAGTATTTCTTTCTTTCATGCTCATTGATAGGGACATCCATAATAGAACACATTCTGTCTTCACTGGTAAGAGGCCTTAAAATGTCTCAACATTTCCTAGAACTGTAGAATCCCATTGTCTTAAAAAGTCATCTAGCCTGACTCTGCATCTAATATTTGACTATTATTTGTATTTCAAAACATATCTGTTGCACTAAAACTACACAGGCACTATACAGATGCCAGGAAAAAAAAATTATAGTATTCCCTGTCTTCTATTACCACACTTTAGTGTAGGTAAATATTGCAATAGAAGAACACAAAAAGTGCTGCATAATCTTGGATGAAGAAATGATTAATTCTAAGGATGGGAGGGGTTTGGAGGTAAGGGTGGTATCAGAAAATTGCAGAAAAGGGATTATATATGAGCTAGAATTATTGAAGCTATATTTTGCCAGGTAGTCAAAGAAGGGAACTGGTTCAGAGAGAACAGCACAAGTTGAGGCCTGATTGTGTAAAGGTGCATGGGCTACTCAGTAAGAATTAACAAGTATACTCAGATTGTAGTTTAACAACTACACCACTACTTGTCATGGCAATCCATTTCATTCTCAGACATTTCTACTTGAAAATCTGTCTCCCTGTAGCTTGTTTTACATCTATGGTTATTAGGGCTATCCTTAGGAATCCATGCAAAACAAATCCAATTGTTTCATTATATTTTTATTCTCTTAATTTGGAAAGGCTTATTATTTCCATGCAGACACCCTTTCTCCCAACTTTGCCCCGATCTTCTCTCCTCATGGGCATACAACCCTATTTTCCATAGTTGTTTTTCTCATTATGTGGATTTAGGTTCCCATTACTGTCCTGTTTCTTACCTGCCCAATACATTCCTTTTGTCTTTATCCTTCTTAAAATACAATGCTTAAAATTAAATATCTTACACTAGGTTGTGGCCTTACTGGTGTGGAAGAAATAAGACTATCATTTTCTTTGTTTTAGTGACTAAAATTCTGTTTTTCAGACCAATCTTGTGAAAGCCTATTTTGGTAACCATATCCAACTGTCCCATCATCTAGTCATATTAAGTACTTAAACTGTACTTGTAGCACATTATCACCTGACATTTATGGGATCTTGATAGTAAAAAAAAAACACACACACACAAGAAGAAGGAAAGACGAAGAAGAGGAAGAACAAAAATGATATAAAATTGAGTACCTGGCAATAGAAAACTGAAAAATTTTTGATGTGTTCTCTTTGGTTGAACTTGTTAATGTATGAGGCTATGTATTACATAGCTAATGGTATTTTGGATCTCCTTTTGATATGTGTTGGTTTCACATCCATCCAAACATCTGGTGAAGATATTTCAGACCACATTTGGTTTTCTATCAGCATACTTTAAAAGTAAGCAATTCCAGCTAAACATTATGAAGTCTTCTATACTATAAACCAAAAAGCAATTTAGTTGGCAACTCAGAAATGGAATGTAGAATGAAAATGAAATGAGATAAATTCCCCCCAGAGGCAGTCCACATTGTACACCCTACAGGCAAGAATGCTGATATTGTACATAAAGTGTGCTTTTATAAAAGCTTGGAATTTCCAAATATTTATCATGGCAGTGTTTTATACTTAAATCATATAATGAATATAGTGTCATTTTTCCTTTTAGTTCTTTTAGGACGATAGTTTGAACTAATAAGTGATGAGACCTTGAAACGCCTGCTCAATCTTTCTTTGATACTCTAAAGCATATATTCCACTTCAGTTGTGGAGGATCGTTCAGCTTATTTTATGCCATTATAAACATATAAGAGTTCAGATATTTTAAAATATTTGTTTTAATTTGAACTAGTATCAGTATAAATCAAAATACTATTCCAAAAGCTTTTGATTTTTATACCATTATAATTGAGATTGAGAAATAAGGTTTTTTGGTTTTGTTGTTCTAACTTGTGGTTGAAATCCTAGAAAGCAATGTGAATCAGGTCATTTTGTAAACTTAAGGGTTTTTAAAATCTATTCTTGTTTATTCAGATTGAATGTTCCTTTAAAAATTTAAGAGATTTGTCGATATTTATGATGTATATCATGATGAGTATTTTTTATGTAGTCATTGGTTGCTGACCTAATAAAATAATTTAATTTTTAATGGTAAATAACTTCATTTACAACTATCAAATGAATATGTTAATTTTAGTTTTTCAAAAACTTACATTTTTCTATGTATAGGAATTTCTTATACTTGTTTCCTTCTTATTGCCAGCAGAGTTTGGACTAGATCGTGCCTTAGTTTACCACAATACTTTATATGTATAGAGATTTGAATTCATTGTTTTGTTCTATATCCAGGGAAATTGTAGGCTAGATTATTTGGATCAAATCCTCTATTGAAAATAGCTAAAATTACAGGATAAAAAAATCTTAACCTTCCTTAAAATAATTGAAGAACAAACAAAATAGCAAGCAGTTATCAGGCTAATACATACTGGAAAATAGGGGAGCTAGGCCATACATTCAGGCTGTTTTAATCCTAAGAGCATTTGTCCATTTGGGAAATTGCAACTTCATTTTGACAGTCTTGTGTGATGAGAGAGGCAGAAATCAAAGGGCTACATCATTAAGTTTAGGATAAATTAGATATAAACCCTATCTCCACTTCCAGGTGATTCTATAGGAAAATTGCTCTGATACTAAGGAGCACAAGGTACAGGGAAATTCCCGAGAAGATGTGACCACAGTAGGCCCTTGGGTAATCCAGAAAACTTTAAGCCCAGGATTTAGTTTTAGGAGTTCATAGACTTCTAGAACCCTTAGGTTCCTGACAGAACCTAACAAAATTCCTCTCTAGAGGAATTTTACCAGTTATCATAAATAAGCCTCACAAATAAACTTACAAAGACAGTGAGCAGCACATAGTAAAAAATAACCAGATACACAAGGAAAAAAAATTTCTAATGAACCCTCTCTTCTTATAGCTTTTCTTCTTGCTTCTGCTTTATGTACTATTTCTCTTTTACGTTCTCCTTCTCTTTTCTGTCTTTCTTGCTATCTACCTTCCTTTCTTCTGTTTCATAGCAGCTTAGAGTATTTTCACTGAAAATCATCCTCTGCTTTGTAGACTCTCAAAGCATTAGTTTTTCATTCCGTGCTATTGCTTTGGCTGTCTTTCCTTACCATTTCACAAATGGGATGTTTTTAGAGCCTTCTGGTTGACTTTAATTTCATTTTTTTCCCCCCTGAATTCAATAGTAAATCAGGTTCAGGCTAATTAAATCTCTTCTCACAATCCTTCAGTAGTTTCTGTATGAAAATTCCATTTGATTTCCCACTGATCTGGCCACAGCCAAACCTTTCTTTATTATATGAAGGTAGGGCTGAGGTATTGGGAACTGGGAAATGGTTGAGAGCCATTTATTCATATGATTCATGTCCATACTAGATTACTATATTACAAACTAATATATAAACTTTTTGAAGGATGAGAATTCTTTTATTTTCTTTTAGTATTAGTGCTGGCTCTTCATATAGTGATTTACCCATAACAGTTGTCCAGTAAACATTCTCTGAGTGAATTAATGACTAAGAGAAATTAGATAACAGCTTTGCTGAAAGAAATTTTTGAGTTATTAGGCAGGTTAAAGCTGATAGGAGGTACTTTGTGGTTTACAGAACAATTTCCCAGATATTATCTATCCCCTTTCGTCTTTATACCAACTTTGATATATAGACAAAGCAGATTCCTGTTATTGCCTTTTATGGTAAATTAACTTCTAGCCATTCTTTATTTTTTCAGATGAGTCACTTAGTTCACTTCCACGGGCATTGACTAAACACCGTATCCCCTGTACTCTGCTTTTTAACGTATTTTTTTTCCTGATCTTGACCACATTTCTTTTACTGATCCTTGCCACTGTCACTAATTTAGCCGTGTAACCTTGGCAAGACACTTGACTTTTTTCTTCCATAGCATTCTCATCTGTAAAATTAATACTTCATATCACAGTGTTTTATTATAGCTATTTCTCATTTTGACCTTTTTTTAACCACCTCTCTTTCCTCCTCTCCAGTGTATGAATATATTATATTACTTTGCAGAGAAGTAAAGTAGATGCACCCTAAATTAATTGTTAAATCTAAGCTCCTATTTCAGCTCTCTGGAGTTAGGAAAAACATATTTGTTTGCATATCGTATAAACAAAATATGTCAACAGAGTGTATACAATAATGTCAATAAGAATCTTAGGACATAAAACTTGGGTGATGTAGATAATCTACCTTGATTATATAGACTTCACTCAGTCTAAAATTTTGGCAAAAATAAAAATTTCTGTGAATGATAACATTTAAGAACAAATAGTCAAACTGTGTTAGGTCTTTGGATCATTAAAAGTTCAAGACACAGAACTTACTTTCAGTTCCATTGGAGAGACAGTGGCCCTCAGGGATCACTATGAAGTCACATGTGGTTAAGTGCTAATGCATATAGTTGAATTAGCATAGCATTTATTGAGTGCCTACAGTTTACATGTATTGGGGTCAGTATAGTAATCAATCTGTTCTTAAATTGTAAAGTGAAGATGAAATCAAGGGCCCAAATGCAAATATAGTCTCTTCTGTTGGAGATTTTCTTAGTGAGACGATTTGTACTAAGATCGTTTGGAGACAATTCATGAGTACCAAAAGATTATTTACTAATGTTGAACTAACCTCTTCTTTTCTAGGTAATTACTACTACTGGTAACTTGTTGACCAGTTGTAAGGCCAAATCCTTCAACTTGAGGAAATCAGTCTACAATTAGGATGATGGAAAGACGGAAAAAGTACCTACATTTTTCATATACAAAAGAGAAATAGTTATTTCTTTAAATAAAATTGTAAGGGCTGGCTATTGTTTTGTTAAATGCTCTTTTATTCAGGATTGAGTCATATAGTGCTCTTTCCTTGTCATTCTAATCTGTTCTGTCAGAATTGCGAGGATCCCCCAAATCAATTTATTTTGGTTGGTGGCATCAGTGTTGTATGAAGAACAATACCAGACATGTGCTTTTAGTGGGAATGGAAAAGCCTTTATGAGGCTAAGGCACTCAGATCCTCATAAATTACATCTGTGCTAATAATTCTTTAGTATTTTAGCTCAACATTTCAACAAGTTTTTTATTTTAATATTTTATTTGGAGCAATATTGTGATTTTCCAAGTGATTTCTCTTATGGAAACTCTTGACAATATGAAGGACACAGGCAAATATATCAGAGCATTTTTATTACTCCAGACAGCAGCAAACACATGGCAACAATAATGTACTAAAAGGAAAACTATAGTAGTCAGCCTAAACATTCGTTGTCAAAGCCCTTCTTTCATAATCTTGACCATAGAGAGCCTGGAAATGTGCACTACCACCTCTTCATTGTGTTATTCTCTGCCAGCACACAGTCCAGAAGAGAAATAAAACATATTTAACTGATGTGCATCAGCAGAATAAAGTCTATCAACGCTGTCTTTAAATGTCTATTATATGAATCAAAAAATATCTAAATGCTGAGAAACACCCTCCTTACTACTGGAGGAAGTTTCAGAGTCCCTGGGGTAGCTGCAGAACAGCAGCATAGGGGAGGAGCAATATCACTCTGGTTATTCTCTTGTGAGTTACATGGAGATACTTGCCAGTGTGCCTTGAGAGGCCTAGATCTTAGTAAAGTGTCTCTATTGTATTAGAATGATGGGAACCCAAGATATGTGGGACATGATTTTCTATTGTAGGAGACCAGATGCTTCTTTGAATTATGTCTTAAAAGCAATGTTGTTTCTAATAAAGGCATGAAAGGAAGAAAGAGAACTCAAGTTTTTCATAGATTTCTGTCAGCAGGCAGAAAGGTCAGTGTTCATACAGAAAGAGTTGTTGCCTCAAGATGTACAATTGCTGGGTAAATGATCGTACACAAAGAGTTTTAGATTCTTTCTTAGTGGAGAGCTCTTGTAGGTGTTAACCCTGGAAGGAAAGAAAGCGTGTTGGTGGGACAATGCCTATTTTCATCTTGGTGGATCAACCAAAGCCTGTTAAGTAGGGGAGAGTCTAAAGTTGAATACAGGTCTATTTGACTACACAGGTCTGTCTAAATTTCATGGTAGGTTTTATTGATCTTCTGATGAGATTGACATGTGAAAAAGAGAAATTAGAAGTAAGAGCGTATATACGCCTGTTAAAATGTAGATGTATAGGCAGTTAATTGAAGAAATGTTATGATTTCATCTTGAATTAAGAACATCATCCTTCATTTATTTCCTTGACTAAGTGAGAAAACAACTTGATTGATTTACTAGACTAAGCAGCTATAGGTGAAAGAAAAAAAAGCGAGAGAAAAATGAAATAGTATGACCCATGTTACAGATACCCATGGAGATGGATAGAAGAGAAAGAGAAAAAGATATGGGAGTTGAGTCAGGGTTGTCTTAAAGATTTCTAAGGCAAGAAAAAAATTTTTTTTTTTCATCTTTAAATGAAAAGTGAATACTTTCATAAATTTAAGGATCCCATAACATTGGTTAAACATTGTTGAATAGGCAAACTTTTCTAAATATGAACTTATTACTTGAGGATATTTTCCTAGCCTTCATATGCTTTGCCTAGTAAAAACCGTTATAACCTTGGAAAATGATAGGGTTGCTAGATTTGTACTGAGTGCTGAATTTGGTTATAGTTTTATATGACTAATTGCAAGGCTAGTTCTTTCACTTTAATAGTGTTAGAAAGTCTTTGATGAAAGGGATGGCCCTCTCTGGTTTACTCAAACTGTATGTAAACCAGCCCTCTTATTTCTGAAAACTTGATTTCAAGAATTTTATTGGGATTATTTTATTGTAGCTACTTGCTGTGAAATGAAGGGCGGTTGACTAATCTAGGATCTGGTAGCAATTTTTGAGATTGGAAAATTGGATCTCCATCTGCCACTTGAACAAATAAGGAGCTTTTAAAATATATTTAACCAGTTTATTCAAAACGGTGTATTTACAGGGCTTCCCCTTGTTCATTGGTTTATTATGGTCTGTATGATTTAGAAAGAGTTCTCTTCCTTGAAACCTCCCAAACTCCAAAATCCTCTACATTATAAGTAGAAGTATTTGGAAATACATAGGCTTATGTGAAAAGTACCCATGAGGACAAAGGAAAAGATCGAGGTTACATGATCAAGTGCAACTTCTATCATCTGACCTGAGACTATGTTCAGGAAAAGTTAAGTTACCTAAATTTACCTAAAATACAGAATCTAGCACAGTATTTTACATATCGATGGCATTTGATAAAATATTTATTAATTTGTTTTTCTCTACCTGGAACTGTCCTTGAGACATATAATTTTGACTGAATTGCTTATGATTCATTATATCTTAAATGTTGTTTATTTTAGCATTAGCTGTTTCTATTCGCATTGCGTGGGACATTGGAATGCCTACCTCCTCCTCAATTAATTGGAATGTTTTGGTACAAATAGACCTCTACCGGAGTATATCTGTCAGGAATCACTAGCAAATGATAAATATACCATAATTTTAAAATTGCTTGATGATAGACTTGCCCAATAAACTGTAGTTATATTTAGGAACACTTAAAATGGCATGAAGTCTTATGAGAAATCTGAGACCTTATTGGAAAATCAAAACAAAATTAATTTTCTGAGGGCATGGACATGACCTTCAACTCTCAACTCTAGAAAGTGCTGAAGCAGTTAGAATTAACCAAAGTATAATAAAAGATATATGGTTAATACTCTGAAGTTACATTTCAGTTTGAACATATCTGATTTGATTCTTACTAGTTTGTTGTAGATCTTGTTTTTTATGCCCACTTTATAACCCATTAGAATAACTCGAGGTGTTTCTGTGGTTTTTGTGTTTTCTTTGAATTGTTGTGGGTACTTGAAGAGTTACAGATTATCTAATAATTCTAGGTACAGCATTTGGATAGTTAGCTTGGTTATAGTGGGAGATTTTCTATTACTTTGGGTGATCTGGACTCAATCTAAGCTCAAGCTACATGATGAAAAGTAAAAGAGGTATGAATAAGGACAATACAAGCATTTATTAAGTGCCAGACATTGTATTGTAGTCTTATGTGTTAAATGTGTCTAATCTTGTATTGATTAAAAACCAGTACCTGGTTTCTGGCTTCAGTTTGATTTTACCCTTAGAGCTCAGATTTGCCATGTAATTTGGAAATATTTTTCCATTTCTTATGTTTACTTCTCTGAAAAATTTGTGAAATACCTGCATTTTGTGTTTTATACAAATATTGGTGTTTAATGGGACTTAAAAAAATAATTACAGAAAATGAGATTGTGTTTTTTTTTAAAAGATATCTTGTGAAGAATAATTAGGTTGAGTGCTTGCCAGTAACAAATTATGTAATTGTGGGAAAGTCTTATAACTATTTTAGGCCTTAGTTTTGTTATCTGTCAAATAAGGATCAATGTTTTCAAAGTTGTTTTTTTTTTTTTCAATGCAGTGCACAGTAAGAAATATATTTTATAAAGCATTCTAGCAAACGTATGTGTTAAAAACAAAAGTGTCCTCATAAGTACAATATATTTATTTTTTATGTCCTCCTCTGTTGGCTATGCCTCACTCTCTGATTCTTTGGAGCGGAAGTCATCAGAATTCAGAAATCAAGATTAGACTAGCAGATCGATCAGGCAAGAATAGAGGCATGTAACATGTACATTTATGCTACCTTACTTTCCCTGATTATGAAAAGATAAAATTTGAAGTGCATCAGGGAAAGTGGCAAGTGAACGAATTCTGTGATATATGCTATTCAAGCATTCAGTCCTTGGAAAAAGTATGTGTATTTTCTGAGTTCGAGTAGTGTGTGTGTGTATGTAAAGTAAGGAACACATATTTTTATCTTGTGTCTTTTTATCTTAATTCTTTTCTTCATTTTGCTACTCATATAACTTTTTTCATAGGTGGGATGAACGGTTTAAATAGTTTCCAATCATGTCGGAACAATAAGGCGGTTCCACATTGTAGCTAAATTTCCTGACATTCGTGGCAGTGGTGAGATTGAGTTGAACATTGGGTTAGTAGTTACACCATTTTCTGTTCACTTGTTCTACCCCTAGGAGTTAGATCAAATACCCAGAAAGTGTCATTCTAATACAGCTCTGATGCCCCAAAGCCCATCTTCATTTTTTTGCTCTATTCTTTACTGTTTCCTTTATGGAATTTACCTCATTTTAAAACTTACTAAATGAGTAATGTAAAAGCTAGAAGCTGTTGTTTCATCATAGTGCAAAAGCCTGAGAGCACATTCTATGTTGGCACCAGAAAACAGAAAAGTGAAGATTAAAAGGGATATCTTGTCCAATATTGTTTCGACTAAGTGACTGTTAAGGATTTTGGAGGAAAGCGTAACTCAGGGTTTTCAATACAATAATTTCTGAGTTCATTTATTTACTGAAGGTGAGCATATTTATAGGATTGGAATCTGAAGCAGCATACTATCTATTTAATACTAAGTATGTTCATTTCCCCTGTGAATTTTTCACATCCTGGAGACTGGTGCTCTGCCCTCCCTAGATGCCATGATGATGAAGAGTAACTAGATGTATTTAGAAAAGATGCCTCCCCAAGTCCAGAGCTATTCCTGAGATGTCCTTGTGTACTCAACACAGAAGTGGCATGTGCAGAAGTTAACATGAGTTGTGGCAGGTGGGAGCTGTATTAATTTTCCCTGTGCACTGACTGTCTAATCTAAACATTCCAATGTTGAAAACAAAACCGATAGTTGATATTTCCAGGGAAGGGTCATTGAGCTTCAAATGGATAAAAAGAATATATGCAAAAAGAAAACAGTTTGTTAATGCAGAATATTTGAACCTGAGATAAAGACAGGTCACACACTCATCTAATTTAAGGGGATAAAAATTCGCAGATGTGTTTGTGATTTTACCAGCTGTAGAGATTTCAAATATTGAAATGGCATTTGGAACAGGAAGATAGGGTTCAGATTAGAGCACAGTGAATAACAAAGTGAAAATGTTGTTATTCTAGCATCTTACAGATACCTCATTGTGTTTGCCTCTGCTAAACCCTGATGAAATAATCTCGAAAGAGTGATGTCTGTTGTTCTTGGCTTTTATTGATTTTGTTCCATGCAGTGTGAAGGATCTGCTGCTTGTCCTAAAATAATGAAATTGAGAGAAGATTGATTTTGGATGACTTCCAGTATCTTTCCTCAAACTTCACTTTGCAGAATTGGGCCACTCAAAGATAAAACCATTACTCCCACAATTGACTCCTTACTGCTATGAAACCAAAATTTACAGTTCATGTACCTAATAGCTTTGAGAGCATTGGAAATTCCAGCCTATTTTGGAGCTATACTACTTCCATATTTGATCAGTTCTATTAAAAAAAAAAAAAAAAGGTTAGGTCTTTAGACATCCCAAAGATTTCTGGTTATCTTGCTTTTCTTCAAATGTCTCATGAAGAGCAGCTATTGAACCTTTGGAGAGTATTGAGGATTGGGGGTAGAGGAGGCTTTCCTATTTTTTTTTAGATTTTAAACATCTTGGGGGATCTAAGTTGTAGAAACTAAATAAGTTGCTTTTAAATAAATTAATGTCTTTGTCTCATGGTATGCATTTTCTATTGTGTAAAGGAAAAGTTAAAGAATGTATCCATGGCTAAACACACACACACACACACACACACACACACACACACACACACACACACACACACACACACACACACACACTATCATCCCTACTCTCTACTCTCCCCCACATACATACTACACACATACACCCTCCCACCTGGCATGAATCTTCTGACTCACACATTGATTTCTTCATTAATAAAGACTTGTTCTACCAATTTACAGAAAGTTTCACTGTCATTTTTACTCATTTTTCTTTTTGGAGCCTTACTGGTAGTGTTTGCATTTAGAGATGAAGAAAATGAGGCATGGGTATGTGGTGTGAACTTCTCAAGATCACGTTCAAGGAAGAAACATAGACATAGGGAGCTTAATTGGACCATCTCGGGGTTGGTATTCAGTCGTTAGCGTAGCACTTGCCATTTTGCTATCTTGGAGATTTCAAATATGGCAGTGTAGGTGGCTGAATGGGAGTTTGGGGTTTGAGTATTTAGAATTCTATTTCCTTTTAAGTAATGTATTCCATATATCATTGTTTTTCACAGCTCTTTTAGTCTTTGATTTAATTGTTAAGAAATATAGAATGCTTATTCTTTGTTAGAAATTCATCCTCTGGCAGATCTTTGGTTTCCTATACTTACTTTGTTGTTCTTTTATTCATTCAACATTTATTGAACTCCTATTATGTAAAGGCAGATGTGTGGGATATATAAATGTATATATAACATTGCTTTTATCCTCAAGGAATTCATTACCTTTTCGGGCAGATGGGTTCAGGGAAAGAAATCATGGAGTGTATCACTTAGGCCTGACTCTCCTAGAACTTATGCTAAAGGAATAACAGGAGTCCTTAAGATTTCTTAATTAAGCTCAGTTTACCCAAATGAGAAATATATGTAGGGAAAAATTTAAAAAGACTGCTAATATTCCCTGTGCACTGCATCTCAGAAATTTCTAATTTAGCTATTGTAGGCAGTTGAATACGGGTTTAGGATTTGTGCTTTATTCTAGTTTTGGCCTAGTTAACATCTAGTATGTGAAGTTGTTGAAGTGCACTTGCTGGAAAATCAGATTCTTATGAGAAGCTGTGTGTATATGGACAATGAACAGAGAAGGCATTGGGAAAAGTTAGTGAGTGATATTTGCCTCTGCTTGGTAGTATGTTATTTTGAGTCCAAGGGAGTCATTTCTGAAGCAAGGGCATGGCTTTTGTGTGTAGACAAGAGTGAATAAACATGACATAAGAGTAACTGTAGTATGTGGTAGTTGGAGATGAACACCAGGAAAGCCAATCAAGAACTTACCAAGTAGTATTCCATAAGGCACTGGTTCTATGATGCATACTCTGATAAGAAACCTTCGGACATCTCTGTGTTCAAAAATTGGAAAAAGAATTAATGGAAGGAGCAAAGATAGGAGTACTGGGAAAATTAGGAGAAAGTACAGGTAAATGTGGGGTCTTAGAAGCCAAGATTCAGGGAGTCTTGGTGGTCCAAGAATGCCAATGAAGTCGATAGAATTGGGACTGAATAAAGCCTTCAGATTAGAAAGCCATTGGTGCATTTAGAGCTGGCTTTTGAGATCATCTGACTTTTGCCATATGCTTTTTTCTTTGCTTTGCTAATCTATTTTAAAAGGTACTCAGTATTAAGAATGTCTATAAATACATGCAAATGTATTTTTGGTTAGTATATTTTATTAGCTTTTTTAGCCTCAGCTCTTGTGTCTTCTTCCATCAAATTGCTGGATCTTAAATAAGAGACAGATATTACTATATCATAAATTTGCCTTTCAAAATATTTCAATAATGGCATTTTGATATAATTTGCTTCCTTTGTAACTTTATGTATTTTATTTTGTATCTTTAAAAACATTATTCTGAAAAAGCATCCATATGCTTCATAGATTGCCAAAGAAGTCCATGGCAGAAAAACTGTGTGTTCTGAGCGCAGTGGCTTCATATAGGTACTGAATAGATATCTGATAAACAACTAAAGAATGGTGTATGACTAAACAAAAAGCTCTTTCTTCTCCAACAGGAAAGACATAATACAATTAAGTTTCAACTTTCTTAGTTAAAATCATATTTTAATAAAGACTAGACAGTTTGAGTTGTGGTCCACGAGAATCTCCCTGAGTAAGCTCTTTTTTTCATTAAGAAGCAGTATAGGGTTGGGGTAAGAACATGGCTGTCAAGCCAGACTGCCTAAGTCTGTTACTTCCTACATGAGTGTACTTGGATAGCAAGTATACTTAACATTTTGGACTAACGTTTTCTGTAAATTGGGATGATAAACGGGTATAAAAATTATAGACATTATGATTATGGTTTATGCTTGTGCAGAAGTAACTAGAAGTAAATAAGATGCTTGGAGTGGTAAGAATTTGTGTTAATTTTTTATCTTTCCATTTATTTTCCAGTTTTATAGCATTTAAAATGTGTATCAGATATAAAAGTGCCTCTTGTTAAATTGTTGGCAATAGAGTTAAAACAATAATTTTTATGGATTAATTGGCTAATATATGAGCTTATTTTGCAGAAATGTGAGATGGTAATCTGGGAACAATTTTGTGATACCTGTTGAAATATGAATGTACTTTCACTTTTATAATAATCTTTTTTTCTTCATTGATTATGTAATTGAAAAGAACCTTATAAAAAATCTTGTTCCCCTAGTTCAAGCTATATCGTAATATATCAGGGCCTCTATACAAATATTGCTTGTTCATACCATGATTATAGCAAATAAAATGGTATATTGTGATTGTTTAAAAATTATATATTAAAAAAAATAGAATGTGAGCTTCTCGTTACATTAAATTGAGTAGATAAATTTTTATTGCCAAAGATTCCTTTAGTGCCTAGTGTACATATGGTGGGCATTTGGTAACTTTTGAGTGAATTATTTTTATCTACAATATGGTAGAATAGTTCTAGTTACAAGCTTTCTACTTTATATGCAGCCTTTGATATTGTTAGGTGTTTCTTATTTGGGAGAAATTTTTGCACATGTTAAATGGGACACTTATTTATAGTCTTAATTCTAAAGTAACACAGAATGAATTTTCTCCTTTAAACATAAATTGTCCCTCCTTCCATAAGTAAACATACCCCTGCCTTTCATTTGTTTCAGACAGTGATCCAGAATCTCCTCACTTGGCATACTTCCGGTGCTCTTGCCATGCTCCTGCACTTTTGCTTAGGCAGAATGAGTTCCCAGGATCCAGCAGCGCAAATACCTCCCCTAATCCAGAAAGTATTCCTCTACTCGTGTAGCTTTTAGCTTTAAAAATTTTTACAACTCCCCTGAAAAGACTGAAGTTCTCTGGTCTTTTAACGTATTAACTGCTGTCAAATCATGTCTCTCCTTTCCTAGATGTGGAAATTTATATAATTATGAGTGTCAGATGTTATATTTTCTCTTCTTTGTTTTGATCCAAAGCTATTTAAAATTGTATGATTGATTGATTAGTTTCACTGCCTACTTTGAAACCCAGAGAGGTAAACTAACATTACCACCATCTTCTCTTCAAGAGACTGGATTTTTCATGAATTTATAATTTTATTTTATTATTTTTGCTTTCCTGTCATCTATTTATTATATGATTTATATTGTAGGGGAGGCAAAACTTTACCTCTGTTCTTTTAGGGTCTCCTGCTGGGCCTGAGAATTAAATTGCTATAAGACAGATTAACAGGAGAAAAACATGTAGATTTTTACATGTACATGGGAGCTGCCTTGGGAAAATGAAGACACAAAAATGTGTCTAGGCTAAGTATTTATATACTAGTTTGAACCAAGAGAGGCAATTGTGTGAAAGTAACTGAAACATAAGGAAGATAAAAGTTATTTTAACAAGGTCTGTTTGTATAGACATTCCTTGGCTTTCAATTCCCTATTTCTGGTGATGTTTCTTTCCTCCTGGTATCAGGAAGGTATCTTTTACATGGGAGTTTTCCTCCTGCTTTCAGGAAGAAAAGGGGAGATCAGAATACCCTTCTTGCATCTGAAATACCTTCAGCTCAAAATAATCCATATGCCAAAGTGGTATATTTTGGGGTGGCGTATTCTGCCACCCAGAGTATCAATCTGTAATTAAATAAATATTCTAAGAATTTTAATAGAAAATCATTTAAACCCAAATTTTATTTGTTATGCTTTCTTATTTGATTTGCTGCTTATGTACCCTAAACAGAATTTCAGAGAAGAGAGTTTCAGGGTGTAGGGTTTAGTGATGCAGAGAGCATGGGATCTGAAGCTAGATGGCCTGGGCTCAAACCCTGTCTCTGCCGCTTCCTGGCTTTTGTGACCTTGGGCAAGTCACTTAATCTTTCTATGCCCCTGTTTCCTTATCTATAGCACAGAGATAATAATGGTATTTACTTCATAGGATTATTGGGAAGTTCATAGAAATGTAAGTGAAGTGCTTAGAACGTCGGCTGCCCCCCCATCACTAGGCCTGGCAAACAAAATAAAACAAAAACACACTCTATAAGTGGAATAATGTGGAATTCCTAAAGAATTACTTGATATGAAATCAGCCTAGCTTTTCTGAAAGCCAGTCTGAGGCAAGACTACCTTTCTTTTTCCCACACCAGCTACACTGACTAGCCTAGTACCCCTCAACACACTATCAAAACTTGTGTCAGGAAGTGTAAATGTAGGCAGCAGGGCTGGAGGAACTTCAAAGACTTGGCCTAAATCGGATAAATGGGGAGCAGGAGGGGATAATAAAGCTAGAAGAAATTGTTTGTGAGGAAGAGAGGGCTGCAGGGGTGGGAGGTGGGTTCAGGACCATAAGAAAGGGAAAAACAGACTTTCCCTAACTTGTGGACAGAATGTCTTCATCAGCCAGCCCCAGGGAGGAAAATAATGAGGAATATTCAGCAAAGAGCTAATTTCCTGGAGGTATGTAAGTATAGTTGGTTAAAATATATTTTTTTCTTTCTCTTCCTTCACACCTTGTCTCCCTTCCTTTCTCTCCCTGCCCCCACCCTTCTTCTTTTCTCCTTCCTTTCCTTACTCCTCTAGTACTCCCCTACCCCTTAAGTTTCTTGTGAACATTCTCTTGGCTTGGGTATGTCTTTTCCTCATTTTCAAAATACTTCGATAAATTTTGACAAACTTAAAAATACAGGAATTAAATTTATACAATTGTGATTAACGGATAAACTACACTTTAAAAATGTAGAATACTAAAATTGTTCCTTAAATTACCTTTTAAATATCAGTTTGACATGTGAAAAGATAATTTATGACAAGGTCTACTTTTCAGGTGAAGGAAAATATGAGATCTACTTCGTATTTTGAAAATCATTTCATTAGATGACATTTGTTGATGCTTTAAATTTGCAAGCTATCTTTTCCATGGTCTGTAATTAATTATTTATTCTTGTTATATTTATTTATAGGTCACCTATTTATATAACTTAATTTGACTGTCACCTGAGCATGTAGCTATACTACTATCATCTGTTAATTCATGACCATTTTTGACCACTAATTTAGGGCATTAATGAGTTATTTATTGCTGTTTTTTTTTAAACTGTTCAGAATACTTCTAACCTTCATACAGCTTTTCCCAGCTTGTTCTCTCAGCACACTTGATGTGCAACAAAAGTGACTTTTGTCTTGTTATGGAACTGGGCCAAATCGTTTGACAAAATGACAGGTGGGATATTATTTAGAGCTGCTGAAACATTGAGTTCCACGGGTGCTTTGTTCTCTCTGGATTGTATTTTGACTTGCATGTTTCTGACAGCCATTGTGGCATCAACCTCCTTTACTGAATTTGGAACATGCCTGCAAGAGCCAGCCTTATAAAGGTTTTAGATACAGAGTTGCCATTTTCTTGAATATTTTATATATTAGTATTTATTATAGTTTGGTTTTATTGGTAATACTAGAATTCTAGGTAGCTTTTATTATGGTTTGGTTTTTGTTTGTTTATATAGTTTTCTATTCCGAGAAACAACCATTGTGTTTATGACTGTAAATATTTGTGCTTTTTGATTCCTTGGCCTTTTAAGTCTCAAAGTATGGAATGTCTTGACATGTATTTATTTGCAAATTAGAAAACATACAAGAAATTTCTACCACGTTAGACAAATGAATTCCCTAAGAAATTAAAGGTCTTCCTTTTGCCTATTGGATATCTTTAATATCAGAAGTATCAGAGTCTATTACTAGAGCAGGAAGTAATATAAAAGATAAGGCTAATCTCATCTCTGAAGTATATTAAAATTCTCTTCTTCCTTCCAGTCAAAAAGATGTTCAAAACCTTTTAAATTCCAGACACTGTGCTGTTCATGGAAAAGGTAGCAGTGAATCAGACAGACAAACTCTCTATTCTCCTAAAACTTTGGTCCTGGGCTTGTATGTAACAGCTTGTGTTTATTGTTCATTGGGGCAAACACCATGTTTATAGAATATGACCAAAAATATTCTAAAGTAAACTGGTAGTAATAATAACTAATTTATTTAGAGCTATAGGCTTCGTGTATGACACCTCTAACCCTTAGAAGTGATAAGGAGCTATTAATATCTTCATTTTATAGATAAGTGAACTAGGGTCAGAAAATTCATTTTTTTTTAAATTTATTTATTTTTAATTGAAGAAATGATTTAAAATTTTTTCCCCCGTCTACCTCCTTGCTCCCCCCTATCCTCTGGTAACCACTAATCCATTGTCTATGTCCATGAGTCTCTGTTTGTTTGTCCTTGTCTTACAAATCACTGATTGGATCCTCTGCTTCATCTAATCTACTGTTGATTTCTTCTAACATATTCTTCATTGGCCTTAGAAGTTTAGCAGCCACATAGTTTTTAATATGGTTTCTGTGAATATTCACTAAGAACATATTTTTTTTTTTTATTTTGGTACAGACTAATATTATGGCTATCACAGTTCTTGGGATCTTTGTGAATATCCACATCAGTCCCAATAATCCTAAACATATGGAACACTTCTTCCTAATTTTTTGCCATTTTTGCCATAAGCAGCAGATGTTTTAGGACAGCAATGCAAAAGAACATACAACATATTTATAATACATTTTTTTAATTGAACTTACTTATATAGTTCTGTGAGATTTCCTAATGCATAGATTACAGTTGACCCTTGAACATGGGATAGGTTGACCCCCTCACACTCCAAAATCTATGTATAACTTTTGACCCTCCCAAAACTTAACTGCAGTTATTCCTTGGTATCCAGAGGAGAATGATTCCAGGACCCCCCCACAGATACCAAAATCTACAGATGCTCAAGTCTCTTATATAAAATGGCATAGAACAATGCTTTTAGTCAGCCCTCCACATCTGCAGATTCTGAACCGCAGATGGAAAATACTATTTTTTATCCGTTGCTGATTGAATGCATGGATGCAAAACCCAAGGATACAGAAGGCCAATTCTATGTTTATTGAAAAAAAATCTGTGTATAAGTGGACTCGTGCAGTTGAAACCCATGTTGTTCAAGGGTCAGCTGTATATTTATTGAAGGCAGAAAATGACCAAGTAGAGTGACTGTTGCTCACGACCTTTCAAAGTCTCAGGATTCAAGAAGCAGATGCTCATTTTGGGCTCTACAGACACTTCCCCAGCACTGTTGTCTTAAGGTAACTGCAGTTGTGAAGATACTTCAGGGCTAGGTGCAGGGAATATTGTGTCGCTGGTTTCTTGTGCTGATCTAGGCATAATTGTAGTCACTCACTATTTAGTGATTAACATTTAGTTCTCAATTTTATTCAGCTGTCAAACTCTAGCACTAAGAAATATAGAAACCTACAACTTTGTACTGGTTTATGGTAATAGATCTTAGAGTCAAAATTCATAGTTAAGAAACATTGAAGGATTTTAATATACCGTGATAATAAAGAATGACTAATGAGATAGAATTTAAATCAATACAACTCCTTTATCCTATTTTCTCCTGTTGTATTTGTGGCTGTAATAAGCATCCCAACAGAGATAGTTTCAATAATGTAGATTGGCATTTTTAATACTGATCAATATGTAACATAATTTTCACTTTCCAGAATAACAACATACTACACTTGAAGATAGATTCTGGGCAACTACCAATCCATAGAAAAATGTTTTCTTCTGTTTCCAAAATTCCATAATCATTTCTTTTTCGATGGCCTCTAGACTCAGAGGTTCAGGGATAGAGAATGTGAGTGAGTGTAGTATGAGTAGATGAGAAAGGCAGTGTACAAGCAGTTGATGGGTTCTATAAGGTTCTGCACTACCTGGCTCTATTGTGATTTCCTACCACTTCCTCCTCCATCCCTTGGTGCCAGCCACACTGGCCTTCTTACTGATGCTGGACATGCCAGTCATGCTCCTCCTACTATTCCTTTTGCTTTCAGATGTCTTCACGGCTTGCTTTCTTCTTTTGGGTCTTTCTTGGATATCACTTTCTCAGGGAGGTATTCCATTTCCCTGATTAATGTGTAGTCTGCCTGTACCTATCTGTTCTCTGCCCTTATTTTTCTCTATAGCATTTACCATTATCAAACATACTCTATATATTTGACATTTTTATTTTGTTTATTGTCCTTCTTCCCTCACTAAAATATAAGATCCATGAAAGCAGAGATTTTTATCTCTGTGGCACCTTCTAGGATGGATTATATTAGAATGGATCCTAGAATGGTGGTGGCCCATAGTAGGTGCTCAGTCAATATTTTTTGAATGAATGGGTGAAAATTTTTTAGATAATCACAGAACTTAGAAACTGGCCTCATTTGTTTTTCTGTTAATTTTTAACTGTGTTTATTAAGAACTTGAAAATAAGATAAAAATATTTAAGATGTGCTTCCTGTCAGATATTTAAAGAGAAAAAAGTTATTGTCATGGAAGCCTCCTACCTACCTTTCATGGAGATTAAGCATAGTGAAGCACTTGTGATGAAGAGCTAAGGAGCAGGAGGACAGAGAGTATTAGGATCTGGGAAGCAGGTTGTCCAAGTACCTTGCTTGGGGGGTTGGTTGCATGAACTCAGTTAATTTTTTATTTGTAGAATCAAAGTGTTTATGTCACTAAAATAACTTCTATGTTTTATTGACTAGGGAGAACAGTTTCGAAAATTGAGAACATAGTCTGAAAAAATGAGAGAGGCTCATCTTTACTGACATATTCTTTGGTTCTTTTATTTTGAAAAACTTGTGTTTTTTATTGTCATTTCATCTCTAAAGCTTATTTTGTAAATTTTAAAAAATTGGAGAGCCAGGCTCTAATAATAGTACTGAAAATGGAGCAGTTCTATTTCCATTTATTTTTAAAAAATCATTATTTTTCACTCTATAG
Source organism: Pteropus vampyrus (assembly GCF_000151845.1). Classification (NCBI taxonomy): domain Eukaryota; kingdom Metazoa; phylum Chordata; class Mammalia; order Chiroptera; family Pteropodidae; genus Pteropus; species Pteropus vampyrus. The sequence continues at coordinate 2,006,461 of NW_011889290.1, read as the reverse complement.
ATTTTTCAGGTCAGTGCCTCTGAGCTTTGTTCTATCAGAATAATTTATTATATATTTGAGGTTAACAAACTTAGAAAGTACTCAAGGATGAAATATAATTTTTTCCGTAGGACTTGAGCAATAGTGCATTTTTAAGATTTTATAATTAAGTGAATAATTTTCTAGAACATTACTTAAAAAGAACGATAATGAACTCTATAAATAATACAATGAAATATTTAATAATATTATTTTAATGATCAGATTTTTAGTCTGCTTCGAATTCAAAGAAAATAATTCTAATACATTACAAATTTTCAAATGTAGCTCTCTTATTGGTCTCAGGGAAACTCTGGACGTGAGAACATGTTTAATGGATGTTACTACCAACAATTCGAGCTGAAATTAAGCACCTTTAAAACAACTTTAAAATATGTGACTGCCTCTATTCTTGTGGACAGAATGGATCTTGGGTTGGACAATCAGGTCTCCTCCTAGGTATACATTTGATTTATACAACAGTGTTATGGAAACCAGATTCTTTTCTTTTGAGTCTTTTGATCTCTGCTTGGACTTGTAATTTAGACTTCGATGCTTCTACTCCACATACATCTCCCCACTCCAAATCCCTTTACAGTTACATCGAATGTGGTGGTTGGAGATAGTCTTGAATATCTTTCATAATATGAGACTTAACTGTCTTTCAAAATAGTCCATCTACCTTCCAACAGCTCTCTTTGAAAGCTTCAACCTTCTATTTTCAGATAGCTGTATTTGAAAGCTCTTCCTATGCTCATAATCTACCTGCCTTTAACCTTTACTTTAATTATAAGAACAAATTAAATCTCTAGCTTCTACTTTAGTTTTTTCCAGATATGATGATGATTATTATAGTCTATCATTATTTCAAGGTAATTACTTCTGACCTTTTTTACAGCTTTCTTCAGGCATGGTTTTGAGACTGCCAATACCATCTTTGTCTCTTTCCACAAAACCTGTTCCAGTTAAGCAGGTCTTGCTTTTGGTGTGACATCTGACTTAATTCATAAACTAGGCACAACTCACCAGTCTGGAGAAGGTGGAGTGGCCATTCTCTTTCATTTTGGAAACCTCTTCTAATCTGTATATAGTTGTGATGACATTAACTTCTTTGGGTAGTCAGTATCATACTATAGATGTGGTGAACTTCAGTTAATTAAAATCTGTTTTGTTTTCTTTTTCCTGCTTGTGTACCAATGAATCTACACCATCAACATCCTATCCTCATAGGATGTTGGACTTGTAATTTAGACTTTGACGTTTCTACAAAATAAAAATTTGTTTTTATTTTTGGTTTATTGTTTAGCCTCTTAATACTCATTTTCATTAAATGTGTTAGATATAGACGTTGGTACTAATGCTTTGATATCTTTTTTAGGGATATTATTTGTCCTACTTGTTAACCTCTTTTTCCAGCTTTTTGTCACTGACATACTTGATCTGAGGGCTTAATATAAATATTGACTAGGAGGAGGATGAAAATGTTGCCAGTGCTGGGATACTGAGGTATACCATCATAATATGAAATATGAACTGGGGGAAAAGAACATTCATTTGTTCACTTACTCATTCATTATTTGTTGAGTTCCTACTGTGTCCTGGCACTGACCAATGCAGAGAAGATACCGTCATTGGGTCTCTTCCCTGGAAGGGCTCAGAGTTCAGTGGAGGAGACACAAACAGAAGCAGGTCATTGAAATTTGCTGTGTACTATGGTTGAGATAAGAATGCTGTCTCTGTAGGAAGCAAGGCCACTGGCCTGGAAAGGCATTACCCAGTGAGTAGTTTTAGCATTTGTCACTTAGGGTGGAAGTTTGACAAAGACACCAATGTCGTTTCCTTTAAAAGCACTTTCTTTCATTTCCTTGGTCATGCTAGGCACTGTTATATTTCTATCATCTTAACGTGCACTGACTATTCTATGGTAATGCTGCATTTATGCAGAAACAGAGATTCCCATTCTCAGTAGTCCCAAATGCACATGGAATAAATTTAAAAACATAATGAAGTTAAATGAAGATTATATTAAATCAGAATACTTTTGGTTGATATGCAGTCAGTGTTTTATTACCTGGGTGCAAATCATTGGTGGTAAGAGGTAATGGAGTGTGCATTATTGGTGGAAAAATTAAATAATCAAAAATAAGGTCCTCAAAGCTGGTCATGTAGTAGAGTCACTTTTGGAGCATTAAAAGAAATGCAGATCCCTCTACTCTACCCTTGGAGATTCTGACTCAGTCATTCTGGGGTTATTTCTTGGCATCTCTGGCTTTCAGAGTACCTGAAGTGATTCTGAGGGGCAGCCAACGTTGAAAACCACTGGTCTTTTGTGTGGAATTTTGTAGTAATAGGAACCACATTGTATCTTCTTGTGAATGGCTCTCTTTTTTCACCAGTCACAACCTGACATTCCTGCAGAATTGAGCCCTATTGTTGAACATTTAAAATTAATAAAATGACAGAACCCAAGAAAAACAGAGTCATTAATATACAGTGGCTAATAACAAGAACTCGGAGGCCAGGTTTCCTATCTTTGAATCTTGCCTCACCATTTACCAACTCTGCGACTCTGGGCAAGTGACTTAACTTTGTAAGCCTTAGTTTCTTCATTTGAAAAATTGAGATACTAGTATTTATCTTGTAGGATTTTGCGAGGTTTAAACAAGTTCATATACATGCCTTATTTCATTGATTCTAAGATGTACACATGTTACAATCTCTGAAATCAGGAGGTGACATACAAGCAAGAGAATGTTCTAGTTCACTTGAGAACATTATTTCTTTCTGTGTTTTACATAAAATAAAATTGTATTTTACAATCAATGATGTCTTGGATTTATTTTATGAAGTGCTAATGATTAGACGCGCTAATTTTTGTTACGTTTTAATAAAGTGAAATACCTTGGGGTCTTCTTTAAACTTACTTGTGATGATTATAATTTCAGCTAATTATCAGGCATTTTCTATTTGCCAGGGATGGTGCTAAACACTTAATCTTCATAGCAGAATAATAATGGTAGGTGTTTTTTTAGATGATGATTTCGAGACAGCTAGAAAGTCACAAAACTAAGAATCACACATGTTTTACTCCAAAACCCAGCTTGTTAATTTAACCGCTGTGCTGTATTGGCTATCCTCATATTTAATCTGCATATATGTATGTAATGCTCAGAACTGGTTAGTTCTTTTTAGATAATGTGGCAAGAAACATATGAGCTGAAGGAAATCCAAGTTAATGTTTCTACTCCATCAGTAGCTTAGCCCTACTTGTTAACATGACTGCCTGTGAGATTGAGAGATGAGATGCTTGAGAAAGAGAGAAAATAATTTTACATCCTTGAGGCAAAATCCTGGGTAGTGCAGATACCAGAGTCATTATACCCAGACATGACTGCATGTAGGAAGACTGTGAGTGTCATGTAATAAAGTGACCCAACTGACAATTAGGTAAATATCTTTTTATTATTGGTTTTCATTAGACTGACACACCTATGTGTGGTTTTCTTTATATTTTTCCTGCTTGATGTTTGCTGAATTTTATGAATCTGTAAATTAATGACTTTTACTCAGTTGGGGTATTTTATTTCTTCAGCTCTATATTCTTTTTTTTTTTTCCCCCTCTCTAGGAGCCCAATTATAGGGATGTTTTAATATTGTGCTACAGGTTACTAAGGTCTTTTCCTTTTGTTCAATATTTCTTTGCCCCGTTCCTCAGATTCTATACTTTCTTTGGCTTTATTTTCAACTTTACCCACTCTGTCAATGTCCATCTGCTACTAAGCTCATTTGCTACTTAACAAAGTCCATTTCACTTCAATATGATGTTTTATAGTTCTAGAACTTTTATATGGTTCTTTCTTAAATAGGTTCTTTTTCTCTGATGGTATTTCTTTTCATTCATTATGCTGAGATCTTTTCATTCATCATGATTCTGTTTTTCTATACCTCCTTGATCAAAGTTGCAGTAGCTGCCTGAAAATCCTTGTCTGCTAATGTCTACATCGGGATCATCTCAGGGTAAATCTTTTTTGAATATCTTATCTTTGGAGAATGGATCAGGTTTTCCTTTTTGGATTCTGTTACATTCCTCCTGATGGTGTTGACTTTTTTGGTTTTGTTTTTGCAAAATATTAATTTAGATGATTGAAACTGCAAACTCTTTGAGCAACAGCTCAAATCACAGTTCATTTCTTTTAGTCTTATCCTGGTTTACATGTCAGCAGAGATTTGAGCAGTGTTTATATACAGAAGTGTTTATTGTTTTCTCTGTCTCTTTGTTTACTAGGATTCCCTGTCCCTGCCAACATTTCTAGTAGCTGTGGTTGCCCTAAACTTTGTCCTGTGGTTCTTCAAGCCAGTGAGACAGTGTCTTTTCTGGAGGAGGTTTTTCTGCCTCCGTATGGTACAAATGGGAGCCCACTCTTAGGCTAAATTCATGAAAAGTAGGAGATTCACTAAGAGTCATTCCTTTATCTTTATTTCAGGTGTCAGCCCCTGTCTAGAATCTCCTTGCTGTTGGATACTTTCCAATACCTTTAAGCTTTGTTGTTTGTTTTTTCTTGTTTTGTGTTATTTTGTTTTGTTATATTATCTGTGGTTGATGCTGTTGAAATTTATAGTTATTATCTGCCAGTGGTTTAAAAAAAATAGGCATTTATTTCTAACTTTGGGCTGCTTTTTAACACCTGCAAATGTTTCTAGTGAGAGAGATATATAAAAAAGCTACATTTTATGTTGAAAGAACAATGAAATTTCTGCTTCTCAACACGCTAGAATGGAGGTTTACAGTTCTAGAATGGAGGTTTACAGTTTTTGTTTTCTGTGAGAACTGAATGTACCCTTTTGACACTTTGATGTCTTTCATGAGTATAATTTATTCTGAATTCTGAATGAGCACATTTGGTGTGTTCCTTGTAGAAATAATTTTTAATATATGGCAATATTGGATTTGCTAATAAAAGATAATAGCTTTTACAAATCCAGTATAGAAAACTTTGATTATTCAAGGAATTCCAGGGGGCATGAAATAGTATAAGTAATTTACCCTTGTGTAAAATTGTATATGTAATCATAGGAAAAGTGAACTATGATTATTTTGCTTTGATAATTACCCAGCTATTTACTTGATTTACATAATAACATAATTAGCAATGCATATTTAGCAATAAAAATATTTTATTTTGAGTTATTATTTGATTGTGGTTACAAAATCAAGCTTTTTTGTGTGTGGTCATGTCGAACCTGAAAATTTTTTTTTCTTATTGTGTTCAATCTTTAATTTTTTAAAATTATCTTCTGTGAAATTTTTGTCTCGAGTAAGTATGTTATTGAAGTAGAAATATGTACCTCACTCTTCTATAATTTTCTCAAATTTGAGCTATTTTAATACAAATATTTGATAGGGCAACTATACAAAGTTAATAGTTATAAGTGAGAATGTGGAAAATTATGAAAAAAATATTTTTTCTGAAAAATTAAAAAATTTAAATTTGTTTTTGAACTTGCTAATCATTGAAAATCAAAAGGCCTTAATTCTTATGAAATGCCTCATGCTGGTTCACATCTGGTGTGTGTGTGTGTGTGCGCGCGTGTGTGCGCGTGTGTGCACGCTCGCGTTCCTGGGATTTAATCATATTCACTTTTTTGTATTATTTTTAATTCTTTGTATTTCTACTTAATCATGACCAAACAAAGAAACTTTATTTTCAAAAAGAATTCTTATAAGACCAGTATTTTTAAGGATTATAAAATGGCAATATATTTTTATGATACTGTTCTTAAATTTTCTAATATTTTGGATTATGATGACGTATATATGTATATAAATGTTTTGGAAAAAAGTAAAAAATCTATTTTCTTGCAAAGATTATTCAATTTTTGGAAATTATTCTTCAGCAATCTCTTGTCACTTAAAACTGGGGATAAAAAAAATCAAAAAGTGATATAACAGGGTACAAAGAACAGAAAATCCAGCTAAAAGTCCCCTCAACAATGAAAAGTTTATAAGGTTGCATAACAAGAAGTCTGGGCACAGGGCCAGGTTAGTGGTATCAATGTGGACAGAGGCTCCTTCCATCTTTTTGGCCTGGCAGGTTTATCATGTTAGCTTGCTTTCTAAGGCTTGTTTTCTAATTATCACAAAACGGTTGCTATAGCTCCATACATCCAGGTTTTCTTCCATGAATTCAGTATTAGAAGGGAGAACCTTTGTCCTGGAGTTTTCTCATGTCTCCTTGGCCAGGGAAATAGAATTATCGTAACTGGCTTGCAGCAATCATGATTTACCTTCTCAAGCTGGACTGTGTTTCTGGACTGCACAGCAGAAGGAATACTAGAACAAAATTAGGACTCTCCGGCAGCCAGCAAGGAAGAAGTGGAGGGTGGAGATTGTTGTTCTTACAAATTTTAGATACTCCAAATTTTTTAGTTCCTTGAAAGCGCCATATTCTCTCTTGCTTCTAGGACCTTCTCATTGTCGTCTGGAACATTTTCTCCTGTATCTAACAATTTTCTTCTCATCCTTTGACTACCAGGTTAGATAAAACTTTTTGGGGTAAATCTTCCTGAATATCAGGGAGAAAAAAAAGAAGTCTTTAAGGGAAAAAGCACTGCTACAGATATACTACCTTCATAATGATAAAGGTTCAGTTCCTAGGAAAAGATAAGTTATAAATTTGTTTGCACTCCACAACCTAGCATCAAACTATAAAGCATAAATTGACTGAACTAAAAAGGAAGTAGACAAATTGTAACTATAGTAAGAGATTTTAGCCTACTTTCCTTATGGCGTTAGAAGCAGACAAATATTTATATATACATACACACAGAAGAATCGAACAGCTTGATTAACTTACTTAAGCTAAGTAATATATCATGTGGCTTGATATATACTTAGGTCAAGTTATGTGGTATCAGTCTTATATATATTGTTCCAGGGAATATAAAAAGAGGGAATAGTCCCCAACTCATTTTGTGAAACAGAATAACTTTGATAGTATAAGTTAGCAAGAATATTAAGAGAAAATAACATTACAGACCAGTCTTACTTGTGAACTTTCATACAAAAATATTATAAGCAAAATAACTGCAAACCAAAGCCAGCAATATATAATAAGAATAATACATCATTAGCCAATTGAGTTTATTTCAGGAATGCAAGTATTTAATATTTTAAAATAAATTAGTATATTTCACCACATTATTTAAATAAAAGATATAAATTATATATTTTCTTACCAGAAGCAGTAATTATTTGATAATAATGAAAATTTTAAAATATGCAACAATGTATATGTTAGTTTCCTACTGCTGCTGTAAGAAATTGTCATAAACTTAATGACTTAAAACAACACAAATTTATTACCTCACAGTTTTGGAGGTCAGAAGTCCAAAACAGGTTAGCAAAGCTATGTTTATTCTGGAGGCTCTGGGGGAGAATTCGTTTTCTTGCTACCAGTTTTTAAAGACTGCCTATATTCCTTGTCTTGTGGCCCTACATCACTCCAACTCATCTTCTGTAGTCACATTTCCTTCTCTGACTGACTTTCCTGACTTAAAAGGGCCCTAGTGATTATACTGGGCCCACATGGATAATCCAGGACACCCTTACTATTTCAAGATTCTTAATTACACATGCAAATACCCTTTTGCTATATGGTGAAACATATTCACAGGTTTCTAATCCTAGGACATGGTTATCTTGGGTGGAGGGGATTAGTCTGCCTAGCACAGTGTAGCTAAAAAAGTGTACAAAGAAATTATACTTAAATATGAAAATTTTTCCGACATAGGAAGTGAGACAAGGTGGCCAAAAGCACCATGTCTATTTAACATTATAATGGAAGACCTATTCAGTATAGTGACACACATAAGTAAACAAACAAATAATTAAAAAATAAGTTTGGAAAGGGAGAAATCTCCCTTTTTATTTGCAGATAAATACGATTGTGGACAAAGGAAAATCCAAAATAATCTATAGATAAATTATTGTAATTAATAAGTAATTTTATAAATCAACTAAGCTTGACCTCTCATAACAAAATACCATAGTTTGGGTGACTTAAACAACAGAAATTTTATTTTCTCAAAGTTCTGAATCTAGAAATCCAAGATCAAGGTGCCACATGGTCAGTTTCTGTTTAGAGTTCTTTCTCTGGCTTATAGACAGCTGACTTCTCACCTTGTCCTCATATGGTGGGGCGAGAGAGAGACAAACTTTGTGATAGCTCTTCTTATAAGGGCACTAATCCTCCCCCAACCCCCATTCATGAGGGCTCCACTCTCATGACCTCATCTGACCTTAAGTTGCAAAGGCTTCATCTCCAAATATCATTGTATTAGGGGGTAGCGCTTCAACATAAGAGTTTTGGGAGGACACAGACATTCAGTTCATAACATTCCATCCCTAATCCACCGATATTCATTCCCTTCTTGCATACAAAATACAATCATTCTATTCCAACAGCCCTAAAAATCTTAACGCATTCCAGCACCAGCTCTAAAGTCTCATCTAAATATCTAAATCAGGTATGAATGAGACTTGAAGTATGATCCATCTTGCAGTAAAATTCCTTTCCAGCTGTGAATCAGTGAAATAAGCTATGCATTTCCAAAATACCATGGTGGGAGAGGCATGATATAGACATTCCAATTCCAAAAGAGAGAAATCGGAAGGAAGAAAGAGGTGATGGGTCCCAAGCAAGTTCAAAACCTAGCAAGGCAAATTCCAATAAATCTCAAGACTTAAGTATAAGTCTGTTTGTTTGAACTCTGCCCTCTAGGTTCACTGGGGCAGCAGCATCACCCCTGAGATTCTAGGAGGGGTCTTGCCCTCTGCTGGGCTGGTTCCTGCCCCCAAGGCTCCACGTGGCTCCACCCGCATGGCTGTGCAGAATGGTCCTGCCCCTCAAGACTTTGGGCAGAAGCCATCTGACCTGTTAAAACCAAGGTGGTGGTCCTATTGATCTTAGAATCTCCTTTGGTGTCATTTTTCCTGCATCTTGAAGAATCGTGGGTATTCACAGCTGAGTGGAACTATATCTTTGTGTTCTGTCAAATCCAGTCCAAGAAGTCTTACAGCCTTCCTTTATTTTGTCCTATCTCCATCCCCTTCAGTTCAAACTGGCAGCATTTCTGCTCTTATAATGCCATAAACTTTTTATTGAATGATAGTATAGCTCTTCAGAACATACTTTCTGAGTATTTGTAATATGGATAGGCCAAGAATTTTCCAAATATCCAGGTTTTGATTTCTTTTTGCTTAACAATTTCTTCAATTAATTTGTCTCTTCTTGCATATTATCATAAGCAGTCAGGAGGAACTATGTTGCTTCTCCAAATTTTGCTTAGAAATATACTCAGCTAAAAACTTACTTTCATCATTAGCAAATTCTATCTTCTACAGAACACTAGAACACTTTTCATCCAAATTCTTTGCCAGTTTATGACAAGGATTATCTTTCCTCCTGTTGCTAATACCATGATCCTCATTCCTGTCTGATACCTTACCAGATTCACCCTTAATGTTCATATTTTTAGAATGTACTTTAAAATTCTTCCAGTCCCCACCCATTATCCAGTTAAGAAACCACTTCCACATTTTTAGGTATTTGTTAGAGCAGCCATCCATACTTAGCACCAAAATCTTTCTTATTCCATGCTACCATGACAAAATAGTGTAGCCTAGGTGGCTTAAACAACAGAAATTTATTTTCTTATAGTTCTGGAAGTCTAAGATCAGGGCAGATTCAGTTTCTGATAAGGGCTCTTTTCCTGTCTTGCAGACAGTTGCCTTCTCACTGTGTCCTCACATGACAGTGAGAGAGAGAAAGCAAGCTCTGTGTTATCTCTTCTTGTAATGCCACTAATCTCATGATGAGGTTTCCACATGTGGGCCCTCATGACCTCCTCTAACCCTGATTGCCTCTGTAGGGGAGAAAGAAACTTTACCCGTCACTGTTCCAATAATTAAGTCTAAATGAGACAGATTAGCATGAGAATATAATCAAATTTAATTACATATATAATATGGGAACCCCAAATACATGAGAGAGTCCGAGACTCCTACATACATGAGAAGTTCAGGGACAGAAAGTTAAAATGAGGTATACATGTCATTCTGTAATCTAAACATGGGGTAAAGTGCCTTGGGGCTTCAAAGGGAAGGAAGGTCATTGCAGGATGATAAGAAGAACAAGTTGTTCAGTAACTAGTAGTTTTCCCTGCTGTATATATAAGCCATAAAAAGTTATTTCTAGTGATGAGTCTTATTATGGGCAAGGCCCCTAATTTAAATTCTTCTAGATTGTTATAGGGCAGAAGGGCAGAAGTTTCTCTTGAGCCTGTAGGGTCTTGGTGGCCTTTAACTCAAAATAATCTGCTTAACCACAGAGGTACATTCTTGCAGTGACTTGTTCTGAACCTGTTTATCTCCTAAAGCTCTACCTCCAAATATCATACTTGGGGTTAGGGTTTCAACGTATGAAATTTGGAGGTGGGAGTCACAAACATTCAGTTCAGTTCATTACAGGATATTGCTGGATACAAAGTCAATACTGTGAATAAAATCAGTTGTATTTCAACACAACAGCAACAGATATTTAAAAAGTTATTGTTATTAAAAAGATATTGTTTGTAATAGCAGAAAAATATCAAATAAACATAAATATATGTAATATTGCAACAGGAAAAAATATTATTGATAGGAAATTACAGATAGCCTAAACAAAAGGAAGTAATACCATACTTTCTATCATAGGTGGAAAGATGCAGTGTCATTAAAATGTAGATTCTCCCCTAATTCATCTATAGATTTATACACAGTCCCAGCACATGTTTGTGTGCGAGTGTGTACATAAACTGATAAACTGATTATAAAATTTATATGGAAATGCAAAGGAGGCGAGAATAACCAATATACTCTTGAAAGAAAACATATCATGGTGGGAGGAATGGCTTAGTTGGTTATTATGATTTATCTTAGGTCATATTAATTAAAACACTGGGGCATTGGCTTGAAAATAAGAACTGGACTAATGGAACAAAGTATTAAGGTAGGTGACTCATCTTTTCACTAAATGATGTTGTGTCAATTCCATGGACAAATGGGAAAAAACTTTACACGATATATAATTATAGGTCAATTATAGATCTGAATGTGAAGGGCAAAATAAGTAATTTTCTAGAACATCATATAGTGGAATATTTTTATAACCTCAAGGTAAAGGAGGGTTTCTTATACAGCATATAAAGAGCCTACCGGATTAGTTGGTTAGTTTTTGCAGTTTGAATTCATTATCAACTGTTGGCTATCAGAGAATATTAGTAAGTGAGAATGTATAAACTTGAAGAATGGTCATTGACTTATTGGATGCTAGTTTTAAGAGTTTATGTACCGTCCGATTTTAGTGTTGTTATTCAGTGTAAATACAATGTATAGGCATTTAGTAAACATTGATATAGCTTTATCTAAAAGTATCTGGGATGGAAGTTTAGTTATCAAACTTTGATACCCAGTTTTCTAAAACTAGATGCAGTTTGCCAGATAGAATATTCTTTATAGGATAACAGTACATTTTAAAAGTATTCAATATGTATAATCTTACTTTATATGATTTTATCCTTAAACATTATGTGAATGACTTGAATATATTTCAGTTTAAATAAAATCATGCCAAGCCACTTGCTATTTCAGAGGAACTTCACGCTAAATTTTTTTTTTTACAAAGGCAAAGATCCCTCTGGGTCCCCAGTAATCATGGCCTGTTCCCCATTCTTCCAGTTCATTGTTTCATAAAATTAGATCGGTTGTTTGAGTTTATAGGGCTACCACAAGAGCTTTGTGCTGAGATTTTAATACAACTCAAATTATTCAAGATCATCTAAAGAGAATTGCCAGAAGATTTGTGTTCTTGGGGATTATATCAAATGTTCATTACAATAAGACTATAATCTAGGGTGTACATTGGGTATTGGTTTTAGTATATACTCAGGCTGCTTCTGATGTTTAAGTGTCTGGAATTTATCCAAATATAACTAAAAAGTGAACTTTGAACTCAGGATAGACTTTCTAGTAATTCTTATATGTATACAAGCATGCCAGTGTGCTGCACACACTCATGAGTATACACAGTAGAAAAGAAAAGTATTTTTGCTTCAATGTAAAACTGATTCCTTAAACTACTATTTAATGTAAGGAATATGATGGATTTTGGGGAGGATACTTTTAGTATTATAATTACTGCTCATATTTCTTTATCAGTCTCCCACAACAAATGTGAAAGCTACATCAGAAAATAAGCAGGCCAGTGCTACCTTATTCAACTATTTTATTACATGTAATATGATAGAAGATATGGAACATTAGTGAATTTCAGGAAAATATGAATATTATAAATTATTAAAGTTGATTCAAGAAAATCTAAGCAGATTATTAACAGAAGATCCAGTAACAATAATATATATAGCCCCCAAAGGCTCTTTTTCTAGATGGTTTTATAAAGCCTTTAATGAATAGATGATTCATGTGTCATTTAACTTTGTGGGGGAGCACCAAAAATGGTTAGATGTTTCCTAATTGAATTGTGAAACTAGCAAAGGCCTGAGAACACACACACACACACACACACACACACACACACACACACACACACACACAAAATTATAGGCTAAAAATGTCTCAAACTTAAATGAAAAAAGTTTCAACAAACATATTTAACCATGAAATACTTGAAGTATTCCTGATGTGGAAAAGATCCAAAATCAGACCAACGAGAAACCAAGCAGCATTCAGAGAGTTGGAGAATTCAGGTTTATTATGTCAGCAGACCCAGAGGAACTAGTGCTCTAAAGATATGGGCCCGGAGCTTAGTTGCAACATTCCTTACATATAGACCTTTTTGGCATGGCCTGGTTGAGTAATTTGAACTTAGGCCGCTACAAAGCAGCGGGAGTTGCTATGGTTGCAGGTAGTAGTCACATTGCATTGCAAGGGCGGGAGTTGGTATGGGCTACCGGCAGTTACTACAAAGTGCTACAAAGCAGGGGAGTTGCTAGGGGTATAAACAAGTTATATTTGTTGCTTAGACAGAACTAGCAAAGGGAAGGTGAGTCTAGTCAATTTCAAGTACAGCCAGTGCAGCAAGCATATTTACAGAAGCAGAACAGAGAGCTGTTTAGCCTTTTAAATGAAAATTCCTCTTCATTCCTAATAAAAATAGTCATTCCTTTATTTCTTTGACAATATGCTGCACATAAAGATAGGTTTATTTTTTGTTTCATAGGTTAAAATTCTAAGCTAGCAATGTCCCATAGAAATATAATATGGGTAGCATATGTAATTTAAAATCTTCTAGTAGTCACATTTAAAAAAAAAAAAGGAAAATCAATTTTAATAGAGCATATTATTTAATCTAGGATATACAAATATTGTTTAACATGGCAGTAGCCACATTTCAAATATTCATTTGCCTCATGTGGTTGGTGGCTTCCGTTTTGGACAGCTCAGTGTCACACTACCTACTCTGTCTGTAGCTCTCTGTGGCTCCTAAAGCTCTGACTGGTTTTCTCTAATTCCATCCAGTTTATCAAGGTGTTAAGACTGTTGAGATGAAAATGGGGAGAGGATCTCTAAGATTTTATGAGGTATACTTAGATACTTTTTCTGTAAGGTTTCTTGAATTAGCGAAGATTTGTAAGAACCCTATTAAGTCACAGAAACAAAAGAATTTTGGACTTCAGACAGTAAGAATGTCCAACTTGTGAAACCAGGTAAGCTAGCTACAGAGTAGGACAGCTATCCCTGTGGGACAAATTCTCTCTGCCCCATGGACTAATCTGTTGAGTAATGGCAGTAAGTTTGTGCTATGCAATAACCCCTTTGTCTTCAGGTTGCTCTTTTTGACCCATGAGACTTGATCAAACCCCAGAGAATTCCAAAAATTCTATCCTAGTTATAACATTGTATTTATTAGTACTTTAGTGAACTAAGGGAACTTAAAGAAAGTGTTATATGAGTGATTAATTTAGAAAAGTGAAGGATGATTATGATCTAAATGTTTTGTTTTGTGTGTGGTGGGGAGAAGGGGGTAGGTATGGATGTGTGTCTGTCTGTAAATGTTACTATCACCTGTATAGTGTTTTTAATGTAAAAAAGGGAAAAAGGGACTCCAGGTGAAAAGCAAATAAAATCGTTAGTAAGCTTCATTACCATTGGCTCTTTTAAAAATATTAAATTTCCTATGTTTATGAGTTGTTTTGAAAATGATGAAGGTTTGAGTCTTCTAGCTAGCACTTCTCAAAATAGTTTCCGAAGACTACCTATTTCAGAATCATCTGGGGTTCATATTCAAAATTCAGTTTCCTATATTCTAAGCAGGACTTTTTTCAGTTAGAATCTCAATTGAAACCCTGTAGATCTGTTTTGGAATAAATTTTCCATGTAATTCTTATGCTGTAAGTTGTAGAGAAGAGATGTACATCCTATAAAGGTAAGTAGTTACTGTGGGGTGGCGGGGCAGGACAGCGTGGCAAGTATTCACGTTAGGTCGGGTAGGGAGGAAGGAGTGGGTTTTAGAGATACTGAGGAGATATAATAGGGAAGACTGATGACAGGTCAGCTATTGGACATTAAGTGGAAGAAATGTGTCCAAGATGATTTTCTCTCCATTGCGGATACATTCTAACAATCTAAACTTTCCCTTACTGTTGCATACTCTAATGTATCTTATGTCTCAAGAGAGTGATTGTTAAAGTTAAGTAGAACAGGTAGGAATACTGGTAAATGTCAGTACATGAGGCATTCAAACAAACTAACTTTTTTGATTTTCCCTTTACTACTTCTAAAATTTAAGTTATTCTGTCATGATTTTCCACTGTTATCTCATATTATTATGTCTTTCAGAAAAAGATTTAACTAGTTGATCAGGGTGATATCCCTTCCATTAAAGTGATATCCCTTCCATGAAAGTGATTCTGTTGGATAGGATAGAACATTATATATATCTGTACTACATGTGGATGTGCCACATGGACAAATGATCACATTTATGGGTGATATTATCTCCTCTGCTTATGAATACTTTTTTTTTTTCTAAAGGTAGTCTTTACTTTCTTTGTCTTCACTTTGTCCACAGTGCTAGTTTGGGCATACTTTCTAACCTTTTTACCTAAAACTTTTCTAATAGTTTCCAAATCTACGTTTTTACAAAGTCATATTAACATTTAAAATTGATGTTTAAAAAATTTATTAAGCAGTATGTTCATAAGACACTCCTGATCCCTACTTACACTTCTGATCTCTCACCCTCCTCCAGGCCCAAGGATAAGAAGGTGAGGACCAGGGGTGGGATCACCTGTCTTTGCACATGTTAGTGGATAATGTTTTAAAAGTTGGAAGTTCAGTGGTTTGTTTTCTTTAAGCCCAGTCAGAATGGCATTGTTGTCAAAATGGCTCTTTTAAAATGTCCCAGGCAAAATAGCTTATTAATTAGATGGTCTAAGGTAAATGTCATCAATGCTCTTATTGTTACTTGTGGTCCTTTTCTTTATGCACCATACTCTCACGGCAACTAAAGTAGTCATAATCTCTTTTCTTTCATTTTTTTTTTCATTCATTCCTTTTTTTTTGGCCTACAGTCTTTTAGATATATTATTTCTCTAGTTTTTTTTTCACCTTTATAGCAGGACTTGCAGTTATTAGAAATTCTGTTTATACAGGCATGCATATGTATGTATATTTTTGTATATATGTGTACTTCCATTTGTGCCTAGGGCAATATCTTTTTGAACATTTGTCAGCCTTCCACCTTAGATGCAAGGAGCAAGAATTCTGTATGTGAAATTGCTTTCTGTAATGTTTGATTCTACCTCATGGAGTTCCCTACAGCTCTTACAAGTGGATATATTTTACTTTTAAAATTAATGTATATCTCTGGTAGTAAAGAACATGTAAAAATGAATAATGTTCTTAACATGTTTGCTTTAAAGAGCAGTCTTTTCTGATAAATAAGTCCAATAGATCATACAACTGTTTCCTAATACCTGTTCTGAATAGTAACTGGTCTCTATTTTTATACACCCATTGATTCTGTCCTTAAATAGCATGCTTACAAAATTATATTCACTTAAGTAGGATTTCACCCAAATGGACGATATGCATGTGACTTGATACTACTTAATGTTGATAAATATTCACATTGAGCTATCATCACTATTGAGCTTTTAATTTAATTCTTCTTGTGGACATAGTGGCCAGGCCCTGCCATCATCCTCATTTTTTTCTTTTTCTTTGTGGAAAGAGGTAAATACTTTCTGATGTGTCTTCTTACTCTGGTAGTAAGGAACTGTTTGACTCAGAGAAAGTATGTGAGCAGAATTCAAGCCCTCCAGTCTAGAAATTCAAAGGAGGGACATGTTCTTGAAGAAAAGTATTCGTTAAGGTTAGTGCGGAATCATGTCTCCCCTGCACTCTGCATTTGATTAGCAACTCTATGTCCAAAGGTACATAGTAGTTGAAACTCCACATTAATCACATTTTTTAACTTCAAATTTCATTTTGTTAATAAAAGTTGGAGAAAATTTATGTCCCTGTGTTACTGAGCAGTACTGGATCCAATGAGCATATTTCTGTGGGAATGTTTTCTTTAATCCTGTATGTGCTTCTACGTAGGAGTTTGAATTAGATAGAATACTTTTGAGAAAAACCTGTATGAAGAGATGTTTCCTTGCAAGTTTCTATTTATTTATTTATTTATTTAACATTTGTTTTCCCCTGTATTGCTCTGACATATCAAAGACTTGGTCTTACAACAAGCTCAAAGAACACTGAAGCATACCAGCCTAGTGGAAATTGGGGACCATGACTGAATGCTAAGGACATGAAAGCATAAACCATTCACTAAACAAGCCTGCATTCATTCCTTAGAGTGGCTGTTCTGGCAGTCTTTCTAGCTTTTGCCAGTGTAGCTTGCTTATCAAAGCACTTTATCAGTGAGGAAGGGATGTGGGTTAACCACTTCACTTAGCTTTAGCTTCCCAGCTCACAGTCTGTCAGCAAACAGCTGCTTTTCAACATGTACGCCCTGTGCTGTGCAGCTGATGCAGGAATGGGGACAAAAACAGCATTGTGTCAGGAGATGGGGGTGGAAAGAGGGTTGGTCTTCAATGAAAAGTCTCAGAGCCCAACTCGGGCTTTAATTTATGAGGGGTTCTTTGGTGAGCCAGGTTTTCCCTTCTTTTTATTTCAAGGTTCAAGGTTAACTTTAAAAGTACGGTTTACCAAGGCAGGTAATCTATAGATATATTTTGGCAAGGAGAGGTTAAAGCATTTATTTTTCTAAATCACTGTTGTACTGCTTATAGTAGCTTTTTCTCTGCCACTCCCCCTACCCCTGCTTTCTGTCTTTTCCCTGCTTTCCTGTCTTCATTTACTTGTTATCTTTTTGTCTTCATTTTAGGCTACTTTATTTAGAAATAATGTGCAAGTTAGCAACTTTTAGACCTTAGTGTTAAGGGAAGACCAGCTCTAGTGTTTGTAAACACTAGAGAGCAGCAGAACCAAATCCCAAGAGAATCAGATTCTCTTCTTCAGGGAATCCGGGCACTTTGTCACATCACAGCTTAATTTGTAGAAATTTCTTTAAAATGTAGTTGAACAATGATGCTGTCATAGATATTTGGTTTTTTTTTGTTCTAGGTACAAGATAGGATTCAACCTCTTGGCTTATTTGTTTTCTGACTTCCCCAAGTTTCTTTTGCTGCCCCACCCATTATTATGGAAACATGTGTCAGGATGCAGCTTCTTTGTCCATGGGGGTGTAGGATGAGCAAAACCTGACTTGTGAATGATGAACATATTTCAGTGGGAATGTTTTATTTGAAGGCTTTTGTTGCTTCAGCATAATATAGCTTTTTGACTAATTTTACAGAGTAGGAAGTTAATATGGTTTACCTACTTTTTGGACCATTTATAAATCTCCATTCAGATTTTCATCTTTTTCCTACCTTCTTTTCTTTTTACAAATAACAGCTCTCAGAATGTATGTATTGAAAGTAATTGGGAGTGGCAAGATCAATTAATGTGAGAGCTCCAAGCTTACTAATTATTGGTAACTAGACAGTTTGAACTGTAAGTAGAGCTACCTTTTATTAGAGAAATGTTGATAATCATGATGCTACTGAGGATTTTTTTGTTTTGTTTTGTTTTAATCTCAAGCATGCATGTTTTTACCTCAATATCTTTCTGCCTCCAGAAAATAATTCCAGATAGACGAGAAGTAAAAATTGAGGCATCTAGGGGGTATTTATTTCAAACCTTACTTCTGAAAGTATATTTTATGGCTCAAGATGCCCTTTAGTGATTTGTGGCTATATTAATTTGCTTACCTTGCTAGTTTCACAGGATATATTAGCATATCAAAGGCTCTGAAATCTTTCCGTAAAGCAGTTTTTTTTTTTTACCCTTTTTAAGGTTTATTTTTCCTATAGAATACTCTTCATGAGGTTAACTGCTTGCCCTCAGTATATCCTATATTTACTTCCTGACATTTATAGGAAAAGAATTATCATTAATCAGCATATATGATTCTGTTGTTTTAAACTCTCTTGGCATTTTGCCTGGAGTCCTGCTTATTTGGAATAGACAAATATAATGGATAATGCCAGGAATATCTCCATTACTAGTATATACAGTATAGAACCTAGAACAGAAGTACTAAGGGATCCTTGAGACAGACCTCCCCATGTTGGATGAACATTGCTTGGATTTCTAGGTAGTAATAGCTAACCAACCTGATGTTCAGCAAAAAGACACTGAAAAGCGATGATTTTGTTCCCAGTTAGCAAACATATTAAAGAATCAATAAGCTATTTGTTCCTGGGATGTCCACTTAAAAAGACAACTTCATAATCTGTTATACTGATATGCTTAGATTTTTATCTAGCCAAAACCTAATTTATCAACACCTTGTTATCTTAAATACTTTACTCCGAAGGGTCATAAATCCTCCTTGAAAGTGCTTTATTCACCATTTAATTAAGTCTCCCTAATTTCCTTCATTGACTTTAAAAGGGAGTTAAGTGTTGAGTTGATTTTCATTAGGTACACAAATACTTATATTAAATTAAAGTTGGGTGAAAGGAGATCACTGTCTTTTAACTCTTAATAGCACAATAAATTGAAGGCCGAGACACTCCATTAGACCAGACTGGCCTAAGACATGAGATGACTCATAGTGAGGGTTTTTTGAATACTTTTTTGCTCTATGCTATGGTGTTTTCTATTTCCTAAAGAACTTGATAATAGGGAGTACCATTAATAAAATTGACAAATTTTAGTTTTTATTTAGTTCAAAGTTCTGCAGTAAATATGACAGAAATGAATAAAATAGAAAATGTTAAGTACCATTTGAGGAACAGATGTGGGAGCTAAGAATAGTGGGTGATTCTTTGGGAAATAAAGGGAGACATATTTTTTAAGGAGGTGACTCATTAGTTAGGTTGGCCTTGGAGAATGGATGAGCTTTGAACTTTGAAAGATGAAGGAAAGAATATCCATGCAGATCAAACAAAGCACTCAAAAGCACCAAGGAAAGAAAACTTGTGCATAAGGGGAGAACAGTTGCAGGATAGGCCTCAATGTGAAACAGCAAGGAGGTCTACCCTGCACAGTGAATAACCTGTATGAGGCTAGCCGAGAGAAGACAGTGTTTTATATATGAATTTTGGAGACATGTAGTACTGTAAACATAAAGAATTTTATTCAGCTGCCAGTTATAGAATCTTGAAAAACAGCGTAAGGAAATTGATTTTTCTCATGTAGTAGGAAGCTTAAAGAAGGAGACTAGAGATAGTATAGCTATTCCACAATGTTGTCAGGGGTGGTAGCTTCTGTTTTCCTCTCAACTATCCTTAACTTGGACTTTCTTCCTGATGGTCTCATAGTAGTTGCTTCACCTTGAGCATTATGCTCACATTTCAGGCAGGAAGAAGAATTGTTTGGATTCTCATATCTGCCTCTGCATTTTGTGTGTATCGATATCATATGTCATGTAGCCCCTGGAAAACTTCACTGTATACATATGAGAATACAAGAATGAAAGAGAAAAATAACATCTTAGTATTTTATGATAAAACATTTGACTTTGAAGCCCCTTTGAAGTGTCTTGGGCACCCTGAGGTATTCCCAGACAACACTTTGAGAACTGTTGCTGTGGTTGACAAACTATGGCCTATGGACCAAATGCAGCCCTGAGATAAGAATGGTAGGTATATTTTTACTAACAGCTTTAATTGAAATATAATTCACATTCCATACAATTCACCCATTTAAAGTATAAAATTCTATTGTTTTTAGTATATTCACAGAGTTTTGTAACCGTTATCTCAATCAGTTTTAGAACATTGTCATCACCCTCAAAAGAAACCCCATACCCGTTAGCTGTTATTCTTCATTTCTCTTCTAACCCCTCAACACCCTGGCTACTGCTAATGTACTTTCTGTCTCTCTCGATTTGCCTTTTCTGGACATTTTGAATAAATGGATCATAAAAAAATGATAATTTTTGAGGGGAATAAATATTGCTCTAGTTTATCAATTTAAGAGCAGTATAACATGATACTTGGGGGACTTCTCACTTCGTGCTTTACTGTTAACCACATGATTGGGTTTATGGTTTCTTTCAGCAATTATTATAAATTAATGAATCATTAATGTAATGATTATACAATTATTCCATTGGTAGTATGGCTTGGCCTAAATTACAAATGAAAAAAATTTAAAATAAACCAGGAATGGAAATGATTTGAATTGCAAAGCCCTCAATCTTCCTTTTCTTGCATGATTATTTATTCAACTAACTACAAGATTTAATATAGTCTTTCCTTTGAATAAATACCACTGACTTAGTTTAACCACATGTTACATAGGTTTTATTTATTTTACTTTCATTTTTATGATTTTTAATTTAGAATTTTTAGAAATGAAATTTGAAAAAGCCCAAATTTGTGTTACAATTTTTTCTGCATTCTCTTCTTCTAGGAGTCAGTGAGTTATATAGCAAATTAGTAAGAGGAACTGTTTTGTGTCTGTCAAGATGGATTATATTCCAAATGTTGATACTGTTTTTACTGTGACCTTGTGGAAGACACTTCCACTCGCAGTATGTTAGCAATTTTACAAAGATGAGTGGAGATCTTACTACTAATTATATTGTTGGTTAAATCAGACTTTTTGTGGACTGGTTACTGCTTTCTTGTTTGTCTATATATATATTTTTACTTTTGTTAGCTCCTTAAGGACAGGAATCTTTTTCTGTTTTGTTTTCTGATGTATGCAGAGCACCTAAAACAATACCTTTTACTTAATAAATATTTAATGAATGAATGGATTCCAGAATTTTAGAAAAGGATTTAAGGAAACTTAAGGAGTGTGATCATACATACAATATGCCAAGAGAAAATAAATTTAGGGTTGGTAAGGGGAAAATGAGACAATTGGAAAATATAGATAGCAAAGTAAGATAGTACCAAGAATGAGATTAGAATATAGACTCTATAGACTTCCCAGAGAAAGGTTATAGATTTTGCTCTAAGATATCCAATTTTATAGGATTCTGTATCAGAAAGATAAAAGGCAAATTAGATTTACTGTCTCTTAAGGTATCCTTGACCTGGGCCGCTCTCCTTTCAAATGCTTGACGTTTATTACAAAGAGACTGGGGAATGGATGTATGTCTCCCGTACAAACCTATAACTACCACGGGAAAAGCAATTCACAGTATATATCTTACAGATGATGAACTAGAGGAAATTCATATCTTACAGATGAAGAAGCAGAGCAAATTCGTAGATGAAGGACAACTGAATATTATCTTTTGCTAAGATTTTATTCCATCCTTAGATATAGAAAGATCCATACTTCTGCACCTGTTCTATGTGGATCTTTGCATGCACATATTTTCAAAAATAAGTTCTGATTATAAAATTATATATTTTCAATATACTTGAAGCGTTTAAAAGAAATTAGGTAAAGATAAAAATACCTATTTTTTTTTTTTTATCGGAAAGCATTTTATTAAAATGTTAATTGTATTTTTAAAGTCTTAAAACTATAGAGGCCAGAAAGTGATGACTACGGGCTGAATATTTTCTAAGTATATGACTAGTTTTTAGCATTTAAAAATTGGAAGATACCATGTAAAGCATTTAGGTTTTAAGATGATCTACCAATCTTTCTCATGCTCACTTTGCTTCTCAGCCACCTGGCCTCCCTACCAGTCCAGTTTAACACATGAGGAATGCTTTAACTCCTTTTCACAGCTTGGCTTTATTCTTACCCCAGTTATCCTCATAACTTTCTTCTACATCTTCTTCAAGGGTCTCAAATGCCATGTTCTCAGTGAGACCATCCCTGGTCACCATCTCCAAAACTCTGCACCCCCCTCCCTTACACATATACACACATCATCCTTCTTTCACTTCATCTTCTTTCCTGAGCACTTGTCACTAGCTTATATATTTTATTTATTTATCATGTTAAGTGCTTCTCTACTATTATCAAGTTAACTCTGAGGGTATGCTTCTGTATCTGTCTGGCTCACTGCTATATCTTCATTGCCTAGAATACCTGGAACATAGACATGGTTGGCATATTTATTGAATGAATGCATTTCCAGCTACTTTTGAGAATCTGGTCAACACTGACCCTGGCTGTATTCCTGTGTGGGGATCGTCATTTGAGATAAAATAGCAGAAAGGGAAAAGAGCTCTCATTCATTGTTTCTCAAGAAGCTTCTTAGAAATGCAGATCTTGGGCACCATCCCGGAACTACTGCATGAGGATGTGCACTTAAAGTGATTCCTTTATGTGCATGAAAGTTTGAGAAGTACTGCATGAGCTTACCACAACCCACACCTGGCCTGCATCGCTTATTTACATTATATGCTTGCCCCTGTAGGCTTTTGAATTTGTGACCCCAGTATTGAAGGTAATATCATTTTTTATGTGTGAGAGAGTTGACACAGTAAATTGATTTCATTTATAATAAAAGAATTGGAGAAAAGCCTTGTTATTGTATTTGTATTGAGTCACAAGGCTAATACTCTTGTTCTAGGCCTTCACATTTTAGTGAAACGTGGGCTATATATCACCGTTTTCAAGTAATATGTTTTGACCTGAAGTATATCCACATTTTAGTGAAACACTTTACAACAGTTTTACTATGTTTGTCTAATGCACACTGCCTCGTTTGGCGCCAATACGTATTTTGGCAAATGTGCTACTTTTACAAAATATCTATTACTTTCTCCATCAGAAAGTAATGGTTCCAAGGGAACTGTTACAGTGAGTCTTATAAAAATTCTTCTCTGCACACATGTCATCGATCCCTGGAGAGTATTAGGGCCTTTGAGACTTATTGTGGTCAAGTCTATTGTACAAACTCTGCTTGCTTCATATCCTTGGGGAAATTTTAGATAAGAAAGCATTTTATATGCATTTTATATATGGAGCAAAGTCCATGTAAAAGAGAGATTGGGGCAACATTTGAAGTTGTGTGTCCTCTCTTAACCTCTCTCTACAAGTTCTCAGATACTGAAAGGAGAACAGCAAAGGGTCAAGATGGCAGACTAGGTAAACACTGTGTTCTCTTCCTCCCATGACCACATCAAAATTACAACTAAATTACAGAACAACCAACACTGAGTACTGCCTGAAGACTAACTGAACATAATCCCCATAACTAAGAATTTAAAGAAGAAGCCACATTGAGACTGGTCTATCCGTTTTTCCACCTATTCTCATCAACCCATCTTACTTTTTTATAATTCAGAGTAGGTTACTAACATATATTTTACCATACATTTCATGTGTTTGAGTTTCAAAATTTTTTATGTCAAATTTATATACAATGACCCAAAGCCTATGGAAATATGAAATATCACCTTATGCTCTTTTTCAGTCAGTCCCTCCTCCATCTCTCCAGAGACAACATCTATTCTGATTTTCTTTCACCATAGATTTACCTGTTCCAGAACTTCACATAAATGGAGTCAAATAATGTTTATTCTTTTGTGTCTGGCTTCCTTTACTTGTAATATTTTGGGGATTTGTTTATATGGTTGTATGTATCGATAATGGTCCCTGTTTACTGCTGAATAGTAGTCCATTGTACAAAATACCATGTTCTTTTTAGTCATTCACCTGTTGGACACCTGAACTATTTTTAGTTTTCGGCTATTACAAATAAAGCTTCCATAAATGTTTTCATATTAAAAATACAGCAACATATCATTTAGGTGCTTTACAAGGACCAAATTAAACTGCCTTAGTCATCTTTTTCTCAGCTTTCACACTTCACAAATTTGACACAGGTATTCCCACATACCATCCTCACAAATACTTTAAGAAGTATTTGGGAATATATTTATTCTTGTTCACTCTCTACTTTGAAATCATATTTTAAAAAAATCCAGACCACAAAAACAGACTCTTGTGGAGGAGATGGACAGTAGCCAACAGTAATAGGGAGGTCTTGCCTGGTGTACAGAAAGTGCAATTGGAATAACTTAGAGTTTGTCATGGTCCCTTTGTGAGCATCCCATTTCCTTCCTCCTTTAACCTGTCCACCTGCCTGGACTGTCTTTATGATACTTGTTATCTCATGCGGGAGAAACACAGCTAAACAGGTAGATAAAATACATGCAATCTGCTTTTTAATAGAGGTTTGACCAGGGCCAGATTAAAATCCTGAAGGGACCTCTGAAGCATGGAAAATAGTATTTTATGCTGTCTCCTCTATACCCCAATATGTAATTTAAAGTGACACAAAAATTAAAATCATGCTGAAATTAAAGTAACTTATTTAAAATATTTCTTTGAAATATTTTGATGTCAAAATTCTAGATGGGATAACATGTGGAACCTCAGGCATCTACTTATTCAGTCTGTTATGTGATCTTGACATAAGTCTTGTAGAATGAGCAAGTTGTGTTTTCCAGTTTTATAAAATTCGCCACTCACATTGTATAGAGAGATTGGGCTGAATTGAAGGTGCAATTTGTAATCTGGTCTCTCTTCATCATCAGGACAGTTCTTGGAAATCATCAGTTTTTTGGACAACTTGTAATGAGTTTTTGCTAGGTAGGTAATTTATCTGCTTTTGCATGATTCTTAGTTGAGGTGCTAAGAAACAGCAAAAGCCCCAAGGATTATCAGTAGATGATGAGAAGGAATATGAGGGTATCAGAGACGGGGCGAGTCGACAAATTGGGCAGTCATCAGCTGAGTAATTAAATAAGGATTGTAATTAATTTTATTGTAGTTGAAAAATATCTGATTAGGGTAGGGTATGGGGAGGAAGACAGAGAGATGGAAGAAGTCTAAAGGTGATAGCCAAAATTAAATTTAAATTAGTATTTGTTAGAATATTGATTGGAGTTATTTTGTGTCTTAAAGGAGATCAAACTTTAACAAAATGCTTTACATGTATTAAACATTACAATAAAATATTTTTTAAAATCGTATGGTAAAGATCTCAAGAAATCTCTGCCTGATTATTTCCTTTGGTTTAAAAAAAAATCTCACAGCAAAGCCATCTTATCCTGCATAATTATCCTCATAAACCTCTAAAGTATGCTTCTCTTCCAAAAGATTATTGGCGTTGATCCTGGCATACAGTCATCACATCAGTAATTACAGCTCTTAACTGGAATATAGTAATCAGTATTTACTAGCCTCTATTATGAATACATAAATCATTTAATAAAATGGTAGGTGGACTTATTACTTGTCATTTTGTTTATGTTAGGCATTCTCTGCAGGTATTCCACATGAAAGTTAAAGCAGTTTGAGGCTCTTTTTGTAGATTGTGCTTATCATTAATAGAAAGCAGCATGTGTGCATCCTGCAAACCCATTTCCTTATTTAAAGTGGGCATCCTTCCTTTCTGAGATGTGCTTCCTCTTTTATTACAGGACTAAAGACCAAGCCTTTGTAAACCCTTAAAGGCACATCCCTTCCAAATGACCTTTTGTCCTGGGCTACTAAGATGTATTGTTTAGTCCACTCAGAATTACATGGGGTGTCCTAGGAATTTTTGTTTTGGTTAATTAAATTTGGAAATGTGTCATTTTTTTTTCCTATTTAAAGCATAAATGAAAGTCCAGTCAAATTGATTTTCGAGTTCTGGTAGAAGAGATAATTGCAGAGGGTAAATGATTTAGAATTTAAAAATATGTGTACCTTTTCTCCACTAAGAACTTGAAACATAAAATTTTAACTTAAGTTACTCTCTTGTCTGTGCCGCTTTTCACTTATAAGGGTGTTTTATATCCAATATCTATGTCACATGCTGAACAAATTATACTAACCTGAATGAGACTCTGTTTGAATGAAAGTAGTCTTTTTATATTTAAAAATATTTGTTAAGGGAAGCTAAAATAGAGATCTACAGCAGAACTTATTAAAATATGTAAGATATTGTTTTACCAGTCAGACCTCTTTAACTGGGCCCTTTTTAGTAGCTGTCTTTAAGAGGTATTTTTTTTTTTTTGCCAGTAATTCTATGTTTTCCTTAAATATTCAAAGTTTTTAAAAACCTTCGCTTAAAGAAGTATAGAGACTAGAATTTTTCTGAGTCCAAAAGTGTAGAAGAAAAGGACACTGCGGCGGTAATAAGTTCATTTAGTTGTTATCACTACAGAAAGCCAATTTGATTATGCAGATAATTTCCTGAAGTTTTCACTTTTCACTTATAAAATCCGTTTTTAATAAAAAGTACGTTTCATAAACTTTATGAAACATAACTTTATGACTTGTTAAGTCTGTATTATGACATGCCATTTACCTTATTTTCCAATAACTATCATCTACTCTGCTGTCCTCTGATTTCCTTACATTTGTTTCTGGAAGAATCCTCTTTTATTTGCCTCTTTTATTTTGTTCTGATGTCAGTAAATACTGTTTTTGGTTTGTACTAATATGTGAAATATACTTATTATGTTGATCATTCTTATTCCAGTGCCTAACAGAATAACCCCCTCTATGTCTGCATATCTTATCTATCCAAGTAGAATCATCTTTTTCAATCTCCACTTTAAGAAAAATCACCTAAGCTCCCTTTTGAGAATACTAGAAATCAAAGGAGAAGAAAAAAAAAAAACCCTGCACTTCAGAGCTTTCTACCTGTTAATCTCCCTGTATAGTCTGCCTTTTGTTCCTCCCTTCACCTTCACTTGTTCTCTCCACACAGCAGAGCTGACCTAGATAAATTCCTTGCTCAACATTCGCCCAGTCCTTCCTCAGCCTTGCCCAGTGCCCTACGTTTTCCTCACAAACGCTGTTCTTCTTTTCATTAAGCCAGAACGCCTCAACTTCAGAAGGACCTACAAGGATCATCTCATGAAGTCATTTTAGAATTCTCTTGATTTATACTATATTCTCTGGTTTCAGCTCCTAGTTTACCATGATGTTTTTGCTTACATTTTTGTTAATGTGTATTCCATAGTTTCTAGGGCCGTTGTTCATTTTTGATCTGTTTTTCTTTGACTTTATTACTGTCATTTCTTATATGGTCCATAGTCTTCATTGGAAAAATTTATTGACTAATTTGCTAGTTCTTGATTTCATCCACATTCAATAAATTAATGAAGATGTTACTATCCATTTTATAAGTAACTAATTTAGACTTGACTAATATGTACTAACATCCCACTTAATCTGGTGGTCAGGTAGTTGACTGCATCATCCACCAACACTGGATCTATTAAGTTCACTTGCAATGTATTCATAAGCATCATCAAAACCAATCCTTCTGAAGAATTCCTAGGAAATACTGAGTAGTTATGAGCAGTTTAGGAAATATTAATGCTAAAATAAAACATTTTTTCTGATAACATGTACAAATCATACAAAGAACAAAACTGACTTCCACAATAAGTTTCTACCAATGTTGTAGAAAATAAAAATGACTACTCCAGATGCTGGTGGTTTTGAATAGCATATTCTCATTTACCAAGAAAAAATTGTCTACACATTAATATTTAACCTTTTTATGTTTCATGTATAAATTGCAAAGGTCTTTTCGAATGACTTTGCGTTTGAAAAAGTCCTTATGATCCTCTTCATAAACTCACAATGCATACTGAAGATGTTTGGATTAGGGCTAGAAAAATGATGCCAGCAATCGGCAAAGGAGCTAATGGAGCCTAATGAATGCGGAGTGAAGGTGTGTGCTTGGGAACCAAGGCCTTCTGAGTTTGAATTGAGAGAAGTTGGGAGGTTTTTTGCACTCCGAGATAGAGAGCCACATAGCCAGAAGAAAGCCCAAGGAATCCGTGGCCCAAGACCTGGTCCTCGTCCTTAGACCTTGCTTTGCCTTTTGAGCACTGTTTTGTTTTGGGCAGCTAAGCGGTGCTAATTGAACTTAAATTGATTGTTCTGAGGGTTAAACCTTTTACATTAAAAAAGAAAAAAAACTTGAGCAAAACGTGCAAAGCAATTTTAAAATTAATTTTAAAAGTTATTTTATGTCAAAAATTCTAAGGACCACATAGTTTAAAAACTTTTTTTTAAAGATAGCATTTTAGAATAAGGGAGACTTGATAATTTAACATGTGACTAGTAAAATCTTCTTTACAGAGATGGTTATTCATTCAAGCAAGCATTATTTTCAGCATAGCTTTGTTAGGATTAAAAATGAACTTGCCCATCTTTTTGTTTTTCACTTTCCAAATACTAAGTTCACTTTGAAATGTATTTTCACATTGCCAGAAAACATCTTTATCTGGCAACTGGCTACATGGAATGCATCTTTATTCATTTTGAATGATCATTCATTCATTCATTCATTCATTTATAGATCCAAAGGTTAAGGTACAAGATAGAAAGTACTTTCTTTTAAGCCAGCATAGTCATTACTCATGTGATATGTTAGTTGAATTTACTTGGCTAATAACAGCTTGTATAAAGTTAAATAAACACTTGACATTTTTTCAGATACAAAAAGAAATCCTCGTGTATGTGTGTGTCTGCATTTGTATGTGCACATACACATGCTTTAAGAGTTCTAAATATTTTCAGTAGGCTCTAAGCTCCTTAAATGGCCATTTTATCCTGGCCATTTAATAAGCACTCATTAAATATCCCTCCCTCTCACACACTCCTCACCCCATCAGATTTACAGAGCTGATAGTTTTTGAATTCTTCCAATCTTTTTTTTTAAGACCTTAGTTTGTAGGTTTAGCAATATGTGAATACAAATGGAAACAAATTAGATTTCTTTTCAAAATTAAAACAATCAATTTTAATATCTTCTACTTTCTTTGGTTACTTTTTCTGTTTCTTCTTCAATTGAGTTGTTAAGCTCATTTGTCTTTTTTTCCTAAATAATTGTATTGAAGATTACAATCTCACAAAGTTTTAAAATCTCTCACTATCACTGTGGATTTATCTGTTTTTCCTTGTTTATGATGTTCATATCTTTTTGATGGCTGATGATTCTGAGTGAAAGCAAAAAAGGATTAATATTACCGAAACACCTTTCTTTTTTAAAGTAGCTGTTTGGGATTTCTTTTTCTGTTCCTTATATTTTCAACCATTTCATTCATTGTCTTTTTGTTTGCAGCATGTACTTATAAAACATAATTAGGCATTTCCTTTTTGTAACTTCAGTTTTATTGTTTATCACTTTTATCGAGAATTTAATGTTTCATTTATTGTTATTACTGATATATAGTTGCTTATTTCAATGTCATTAATGTGTTTTGTACCTTTTTGCTTCTTTTTTCGATTCTTGGCCTACGTTAGTTTCAAATTTTTATTTTTCTTCAGTTGCTGGTTTAGAAGTTATACTTCCCATTTGTATTCTTTTTGCTGTTATGCTCAGTTTTAAGGCATATACTTTATAAAGTCTAAACCTAATTAATAGTTTTCACTGCCTACTCAGAACATTTTAAGTGTAATATGCTGCTTCCCATACTCAAATTATTGTCCAGTAATTTAATACTGCCCTGTTTGCAGATCTTCTGAATTAATAATTATTATTGTTTTTTTTAATATAACTTGCAATTGTTTAGATTTATCCATATGTTTACCAATTTATTTACTCACCCTTACTTCTTGCATCCTGTTCCTATTTTTTGAGTTTAAGTTTCTTCTTGTTAAAGTAGGTCCTTTAGTGGTAGTTTCAGTGAAGTTGTGTTATAAACTCCTACTTTTGTCTGAAAATGTCTTAATTTTGCCTGCACTCTTGAATGGTGGTATTGCTAGTTTTTGAATAGTTTTGTCTATTTTTCATCTTATCCATTCACACCTTTAATTATTATTTTACTAACTATTTTGGAATTTCTGTTTAGTGCTTTCTTTAAAATCTACCTTTTTTTTTTATTGGTGGCTTTACTTCCTTATTTTACCTCTTTGAATATTTCAAATGTGCTTATCTTAGAAAATCTTTTATATTCTTATTTTTCACCTTTGGAGTGAAAATTTTTCTGTGTGTTGCAGCTCTGCTTTCTGTGGAATGTTTCTGTAACCTGCGCTACAGGAGGGTCTCTGAAGAGGGGTTTCACCTTTACTGCTGCCAGTGCTCTACAGGTTTCACCATTTTCCACTAAGTTTTTATGTTTTGAATTTTGAAAATTATAGCACAGAACAGTCTGTTTATCCAACAAATAGTTATCATGAGGAAGAGACAAAAGTTCTGTCCTTTTGTAATTTGTATCCACACTAATTAGTCCATATACATATAAAAATGACAAGAGAAGCTTTATTCTGAAGTCTAAATAAAAATGAATTTAATTTGATAGCCTAAGTACATATTTCGGTAGCTGCCACTATTTTAAATGTTAGTATAATTTACATGTGACTTTGCATATAGTTTTCAATACAATTTAAAATGAAATTCAACTCAGCTGTTTGAAAAATGCCTGAAACACCTCTAGGAACACAGTTTGACAATCACTCACCTAAGATTCTAGGACCTAGTTAATATTGCCTGGCATGATTTCTAAGTAGGCTCAGGATCTGTGTATTTAAGGAAATAAATTATAGAAGTGGATTATAAATAATTTTTAAAGAAACCTCTTAATTATATGTTAAGAGCACATAGTTCTTAAAAGACAAATGCCTGAATAGGGTTATTATTTCTCAGAAGGAAAGCTGGTTAGAATTTTGGGGATTCTCTTAGTGTATTCTAAAGCTTCAGAATTGTTTATGATGCTTTCTAATTGATTGACACATTATTTAGATATAAAGTAAAATCTTATCTTTTTTTGGAATGTTTTTCTCACAGATAGTCAAATATACAGTGAAATTAAAAAATACATGTATCAGCCTAAAATGTTTCTGTGCACCAGCACCTATGGTAGATACATAATAACAAATATTGTGTAGCTAAGAAGCTGAGTTTTATACTGCGTTAAATGTGGTTGTGATTTTCATTTTGTAATCTACATAATTGCTAGCAGATTTAACAAGTGATATCATTTGTGATTTTTCCTTTCCTTTTAAAATTTAAATTTTAAAAACAATCGAAGCTCTGTATTATTTTACATAATGTATGTCATCACTATACTACTTTTTATATTGTGAATCTCAAAAAATACAGAATACCAGAAAAATGCCACAAAAATTATTACTTTTTTTCTGTTAGGGATCAAGAGCTATGCTTTCTATGCAGGTGTCATATTTACATTTAGTATCTTGAAGGTTTCCTCTTCATACTCTGGCTGATTTATTTGCTTTCTATTTTTTTCAGCCTCCCCTTCCCCCAATGAAATTTTTAAAGAAATTTTGCTCCACTTTGGTTTCTTTAGACTTTTATGTTCCCTATCTTTTTGGCTTTGCATCTTCCTGGTTTTGGTATAGTATACATGTGTTGTTTGTATCATCTTTCCATATTCTGTTGCCAAGCTAGGTTTAGGGAGGCTGTTAGGCCATTAAATAGATATGAAACTCGTTTCAATGAAAAGCATTTCCTCATCCTCAAGTTCAGCTTTTCTCATCCTTTGGCTTAATAGGATTACAAAAAGGCCATTTGATGTTGGGCTTGCTATGTTAGCGATTTAATGATGTTGAGAAAGAGGCAGTGGCCAAGTCTTAATGAGACTGTCATTTCACAATCTCTAAATCAAGATGGTACAGCTGAGGAAGTCTGGCTCCTTGACACCTCACCAGCTGGGTGTTATATGCGTTGTTATTGTCACCTGACAGTGTGACTAGAGCTCCAGAGTGCAAACTGCGTGGTGTGATGCAGTGGGGAGCTGTTTCTTGAATGGGTGGGGATGGGAACTTAGTGGATATATAACTATGTTCTACCCTTCCAAGATGCTAATACCTTCATTGCCTTATATCTGGGACTAGAGTTTTAGGAATTCAAGTTAAGATACTCCCTAGAGTCTTTCTTACACATTATTTTTTAGCTCTTTTCCTCTTTATAGCTTTAATTCTGTATTTACTGTTTCTAGAGACTGAATCCTTGAGTTTTTGGACTCAGACTTTACAAAGTCACTTTATGTCTGTTGATTGTTAGGAATAAGGCACCATGGTCTCTTAGTCTGCTAATTTAATATTTTAATGGTTTTAAGACCACTACAACCTAGCGTCTTAGCTGTTGATCACTACTGTTATTATTTTAGATAGTAGGTAGTTAACTTTTTTTTTTCTTTTTTGTTGTATTCCTAAATTTTAAGTTAGTAGATAAAGAAGGTATTTGGATCCTTGAAGTGGCTGGTTATAAATAGACCGGAAAATAGCAACAAGCTGGGCTGCTGCTTCACTAATGGTCCCTTTCAAATACTTAAAAGCAAATGATTCATCAAATAGAATCACTAAAAGCAGAAACCTGCCAATTTGTAGAATTTGACTCCTCTTAATCAGAATAAGGCAACAGGATGTTGAGTTCCTGCTCTGCACCTGATTAAAGCCAAATGCACAGGGAACAGCTGGCAAAGGAGGAAGCACAAGACCATCTCAGCTGGGGGTAGAAGAGCTAAAGAAATGTAGAGGAAAAATGATTTTTTAGAGCCTTTCACATTTGTTTTATTTTTCCAGATATGCTTAGTAGATAAACACATATTCAATCTTAGCCTTTACAGTTTTTAAAGTAACATTCCATCTGTGATTTAAGGAAAACAAATATGTCTTTGTATGTTTTAAGCAAAATTTCTTCCTATGTGAGTAGATGTGTTATTTTCAGATAATTCTGTTACCATCCTAATTTAGCAGATTTTCTCTTTAAGCATTTATTGTAGCTATTAAAAGGGTCATTTTTTAAATATTAATGATTTTTCCCATTGAATTTCTATTAAATGTTCTTTCCATTAAGGGGCTCTCTGATGATTTTGATTTTTAAATAGTATATACATCTGAATTCATTGTGGTATTTTCTTATGATTATTAAATCATTGTAAAATGTATTACCTATAATTATTTTAATATTTTGACAAAGTTAAGCTAAAACTCTGTGTCCCTAAAAATAACTTAAAAAAAAAATTAGAGGCATTCTAAATAGTAGAACCATGAAAGTATTTAAAAATAAGACTTTTCATATTATTTTAGTTTCTAAATCTTGATGTTTAGTATTCTGTATTTTATCTCTGATAATTGGTATATAAATGTGTACATTTATAGTATTTTCCCCTAAATTATACCCTTCAGACATATATATAGAGTGTTGACATGTATAAATAATGCCTATAAAACCTCACAAATCATTTTTATGTATAGTTATATCATTCCCAAGGGAAATTTCTCAAAATATAATTTTCTTGGGATAAATATCATAAATATGTATAGTATCAGTCAGATGAACAAACTCAGCAATTTTCTAGACTTTTGCCAGTTTAAGATTTAGATGAAACTTGTAATTTAAAATATCAAGAACCAGATAAAGACTTCACAAGAAAAACATATCAATATTTCTTTTGAATAGATGCAAAAATCCTGGACAAGGTATTCACAGACTAAATCCAGCAGATATAAAGAGGATTATACCATGACCAAGTGAGACTTAGCACAGGAATGCAAAGTTGGTTTAACATACAAAATTTGATTAATGTTTTACGGCATATCAATAGAAAAAAGGACAAAAATCACATAGTATTCCCAAAAGACAAACAAGAAACTTGAAATTTGAAAAACTCCAACTCTTTTTTTATGATGTAACACTAAACAAACTAGGAATAGAAGAGAACTTACTCAACCTGACAAAAGACATCTACATTAAACCCACAGCTAACATTATACTTAATAGTAAAAGAATGGATGCTTTCCCAGTAAGATAAGGAATAAGAAAAGATTGTGGGCTCTCTTCACTTCTATTCAATATTGTGCTGGAGGTTCAAGCCAGAGTAATTAGGCAAGAAAAAGAAATAAGAGACTGCAATGCAAGAAGTAAATTCTCTCCTTTAGCAGATGACATAATCTTATATTGTATATAGATAACCCTAAGGGATACAGTAAAAAATTATTAGAGCTAATAAATGAGTTCAGGGAAGATTCAGGATACAAGATCAATATACAGAAATCAATGGTGTGTTTACACCTTGTTAGTAGCCAATAAATACATGAAAACATCATTAACCATCAGAGAAATGCAAATAATAACCACAGTGAAATGCCACTTTAAACCTACTAAGATGTCTGTAATCAAAAAAAATAGATAATACCAAGTGCTTGTGAGGATGTAGAGAAATCGGAACCCTTATATACTGCTGTGGGTCATGTACAGCAGAGCAGCTCTATCTACTTTGTTTTGTTTTGTTTTTAATTTTTTTGTGACAACATTAGCATATTTCACTTTTCTTTTAGCATTTTTTATTTATACAATGCAGTGTTACCAACCAAAATTACCATGTTATACATTAAATCCTCTGACCTTATTCATTTTATAGCAGAAATTATGTCCTTTTTACCAACCTCTCCCTATATTTCTCACCACTGCCAAGCCCCTGGCAACCACTTTTACTCTCTGTTTCTGTGAGTTTTATTTTTATTTAGATTTCACATGTAGGGTGAGACCTTGCAGTATTTGTCTTTCCTTGTCCGACTAATCTTACTTAGCATAATGCCCTCAAGGTCCATCCATGTTGTTGCAAATGGTAAGATTTCCTTTTGTCTCATGACTGAATAATGTTCCATTGCGTGTATGAATTTATCTGTCTTATGTCTATTCATTCATCTGTTGATAGATATTTAGGTTGTTTCCATATCTTGGCTATAGTGAATTAATGCTTCAGTGAACATGGGAGTGCAGATATCTCTTTGACATGCTGTTTTATTTCTTTTGGGTATATACCTAAAAGTGGGATTGCTGGATCATATGGTCGTTCGTTCGTTCGTTCATTCGTTCTATCTATCATCTATCTATCTATCTATCTATTTATTTATTTTTTATTATGGTGACATTGGTTAACAAAATCTAGTAACTTTCAGGTGTACAATTGAACAGTAAGGCATATATATATATATATATATATGTATATGTATATATTATATATTGCATTGTGTTTTATTTTAAATTTTTTGAGGCATTTTCATACTGTTTTTCATAGTGGCTGCACCAATTTATATTTCTACCAACAGTGTACAGTGTTGGTTGCCTTTTCTCCACATCTTTGCTAACACT
The DNA here is from genome assembly GCF_000151845.1 of Pteropus vampyrus. Taxonomy (NCBI): domain Eukaryota; kingdom Metazoa; phylum Chordata; class Mammalia; order Chiroptera; family Pteropodidae; genus Pteropus; species Pteropus vampyrus. The sequence continues at coordinate 1,970,825 of NW_011889290.1, read as the reverse complement.
TGTCTCTCTTGTCTTTTGATGACAGCGATTCTAACAGATGTGAGGTGATAGATTATTGTGATTTTGATTTTCATTTTTCTCATCTCATTTGTGATGTTGAGTATCTTTTGTGAAGCTGTTGGCTATTTGTATGCCTTCTTTGGAAAATAGTTTATTGGTTGGTTCTTCAGTCCATTTTTTAAAAGTGTTGTTTGTGTGTATGTGCATGTGTTTTCTTTTTTTTTGTTTGTTTTATTTTTGTTTGTTTTTGCTCTTGGTTTGTGTGTGTTCTTTATATATTTTTGGATATTAACCATTTATCAGATATATGATTTATAAATATTTTCTCCAATTCTATAAGTTGTCTTTTCATTTTATTGATGGTTTCCTTTGCTTTACAGAAGCGTTTTAGCTTGATATAGTTTCACTTGTTTATTCTTGCTTTTTTTACTTTGCTTTTGGTGTCAAATCCAAAAATTATTGCCAAGACCGATGTCAAGAGTATTACCACCTATGTTTTCTCTAAGAAATTTTACAGTTTCAGGTCTTAAATTTAAGTCTTTAATCCATTTTGAGTTGATTTTTGTGTATGGTGTAAGATAAGTGTCCAGTTTTATTCTTTTGTGTGTTGATTTTCTTTGGGCTCTCTTTTCTGGTCCATTGATCTTTGTGTCTGTTCTTATTACAATAACATACTGCTTTGGTTACTGTGGATTTGCAATACAGTTCAAAATCAGGAAGCGTGGTACCTCTAGCTTTGTTCTTCTGTTTTCAGGATTGCTTTGGCTATTCTTATGGTTTCATTCAAATTTTGGGATTTTTTTTTCTATTTCTGTGAGAAATGTGATTGGAATTTAGAGAGTGATGGCATTGGATTTAGACTGATTTGGGTACTATAAATATTTTAACAATATTAATTTTTTGAATCCATAAGCATGGACTATCTTTCCATTTATTTTTGTCATTCGTCCTTAATTTCTTTCATTAATGTCTTACAGTTTTCAGTGTATAGATCTTTCACTTCCTATTCTTTTTGATGTAATTTTAAATGGGATTGTTTTCTTAATTTTTTTTTCTGATAGTTTGTTGTTAGTGCATAGACATACAAAAATATTTGGTTTTAGGATACAAAAAGCAATGTGTAAAAGTAAGGATACAGAAGCAGGATACAAAAGCAATATATAAAAGTAAGTTTATCATGCTGCTAGTTCAAGAGATAAAAATTCCTATACTCAGTAACAGAGATCCTTCTTTTCAGTTTGATATCTATGTGATGGCATTTATTTGTTTATGGGCTAGTGACTTCTCTGATTTGAAATGTCCTGCTCATGATTTTCTTCTGCTGTAGGCCTTGATATATATTCATATTCCTATGTATATCTTCACTTCATCTCTCAATACAATGAAAAACCCCAATATGTTTCTTAAAATTATTCAGAACATTTTGAAAAACTGAGATCACACCGACTGTTTTTCTATATCTTCTTCATCTTGGAGTCTGGTGATTACTTTCTTATATTAAATGGTGATGTTCTGTGTTTATATGCATCTATGAGATGTCTAAAGCTGCCAGTTTCCACACCATGATTTTAAAGTCATGATGGACAACAGGATGAAATGTTTTTTGTTTTTGTTTTTTAATTATATAAAAAAATTCATGGTAAGTTGTGGAAAATCAGACAATTGAGGGGGAAAAAGCCATCTATTAATTAGTTCATATATTTACCCAGCCCTCATCTTTTAGATGATTAACGAGCTTTCTTAGCTATGAACACAGTTACAGGGTACTGTTTAAAATCAATGATACAGACAGAATCGAAAGATTCTCTGGGCTCAGGTCTAACACATTTGTGAACATATCCCCTCTGCCTTTTTAAAAACATATCTGTGTGGCATTGCAAAAAGTTCCCGTGATTTCAAATCGGAAGTCTTGGAGTCTACTCTGGCTTTGCCAGCAATTGGTTATAAGGTTCCCAGGCAGGCCCCACCTGTCAAATTTCTGATTCACTGGAGGCCTAGTTGGAGCCCTTGGGAAGGGCTGTGTATATATTCATTTAGATAGAGGGGTGTGTGTGTGTGTGTGTGTGTGTGTGTGTGTGTGTGTGTGTGTAAATAAAATGTCCTTCCCCTGTTGAGATTTGAGCTGGCCATTTCTTATCTATGGTTTCATTGAATGACTGTCAATGAGGAAATACAGAGTATAGAGTCCTCAGCATGTGTAAATGAACATATGGGAAGTTAAATTTGGGAATAAAAAGCCCAAAATGTGTTTCCAGATGTGCATGTTTGGTCAAGAAGTGGCACGAAATACAAAATTAACCATTTTCCTTATTTATCAAATTAGAATAATAATACCCCTTTTACTGGGTTATTGTAAAGATTAAATGATATACTTGATGTAAAATAATGACAGTAATAACAGCTTACATTTTAATCTTGCTTCCTATTTTTATTTTTACAAACTTGGTTACCAGTCCAGCAACTTGCTTTTCATGTAGCAATTAGTGAAGCAAATGAGATAGAAAACAGAAACCCATGCATAAAACCGGGAAATGAGGGTATCTAACACACTGAGGTGAGCACAGTGGAGGGGCTTGATGTGTATGCCTTGGGGCTCATGCCTAGACCTGTTTAGGAGCTGAAAGAACTTCTGGCAAGATTCATAGAAGGAGCATGAAGCACTAGCTTGTCTAAGATTCATTCAAGTAAAATATTTCGGTCATTTTTCTAAGTTGAGCCATTTTCTACTATCCTAGCCTATAGGTAAAGATCGTGAAAAATGCAAGCTAAGTTTCTTAATTTTTAGTCGTTATTTATAAGATATGCTTCTCTTTTTGTCCAGCATTATAGAATAATAGCATTTCAGTTACTTATCTACAAACTAAGTACTAAACTGACATTCAGCTCTAGTTATGAGTAGATGAGCAGGATTTGAAAGAGCCATGGGACATATTGATCAATATCAGCATATTCCAAAATATATTACATAACATATTAACTCCATAATTAGTGAAGGGAAAAACATATCATAGGTGAGTGTGAGAAATATTGGTTTAAAAAGTTATAAATCAAACTGTATTTTTAAATCAAGAATAAAGATAATCTCAGTAAGACTATTTGTATTTAGGAAAAATTATGTTGATAATAGTTTTCTACTGAAATTTAGTGCCAAGACAGTGTTTCTGCCTTATAAAGAACTTATATGCAACCTCTTAATCAAATAATGAGAAAGAATTATATGGTTTCTAATCTAGTTACTACATTTTATTTCTAAAGCATTTCAGATATAAATGAAGTATGAATTACAAATTTATATTTTGAAAAAGTATTTTGGAAATAAATGGAGTAGAAATTATAATTTTAATATATTCTGAAATTAAAATAATAAAACGAGGTCATAGTATATTTTCTTTGTAATTCATTACAATAAACATTTACATTTTGATATTTCATTTACAGATGAACCTGAAAAGATTTGTGTAACCAAATACCCAAGAAATGGGAACATACTCATTGGCACAGCTGAATTAACTGCTTTGCTGAGAATCCTACCATTATTTGAACATTTCCCTCCCAAAATCATCCATTTAACTTTGAAGAGCTAGATGTTTTCAACAGTGCAGATGACTTTGAACTTCAAAAGCCAAGAAATGAAACAAGTTAGGCCCTTTTATGAGAACACCAAGTAAATTTGAGAACATAGTAAGGAAACAGTACCAAGCTATATAATCTCACATCAAGAGAATATGAATGAAAAAACAGCAAGTAGCAAGGGGATGTTAATTAACTTAAAGGGTAAATTTCTTATAGAATTTTTCATTACACATAGCTGAGGGGATAATATTCTCCAGAGGTACATATGCTTAGAATTGTGAAAGAATCTTAGTTTTTAAATTAGGTGAAAGCTCATGGTTCTTTGTAATGGTACTGTTTGCTTTTGGTCTGGTGTTTCTTCGTGAAGAGTATACTTTGTATTCCCCACCAAAAAATTGTGTGTGTGTGTATTGAGGGTGTGGTTTCATGGGATAATTGCACCCCTGAGGGAATCTGAGACACTTCATTTCATACTGCAATTTCATACCTTGAAGCTGTCGAAGGATAGCTTACACAATTATTACACCCCATCAAAACTTGCTCAAATCAGTCTATGTAATTTTAAAGTAATTTGTTATTTTCTATTATATTTTTAAGAGTACAAAACTACTCTATATGAAACTTTCCTTTATCTTCTCAATTTTTCTCTACCTCTAGGATAATTTATAAGACAGGAAATTATATAACAGCAGACCGGTATTTTCCTCTTACATAAAACTTACAGTAAGCATATTGCTCAAAACACTTCTACATTTGAAGACAAAATATTTGCAGTATGCTCTGGAAATGTGTCTCCTAACTGCTTTGAACACTGTGATTGAAAACTGTGCATTTTGGATTCATGTAAATTAATTAAAGGCCAAAGTGATGTAATTTGTGATGACTGATTTATTTGGGGGGAAGTGAAATACCTTGCTAACTTTTTGGTTACAGAATGGAAAAGGTGGTGGAAAATTATTGGTGGGCAGACACAGTAGAATGATGTTGAAAGTGTGTTTTCAGTTAATATAGAGAATATATATAAATAAAACAAAATAAAGATACTATATCAAAATATTAATTTTTAGGTTTACCAATTAAATAAAAATTCTATTTTATGTCAATTGTTATAAAACGTATTGCTATGAATGGAGATTTAGAACCCAGTTCTTCACTGTTGAAGCCAATAGATTTGATGATTTCTACGTTTCTGTCAGTACAACTGGGTGAATGGTGGTGAGAGAAGTTCAGGCAGAGCTATTCTAATGGCAGCTGGATGTGCTTGTCTGGAGCTCAGATGATAGCTGAATTAGAGATGAGGATTTGCAAGTTATTAGTATATCGAGTGGTAATTGAAAGTGAAGAAATCAGTCTGAAAGAGTGAGGTCTATGGGGGCAAAAAAAAAAACGGTGGTGTCTGGGACTATCAAGAGTTAATAGTAAGGGCCTTTAGAAGTGATGAGGGAAGTAGGAGGAGAATTAGGAGTTGGTGGTGTTCAGAAACCAAGGGAAGGAGTGTATTTCAAGAAGCCTGGTACTTCAAAAAGATTGCCAAGTGGTGACGATCCAGCTGAGTTGGGAATCATCTGAGTTTGGTAGCCACATGTTAGAATTGCGTGCCAGTTGGTATATCTCTGGTTTTTTCTATGCGATCGAATACACTTGGTTTGGGATCAGAGAAGACCAATGGTTAGATTTGAATTGGATTAATGTAAGATTAAGAAAGTGAAGTATTGGCCCTGATAGAGTGAGTAGAATGATAGGCTACATGATTTAGGATTTCCTGAGTCTTCCAAAATTTCTGATAGATAATAAGCTGAAAAAACTGTTAAACTTGATTTTACATGTCAAAATGCCAGTTGATTTAGGATGTTAACTCCCATTTCTGTTCACTCTAAGCCACCTAAATTTGTCTTTCTTCTTTCTTTTAAAGAGTTGAAATCATAGAGGGGCAATTGTTTTCTGTGGGATAAATGGCCCTGATAGACTGACTCTGACGAGAATTTTCTTGCCTCTAGCTTAGACCATGCAGTTGAATTCCCTGAATCGTAGTGATTCTTAACATCTTGCACAAGGCCTTGTGTTTTGAGGTAATTTAAAACCTTATTAATCCAGGCCTAATTGAGTCAGGATTTGAGCAATTCCAGAACAGGGCTTATTAAAACTCACCGCAACAGTCTCTGAAAAAAAATTCCACTAAGCAAACTAATAGTGCAAACGAGACTTTAGCAAGAATGTTCAAACTACTTAAAACAGAACTTTGTTTATAAGCACCCGTAAGTACTTTCTAAGTACCTTAGAAGCTCTCACTTACTTATAAACTATCTATATACTCTTTGCAAATCACCGTTATCTAATTATTAAATCTGTGGATTGAAACTGTAAGATTTTATTAGTTTAATTCCAGTTGCTGTATTTTATAGACAGTTTTCAGCAGCAAATGTCAAACATTAGCTGAAATAATTTTCTAAAGAGCAGTATTAAATCCAAACACCAGAAACCCATTTAAAACTTCCTTGAAATTATGGTCTGTCTTTGTATTCTTTGCTATTTTATCCCACAGTTCTTATTTCTATCACTCTTGCACTTTCTCCACATAATTTTGAGAAATGTCAGTGGATGAAGTGTTCAGGATTTCTTTTCCTGTTCCAGGGTGACAGTACCAGAAGTCTAGAAGTTTGGTATCAGCCATGAAGCCCAGTACTATTTCGGAAAGCTGCAGTGAAAAACAATTTTGGACCAACCCTAGAGGGTACAGTCCATGTATCAAGTCCCCTGTGTCACAGCTCATGGGCCGTCACAGTTCCCTAGTATAATATCTGTTATCATTTGGAAGGACTTAAGAGAAGGAAAACTTTAATTTTTATAATTAGTTAATATTATAGTAAATTACTAAGTGATTTTAAAATTTAAAAATGGCTGAATTCTCATCTCAAATTTTAACTTGTTTTGAAGTTGTAACCTATAGCTATTTATATGAGGCATAATGAATAGGGGTTTTTTTAATGGCCTCCATAGCTCCTGATTTCCACTGAGTTCTATACCCAGAAAAAGTCTTTGGAAATTTTGCTGCTTTAAATCTAGTATATTTATCCTATTGCTTAGAGAGTAGGTGTGGTATGACTAATAAATTCTTTCTAAATTATTGGTCTCATGAAAGGGGCTTACCTTGTAACTTTTTGGCAAAGGACATTCTCTGAAAAGGGTTAATAAATAATTTAAAATGTAGAGCTGTACACCCAGATTAATTTTCATTTCATCGACTTCCGAATGCTTTGTACTTTTTCAAAGAGAAGTGCCATTTAATCACAAGCTGAATTGTAGCCAAAGAAGATTTATTTAATCATGTGGTCTATAATGCAGGGTATTATGTGACATTATCATCAGGTCTTACTTTAACATGTAGTAGATATCTAAATGTCAAAATATAAATATCTACATTGGCTCTTTATCAGAAATTTTGGGCAAAATAATCTTAGACAAACATAGCATTGGAAAGGGGGTCATAATAAACAGGATTTTGGTGCGCAACAGCTTAAATAATGGGCTCTAGCATTAATCAGGGGCAGTGCTTTCCCTTACCTTTGAAAGGTGTTGATTTTATCCTGAGATGATTTTATCCCTCCCTATTGCAAGGCAGGTTTCAGAATTCAAGAACTTGCTAAATTCTGTTGTATTCCAACTTAACTATTCTGAGATTCTAAGGCAAATATTTTATGATCAAGGAAAATGTTAGGTCCTTTGTAGCTTCCTCATTCCTGGCAAGTCTTACTCTAAGAAATGCCCTTGGAATTTGCTGCTGTTACCATTTGGACAGTTTTGCTTTAATTTTTGTCACAGATTCTTTTGGGGAGTGGGTAGGATATAAATGACAAGTGCTTTCTAAATTTATGGCTTAATGGGCAGAGTGCTTCCTGGTCATTTGGTTTGGCAATGCTTTGACTGTGGAATTTTAAGTAAATTATTTTATTTACAGTTTCCCAATTTGCAGAACTAAAATAATATGTGTTCTCTCTTTACTTCACAGGATGTAAGGGATATCAGTAAGATAACATTTAAAACCTCAGTAGGGTTCTGATGCCACATAAATATATTGCATCATCATCATCAATCAATAACATCATTGTGGCTTTCTCTATACCTACATTATGACTAAGCAGTAAATCATCCTGTACAAGTATGTTAGCTTAGGAAACGTGCTTAATTATCAAACACTGTTGTAGAAGATAGTCTTGTGTTAACCAAGGTTCTATATATTCAGACAGGAACAGTTCATATTAAATGTATTTTTATTTCTTTCATGCCTTTGTTAGTTGGAAAATAGGTTAAAAAAAATCAACTTTTCAAAATAAGCTGTACACTAAGAACTTTTCCACAACCAAGTAAGATTAATAGATATTTCTGGCATTATTTTAAAGTACCATCTAATTTATAAAGGCTAGAATACTCTATGAGATTGGATTCCTTTTTAGATACAATGCTTTGAAGGTGCTAGACACTCAACAGGTAATTGTTGAATTTGATTGTATTCTCTAAGTATAGTATTTGTGATTTCTGTTCTAGGTTTTAAAAAAATTCTCTTGTATGATCTTTGGGGTCAGAAGTCTCTGAGGTTTGTCTTGGATGTACTTTGAAATTATTATGAAATAGAGCTGTACTGCCTTGAACCTTATTCAACATTTAATCCCTCATATTAGTATAGAGTAGGGTTTCATGACAAGATATTTTCAATTTAAGGAATAAATAATAGTAACTGAAAGAACTGTTCATCTTCAGATTAATGCTTTTTCATTATATTGAAGAAAAAGAGATAAAAACTTAAGGTTCATTTTAAAAGAACCCTAAGAGTTAAAGAAAAAGAGATAAAAACTTTGAAGTGGGGAATTTTTTTTTTTTTGATAATATGTTTCTGTTTGCAGTTCAGTCTCTAAGGATATCCCTTATCCATCCTGCATTATTTCCATAATGTTTGTCACCAACTGATAATTTTTGTTGATAGCTTATCTCTCTCTATTAGGATAGACTAGCCATGAGGACGGGGACACTGCTTTCCCCACTATTGTTCAACATATGGTAGGCACTCAACAATATATGTTAAATAAATGAATGGTTTATTTGGTTCCAGAAAATGGTAGGTAAAGAAAATGTTGTCCAACAAGTTTATATAAATCCAATATTCCCTCAAGACCATTTTAAAACAAATTTAAAAACAAATCTTAAACACAGCATGGGTTATATAGGACCTAGGTACTCCTTTTGGAAAACCATTTGAGAGAATACTTTAGCCAACAAATTGATGAATCCAGATAAAGAAAATCAGAATGGTGAAAACAGTAAAATAAATTGGTGGTAAAGAGTTAATCAATCCAAATATAGCACAATAAGGGCACTACTCTTAAGTCTTTGATCCATTTTGAGTTCAGTTCTTCTACATGTGGTTATCTAGTTGTCCTTGCACCATTTGTTGAAAAGACTGTTCTTTTCTGCTGAATAGTCATGGCATCCTTGTTGAAAATCAGTTGATCATAGATCCCTGGGCTTATTTTTGGACTCTAAATTCCATCTCATTGATTTATATGTATGTCTTTATGTCAGAAAAGCATTTTCTTGATTATGGTTTCTCTTGTATAGTAAATTTAGAATTTGGGAAATGTGACTCCTCCAAACTTATTCTTTTTCAAGATTGTTTTAGCTCTTCTGAGCTAAAACATATGAATTCCATATGAATTTTAGAATCAGTTTGTCAATTTCAAATACCTAAATGTAAGAGCTAAAACTGTAAATTCTTAGAAGAAAACGTAGGGGTAACTCTTTATAACCTCTAATTTGTCAATGGATTTTTAGATATGACATCAAAAGCACAGTAACAAAAGAAAAAATTGATAAGTTGGACTCAATCAAAATCAAAACTTTTGTATTTCAAGAGATACTATCAACAAAGTGAAAGGCAACCCCCAGAAAGGGAGACAGTTTTTACAAATCATATATCTGATAAGGAATATATAATGAAAACACAGATAACCTAGTTAAAAAATAGTCAAAGTTAGATGACAAATGATAATGCAGAAATTCAAGAATTGGAATCTTTGTACACTACTGGCAGGAATGCAAAATGGTGCAGCCACTTTGGAAAACAGTCTGCAGTTTCTTAAATAGTTAAAAACATAGAGTTACTGTATGATCCAACAGTTGTACTCCTAAGCAGTTGCACTCGAGAAATGGAAACATATCTACAAAAACCTTGTATGGGAATAGTCATAGCAGTATTATTTGTAGTGCCCAAAAGCTGAAAGAACCCATATGTCCACCAGCTGGTGAATGGATAAACAAAATGAGATATATCCATATAATGGAATCTTATTCAGCCATAAAAAGGATGTAATACTGATGCCTCCTATAACATGGATGGATCTTGAAAACATTACGCTAAGTGAAATAAATCACAGAAGAACACATTTACATGAAATGTCCGGAATAATTAACAGAGACATAAAATAGATGAGTAGTTGCTTAATGTTTCAGTGGCAAGTGCTATGGGTATGGATTTTCTTTTGAGATTACTAAAATGTTCTAAAATTGACTGTAGTGATAATTGCACATATCTCTGAATATATTAAAAACCATTGAATCATACACTTTAAATGGGGAATTTTGAATTATATCTCAAGTTGCGAATCTGAATTATATTTCAGTAAAGCTAATATTTAACAAAGTAAGGCTGAACAACTGAAATATGGCTACAGAATGGAATGTCGGTATTAGCTGTATTAAAAATATATCTTCTAACAAAATTGGGGACGATTTTCTTACCTTTTATAGCATATTAGCCTTGGTCTTTAAGTCTTCAGTGATCTGGCTCTTGGCTACAGGAGCCTCATTTCACGTCAGATTCTTTCTTGTTCACTTTCCTGCACATTAACTTCTTTGTTGTCCCAGGAATTCACTAAAGCCTCTGTACTTCAGTACCCTCCAGGGGGAACATTCTTCCCCCATGTATTTATATGGCCTGTTTTCTCATTACATTTAGATCTCTGTTCAAATAATGCCTTATCAAAGAGGCCTTCTCTGCCCACCATATCTATCTGTGACCTTTTCTTCCCTTACTATACTTAGAGAGTCAATATTATGAAGCAAGGAGAACCACCCCAGAGCCAGACTGCCTGGCTCCGCCATCCGTTAGCTATGTTGTGACTTTGGGCAAGCAACTCAACCTCTTTGTGCTGTAGTTGCCTTATATGCAAAATTATGGCTTTAACTATCTCTGCTTCATAGAGTTGTCATGAGAATTAAATAAGTAATACAGGCAAAGCTTTTAGAGCAATGCCTGATTTGAGGACAGTGTTGTCCTATAAGTGTTATCTATTACTATTACTACCTGACATATTATAAATTTGTTTATTGCCTACAGTCTTCTACCTAAATAAATACAAGCTCCATGAGGGCAGAGACTTCATATGTTTTGGTTACTGCAGTGTTCCCCAGTGCCTAGATTAATAAATGGAACTTAGACTCACAATAAAAACCTGTTGAACAAATGGATTTTTTAAATCATATTTTAATTCTTATTTTATTGAATTCATGTTCTTAGTATGAGACTTGTTAAAAATATTATTTTAACACTCGTTAAAATGGAAGGGAAGACTTTATTCAATAACAATTGCAGGAGGGGTCTTGCAGTTGAGAAGAGAGATTAGGCTCAACTTCAAATACACAAATGACAAGTGGAATTTATGGCCAAGGAACAGAATGAGGGGGTCAGTGAATGGAAAATTAGTAGGAGGCAGCATCAAGGGCAGGGGGATTCTTGTTAAACCCACTGAACAGAAGAATGAATTATGGTTCTGAAGAGATAGATGTAGAAAATCTCTTTCAACATGCTTGTTTCTTGCTTGATGATAATCCTTTACCTTGTGGTAAGCTATTCATTTTTATTTCAGCATCTGTCTACAACAGATGTTTGTTGAACATCTACTATGTGTCAGGCCCTCTGCAGAGGTGCTGGGAGACAGAAATGGAAAAGCCACAGGCTTTGCCCTCAGAGAGTCCACAAATCAGTGGGATAGGGTCTTATTATATCAATATCAAAAGTGATGGAGGAGGAAATATCTAAATCGGTTCCTGAGATTTAAGGATTATCAAAAAAGGATGAGATTGTCAGGAATTCGCTATGTGAATAAGGCAGCATTCTCTACAATGAAACAAATTCTCAAAAAACAGTAAAATTCTAGAAATGAGAACATACATGGCCATTTGGAAAACACAGAGTGTTTTGATGGACTGAACATATAGTCATTAGATCCTGAATTTGGGAAAAGGTAAGACGAGAGGTCATTGTGGTAATGATAGGAGACATCCAGGCCGTGAATGGCTGTGATTATCAAGTGAGTGAATCTGGCATTTATTCTGCAAGAAAAGCAGCTAGATGATACATGTATATCTATGGTGCCAGACTGTTTTTTTTTTTTTTTAATCATTCTTTTTATTCATGAACTATTTCAAATAAAGATAAAAAGTCTCTGTACTTTTTGTGGGTAGTGTCCAGGATCTTTTGAGTGGGACAGAAGCCAATGACTGGATGCCCTTAAGAAGCCTATTAGTTTCCTGTAGATTAATTCATTCTGCAGACGATTATCGAGTACCTTCTCTATGCCAGATACTGTTCTAGGTGTTTGGGATCCACCAGAGAACAATTTAAGCCCTAGCGAGGTACATGTTTATGAAGGAAGACAGTAATACTAAATAAATAGGCAGGCAGGCAGGCAAGCAGATTATGTATTCTTTTAGAAAGTGACCAATACTGTAGGCCAAGTGGATCAGGAATGCCAGGGCCATGGGTGATTTGGGCTTCAGTTTTAAAAGGTAACATTTGAGCAAAAACTCGAATAAAGTGTAGGGGTTTACCCATGCAGATTTCTAGGAGAAAGTATTTCAGGCAGAAGGAGTAGGCAGTGCAAAGCCCCTAGGTAGGAACTTCTGTGGCAAGTTCAAGGAACAGCACGGACACCAGTGTGGGTGAATGGTTGTGAGCCTGGCCTGGGAAAATGGCAGTGGGGACAGAAAAGACATGTTTTAGGCTTCAGAAAAGGAGAGCTGTGTCAGTGATACTCTTCAAGCAAGATGGAGATCATGGACAGTGAAGATAGGACAGGAGGTTTGATAGTACAGCTGGATAAGATTTTAGACAGGTTGAGACTGAGGTGCCTGTAGAAATCCAGATAAGGTCCATAAATTGCTCAGTATGAATCTGGAGCTCTGGAGGAGTGCTGGGCTAGAATATATTTTGGAGAATACTCTGAAACTTGGAGATAGATGCAGTTGTCCTAGTGGTAGGAGAGGCTAAGAGAAGAAAAGACCCATAGTGCTTGCTTGAGTGCATTGGTTCCTTAGGGCTACTATAACAAAATATCATAAACTGGATGGCTTAAACCAAAGAAACTTATTTTCTTACCATTCTGGAGGCTAGAAGTCTGAAATTTAAGTGTCAACAGGGCCATGCTTCCTCTAAAACCTGTAGGGAAATCCTCTGTCTTTTCCTAGCTCTGGAGGTAGCCAGCAGTCATTAGTATTTCTTGGCTTACAGGTGGTAAATCCAATCTCTGCCTTCATTGTCACATAGCATTCTCCCTGAGTACCTCTGTATCCAATGACCATCTCCTTATAAAGACACCAGTCAGATTGGATTATGGCCCACCCTACTCAAGTGTGACTAATTACATCTGCAATGACCCTATTTCCAAATAAGGTCACATTCTCAGATACTGAGGTTAGGACATTAGCATCTTTTTGGTGGGACATAATTCAACCCATGACACTGGACAATGCAATAGGAAGACCATGAAAACAAAAACTGCCAGTGAAGAAAATGGAAAAAGAACAATCCGAGAAATCAGAGAAGAATTTGGCCACTATGAAGTCAGAATTTAGAGCCGGGTCACAGGAAACCAAAAATTATTGGTGGTAAAGAAAAGAAACAGCAACTGAGACTGTTCTTTTAAGACGTTTCATAATGAAATGAAAGAGAGATGGACAGTAGCGTGGAGAAGGGGTTGGTTGGAGGGAAAGAGGTGTCTTTTTGTTAGGGCAGGCCCTTGAGCTCATGTATGAGAGGAGAGGAAGAGCATGAAGGTAGTGGAGAGGTAGAAGAGGCTGGTATTCAGGGCACAGGCGTAGAATAGGCCTGGCAAGTTATAGGTACATCTCTCCCACTAAAAATAGGAAAAAAATGAGGTAAAAAAACCTTTTTCATAATATGTTGGGAAAATTCCAGTTCTTTCCTAATATGGCTTTCCTTCCTCTGTCTTTATCTTCACAGAGAGCACTTCACTTCTGACACTTCTAGTCACCAAATGTGTGAAGGTTTTTCCTCACACAAATAAGCAATTCTCTACGACAGCGGTCCCCAACCTTTTTGGCCAGGGACCGGTTTTGTGGAGTACAATTTGTCTATGGACTGGGGGTGGGGGTGGGGGCAGGGATGGTTTCCATGTCTTGGCCAGTGTGAAACAATGCTGCTATGAACATCGGGATGCATATATCTTTGTGTATAAATGTTTTCAAGTTTTTTGGGTAAATACCCAGAAGAGAGGTTGCTGGGTCATATGGTAATTCTATTCTTAGTTTTTTGAGGAACCTCCATACTGTTTTCCATAGCGGCTGTACCAATTTACATTCCCACCAGCAGTATATGAAGGTTCCTTTTTCTTCGCATCCTCTCCAACACTTATTGTCCTGTTGATGATAGCCATTCTAACAGGTGTGAGATGGTAGCTTATTGTAGTTTTGATTTGCATTTCCCTAATAGCTAGTGAAGTTGAGCATCTTTTCATATGTCTGTTGGCCATTTGTATGTCTCCTTGAGAGAAATGTCTGCTCGGGTCCTCAGCCCATTTTTTTAATTGGATGGTTTGTTTTTTTATTGTTGACTTGTATGAGTTCTTTATATATTTTGGAAATTAGGCCCTTATCAGAGGTATTGTTTGCAAATATATTCCCCGTTCAGATGATCTTCTCTTTGGCTTGATAGTTTCTTTTGCTGTGTAGAAGCTTCTTAGTTTGATATAGTCTCCTTCATTTGTTTTTGCTTTCACTTCTCTTGCCTTTGAGGTCAAATTCATAAAATCTTTTCTAAATCCAAGGTTTATGAGTGCAGTACCTGTGTTTTCTTCTATGCAGTTTATTCAGGTCTTATATTCAGGTCTTTGATCCATTTTAAGTTAATTTTAGTATATGGTGACATATTGCAATGTAGTTTCATTCTTTTGCATGTGGTATTCCAATTTTCCCAGCACCATTTATTGAAGAGGCTTTTCTTTCTTTGTTGTATGTTTTTCGTTGTTCTGTTGAAAATTATTTCCCCATATTTATGGGGGTTTAATTCTGGATTCTCAATTATGTTCCATTGGCCTGTGTGCCTTTTTTCTTCCATTACCTTGCTGTTTTGATTATTGATGCTTTTTAGTATAAGTTGATGTCACACATAGTGATATCTCCAGCCTCGTTTAATATCTCTCATGAACACAGTTGCAAAAATCCTAAATTAAATACTAGCAAAATGAATACAGCAACATATTAAAAAGATATATACCATGAGCAAGTGGGCTTCATCCCAGGGACACGGGGATGGTTTAACATAGGCAAATCGATCAACGTGATAGACCACATAAACAAAATGAAGGATAAAGGTCATAAAAAATCATATGATCACATCAGTAGATGCAGACAAAGCATTGACAAGATACAGCATCCATTTATGATTAAAACACTTAATAAACTGGGTAGGGAATGAAAGTACCTAAACATCATAAAGGCTATATATGACAAACCCTCAGCTAACGTCATACTTAATGGAGAAAATCTAAAAACTCTCCCTCTAAGATCAGGAACAAGACAAGGCTGTCCACTATCAACACTATTATTCATATAGTATTGGAAGCCCTAGCTACAGCAATCAGGCAAAAGAAAGAAAAGGCATCCAAATAGGGAATGAGGAAGTCAAACTGTCACTTTTTACAGATGACATGATTTTCTATATAGAAAACCCTAAAGACTCCACAAGAACGCTACTAGAAATAATAAGCAAATAGTAAAATTTCAGGATACAAAATCATTGTTCAAAAGTCCATAGTTTTCTTATATGCTAACAATGAATTTCAGAGAAAGATGAAAAAAAAAAATCCTTTCGTAATTGCAACATAAAGAATAAAATACTTAGGAATAAATCTAATGAAGTATGTGAAGGACCTATACACTCAAAACTAAAAGACATTTTAGAAGAAAATGAAGAAGATGCAAAAGAATGGAAAGATATTTCGTGCTCATGGATTGGAAAAATCAACATAATTAAAATGACCTCATTACCTAAAGCATTATACAGATTTAATGCAATCCCCTTCAAAATTCCAATGGCATTCTTCAGGGAAATAGAACAACAAAAAAATCATCAGATTTGTATGGAAGCACAAAAGATCCCAAATAACCAAAACAATCCTGAGGAATTATTGTTTATAGTTATAGCTTTGGTATATTAAGGATGTTGAATTATATTATTTCTGCCATATTTTAAATGGTAGAGGAGGCTTTTAGAAATATAAAGAATTGAAAGATACCTTTATTTTTAATCTTTGGTTATTCAGAAAAACAACTCACTTCTTAAAGTACATTACTGCTGAAATAAGTGTTTCTAATTATTGGAGAGCTTAAGGAGCTTAAGTATTTTGTGAATCTCCCTTATACACATATTCTGAGAAAAACAAGGGAGGAAAGCCTGAGATTGAAGAGCTTCCTTTATCCACATGTAACAGTCACATTTTTCCTTTCAGTGTAAAAGCTAGCACCCTCAGACAGCTGTCTTCCCCATCTTCCTTCTCCAGTTTGTTATGACAGAGGGATGCAGGGAAAAGTTAGTAATCACCCAGTGCCCGCAATACCCTAGGCACTCGGATCATATTTTTCAATGACTAAACAAGGTCTGTTGGACTCTTTCAAGTGTTCAGAGTAAATCTTCTTTCTCTTTAAATTTAATGTGTCACTCTGATGTTAACATTTGAAAGCAGAACGTTTCTTCTTTGGGAACCCCAGGGTTCCCTTCTCACCCCAGTGCAAGCCTGTGGTATCTCTCTTTTTTCTCTAACCTTTATCACATACTACCTTGGCCATTCTGATGTTAGGTGCCACTATTCCCTAGGGATTTGCACATGTAACCTCCTTCCCTCTCACATCCTCTTTACTCATTCTCTGTCCCGTTCTTCACACCAAGAGTATGCTCATTTCCTAGCTCTAGGATTCTAAATATTTACCTCTATCCACTTATTTTCCTGCCATTTTCTGGCTGTGTTAGAATTCCTAAAAAGTATTGTTGCATTAACCACTAGATTGTAACTTATAGGATCTTCCTAAGATCGCATATGTCTTTGACCTTCCACTATGCCAGTCTTGTTGTGTGGAATAAATTCTCATAAACTTTTTCTATTTCTATTCTCAGGAATTTTATTGTAAGAAAATTCTGAGGTGTGTACCTCTCTCTACTCTAAATGCTTGATTCCTAGAACATCTTCCATAATCTCGGCAGATCACCCTTTCAGTCCTCATTGCCTGCCATTTTCAGCATCACTCTTATTTAGGTAAGCCTTCTATTCTGCCCAAGTATAGCTTGCCCAGGTCCGCTTGGCAGTTCTCTGAGGTTTGTGTTTTTATTTGTTTGTATTTTTTTTTCCTTTTCATGCCATTTATCTATATCCTATTCCTCCATCAAAGCTAGATTAAAAAAAAATTAAGATATTTAAATATTTATTTTTCATTCAAAGATATTGGTTTTATTTTGTTTTTAAACATTAACAATTTCATTCAATGACTATAGTCATTCTACTCTAATTGCTCTTCATATAGTATAATTTCTTGTTGTTCAGTACATAGGACGTCATTCTTGCAGATGGTATACATGCCCCTAAAATCCACATAAGGGGGTGCTCTACCAGTGAAGACCGTGCTTTCAGAGTGAGACGGATGGGGAGCCCAAATTGAAGCACACTCTAGGCCACGGGCTTGGAGACTCTACAAAGGAAGTGACTTTCATCCCGAAGGGATGCAGCCCTAAACAGAGGAGATGAGGGTAGTGTTGGATGAGAGAAGCAGGGAGTAGTTGCAGTGAGGACTTACTATTGAATCCTCTCTTTTTAAAACTTGATTTTGTGTACATTTTAGCTGCATTTTGAACCTAATAGGTGTATGTGAAAATTAAGCCACTATTTACAATAGTGCCTCTATGGCAAATATAGTCCGAATTATGAAAAAACCATTCTAAAAATATACTAATATAGGCAATCTGATTGTAAATCACAGCTACCATGTTTTTAGAAAAAGTACAGCATTATCCCAGTATCAAATTGCACAGAAAAATTAAGTCACAAATTCTTTGTGTATATATACCGTATTCTATTTTTACAATTCTTATGGTTATAGAAAGCATTATGTATTATAGAGAACACTAAAAGACTCTGTGTGTATGTGTGTGTGGTGGTGGTGGTTTGGTTGTTTCTCTTATATTAGGCAAGCTCTTTAATTTCTCTGGCTTCATTTTTTCCAGATGTAAAAGAGATGCAATAATAGTCTCTGACTCACAGACTTGTCATGAAGCTTAAATGACAGAGTGCTGGTAAAGCATTTGGCCCAGTGCCTGGCACATGGCAAGTTTCATATACTTACTATAACTTCTGTGACTACTACATTCTATTATGATATTTACCTCTTTTACTTTGTGAAGCCTTACCTGATTTAAAAGTGCAACCCCATATTCCCCATCTGCATTTCTTGCTTTTTTTTTCCATACCTCTTATCATCATCAAACTTACTATATATTGTACTTATTTATATTATTTATTTTCTTCTCTCACTAGAAAGTAAGCTCTGCAAGGGCAGGGAGTTTTGCTTGTTTTGTTCACTGCTGTATCCTTGGTGCCTTGAACAGTGCCAGGAACTTATTAGTTGCTCTATAAATAATTATTGAATGAACAATAGGAGCACTTTAAAATAATCAAATAATAGTTTTTCAAATATTATAACTCAATATATTTGAAGCAAAAAGTGAAAGTAAAATAAAATGACAGAAATTTCCATGTCAAAGAGATAATACACCTTTAGATGGATTTTAAAATTTGAGTATATTTTAAATATATGCGTATAGATAGAAAAGAACCAAAAATAGTTGAAAATGGTTTTAAAAATTCCTTTCCAACATTTAGTCTGTCTTTTCCCCTTGACACAAATCAGGAAAAATGGATGGGCTATCTTTTTACATCTTCATCCTAATATTCTCTGGTGATTTTTTTCAAGTCCCTTTTCTGTCTCTTAACTTTGGGTCACAGTTAAGCTTCTAACATAGCTGGATCTGGCTGTGTAAGCATACTCATAGAGCATTGCCATGTCACTGACCACAGGAGGTACAGCATTGTTTCAAACAGCAGAACTGTTTCTGGCTCAACTGTTGGTTTACTGTGCTATTACAATGTGAAATAGAGAGAGTGGAGCTTAAAATATCTTCTTTGAAAAAAATGTGATATATTTTTTCTTTGCTTATTCACCATCATTCTTACCTTCTATCCTTATTCTCAAATTCTATGTATTTCAAAGCTAAAAAAAGATTTGAATGGTGGTTTGGAGATTATTCTGAAAGATAAATTACTTTTACCAAATATCCCTGACAGTTCTCTAGATCATTAGCTTAATAGCAATAAATGGAGAGATAAGTAAAATTGATAGCAAGATTAAAGTTTCGCAATAGAGCTTTCAAGTCATCATGATTCTCATGGTCTCATGAAATCACTCCCTCATCTCTCCTTTGGGCTTTATATTGTAGTATTCTTTTATGTAAAATCTACCTTAATATAGAAGTTGAGGATAAGCAGTTAAACTTTGCAATTATGTAGCACCTGATTCTTAGGAACTCAAGTCAACTTACTTTGTTATTTAATTCTTAATATATTTTCTATTATCTTTAAGGTAGTGAAAGACTAGGTTTCATAGGGAAAGTAAAACAGAAATAGTTAAAGCTTTTCACAAATATAAGTTCTGGGTCATTGAGGATGGTAAATTTAGAAGCATCATAGTAGTGTCAGAGTCTGGCATTGATGGAGGCCCACTGTGTCCATGTTATACCTGTCCAAACTGCACTTTGTACTTCCTTGGGTAACTATCTCAAAAGCAACAATAATTTCAGGTAGATAAAGCAGGTAACAACATCTCATTTTACTTTAGAGAACTCTCAAGGAAGGTCATTTTCTCAAATGTTTTTAAGAACATCATTTACACATTACCTGTGATTTAGGAAGTTGTCTCGTAATAAATCTTAAAGAAAAGTGATGTTCATTGAATGAAAGAAATGCTGAAACTTGAAATTATTGGCATTCACTAGTTTTCTGGGTCTGTCTCATCATTGTTTCACTACTGATCATCAATCCCCACCTCTCTCCCTCTCTTCATTAAATTTGTATGTTTTCTGGCTACATTTCTGGTACTGTGGTAGATAAAGAGGATTAAAGAAAGACACAAGTCTTCACAAAATGCATCCATTCTTTTGGCATCTATTCTTGCTATATTTCTAGGTGTATTTTCTAAAGACCTGTGCCTTTCTTCAATCTTCATATTTTGGTTTTGCTGATTATGTTTTATTTCCAGAATTTTGATTATTTTTCAACTTCTGCTCTTGTTTCATTTTCCCTATTTAAAAAATATATATTTCTTGTTTTTAGCTGATGTTATTTTTTTCTTCATCTCTGAGATATATTTTAAAGTCATTTAAAGATATTAAAGAAGTATATTTTAAAGCCATTTTCAGAATGCAATATTATTTTCATTTCCTCTGGAGTAAATTCTTCTTTCAATTGTAAATCTTACTGATTGTCTTTTTAACTTTAATATTTTTAAAAAATTTGTTTTGCAGGAGCCTCCTCTCCATTTCTATCTTTCCTCTTATTTTTAATGGTTTTGTAGTTGCCACCAACCAGCCTCTAGAATATTCTAGTTTAGAGTCCATTCTCTGCTGGCTTAGAGTTCACATCCAGGTCTGATATTGGAGTTCTAACCTATCTAGCATCTTGGAGCACATCCTCACATGAAACTTTGCTGCCATGTGCCTCTTTTTTTAGACACTTATCTTTATAAAACAAACAAAAATTTCATAGTTTCAGGCTGTCAGAAGCAGCTTCTTTCATCTTTCTTTCATGGGCTGGGAAATTTTGCCCCAGTCCTTGGTTTTAAGAAGCAAGCCTAGATCAAGAATCTCTCCTCACTAGGTACTCTTAGCCCTATTCATTTTTTACCCATAAGAACTGAAATTCCACCTATGCCTAATTCTGGGCTTGACCACCAACAAGTTTATAGCTTGAGTCTCACTTATTGCCTTATATCACAATAGCTTTTGTTTGAGTCAGGACAACACAGCTATGTATTTTTAATTTTCTTCTCTTAAATTTCATCGTTGCTATGCTTAGAGTGGCATGGATAGTGTGTTGTAGCCTTAAAATAAGGACACATATTTTACCGTGTTGACTTTAATTATTTAAGCTAAGTGTTTTAGCTTAATCTTAAAACTATGGGAAGTGTGTGACCTGATTAGATTTTACATTTTAAAAAGATAGTTCTGGTAGCATAAACGCTGGATTTTTTTTGAGAGGCTAGATAGGTGGTTAGAAAAACTGTTTGGAGAATACTGCCTATATGGTAAAGTGTCATGAGAGACCCGAGATGTAAAGTATACTAGACTTAACAAGAGCAATATAAAGGATACTAGACTTAACACGAGCAATATACAGTATATTGGGAAGTATATCCAGTGATGCCAGAATATTTCAGTCACTCACTTTCAGAATCAGGCTTGTTTCCTGATACCTCTCATTGTATTACCCACTGGCTATTTGGAATAGAAGCTTGAGCATTTGTTTCCCTTGCTTCTGCTGATCTTCAAATCAGTCATATTGATGTTTGCTGGATACATGTGTGGTATCCTCAATTACATGGAAGAGTAAGGGATGGAGAAGACTTTATTTAGAAGAAAGACACTAAGTCTTAGAGAGGCTGATTTGTTGGTTACTGACAAAATAAGGATTAGAGCCCTAGTGTTTTAATTGACATAAATAGCTTCTTGTGTCAATTTCTTCTTGTTTCTCATTTATCAATCATATACACAAGCATCTTTTCCCTACCCAAGGGAATTACTGTCATAACAAATTAGTATTTTTCTGTCTTTGAGAACTCTCAAGTTCTAATTCTTTGTTTTTGTTTGTGTTTGCTAAACTCCAGCTTGGATACTGATTGTTTCCCTCTTTTACTCTGTAACCAATATCCTCTTGTTTTTATTTCCTTTGTTTACCTAAAATATTGTAGGTATAGTCATCATTTTCTTCCACCCTCTTGTCCTCATCTTTTCTCTTACCAGTTCATAGATCTCAAGAAAATAGATATCCACATACATTTCAGGAAATACCATCATGGACAATATTCAAAAGAAAATAAGATGCATTCTGTTCAGTGTGACCTATGTTTTCTTATAAAATCTAAAATTTATAATGTATAACAGTTTTAATGTGGAAAAATATTTGAAAACAGCATTTATTTTTTATCATTTTGAAAGTATGTAGTTAATACCTTGTATACTTTTATTATACTACTTTTAAAATAATGTTTAATACCAATAAAATACTAAAAGCTTAAATATTAGTAATATTATTAATAATGTTTTTCTCTTGGAGAATAGGTTAATACATTTGCTGAATTGCTTTAATCTTAGGCTTACATCAATTTTGTTACATCATTTGTTGTGGAAATGATTCATTAGAACTAACACATGGAATTTAGAGAAAGGCATCTAGGGAGGACAAATTTTGAAATCACTGTCTCTTCTGAGAATATCTGCCGTATTTGCTCTGCTCTTATTTATTAAATTCTTCAAGAACTGTCACAGAATGCTTATTATTTGCCAGGCACTGGGCTAGGCACACAGGGGAGACCAAGATGGAGATAGTCAGTATTAAGTTCACTTTGGGAATTCATAGTTTATTTTATACATAATCTACTTCTTGATAGAATGAGTTGCTCCAAATTGATCAAATTAAGCAGATTGTTCTTCAGATATCACTGAGTTGAACACAGACTTCTATTTTGTTAAGGTAGTGCTTAATTAGAGTTAAACAAAACGTATGCCTCATTCAAGTCTTCTGTACTCCTAAAGAGCTGGTTTATGATCTTTCTATTCATAGCCTTTATTATTCTGTAAAACCTTAGTCATTATGTCCACTTCCTGGCTTAGAGTTCACAAACCAAAGAATGACAATTTTTTTTAATCCTCTCTTCATGTGATAGCTGTTCTTTCCTTGAACATTTTTCTTGTGCTCTAGATATTCTTTGAGTTCCAGGTGACTTTCCTTGAACATTTTTCTTGTGCTCTAGATATTCTTTGAGTTCCAGGTGACTTTCTTATGATTACCAGGATTTCACCCTTCCAGGATGAAAGAAATACTGTCTTCTACCAAGGGACACTGCCTTCTGCTCTGTTTGCTTTACACATTTTAGTGACACTTCACATTTTCTTGGCCTTATATTGGCAAGCCAAAGCATGATATCTTCAGGAAATAGAATTCTGAAGACGTGGGTCCAGTCATTCCTGTTTTGCCCTCCTGTCTAAAATGCACTATCTTCAAATGGTCCAGTTGGAAATGTCTTGCTGTGGTTCAAGTCCTTTAGGTAGCTCCATGAGATCTTGCAGCTTACTGTTCCTAATGTGACTTTCCACTTTTCTGAAAAAAAACAGTGGAAGCATTGGAGATTTTCATAGTGTACCTTCCTTCCCAGATTATTTTCAAAACGTTAAATAAGGGCAGTTCATAAACTAGTTACTGACAGGATCTGCATTTCATATTTTGCTCTTTTAGCTTCTATATTTTTATTCTTACTTTTAGTGTTCTGTCTGGAAGTTCCTGGTTATGGTGGGGTGGGCGTACTGGGGATGGAGCAGGGAGCCCACTGTTAGCCCACTTAAGAGATAGGATATTCTCCCCGCGGCGGAGTTGTTGTGGTTACTTTGTTAAACGCACTTTGTTATAGTATTTGTCAAGGGCTTTGACAATCTAGGTGAATTATATCCACAGGTTTCCCCCTTACTCCTCCTTGCCTGTGTGCTTTTTTATCCCTTGAAAGTAACAAGGCAATACCGATTCAGAAAGCCACCCTCATTCTTCTACCTTGACATGTCTTTAACTATGCATCGATTTTTCCCATTACTATATACTTTGCTAGATTTCTCACTGTGAAAATGGCATCCAACAGCTTGGTGATTTGAGCTCCCCTTCAGTGTGACTGTTAGTTACCTTTTCATGGATTGAAGTCATATTAGTAATTTGTGGCATTTTCATCATAATGCATATAGTTTTGCAATAGCACTCATGACTTCTTGAATGCTCATCAGTCTTAGTGATTTGTCTGCCTTTTAGTTTGTCTCTTAGATCTTAAACTGCTCAGTATTCACTGCCATTCCTACTTATCTGTTTCAAGTAGAGGTTTAAGGATCAGAACCTCTCGTGTCTTCCACAGCAAAGAGCAAATTCTTACAGCTGTCTCTTAGGCCTCTCTGCATTCCTTCAATGCCTCGATCTCCCAGCAGCCTTCTCTATATCTGGATTCGTCCTTGAAACGAATCTTGTTCTTTCTTGAACATTATTTAAATTTTATTTGTTTAATAAATGCACCTTTTCCCCTGTTTTGCTTGCCAATTTGCCATACAGTTCTTATTTATTTTGAGCTCTTGGTTCTTCTTTCCAGGGCTTTCAATAAAATATTTCAACAAAACATCTAGATTTCTTGTGAAGGATTACTTATTTAAATAAGATTTTTGTACACTTCTCTCATGCCTTAGATATTTTTTTCTGTATTATTCCTTCTAAAATGGATACACTGTGCTATTTATGGAAGAGAAAGTAGGTCAGTATCAGTGAAGGCAAGGAAGGACAGAAAACAGTTTACAGGCATCTCCTACTTCTTGAAAGTTCGCATTACGTCATCTTCACTTTTACAAAAGACCTGCATTAGTACCTGTTTTTGCTAACTGAAAGAAATCGGAAGAGGATTTTTACGTTTACAAAAAAGGTGAAAAGTGAGAATAGCATTCAACATTTGTTTTACAGCAGCTGTTAGAGGCAGCACACACCCAGAGCAGTGAGAGTGGCCCCACCAAGCTCCTTTCTCAGAATACACTCAGCATCTCAGCATCAAGCCACTAGAGCTTTGAACTGTGCCTGTAAGAATCTGTGCTTTATCTCAATTTTTTTCATGCATCCTTTAGCAAGATGTATCCTAAGGTAATATACTTCTTTGCTTTATGCCATTTAGGCTTACGAAAGGTTTCACAAGAATGCTGTACTTTCAGATAGCAAGGGGAACCTGGATTACCCACACAACATGTTGCTTTGGTCTCTCTTCTTTTGTGACTCACAGATGCTTGCATATACCCATTGCCAGTGGGATTAGAGCTCCCTAAACTACTTATTTTTCCTGCCTAGAAACTTTAACTCTGTTTCTTGTCTTAATGAACTCTTTCCATGTTAATAACATTAGCTTCTCAGATTCATTTAACTGTTTAGGTGAAATCTCATTTTTTTGTTTAGACAGTCTATTAACAAAAGAATGATTAGCTATTTAGATGCAAAGGTAAGTGCTTTTTTCCTACTTTAATGTTATATATAGCAGCAGCCACTCCAAATGTAATTATGGTAGTTGTAAATAAAAGTAATGAAATAGACTATAAGATTTTTGTTGTATTTTAGTTTTTTTATACACTGCTGAACTTTTATAACCTTTTCATTATTTTGTCTGTGCAGAGAACATCCCAAATTATCATAATTTGAGTAGTAGTAACTGACAGCAAATATTAAATCCTGTGGTCATTTCTGGATTATCGTCAACAAATATTTGTAATCCTTTGGTTCAGTATTTTAAGGCTCTTGGTTAAATGTCCCTTATTTAAATAATTCCTCTGTTCACTCCTGTGCTATCACTCTCTGCTAACAGAAAGCTTGAAGAATGTTAGATCATGTTGTACATGCGTGATCAAATAATTCAGAAGATTAAAGTCATAAAAATTATAAAATAGATCTCAAAGCTAATTTGATTATTCACTTTTTTATTTATATATACAACTCCAATGTCACATTAATGCTTTAGAGTACTTATGGAGTTTTGATTCTTAGTATTGAGGTCAGGAGCCTATTGAATGATCCAGACTATAGAATAATTGAGGATGTAATAATGCCTTTAGGTTATGTACCACCAAAATAAAAAATAGCTGATGAGAGCTTATGAAAGTTATGGATATGGGTTCTAAGAGATTTAGGGGTTTTTGTCCTTTTTAATTTTATTCAATTTATTTAAACTTAAAAAACAAAAAACAAAATTCACCCATTTCTTTCACCTTCCAGCCCCAGCCTCTTGTACTCTTGTAATCACCCATCTGTTCTCTGTATCTATGAGCTTGGTTGGTTTTCTTTCTTTCTTTTTTTTTCTTTTTTTCTTTTGGAAGAGTCCAAAAGAGAGATCATAACAGTATTTTTTATTCTCTGTCTGACTTAGTTCACTTAGCATAATGCCTTCAAGGTCCATCCATGTTGTAAATGGCAAGAGTTCATTTTTTATGTCTGAATAATGTTCCATTGTATGTATGTATATACATACAAATGTGATATAAACACATACACACCCACACACACACCCACACACACACACCATGATTTCTTTATCCATTCATCCATCAGTGGACATTTAGGTTGTTTTTATATCTTGGCTGTTGTAAATAATGCTGTAGTGAACATAGAGGTGCAGATAGCTTTTCTAGTTGGTGTTTTTATTTTCTTTAGATAAATATCCAGAAATGAAATTGCTAGATCATAAGGTAGTTATATTTTTTAAATTTTTGATGAATTTCCCTACTATTTTTCGTAGTGGTTGCACCACTTTACATTCCCATTAACAGTGCACAGGTTTCCTTTTCTCCATATTCTCACCAACATTTTTATTTCTTGTCTTTTGCTAATAACCGTTCTGTCAAGTGCGAAGTGATATCTCATTGTGGTTTTCATTTGCATTTCCCTGATGATTAATTAGTTGAGCGTATTTTCATGTACCTGTTTGCTATCTGTATATCTTTGGGAAAAAATGTCTATTCAGAAAATGTCTATTTTTTAATGGGATTTTTTTTTTGTTGTATGAGTACTTTGTATATTTTGGATTTTAGCCCCTTCCAGATATATTATTTGCAATCATTTTTTCCCATTCAGTAGGTTGCCTTTTCATTTTGTCGATGGTTTCCTTTGCTGCGCAGAAGCTTTGTATTTGATACAGTCCTACTTGTTTATTTTTGCTTGTGTTCCTTTTGCTTTTGGTGGCAGCTTTAAAAATTATCATCAAGACCAAAGTCAGGGAGCGTACTGCCTATATTTTCTTCTAGGAATTTTATGGTTTCAGTCTTACATTCAAGTCTAATCTATTTAGAGTTAATTATTGTGTGTGGTATAAGGTAGTGATCCAGTTTCATTCTTTCGCATGTGGCTATCCAGTTTTTCCAACACCATTATTGAAGAGACTGTCATTTCCCCACTGTATAGTCTTGGCTCCTCTGTCATAAATTAATTCACCATATATGCATGGCTTGATTTCTGTGTTCTCTTTGTCTGTTCCATTGATCTATGTGTCTCTTTTTATGCCAGTACCATACTATTTCAATCACTGTAGTTTTTAATATAATTTGAAAATGGGGAGTATGATGCCTCCTTTGTTCTTCTTTCTCAAGATTGCTTTGGTTATTAGGGTGTGTGGGTGTGTATGTGGTTCCATATAAATTCTAGGACTGTCCTATTTATGTGAAAAATTTGGAATTTTGATAAGCATGACATTGAATCCGTATATTGCTTTGGGTAGTATGGGCATTTTAACAGTATTAATTCTTTCAATCCATGAGCACAGAATATTTTTCCATTTATTTAAAATCTTCAGTTTCTTTTATTAATGTCTTGTAGTTTTCAATATCCAGGTCTTTCACTTTCTTGGTTAAATTTATTTCTAGATATTTTATTCTTTTTGATTTAATTGTAAATGGGATTGTTTTCTTAATTTTTTCTGTTTGTTATTAGAATAGAGAATCGCAACAGATTTTTGTTTATTGATTTTGTACCCTGCAACTTTACTGAATTTGTTTACTTGGTATAACAGTTTTTTGATGCAGTTTTTAGGGTTTTCTGTATGTAATATAATGTCATCTGCAAATAGTGACAGCTTTACTTCTTCCTTTTCAATACGGATGTGTCTTCTCCCTCCCTCTCTCCCTCCCTCCCTCCTTCTCTCCCTCCCTCTCTCCTTCTCTCCCTCCATCTCTCCTTCTCTCCCTTCCTGCCTCCTTTTCTTCCTCCCTCACTTCCTCCCTCTCTTCCCCTACCCTCTTCTCCCCGTCTCTTTTCTTCTCTCTCTCTCTCCCTTTTTCTTTCTCTAATTGCTTAATAGCCTAATTGCTCTGGCTAGAACCTTCAACACTATGTTGAAGAAAAGTGGTGAGAGTGGACACCTTTGTCTTGTTCCTTATCTTAGAGGAAAGCTTTTGGCTTTTCACCATTGAGCATGATGTAAGCTATGGGTTTATTTTTATATATATATATGGCTTTTATTATGTTGAGGTACTTTAATTCTCTATATTTTATTGAGAGTTTTTATCGTAAATCAATTGATCGATTTATCATAAATAAATGTTGAATGTGTAAGATGCTTTTTCTACATCTGTTGAAATGATCATATGATATTTAGCCTTCATTTGCTTAACGTAGTATATCATACTGATTTGCAGATGTTGAACCATCCATTCCTCCCTGCAATAAATCCCACTTGATCATGGCATATGACCATTTTAATGATTATTGAAATGATTTGATTTCCCCATTGGTTTTCTAATATTTTGTCAAGAAGTTTTTTATTTATGTTTATCAGTGATATTGGCCTGTAATTGTGTGTGTTTGGGATGGGCGGTGGCATCATTGTCTGTTCTTTTGTATTTGGCCTTGTAAAATGTGTTTGGAAGAGTTATACACCTCTTTTAATTTTTGGTAGAGTTTGGGAAGGATTGGTATTAATTTTTCTTTGAATGTTTGATAAAATTCTCAGTAAAACTGTCTGGTCCTAGACTTTTTATTGGGGTGTTTTTGATTACTGATTCACTCTCCTTGCTAGTAATCTTTCTGTTAAGATTTTCTATTTTACCATGATTCAGTCTTGGTAGTTTGTATGTTTTAATATCTTCACTGAAATGTCTTTATTTCAATGTCTTCTCTTTGTTAAAGTTGTTTATTTCTTCTTTATTCATGATATTTGTCTTATTTATGTTTAAATGCAGTCCTGCTTTCGCAGTTTCTTTTTTCACTTTCATCAGAAGTCATTTCAAATCATTGCTACTTTCTGCCAGTAAGACGGTGTCATCTGTATATCTTAAGTTACTGATATTTTTTCTACCAATTTTCCCTTCTTCTTCCTCTGAATCTAGCCTAGTTTTTCATATAATATGTTCTGCGTACAAATTACACAAATAAAGAGATAAAACGCACCCTTCTCTGACACCTTTGCCTAGAGAAACTATTTTGGCCCTCCATATTCTGTCTTGACAGTGGCTTCCTGTCTAGAATACAGGTTATGCATCAGGAAATTCAATTGCTGAGATATGACCATTTCTTTCAGAGCATCCCAAAACTTCTCAAGATCCACACCATCAAAGGCTTTACTGCATGTAGTCTATAATACATAGACTAACTTTTTCTGAAATACTTTGGCGTATTCCAGTATCCAGTGAATGTTTGCAATTAGATCTTGAGTGCTTCTTTTTTTTCTCATTCCAGCTTGAACATTGGTATTTCTTTCTTCATATAATGTGGAAGTCCTTGTTGCATCACCTTGAGCATCTCTTTACTTGTTTGGGAAGTTAGAGCAATGATCCTATAGTTATTGCACTCCTTGGCATCTCTTTTCTTGAAGATTGGGATGTATATTGAATGTTTCCAGTCTGTAGACCATTGTTTTGTCTTTCATATTTGTTGACATACTTATGTTAAGATTTTGACAGATTCAGTCTTTGTGACTTAAAATAATTCTGCTGGTCTCCTGTTTACCCCAGTGATTTGTTTCTTTCTAGTACTTTCAGGGCTGCTTCCATGTCACTTTCTAGAATTACAGGTTTTTTTAAATAGGAATCTTCTTCAAAAGTATCATTCTTTTAGCTCTTTCCTATAGATTTTTATTATACTGTTCCCCTTCCCTTTATTTTCTCCTGGTCGGATAATATGCTTCCTTGTTGGTCATTCAGCATTGCTAGTTTAGGTTTGAATTCCCTTTTTTTTCCTTGAGTCTTCTGGTAGAGATCTCTTGTTTTTTGTTGTTGTTGTTGTCTTCTACCTCCTCGCATTGACTGTTGTAATAGCTCTCTTTAACTCTACATGATAGTCATTGAACAACTGTTGAGGGTTCTACCTCTGCTTTTGTCACCTTTAAATTTTGCCTCTCACCTGTCTTTAACAATTTTTAATGTTTCTTCTTTCTTCGATCTTGATTTTTCTTTCCTTTGTGCTACTAACATTGTCTTTTCACATTCTTTCTTAATAATATTCTAGTTTCAGTCCACAGTTCTCTGGTTCTCAGTCAATTTAACAGTGCGAATCTGTTTTTTTTATGTGTATTTCAAAGCCATCAGGAATGTTATTTACATTATATTTTAACACTGTGATCCCTTTAATGCTCTTCTTCAGCTTTACAATAATATTTGATATTAACAGTTTGTGGTCCGCACCACAAGCAGCTCCTGGTCTTGTTTTGGCAGAGGGAATATAGCTTTTCCATCTCCTGCTTCCAATTAAATAGTCTATTTGATTTCTATATCAGCCATCTGGTGCTGTCCATGTATATAGTTGTCTGTTCAGTTGTTTGAAGCATCTGTTTGTGATTGACAAGTTGTTGGCTTTGCAGAAATCCGCGAGCTGATCTCCTGCCTCATTTCAGACTTCTAGTCCAAATTCTCTGATGACATTTATTCTACTTTATTTTTATTTTTGCATTCCAGTTACCTATAATTGTTAACACGTCTTGTTTTGGTATGTGATCAATTTCTTCTTGGATACTTAAGTGAAAGCTTTTAGTTTCATCTTCTTCAGCCTCTGTAGTTGAGTATAGACTTGAGAGAGTTATAATAATAGCTTTTCCTAGAAGTTTGATATATATTATTCAGTTAGACTTTGCATTGTAGCCCCTAACTGCCTGTGCTACATCTTGCTTCAGTATCAAAGCCATTCCATTTCTTCTGAGGTAATTCTGCTTATCTTTAACTTCATGCATGTGTTTTTCTTGTTTTTTTCCAACTGAAAAGCCTGTAAGAAGTTAGGTCTTATTTATCGATTGTTATGAAATTCTTTTCTGCTGTGTTTGAAATTCTTTTACTAAAATTTTTATTCAAATACTTTTTTCTATTCATTTATACTTTATAATCTAATAGTTCTATTAATATTTCTAGGAGAGTTAAATATATTTTATTTAATTCATTATAAATAAATAGAACTTTTCTTTAAATGGCTTTTCATTTTTAAATTTCAAGTGCATTTTGACCAGTATGTCATTTTAGGGAATATAGTGGTGGGCAGAAATAGTCAAGGCCCTTGCCCCTATGAAGCTTACAGTCTAGTATGTATGGGAGGGTGGGGGAGGTAGTTTTTTTTTTTTTTTTCTTTCACCTTTTGTTTATAGTAGATTTCAGAATTTTAAAATGTACATTTTTTTTTAATTAGTATTTTTAGGTTAAGAGTACAGTAGGTTAAGAGAAAGTACAAGGGAGAATTCATGGGCTAATTCTGATAAACTACTCACACTCGACACCCTCTGGTGACTAGAACCATCTGCTTTTCTCTGGACTCCAAAATTTAAATCCTAAGCTAAGGTTTGATGCAGGGTTGTTCCCTGAAGGTTCTTATTATGAGAAACAGAATTAGACCTCGGGCGTCAGTATGAGAGACTCAGGATCAAGGTAAGAAATGAGTTTGAACACTAAGAAGTCTGATGAATGAGGTGGTAGACCTCATCTGGAAAGTTCCAGAATGGTTTCCAGTCAACAGTCTCTCAAGGAATATCCAATTTTTATGATTCCTGGGTAAAGAATCATAGTGTGTGACATTTGTGACCTCAGGTATTCCGTTTTGGTAATCAGTTTTAGTAGGTAAAGATGCAGGTGTTCCAGTTACCACCGTATATTACTCTACTACTTGGACACAGTTCATGTTCTCTTATAATGATCTAATATAAATAACATATTAATTGGTATCATCATCAATACATTTTCCTCATTCTATTTGGTTAGAATGCCTTTCTCTATCTCTACCCAATTTTCATGTGGTTATAAAATGAACATGTATTAAAAAGGATTCTGAAGAGGCAAAAGGACTGTAAAAATGGTGGAATTATCATTATTATTTGCCTTATCTTATGAGGCCTAGCACAGTGATGATAATCTGATGCAATAAAAACACTCCTAGTATTTACATTTCGATCTACACACTGTGCAGAATTGCAATACACACCTTCAGTTCCTGTTTCTGGGTCCCACACAGCCCTTTAGAGAACCATTCCTAATTTTCTTTTTGTTTCAAGAAAGGCCACAATTTATCACTCATATAAATGAGAGTAATTCTAAGGATATCCATTTATATCTTTGAATGTTGGTAAGAGCAATTTGCTTTATATTTAAACTTAAATTTTACCATTTTCCTTTGACTTTAAATTCTTCTCTGGTTCTTCAAGGCTTTATAAACAACTTTTCTCTGAGACTGTCCTGACAGTGCCTTCAGATGAATATATACCACTACAAGGTCTTTGAATAGTTCAATAACCCATTCCTCTTACATCTATTTTATTAATTATGATCTAACATAATTTACCTTTACTCTGAATTCTACATCTTTGTATAATGTAACTCTTAAACTTTTCTCATATTTGTTATACTACATCTTTGAAATTTATATAGAGTTTTTTCTGTGTTCCCCTTTGAAATTGTACCTATTTCAGTACTATTAAATAATCAACCTTTTCTATAGAAGTCTGATAGCCTGTTTTTTTTCCTACTGCTTTTTTGTATTATTATTTTGCTATTTATGTATTTGACATTTAAATTCCTCATTAGTTTGCATGCCCTCTGTATTCATTTAACAAATACTGTCAAGCAATGTTTCAGATACTGTAGAGATGAAGATAAAATCCCTGCCCTCAAGGAGCTTATGTTTTAATGTAGAAAGATAATAAATAAACAGGTAAAGTGAAATATTAAAGAAGAAATGAAACAATGCGAAGGTATGGGTAAACAGAGATGACAAGAGTTGTTTCTTTTTCATATAAAGAGGAAGGCAAAGAAGGCCTTTCTGGAGGGCGACATTTGAACAGAGATGGGGAGGGAGGGAGAGAGCTGGTGAAGAAGGAAGAGCACATGCACACAGAGAGCACACAAGTGTAAAGACTCGAGGCAGGAGCTGGAAACAGTCCAAGGACAACAGTCCAATGGCCAGAGAGGCAGGGTCTCATTAGTAAGAGAGTGGTAGGCAGTGAGGTGGAGAAGTACCTGGAGGCCAGGAGGGAGAAAGACTGTAATGGAACTAGTCAGAGGCTAGTTCAGTAGTTCCAGTGAAAGGTGATGGCAGCTAAAGATGGGAGTGATAAGAAGTGCTTAGGTTTCTGTGAATTGTGAAGGACCAGAGAAGTCAGCCATGATTTCTAGGTTTTTAATTTGAGTAACAGATGAATAAGTACCATTTACTAAGAAGGGAGGGGCCAAAAGAATAGGATTTGGTGACAGCATCATAATTCCATTTCGGACTAGCTCAATCAATGTGAGATGATATTAGGCATGTCAACTAGACAGGAAGAAACTTAAGGCTACTGCTCAGGGCAGGGTACTTAAGGGTACTGGAGATGGCCCTTTGGGGTCTTGTGCACAGAGGTGGTGATTCGAGGCCTTTGACTCAGTGAGAAGCCTGCAGAATGGATGAGGAGAACAGGTCCTATACAGTCTCAGTGCAGTAGTGGAGTGAGAGACAGCAAAAGAGCCTAGAAAGTCGCTGCCAGTGAAGCGGGAAGAGAGCTTGAAGAGTGTTGTATTCCAGAAGAGGAAGTAGGTAGGGGGAGCTATTTTGTAGGCTTGGCATTTTTTGTTTTTTGTTTTTTTGTTTTTTTGTTTTTATAATCA
Source organism: Pteropus vampyrus (assembly GCF_000151845.1). Lineage (NCBI taxonomy): Eukaryota > Metazoa > Chordata > Mammalia > Chiroptera > Pteropodidae > Pteropus > Pteropus vampyrus. The sequence continues at coordinate 1,936,993 of NW_011889290.1, read as the reverse complement.
GTCTTTTTTTTTTTATTCTCGTTAAGTGAAATAAGTTTCTACTGTTAACTGAGTCTCCATGCCTCTGAAAATGCAGCTCTGTTCATGATTGGAAACATACTCCATATTCATCCTGCAGTATGGAGAAAATATAGAAAAAATAATAAAAAATTTAAAAAATTACTTAATCTTGACTTTGAAATGTTACTATAATTTTTTGTGCAGGTACCAGAAAGCCCTTTCTGTAAAGGGTCAAATAGTAAATAGTTTTGTTTTTGTGGAAAATAGTTCTATATCACAACTGCTCAACTCTGCTGTTATCGTGTGAAACCAATCATAGAAAACACATGAGTGAAAGAGTACGGCAGTGTTCCTATAAAACTTTATTACAAAAACAGGCATGGGGACAGATTTAGCCCATGGGCTATATGTAACTTTCCAGACCCCTGATGTTTTGGTGTATTTCAGAATCACCCTTGTAACCATTTATCAAGCTACAAAGTATGTCACAGTTTTTTTTTTAAAGGAAGCCAGTTAATTTGTTATTCTATATTCTAAAACATTTTATGAACAAATAGATTTATCAGCCAGCCTTCTTCTCTCACACTTTGAATATCAAACATATGCTTAATTCTTGGTGGTGTTACCTAAAAATCTACATGCATGCAGTACCCTACGCCCACCCCCCTCCCCAACTGCCGTCTCATAATTTCTTCAGCCTAAATGCTCTCAGTTTTTTTCCAAGTTTTCAGTCCTCTGAATAAGGACCTATCACTTATCTAAATTCAATTTCCCAGCATAACTAAAAGCTTTTAAGTTGTGCAAAATTTCCTTATCCTGTGTTCCAGTGTTTCACGTGCTTACATAAGAATTTTTTGGTTATTGTGTATATAACATGATTATATATTATATGATATATATATATATATATATATATATATATATCATATATATATAATGTTTGCTATGGCTATAATATGTGGCTCCACCACTTGCTGCAGTCTCTGTGCCTAAGTTTTAGTGCTTACCTGTCTTTAGGATTAAATTACACACACGCGCGCACACACACACACACACACACACACACACACACACACTCCTTATTAGAATGATGTCTACCCCATATTGTGTACTCAAAAAATGCTACCTTTTCATTTTGTTTAGATAATGCATATATAAGTTTAAAAAAACAGCCAATGAGAGAAAAAAAAAACCAACATGCTCTTAACTGTTCAAACTTGATTGATTTTATCACAAAGACTGAAAATATTGGATATGAATTTATATAGTGGCTTGACAGATACTTAGGGTTAAAAAGGATCTTAAATATCATCTATTTCTTCATCTGTAATCTATGAATCCCTCAACAAAACTGTATGTGTACGCACATGCATGCGTGCACTTGTATGCACTCTCATGCATATATATGTTTCTTGTCAGAATGTCTGAGACTTTCATGAGATCCTTACAGAGTCTGGGTCTCAGAAAGGCTGAGCCCTGCTTTTGTTGTGAGCAGCATTTCAGGAGTGGAGACCTGCTTTCATTCCCAGCTTTGTTGCTTCCGGCTTTTAGTATGACTTTAAAGTGACAAGCAATCTCTCGGAACCTCAGGACCTGGTTTCTGTTTCTCCTAGAATTGTTGGAAAGCTCCAATAAAAGCATTTTAAAATTGTAAAGTGTCATATAAATGTATAATTGTGGCACTATGAGAAAACTATAGCCAGAGAGAGTGGTCAAGTGGTTTGCTCAAAGGATACCCCCAAGTGGTCCTAGAACCCTGACACCTCCATCTACTGAGGCCTGCTCAGTGCACTGTACCCTCAACATGGGGCCACAGCTTTTCCTGAAAACACAATGGCTCAGTACTAAGACCATTCAATGGGGAAAGAATAGCCTTTTCAATAAATGGTGTTATTAGTACAACTTAATATCCATATGCAAATGATAAATTCAGACCTCTGACCTATACCATATATAAAAAATAACTAAAAACTAACTGGATTGAAGACCTAAATATAATAAATAAAACTATAAAACTCTTAGAATAAAACATAGGAATAAAACTATATACTCGGGTTAAGCAGAGCATTCTAAGTTATGACACCAAAAGCACAAATGACAGAAGAAAAATTGGATGAATTGGACTTTGTGCTTTATAGGACACAAAGAAAGTGAAAAGTGTTTGTATACCTTAAACTTACACAATGTTATGTCAGCTATATCTCAATATAGAAAGAATTAAAAAGAAAGTGAAAAGACAACCGTCAAAATGATCGAAAATTGCAAGTCATATATCTGATAAGAGATTTTTATTCAGAAGATGTAAAGAATTTTTACAACAATAATGAAAAGATAAATAACCCAACTTAAAAATGAGTCAAGAATCTGAATAGACATCATTCTAAATAAGATATACAAATGGCTAGTAAGCACATGAAAATATGCTCAACATCATTAGTCATCAGGGAAATGCAAATCAAAACCACAATGAGAAATTTGTCTGGATCCACTTAAGACTTTTAATAGCCAAAGCAATCTTGAGAAGGAAGAACAAAGCTGGAGGCATGACACTTCCCTAATTTCAAATTATATTACAAAGTTGTAGTAATCAAAACAGTATGGTATTGGCATAAAAACAGACACATAGATCAATGGAACAGAATAGAAAACTCAGAAATAAACCCACACATAGATAGTCAATTAATTTAGACACAGGATTCAAGAATATACAAGGGAGAAAGGATAGTCTTCAGTAAATGGTGTTGGAAAATTGTATAGCCTCAGGCAAAAGAATGAAACTAGACCATTATCTTACACCATACACAAAAACTAACTCTAAATGGATTAAAGACTTGAGCATAAAACCTGAATCCATAGAAGTCCTAAAAGAAAACATAGGCAATAAGCTTTTGATATAGGTCTTGGCGATGATTTTTTGGATTTGACACCAGAAGCAAAAATAAACAAGTGTTTCTACATCGAACTAAAAAGCTTCTGCACAGCAAAGGAAAACATCAACAAAATTAAAAGGCATTCTGCTGAATGGGAGAAATAACTGCAGATCATATATCTGATAAAGGGCTAATATCCAAAATAAACAAAGAACTCATACAACTCAATAGAAAAAAAAATCCAACTTAAAATGGTCTGAAGAACTCAATAGACATTTTTCCAAAGGAGACATACAGATGGCCAACATGTACTTGAAAAGTTGCTCCATATCACTAATCATCATGGAAATGGAAATCAAAACCACATGAGATATCACGACACACCTGTTAAAAAGGCTGTTATGAACTAGACAAGAGATTGTAAGTGTTGATGAGGATGTAGAGAAATGAGAACCTTTGTGTACTATTGGTGTAGCCACTATGGAAAACAATTATAGAGGTTCATCAAAAAATTAAAAATAGACTAACAAATGATTCAGCAATTTCACTTCTAGGGATTTATCCAAAGGAAACAAAAACCCTAACTCAAATATCTGCACCCTTATGTTGATTGCAGTATTATTTACAATAGCCAGGGTATAGAAACAACATAAGTATCCATCAATGGAAAAAGATAAAATCCTGCCATTTGAGACAACAGGGATAGACCTTGAGAATATTATGATAAGTGAAATAAGTTAGACAGAGAAAGACATACTATAAGATTTCACTTACATGTGGAATCTAAAAAATGAAAAGAAGTGAACTCATAGATAGAACATTTTGGTGGTTGCCAGAGGCAGGGTAGTTGGTGGTGAGCAGTGGGCAAAATGGGTGAAAATGGTCAAAAGATACAAACTTCCAGTTATAAAATAAGTCATGGGAATGTTATGTACAGCATGGTGACTATAGGTAATAATAATAATAAATTTCAAATAATACTTGTATATTTGAAAGTTACTAAGAGTAGATCTTAAAAATTCTCATCACGAGAAAAAAAATAACTATGCTTGGTGATTGCTGTTAACTAGATTACAATATATTATCAAGTCATAATATGTTACATTTATGTTGTACATCCGAAACTAATATAATGTTATGTGTTAATTATGTCTCAATTGAAAAAATAACACAAAACCATACCTAGTATGATATCTGTAATCAAAAAGACAGACTACAGCAAATGCTGGGTAAGATGTGGAGCAATTGGAGTCCTCATTAACTGTTGTTGAGCATGTGAAATGGTGCAGCCACATTGGAAAACAGTAAGGCAGTTCCTCAAAATGTCAAACGTAGTGTTACCAAATGACCCTGCTCCTAGGTACATATCCAAGAGAATGAAAATGTGATATGTGAAAGAAGCCGGTCAGAAAAGGACACATGGTAACATGGTATATGATTCCATTTATAATAAATGTCCAGGATAAGTAAATGTTTAGAGACAGAAAGTAGTGACTATTGTGGGGCAGGGTGGGGGTGCGGTGGGCAGAGGGGCGGAAGGGGAAGATGGGAAGTGATTGCTAATGGGTACAGAGTTTATTGTAGGGATGATGACAGGTTCTGGATTAGATGGTGGTAATGATTGCATAATGCTGTGAATATACTAAAAACTACTGAGTCATAAACTTTAAAAGGGCGAATTTTATGCTATGTAAATTTTACCCAATAAATTGTTATTTAAAAAGAATAAAATAGTGCCAATTGTGCTTTCTTGGCTTGGAAAATTGTGAGATACTTTTTTTCTATTTTATCTCAAGGCTGCCATGTGAGCTTTACTGACAGGCCTAGATGACATGAGTTTAGTGTCTGAGTTAGGAATCTGGTTAGCAATCGCCTAAGTTACGTTAATACCCTGTATATAGACAAGGCTACAACTTTTGCTCAGGGGACACGCAGGACTGAGCTGTAATGAAGCCAGTAACCTCAGTCACCCTAGAGGGGTTTTTTTTCCAGGTGAACATTGAGGTCATTCACCAGGCAGCAGAGAAGCATGTCTGCATTTTGTCCAGCTATATTTGGACATTAAGTAAACCAGTGACATTTTTAGCCTTGTTATTTTAAGAGGTTTGAATATTAGGTAAATTTGTTTATTGTGCTTATAAATAATTTAGGAAAAAAGCATATCAGTCACATTTTTAAAGAATATGTTAAAAAACTGTAAAATATTGAATTATTTCTTAGCATCCTCTTAGAAATCATTCAATTCAATTTACATTAGTTTCTTGCTGTGTTCAGAGTCTCATAATGAAAAGATTATACATATGTAATATACTAAAAATCATTCTTGTATCTTAATTTAAAATAGAATATGAAACAATTCTTTTTAAAACTGACTGTGTTCTAAAGTACATAGTCTCAATCTTCTGTGTGCATAAAAATTAACTGGGACTCATTAATAATGTGCATTTCCTAGGCCCTCACCCCTAAGAGACTGGTTCAGTCTTTATTTTTAAGGAACACCCCGGTATTCAGCTTAGAAGTAGGAGGTGATATGTCTGGTTATACAGTTCTTCATTTTACCTCGTATTCTTAATTTCGTAAGGTATTTTCTAGCCATTTGGTGTTAGAAATAGATGATATCCACATTCTTAGTCTGCTATTCACAAACATAACTTTTCTAAGTGTGTGAAATTGTAAAAAGTCTTTGTTTTCTCCAGTCAACATCTTTGTTGCTGTTACCCTTAATATAGCACTTCCTTTCCTGCTCTTTCCAGATTTCTTTTGACCTGGCTGAATATACTGCAGATGTTGATGGGGTTGGCACTTTACGGCTTCTGGATGCAGTTAAGACCTGTGGCCTTATCAACTCTGTGAAGTTCTACCAAGCCTCCACAAGTGAACTTTATGGGAAAGTGCAAGAAATACCCCAGAAGGAGACCACTCCCTTTTATCCTCGGTCGCCATACGGTGAGAACAACATGTGCCACTTTCTTTGTGTGTATGGGGCGTTTGTGTGTTCCTGCTTTAATTCTGTTCATGTCTCATGGCTGAAGTCATTTGGGTGTGAGATTAACATTAAGATAAACTAAAGTGACTAGACTTGTTGAGAAGCATACCTTTATACATTGCTAACTACAAGTATTTGCTGCCATTGCCTCCAGGGTGGAATTACCACCTCACCTCACCAGTCCATGCTCATTCAGCCCTTTCATGCAGATCACTTTGAAGGGAAAATTAAACTAAACATGATTTTTTTTTCTGAAATGTTGTGGGACTGTGCTGAAGTGATAAGGTTTCATGTTTTTTATCTCCCCGATGAAAGCCTCCCTGAGTTCAAACCTTTAAAAAAAAAAAGGTCTATTACATCTTACATATTTGTAAAAAAGTATTCATGAAAGACTTAAGTGATAAAGTTTTGAAGCAGCTAGAATAGTGAGATCCCATATTTTTTCACTTTTTAATTTCTTAATACTAAGAAAAACAAATAAGACCTAAGAAGGTCCACTTGATACATGGCACACACTATAATTGAAGTCAATTGGATTGTAAAACAAAGAACCATGGATATTACAAAAGTAAGAAATTCTTAAATATTTCCTTGTGCACATTATTAACTGGCAAAGAAGCCTTTATTTTGTCTTTGGCTTTTAAGTCTTTTTTTTCTATTTTGATACATTACAAATTGTAGTTTGTGTAAGTTGTTACTTGTTTAAGATGAATGAAAATCACTGTTTTTAAATACTAAGACACTGTCTTTTACTTGCTTTTTAAAAATTGTCCCAACAGGAGCAGCAAAACTCTATGCCTACTGGATTGTGGTGAACTTCCGTGAGGCATATAATCTTTTTGCAGTGAATGGCATTCTCTTCAATCATGAGAGTCCGAGGAGAGGTTAGTAAATATATTAATGGAAAAGAGAATTTCAGACTTTAACAATGACAACAAAAAGTTCTATATATATTCTGGGGAAATTTTCACATTTTTTCTTTTATGGACGTCAGAAGTGGTGAATGAAGACATGTAAATCCAGCCTTAATTACTTAATAAATTTACTAGGTTTTTTTCCCAGCTTGAAAAACTGAACATTGTTACAATGTTATCATTTTTATTGGTAGGTCTTATCAAGCATGTTTTCAACCTAAGTATTAGGAAGATTCCCAATGAATACAAAGGAATAAGCAATAAACTAATGATTATCTCCAGAAGCCAATCTTATTCGTATAGACTCAACTTGTAGAATCTGTGTTTTTTTTTTTTAATCTTGAATCAGTTGAATATTCAGTAGTTTTTCTTTACATTCCACTTTAACAGGCATACAGAAATTGCTATGCTTCTAGAGTATATTTTAAAATAAATTTGAAATCAGTTCTTATATTTAGAATCATTATCAGTTTTCAAAAAATCACATTTGTTTGCATTGTCTTGTTCCCTTTTCATAGTTGTCCTTGAGACTGTTAGCAACATACTAGGTCTCCTGTTCCAAATATTAGGTTTTAAATAAGAAAATGTGTATTTCTTTCATTATTTACCGAAGCATGAAAAATCTACACTCTTTACAATTTAAAAATTACCTGTTCAATCTAAGAATTTTTGTTAAATTTCACTATCACTTAGCCTTTTATCTTGAGAATAAATGAGAAGTCCAGTGTTATAAGGTTTTTCATGCCCAACAAATAGTAATGCTTATATCTTTTTTCAGTGAAATTTTATGTGACTATATAGCCACATAAATAAACCAAGTTATGAAGAAAGATTAAAGTGACAGATTTATAAAGGTATCTTTAGTGTCAGTACATTTTTAAAATAATTTTTTAATGTTTCAATTACAGTTGACATAATATTATATTAGTTTCGAATGTACAACCTAGTGATTAGACATTTCTATAAGTTACAAAGTGATCTCCCTGATAAATCTAGTACCCATCTGACACCATACATAGTTGTTACAATATTATTGACTTTATTCCTTATGCTATACTTTATATCCTCAAGACTATTTTGTAACTACCAATTTGTACTTCTTAATCCCTTTGCCTTTTTCATCCATCCCCTCAGCCCCCCTCCCATCTGGGAACCATCAAAATGTTCTCTGTATCTGTGAGTCTGTATCTGTTTTGTTTGTTCTTTTTTTTTTTTTTTTAAATTCCACATATAAGTGAAATCATATGGCATTTATCTTTCTCTGTCTGACTTCACTCAGCACGATATCCTCTAGGTCCATGTTGTTACATATGACAAGATCTCATTCTTTTTTTTATGGCTCAGTAATATTCCATTGTATATGTATACCACATCTTCTTTATCTATTCATCCATTGATGTACACCCAGATTGCCGCTATATCTTGGCTCTTATAAAAAATGCTGCATTGAACATATGGGTGCACATGTCCCTTTAAAGTACTGTTTTGGGTTTTTTTGGATAAAATAACTAGAAGTGGGATTACTGGGTTCTTCTTTGTCTCTTGTTAAAGCCTTTTTTTAGAAGTCTATTTTGTCTGGTATAAGTATTGCTACCCCAGGCTTTTTTTCTCATTTTCATTTTCATGAAATATCTTTTTCCATCCCTTTAATTTCAGTCTGTATTTGTCTTTCCATCTGAAGTAAGTCTCTTGTAGACACCATAGGTGAGGGTGTTGTTTTCTTATTCATTCAGCTACCCTGTCTTTGATTGGAGCATTGAATCCATTTACATTGAAAGTAATTGTTGATTCATAGGTAGTTATTGCCATTTTATTATTTAAATATTTAATCTTTCTTTTTTTTCTTCTTCCTCTTTGGGAAGCTCTTTATTTCTTCTTCAATTTTAAATGATAGCTTTGCTGGGTAGAGTAATATCGGTATAGGTCCTTGGTGTTCATCACTGAATATTTCATGCCAGTCTCTTCTGGCCTGAAAAGTTTCTGTTGAGAAATCAGCTGACAGTCTCATGGGAGCTCCCTTGTCAGTAACTGCTTTTCTCTTGCTGCTTTTAAGATTCTCTCTTTGTTTTTAACCTTTGGCATTTTAATTATAATGTGTCTTGGTGTGGGCCTCTTTGGGTTTATATTGTTTGGGACTCTCTGTTCTTCCTGGGCTTGTGTGTCTATTTTCTTCACCAGATTAGGGAAGTTTTTCATCATCATTTTTCCAAACAAGTTCTCAATTCCTTGCTCCCTCTCTTCTCCTTCTGGCACCTCTATGATGTGAATGTTGATATGCTTGATGTTGTCCCAGCAGCCCCTTAAAACTATTCTCATTTTTTTGGATTCTTTTTTCTTTTTGCTATTCTGATAGGGTGTTTTCTGCTACCTCATCTTCCAAATTGCTGATTAGAACCTCTGCTTCATCTAATCTACTGTTGATTGCCTCTAATATATACTTTATTTCAGTTATTTTATTCTTTGGTTCCATAGTGTTAGTACATTTTTATTTTACAATTGTGTAGTTAAAAAATTCCCATGATGTGCTGTTAAAGCATGAGAGTCCATCCTGTCATAATCTGTTGCACAAAAGGAAAATAGTTAATAAGCAGCCAGAATCATTTCTTTAATTAACTTTGTGGTTCTGAGTGCCCTTAATAGAGGAAAATGGAAAAGGAAGAGCTTTGCTATCCTTGCCTACAGCATTTGGTATGCAGGATATTTAAAAAATCTGTTCAGTAAATTTCATATCAAGTTTGGATAGAGAAAAGCATTCTTAGTTGTAGAATGAAAAGAAATTTGAATATACCCTCTGTTTACATATCTGATAATGAGAATTATTTTTGTCTTTGTTGATGTTAATCTCTTTTAAAAATTTGTTTTAAAATTAATACTTCTCTTTTATTTAAAAGAAAAGTAAATACTAGAGGATGGTATAAGGAGAAAAGTAAAAGTTTTCTTCCTTTTATTGGCTCCCAGCCCTGTCCTTAGGCCCACCGTTAACATTCCTTCAGAAATGTTCCAAGTATCTTTATTGTCAATGTACAAATAGGGTTATTTTATACATAATCTTCTGTTTCTAGGGCTTTTGGTAAATGTTTTTTAAAAATATTTGACATTGTAGCATATACCACTTGTTTTATTATCTATCTGGAAATCAATGATATCTCATTTTTTAATTTCATTTATATAACTAAATAATGAAAAATTATAGAGGTATATGTGGAAATGATATAATACTTATTTGGTAGGAAATCTGATACTTATAACATTTCTTGAAACTTGAAAATTAATTTTAATATTAGATTAACCTGACATTAATATTGTGGTTTCATCACAATTATTTTCTGAGGAGATTCTTTGCCAGATTGAGAATTCTTTAATGGTTAGACTGTATTGAACTCTTAAATCTTCAGCATCTAACACAATACCTGTATTCTTATAAGCATTCAATAAATATGAATGAATGAATGAATGAATGAATGAACAAATATTTCATGTGTCAGTGCCTGGACTTGAAAGCTAAGCAGTCTGAATTAAAGAACTATAGGAATTTATAGGCTAGTTTAAAATAAATGTTTTATCGATTTCATGCATATAGTAATTGAAGAGAAACCATTTTGATTCAGTTTGATATGCTTTAATAAAAAGATAAAATTTATTTTTAATTAATAATCTTAGTTTGCATACCCATATTGCTATAGTACTTTATTTTCTTAAGTAGGTTGAGCATCAGTCCCTTGCCATGCTATCATAGGAAGCAAACATCATTTTTTTAGACAATGCAGTGGTAAACCTCAATTAAGTCTAAAATGTGAAATCACAAATGCCTAATAAATAGAGCCTTAACTGATACAGCTTTTTGGGGACATGTACTTTTTCTCTAATGAAAAATAATTGACAAAGCCCCTTTTGACTGCATGAATAACATTTCATGAGAATTTCTGACTTTAAAAAGTATGGAAGAAGTATTTTCTAATATAAACATATTTTAGAACAGAATTTGGCAAAGTGTAGCTCATGGGCCAAATCTAGCCAACCAGCCTAATTTTATAAATAAAGTTTTATTGCAGCACAGCCATAGCCATTTGTTTACGGATTGTCTATGGCTGTTTCACATTAGAGACTTGTGGTCTATAAAGCCTAACATATTTACTGTTTGGCCCTTTAAGAAAAAATTTTCCGGCTTTGGCTTTAGAATAGTTAGCTCCTCAAAATCAAGAAATTTTCAACTGGACTTAACATGGCTTTCTCTTAAGCTAGCAAGATAGTCATATAGAATGATTGTCAATAAATATTAAAGTCAAATAATGTCAGTAGTTAACCCATCCATAAGCAGAGTTCCTGAAGCATTTTTGTCAGTTGGTGTTTTGTTGTGCTTTCTGAAGTACTGAGGTGTGGAACCAAATAAGCTAGTCACTGACTAAAGATCTATAGCGTAGTTCATCCCAGCAATTCTTGCTCCTAATTTGACATTTTTTCATTACGTGTCTGACTATTATATGTTTTTTCTCCATTCCAATCCTTTGTGATTTTATTTATTTTTTAATTATTTGTTATTATTATTTATGCCTACAGCACCTGGTCTTCCTAGGTGGTCTCCCATCCAAGTACTAACCAGGCCCGACCCTGCTTAGCTTCCAAGATCAGACATCGGGCTTGTTCAGGGTGGCATGGCCATAGACCATGGACCGTGGCTCCACTGGGGCATGGACCCAGGACCTTCTGCATGTAAAGCAGACATGCTACCCACTACACTATGGAACCACCTCCATTTTGTGGTTTTATTTTTAAAGTACTTATTTTGTTTCACTAAGAGAAGTTTATAATACCACTAAAGATAATTGGGATCACATGTGGTTGGCACAGAACTGACAGGTGGAAATTATTGATCTAGGAAATAAAGCCATTGATCTAGGAACTTGGACTCTGTTTTCCTGGGTTAGTCATCCAATCATTCTTTTAATTAAGACAGGATGATTGATACACTCATGCTTTAGATTTGCTTTTTATAAAATGGAGGCACTTTAGTAATATTTACTACACTTAATATGAATAAAAGTTAAAATTCTAGAATTGTACATCCATAAAGGCATGAAAATATATGTATCATTATATGTTCTGTGAATAACTGTTATGTGTTATATAATGATGTTTACAGATACTGACAAGGTGCTTTTATTTATAAGCACTCAACTTTTTAAAATAAAAAAAGTACCATTCTTTTTTTAAAGAGGATTTTTTTTTATGAATAAATTGCACAAACTGACATGTATCTGAAAAACTTTTCCTTTCATATGGTTTCTTCAAATTTGAAATTCTTTATCTAATAGTTTCATTTACATATCTCTGTATCTATATGTGCATAAATACAGTGTTCTGTTTGCCACAAATATGCCTGCCTATGGTGACACCTTTCTGTTGGAAATACAGATTTACATATTCTCTATTTAGGGAATAAAGTCTGTATTTAGTATCTAGAAATATTAAATTTCTCTAAGGAAAATATTTAGTTGCTAAGTTTCTTTTAAAGGCTAATCAGTTCATAAAATTGTAATGGCATAAAGCTTTTAACTATATAAACAATGGAAAAAATGAGAACGTTTTTAATTAAAGTCACTTATGAATCGGGATATTAGAGTTTCTTTTCAAATATATTGCTTATCAATTTCTTAAATTTAAGATTATCCTATAAACCAGAATATTAAAAGCAAGCCTGTTAGTAATATTTCTAGTTTCGATTTTATTTTACTTTAGAAGATAATATAACAGGAATGAATACCTACTGTTAATCACCAAAATAAACTATTTTGCCAATTATGTTTTATTCTTATATGAGCAGACTACTTTGGCATTCACAAATAAAATTTTGCCAACCTTTAAAAATTATAAATAATAATATATTGTAAATAAAATAATATATTGCAAAATACAAAAATTGTATTTTGTATGATCATTGAGTTAACAAATAAGAGAGATCCTACCTTCTAGTTTTAGCAGATAGAAAAATTATTAAATTAAATTTGACTTGATTTCCTCATTTGATGACTGTAGCCATTTGTGATTACGGGTGTCATGCACATCATATTGAACTTTTACTTTTTGAATGTGCCTTTCTCATTTTCAATATGAGTGTAGAATGAGTGTTTAGGTTCCTGCAGTTAAGGATTGGTATAGGTTTCTGAGAGATTTCCCTGAGTCTGTGTCCTTGAGGATAAAGCCCACACCAGGAGTGTGCTTGGTGAAAGTTCTCTGCTATCTGATGATGGCAGGTGAGGCTCAAGTATCTGCTGGTTCACAGTAGTGGCACCTGTTTACTTTTGACTCTCACTTGGGTGCCACTGGTTTTGGAGAAGTTCAATTTAAGTGTCTCAGTCTTTTTATGAGGATATTTTTCTTATGTTGACTCATCTTAATATGTGGATCATTAGGTCAGTCTGGACAGTATAGTGACTCCTACTTCCAGAATCAACAGAAGAAGTAAAGTTTGGCTTAGCGAACCTACCTCATTGTCATTAATTTACTAGCAGTGAGTCACATGCAAGTGATTGGCTTCATCCCTTGTATAACTTTAGTCCAAGTAAGAAATCACAATCCATGTTAACAGTGTTATTTCTTCTCTTCTCCCACTTTTCTCCTCTTCCTCCTGACTTCCTCCTTCTCTTCTAAGTGTTTAAGAATAGAACATTTACTCAGCTCTGAATGAAATATCGTCTCTTTGTAGTAGGTTCTTTCATATTCATTCTCCTTCCATGTTTGACCTCTAAATGATGCTCTCTTCCATGTGTAACGTATAACTATACTACCTTTTCTGTGACCATGGATCCTTATAAAGAGACTCCATCACTGCCTTCTTCCTCCAGGAGCTCTTCAGGTGCTGGACTCCCTGTTTTCCCTAGAATTCTAAGATAGCCTAATGAATACCACTGAGAGGCTGGTGCATGTATAGGCCTTTTTTATTTTGTATTTCTTTCTTATTCAAGAGAAACTTTTTATTATTTCACAGCTGAGGGAATCAGAGTAGTTTGGCCATTATTATCATTATCTTCATCAAGTGTTGTAATAGTGAAAAATATTGTACCCATGAGCTGTTTTTGTTGCATTTGACATAATGATTTAATACAGTGCAGATAATTTTACAAGCATTTTGACTAGTTTAACTTACACATTACTTTATGTGTATTTGAAAATTTATATGTACTTTTATTTTTCCTCTAATTTTTAAATTTAAAAATGTGTATTAGCACATTAGATAATATTCTTTCTTTCAAAGAGCTTTTGGAGAATAGACAGCATCCACCTGTATGTATGCTCCTCAAATACTCTCAGAATTTATAAGATCGACAGGAATTTAAAGATCATATTATCCCACTTTTTTCATCAATGAAGAAACTGAAGCAACATGAGATCAAGTTGTCCAAGGTCACAAAATCAAGGAGTGTCAATATTGAGACTAGATATAATCCTGAAGAAGGGCAGAATGACATAAACATCACTCGTATTTGTAGAAATAGCATATATATGAATTTTAGAGTTGAAACTGGAGCAAGTCAACCCCCAGCGCATAGCTGATGCTTGTACCATGGAATGAAGCAAGTGGAGAAGTTGGAAATTTATCTCAATTGTTCTTATCTTTTGTAAAAGATATTAGTTTGATTAAAGGCAAAATTTTTTTCAGACGTTTAGCAGAAATAATTACAGTGAAACATTAGTTTTCTAGTATTAAAATATAAATGTGATATGAAATAACTTATCTTGAGTATGATCAAGAAGTTGACAATGAAGAGAAATAGTACTAATACAAAATACATTGAAAATCATGTGGCAATAAGAAGTAATTAAGTACTTTAAATATACCCATAATTAGCAGTTTTAAGACTACCGCAAATGGATGGTATACTACTGTTGTTTAGATATTGAGCCATTTTTAGATGATACAGCACATTCCTTTAAATACGGGCTTCATAAGAAATCATATATATCAGTCTAAACACAGTATTCACCTGACTGAGAGAATGTGACATTTCAAGGTTCATGAACTTGTGGTTTTAAGTTTTAGATTTGAGCTTTCTTTCCTAGCTGCCAAATGTTTTGCTTCTTAAAATGTCTAACTATATTTATTACCATAAATTAATCTTCATATTTTTAAAACTATAATTTATGTGAAAATTAACTACTTAAGTCATAGCAAGATTTTGAATAATTTTCCCCTTCATTTTTTCTGAAGATTTTTTTTATTCATTGCTTTAAAGATAAGAGTAAAACTCAAGGATAGTGGTTCTCAACAGGGGGTTGAGAATAAGGGTGGGGAGAGTATGACTTTGCCCCTCACAGGACATGTGAAAATATCAGAAGATACTTTTGGTTGGTACAAATGGAGGCTAGGGATGCGCCTAAACAACCTACAATGCACACGACAGTCCTAACAGCAAAGAATTACCCAGCCCAAAATGTCACTATACTGAGGGTGAGAAACCCTGCTATAGAATTTCACCCTCACATGTTATCATCAAATTGAGATGAATGTCATCTATAAAACTAGGATTTTATTTTTCTTTATATATCACTTTTACTTTGTAGTAGATCCTTAATAGAACTTTAGCAAACATTTACCTTAACACAAGAGAAAAAAAATCTGATTTAAATACCTCCATGTGAAACTATTTAGGCCTTAGGTATTCTAGTCTACTGCAGCTCAAACCCAAGTCAGGGAACCCCAGATAAGAATTATCTCAGGGCTCTCCTAATTATTTGGAGAATTCTCACTTTTGTGACCCACTGGTCCACAGAACCATGTCCAGGTGGGCCCATGACTCTCCCTTGACTTCCAAAATAAATGAGTGTAATTATCTTTTGTTATAAATTATAACAAGAACAAAGCTTTCATTTGGGAATAAGTTGTAGAGTCTATGTTCTGGCTTTGCTATAAGACAACCATTAAAATGGATTTGAGATCATTTTCAATGCATAAGATTACAGTAATAATGTGAGAGGTTCACATTATTTGAGAATTTTCCTTTAAAATTATTCCAATTCATATATATTTGAGTGCTTTTGGGGATAATAGAATGCATGATATAAATTAGATAAATGGAACTTGTTTTTATTTAATCCCAGTAGGCAGAAAGCGCTTGCTGCTGCGCACGCTCTCTCTCTGTCTCTCTCTCTCTGTATGTGTGTGTGTAAATAAAATAATCTTTTTACAGATTACTAAATTAGTATTTGCCAGCCTGAGTAACAAATTCAATTTGTGCTGCTATACCGATATGAAGGTACAAATGAACCAATATCAAACAGCCCAATATTTTATTTGTATTTCTATCTATTAAAGATACCTTGTGTCTTTTTTTTCAGATGAGCTTCATAGCCTTAAGTTATTGAAAAAAAAGGTGTAGCTACCCATTATGAAATGAAGGAATAAAGTAATCTCATGTTACAGTCCAACAGTACATTATAGATTTTACACAATACAATTTTGTCTATGTAAATGGTTAAATTTTTGGCCACTCACCTTGGATCCACCAGGTTCTAGGCTGCCTTTCTGGTTGAGTACAAAGTGACATCATTTAGTTTGTAGATTGTAATACTTCACAGATGACATGTACGCTTGGAGCTGTTGCCTATATTATTCTTTGTGGAGAGATGAGGTGTAATTGCTTAAACATGAAAGACTTTTGAAGCAATAGTTGGTCTAATTGAGGTGGTTATTACCACTAAACAAAGTAAAGTGTTTTTCCCACCTACTGAGGTGAAGCTTCTGGGATTGTTAAATTGATTTCTTAAACTGTTTTATAATTTCTGTGATATTTACATTGAAACCAAACTGATGACTGTCTGGTATCATATAGCACAACTCCCCCAGTATAAGCAGGGAGTGTACACAGCGGTTAAGAGTGCGTTAAGCCTCTCAGAGCTGGGCCTAGATGGGTTCAACTTGACCACGTTACTTACTCAGGCCTCAGTTTCCTCTTCTGCCTTGATAATAATGCCTACCTACTAGGTGCATAGTGAGGATAAACGAGACAATATATTTACCTATGGGTTCATAATAAAGTCATATGTGAAAAAGATAGATTCAGTGCCTGGTAGATTTTGAACATTTGTTTGTTTCCTTTTTCCTACTCTTTTCTTCCCTCTTTTGTATTTTTAGTGCTGAGTCCTACCTAAGTATTAGTTTCTTCACTCCTCTTCTAAGGTGAAAGACTGTTGGAACCCTATTTGTGGGGTTTTGTGGCTACTGGAATAAAACTAGGACAGTGAGAAATTTGAATCCAGCAGGGCACGCCCATTAGAGATGGTTTTAAACCGAAAACTGAAAACGTATTAATGATGTTTACAGATGAATCAGAGTGGTCACTGAGATATCTATGACTTGCAAAAAGAAAAAATGTATTGAGAATTGCTGGAATCACAGGAAAAGCCATTTACAAATGAGATTCTGGCAGCTAACCAGTGCAAATTTTTATATTTGAGAAGTCAAGAAAAGATGATGATGATATGGAAGGATATGGTAAACACCAAAGGCCTATGAAAGACCTTTAGGAAAATTAATGAAAACTTTAAGTATTTTAAAAATGATTCACATATTTTTATTAATGGTCCTTTAACAACCTTATGTGAGGTACAAAATGTTGTTTTGTCAAAAAGTTTCAAACCAGAAAAAAAAAACACAATTTTTGGGGGGAGTATACTAAAAAAATACACATAAGTACAATTATAATTTAAATTTTATTGAGTACAATTATAATTTAAATTTTATAGATTATAGGATAAATTGCAAATTTTTTCACGATGGCATTTTTCCCCCCAAATTTAGGTTGAGTCAGAGCTTTCTTTTTCATTATTTATTTTGGAATTTTGTTCCCCCTTTTTATTGGTTCAGATTCAGCTAACAATACAGAAGTATTCAACTGCTTGGATTCAGTCCAGGTTACACCACTTACTAAATGAGTGACTTTTGCCAAGTTTCTAAGTCTCTCTGAGCTTCAATTTTCTCATCTATAAATAGGATAATAATAGTCTTTATTTAGGATTGTTGTACACATTAAAGGAAATACTGTTAGTAAAGTTATTAACATACTATTATTATTACTTCAGCCACTGCTACTACTAATGTATCTGAAGAAGAAGGGTCAGTTTGTGCCACCTCACAATTTAAAATATAATATTAATAGCAAGGAGTAATAAAAGGGGAAATTAACAAAGGGATAGACAATTTATCTTTCCTGAGCAAGTTAAGAAGTTGAGCTTTCAGACTTTGGAACCTGGTAATTAAGATAGATAAGATGTGAAAAAATAAAAAAGAAAATTGAACATGAAGTATTGGTAAGAATAATATTCTACACTTCTGTTGTGTATTGGGTGTTTACTTTGCAGAGTTCATTTAAAGACTAAACTCTGCAGAAGAGATTCTTCTAGATAGAAGATTTAAAACACATATTACTCTGCTGTGTTCACCCTTTGTAGAAGGAAACTTATTCTATAAGAAAATACTGATTGCAAAAGAAAAAGATTACAAAAGAGCTACAACACTCCGGACCCACAGTCAACAATATGGGAAGCCCAGTGGAGGAATCAAAGCCTTGCATAAAAAGGAGCTATTAATGACTTAGTACTTAAAGACTGCATTTGGCCAGTGCATAAGCCTATACTAAAACATAATATAAACTTCTGGGAACAAAACCATCAGGGCAGACCAGCCTGCGAGGGGCACAATGAAGAGAATCTGCCTGAAACAGAACAGTTCCTTAGGTTAAGATCAATGAATGTATGTGTGCGTGTGCGTGAGTTGGGCTGAGGGAGGAGGTGTGAGAGGGCATTGGAAATTTTTACCAAAACTGCTGAATATTCTTTATAGTTTGTTAGACAATTGTAAATATACTTACAGCAAGTATAGTCTAAGTTCAGCCTAAAAATCTAAGAGTAGGATCAGCAACACTTGAAGTTGAGACACGTAAGTAGGTATGAGAAAAAGAGATGGTGGAAAGTAAGGCAGTATAGGGTTTTTTTGTTTGTGTATTTGTTTGTTTGTTTGTTTTTAAAGAAATTTGAGGCTAGAGAACTAAGGATACAAGAAGTACTCCTTTGGGTATCAGATTATAAATTGACAGCATGAGTTAGGAAGGGGGTATCCCTCACTTCCAGTTGTGAAGTACAACTCATTGAGGGAACTGCATTGACCATTGAAACCTAAAGACCTGTGCAGCTTTGAACTCTCAGGGGAGCAGCAACCCATGTAACAAGTAGAATTCTTATGGAGAATACTGATGACTGGTTCCTCCCTCAAGTAGTGCAATGCTAGTAGGGTGAGGATTTTAGACAATTGGTTTTAAGAATATTTAACATTTCTCAGGAACTCCTTTGTAGTTACAGGCTGATGGAATCCTGGGGCTTCGAGTAACCTAAATACATTTAGTAAGTTGTACTTGGATCTTGTCAGAGTCTGGGCTCAACCATTCTCAACAAATTCTTTTGCCATCTTCATATGGTCCTGGTTTAATGAACACTTCCTGGTATTATACAGACATTCATGGCCTGGACAGATCTTAATGACGGGTAGAATACAGATTCCCAGAGTAAGCAAAAGCTTATGTTGAAAAAGGCTTATTACTGTCAGAATAGGTAGATCATTATAACTTCTTAAATGTCTAGTAGGTTTGAGATTTCTTTAAAGGCACTAAAGCAAGATGTACATGAGGATAAGTAGCCCATAATGAGATGCAATTAAGGAAGTAAAAATACAATCTGATCACAAACAAACAAACAAACAAACAAAAACACACAAAAAAACCACACAAACACTTGCTGGCTATGAGAAAGGTAGGTATGCAGCAAAATTTTATCAATGAAATAGGGGAAGCCCCAGTGCCCACAAGATGTTAAAGAAGGCTGTGTTGAAGTACACAGGAAACGTCTCAGCCTTGGCCCAGGTTCCTCTTTAAATCCTAACAATGAATTTGTGCTAAAGGAGCAAAACCTTTTTTTAAGGAAGAGGAAGGAGTTTCTCAGGGGAGCACTGATTAATTTTATTGGAAGAAGACTAAATATTAAGAACCTTAGTACTAATATATTTTCATGTAGCTAGCCATAGCACTGTACACTCTTAGAAGTTTGTGACAATCTCAAGTGCTAGATATTTGGTAATGTTTCTTAAACCTTCAAAGGGAAATATTCCTTATAGGAGGCAAATATAAGACAGGGAAATGAAAATACAAAAAATGAATATAATCTACTCTTCTATGTCCAGCACATGATGTGCTAACATACATATATTTAAAAAAAAAAAAAATAGCATGTATACCTTTTGTAAGAGATAAGCAGAACTTGGTAGACAAGATAAATACCACTATGTTAATTAAGATTGGTGGCTATGAAAATGAAGCCACTTTTCTAGAATGGATTCGGGGGTGAGGATTGCAGGAGTTGAATGATCCCCATGAGATATGCTCCAGGATCTAGACAGCAAACCTCCACCAGGAGGAAGGACTCTTGGGGGTGGTTACTGATCACTTTGAAGCCTTACCTACTTGGTGTCTAAGGTGGCTGCCCTTCCACATGCTCCTTTCCTCCAGATGCAAGGATGAGCATGCCCTGCAGCCACTTCCCCCAATGCCTCTTGAGACTAGCTTGATGCTTTTAGCATATTCTCTTTTTTCTTGGCTGGATTCTAAGTCTTCTAAGCCTGGAATCTTTAAGCAAAAATCATTATTGAGAAATATCAAGGGTTCTCGAGTTAATAGCTTCCATTTTAAAAAAGTTTTTACTTATGGAGCTGTTAATGATACTACTGATGATAAGTAACATAGCAACTAACATTTAGCCCTTACCATGTGCAGGGTACTCTGTTTTCCACTCATTTCTTTTAATCTCTATAATAAAGCTATTAAGAAGATATGGTTATACCCATTTTATAGGCGAAGAGACAGAAGTTTAGAGGGATTAAATTACCTTCCCATAGTGAGTGAAGGGTACAGGATTTGAACCCAGGCAGCTTAACTGTAGAACCCCTAGGATTATCCATTATATTATGCTGGATCCTAAAATGGCCTGTCTCTTCAGTCACACTTCATTTCCCAAAATAAACTTTATTCTAGTCACATCAGCTTCCTTTTTGACCCTCAGATTTTTCTTCAAGACCTTTATTCCTGTTTTTGACTTTTTTTTGTTTCTTCTTTACTTTCCTGGTTTTTCTTTTTCAGTTTTGTTAAATCCTAAATTTAATTAGTGAAAAAATGAAATGATGAAGCAAAGCATGGAAGCAGATTTTTTCACCTGAATTTTGTTATGTAGTTAACATAGAAACTGTGACAATATATGACTAAGCTATCTTGTAACACAGTCTTTTAACTTTCAAAAATTATATTTTATGGTATTTAGCTTATAGACTATCTAGGGAATACTATGTCAATAATACAGCTAGATGATAGCTACCTTATTTTTTATAATCCTTTATACTGTTTATTTATTTTCATATGGTTGTTTAATCTGTGTTTTTGTTGATAGCGACAATGTTTATTCTTAAACTGATTTGAAGAACATTGGGTTTTACAGCTCACAGACATTGCTTTCATGCAAATCAAATAAGAGCCTTAAGAGTAATATGTGCAGATCCTAAAATTCAAGGCAAAACTCTTGAACAAAAAAGATATTTGTGTGACAGTTTATCTCCTTGCATGTTGTGTTTTAGTGTCAGTATGTCTTAAAAGTATCTTATCTAACATTGACTGTTAGGATTTCCAGAGAAATAGAACCAATAGGAGATATCTGTACATACATGAGGTTTATTATAAGGAATTGACTCATGGTTATGGGCGCTGAGAATTCCCATGATCTGATGTCAGAAAGCTGGAGTTCTAGGTGTCGTTTCTGACTGAGGCTAAAGGCCTGAGAACCAGGGGAGCTCATGTTTTAAGTCCCAGTCCGAGGGCAAGAAAAGACCAGTGATCCAGCTTAACACTCAGGCAGAGAGAGAAGAAATTCTCCTTTCATCCACCTTTTTATTCTGTTTAGGCCTCCAAGGGATCAAATTAGGCCCACTTGCATTAGAGCACTATGCTTTATTCAGTCTACTGATTCAATCAAGTGCTAATCTTGCTGGAAACACCTTTACAGATACACTCAGAAATAATGTTTAGCCAGATATCTGGGCACCCCATGGGCTAGTCAAGTTGACATATAATTTTAACCATCATACTGACCAAATTTTTAAAAATCATTACTTAAATTTCCAGAAAATGAACTTAATGCTACATTCCCTATTCTAGTACAGACGTGGTTTCTGTCACTGCTCTGGTGTGCTTTAGAGATATGCTGCTATCATCCTGTGTGCTCCCTCGGCTGCTCCAGTTGAGAACTTAAAGTAGATAAAAGAGTCTCAAGAAGGTATAAGTAGTGATAGAGGAGAAAGACTATGTAACAAATAAGAAAATCATATTTTATCTACCCTGTTTTTTTCTTTTCCTTAATATTATACATATATTCCACATCAACAGTTCAGTTGGTGTATACCGACTAGCAGCCAATGCTTATTTCTAGTTCAAACTTTATTTCTAGTTAGTCTTGCCCTTGGATTCTGACCGTTCTTAAAAAATATTTCATAAACTGAAGTCCAAACCAAGTATCAGCAACAGTTATTAAGGAGGAGATAATGTTACTTGGGCAAAAAAAATATCATTTGTACGCATTTGTTTTTAGGATATTGCATATATTTATTTTTCTGTGACAGGAGAGAAAAACAGAAACTCTGTCATGGGAATCAAACAAGATTATAGTGGAAGGAGATGCAGTTGCCTCATTTTATAGACATTTGTCTTGTCCCCATTTTCTATCAGATGAAGAATTTGAATCAAAGGACTTTTAAAGATTTTCTGATATTGTTGTCTTTACACTGGAATGGCAATAAGCCAATACTATTTTTTTTTCTAAGTTTCTTCAAACATGAAATTTGTATGAAATGACCCTGCTTTATTTCTTAAATGGCACTTTGGTTCTGAGTCAAGATGGATGCTAAAGAAGAAACTTAATTCAAAAGATTTAAGTATGAACATTGACAAACAAATCAAACATTGTCATTATGCTACATCACTTTTTGTAAATTCTGAAGCCCAAACATAATATAGAACAGTGCAGGATAAGTCATTTTTAATATTAATAAATGATTTCTATAAAAAGGAGTTGGTTTCAGAAGATGATATACATACCTCTTTATTATTCTCATGCATTTTTCATCCTTATATAAATTGAATGTATTCTCCCATGACAGAAAGTTTGATCCTTCTGCATTATATTCCTCTTCTCTCCTTTTTCTCTTCCTACCCTCCACCTCTTACTATAGAAGTAAAAGTAGTCTACAGAGGTCCTGACAAACATGGAGGCTATGAAGAAATTCTGACTAAAATGTGTCAGAAGAGAGACAAACTGCCAAGTATGATCAGATAAATTTTGTCATTTACTGATATTTGTGATGTTATTGTTATGCTTACTGGTGGGTATATCCTTGTAAACCAAACATACCAGTTTAAGAGTTTAATCATTACTTAGAATCTGGAATTGTGGCAAAAGAAATGAAAGTGATAAGTTCATTTTGTACTACATTTACTGATAAAAAGATATCTTACCCTTTGATCTGTAGAATACTCCTACTTTCTTATCGCCCTACCAGAAAATGTTTATTGAAAACCTATCATATTATAGGCACTATACTAGACACAGGTGAAAGAGAGAAGAATATAATGCTTGGCATTAAAATTTTCACAGCTGAGATAAGCAAATTAAAATTTACAATGGAGTGTAACAAAAGCATGTAGAATATGCAAAGAGTGATTGAGGAGCATAGCGGAGCGATGAGGTGATAGTTGGGTAATGAAATGTGGATTAAAGAGGAGAGGGTATGCAGAGAAGAAGAAGGGACTCAGGCCTGCCAAGGGACCTGCACCCACTTGGATGTGGCTAAAAAGAGCTGTGAAATGGGAAAGAAGCAAGAGGAAAAGCTAGAAGGTGGCAGGCAACAGGTCACACATGAATATTGCATTGTCACCAGTGAAGAGAGAAACGTTTGTTATCAGATTTGCATTTAGAACCTGTAAGGTTTAGAACAGATTGAAGAGAAAAGAGACTCAGGGCAAGAAGAACATCTGGTAGCAATGGCAGCAATTCTAAGAAAATAGTAAGGACCTGACCAAAAGGAATTATTCACTGAGTTGGAGCTTGTATACCTGAGGAATTATGGTTTAGAAATGGCAAAACTTACATTAGGCTTATGTAGATTAATTATGATGAATGGATGTTATGGTAAGGATGTATCTAGCCTGATCTCAGGGACAACTGAAATCAGAAACTTGGATATCTTCAGAGTGCTCTCTCTTTGCTTTTTGTGTCCATTTTTCTTCCTGTCTTGGTTTTATCGTTTCATACCTCTCTTCTGTGAAGCTGGAACTAGAGTCGCTATCAGCTACAATTACACTACCTGAAAGAAAAATGTTTTCTCCCTCTACTCTACTTGGAAAAGATCTGGTGATGGGCTTGAAGATCTGCCTTGATCAGGTGCCCATCCCTCAACCAATCGCTATAGTAAGGAGAATGTGGTTCTTTGGGTCAGCTTGTGTTAGGCTCATACTCTTAAATAAGTCAGTACAGTCAGGGAGGTGGAGTTGGGCTATTGCCATTAGGATAATTCAAAGAAGGAAGGAACACGAAAATGCCCTTGGGAGAATCTAAAAGTTAGGCAGCCAGCCCAATCATAGTATACTAAGCCTGGATTTGGGATCTGTCGAAGTAGAGTTAGCAAGACTTGAGCAGTTGACTGGACGATTTGAATGAGAAAATGTCAAAGGTGATGAAGAGGCAGCTGGGTAGATGATGAGCCCATTCACTAAGCAGTGACAGCCAAAAAATCATGTCAACTAAGTAAAAGAGACATGAATGAGGTAAAGGTTTTATCCTCTGAGGTGAACAGGAGGGAGACCTGATTGGGAACTTGCTTGTCACACAAAACGATTACCAGGCCATAAGTGCTGCTTGAATTGGAGACTGTAATTAGAATAGGTGTGTGACTTTTTGCCCACAGCACTCAGACGCACCGCCATGGGAGGAGGGACATGGTAGATATTGATTTGAGGTTTTGCAGAGTCTGTGAAGTGGAACAGTTAGGGGAACAATGGAATTAAGGGCATTAGCAACAAAATGGCTGAAATGTTAGATCATAATAGCAAAAAGACGGGAATAAAGATTGGGGACCTGAGTAATCAAGAGACTGGCAGTTACTGTGTTCTTGGATAACAGATGTATTGCATCTGTGAGGATGGACATGATGGACATGGAAGATAAATTGTGGAATAGAGTGTTTGTTTAAGAACTGAGGGGAGAACAGAGCCCTCAGATGGGAACATCTGCACACTTTTTATCTACATTTGTATTCTCTCTATCCTCTCTCCTTTGCCTGTGGATGAGCTTGTCTGTAGAGCCCACCATTTATCCACTAACTCCTGTCTGTAATCACCTTCTCAAATACATGGCACCAGTGAATTTCACTTTCCCCTGGATCAATTTCTCCCTTATCACTATATCTTTCTCTTTAGTCTACAAAGATGCTGCTTTTTCTCCTGTCTTGAAATAAAATCCTCTTAATCTCACCTCCTTTTCTACCATATAGCAAAAGTCTTGAAGAGAGTTGTTTATACTCCCCCATTTCTCTTGACCCCTCTCACCCATTGGACTTTTGTCCACATTCCTCTGAAGCTCTCTGAACAGAGTTGCCTATCACCTTGATGCTGCCATAACCAGTGGTCATTTTTCCATCTGTCCTCTGTCTTCCTCCCTGACTTGCAGGCATCGTGATTAACAACCTCCCGGTCATGCACTTTCCAGACTCTTAGGATTCCTGCACACTCTTGTTTTCCTTCAGCCTCACTGCTTTCTTTTCTCAGTCATCATTGCTGCTTCCTCCTCATCTGTTTGACCTCTAAACATTGTAGTGTCAGTGGATTCAGTTCTCGGACCATTTCTGTTTTCTTTTTTCACTTTCCTCTCTTGGTGGTCTCAGCTGGTCTCAGGACTTGAAATACCATCTACACATCAATGTTTCCCAAATGTGCGCTTTTACCTAGACCCTCCTCGGGAGGCCAAACTTATATATTCACTTTGACTTTAGAGGAACACTCACTCACCCTGTCTCATCATATTTTAAATATTTCATACTTATTAGTTCCCTGATAGTTTGGTCAGTGTATCAATGAGTAGAGAGACAACACAGTATATGTGGGAAAGGTTAGCACTTCTATATAAATTTGTCTGAATTTTGTGGGATTTTGCTTTGTCAGGGTTGTTTTGTTTGACTAAGGCAGTGGTCTCAATAGGGACAGTTTGTCTCCCCGGGTAAAATTTGGAAATGTCTGGAGACATTTTTAGTTGTCACGACTTGAGAGAGGAATGCTATTAGCATCTAATGGGTAAAACCCAGGGATGCTTCTAAACACTCTGCAATTCCCAGTACAATCCCCGACAAAAAGGAATTTTCTAGCCTGATATGTCAAAACTGAGAAACCCTGAAGTGAGGATTTATGAATGCAAATTATCTAACTTTCAGTAGAAAAGGCATTGAGCATTTGATGCAAATACAAAGTAGTTTGAACCTTTCTCTTTAAAACACATATTTATGGATCGCTGCCAAAAGGTGGTAGCTATCCCCAACAGATGCACATTTTAAATGGTCCTCTTGTAAGTCTGCATGCTTGTTGGATTTTGAGTACCTGCAGTTAAATAGTGTTGCTCTTGGCAGGACTTGGTGAGCAAATGAGGTATGAGCTCTCTGATCTCCGTAGTCTGCTCGGTTAGCCATGACCTTCCCAGTGTCTCTTCTTTCTACACCCTGTCCACACTAAGCCATGGCCCAGGCAGTTCTCAGTGGGGTGGCCAGAGATTACCACAGGGGGAAAATGCAGGGCCCCAAGGCAGAGGTTCATGTGGGGTTCAGGATAAATTGGAATGATTTCTGTTTTCCGAAGAATATTGTCCAAACTGTCTTTGTACTTTATCTAAATCCAAAAAAAATCTTTAAATTAAAAGCTTTTGGATGAAGTACTGGGCAATGGATAGAATTTCTATTAGAGAAATTGCAGTTACTTTAAATACTATTTGTGTGCTGGCAGGGATAAATTTATGCTCACATACACAATTACGTGTACATGTATACATACAAACAATAGAATTTGCCACATGCTCAGAGCTACTTTGCTTCTTAGGAGTTAGAGACTATAATTTCAGGGCCATTATGAAATATGTATTTGAAAAAGAAAGAATTCTGTTTAACGTGATAAACAGAAGAGTTGTCTCTAGGAGGACTTACCATATCTCCTTCAATGTTTCTTTAGTTCCACTCAGTCATCACAAGATGTCCAATGTTGCATTTTGGATTTAAAAAATAAAACTCTGTTGAAGTATAATACATTGTGGTAAAGACTGTAATTTAAGAGATGAGCTAATTCTTTAATTTTAAGAAATGTGCTACTATTCATGTCTTAAATTTTAATGCTGGTAATTTAAGGCATATGTTGTATAAATTCTGTCAGTTCTTTTACTTCAATTTTTGTTTTAAAAGATATTTGACTATGGAAATATTATGTTGGTATGATTTATGACATACTGGAAAGTTTAAATTAACAAGGAATATGTACATATATGTACACGCATGTGTGCACACACACATATTAATGTAAGACTTAGACACAAGAACAAAGCCAGGAAATTAAAAATTTGGCTTTGGTTCTATAACTGAGATGCCTTCTGTGTGTTGGTATTAGAATGGTCCCACAGCAAATCTTCATCATCTGTGCTTTCAGGAAGTAAGGCCCAGTGTAAAGGGGGAGAACCACAAAGACAAGATTATCTTGTGTTCCAGAATTTCATAAGGAAAAGAAGTAGTTTGTCTGGTATATGAAAAAAATTATTACAAATAATTGTATAGTGGTGTTCAGTCCTCATTTAATGTGAAGTGGTAACTTTAATAGGACTTCAGTGACTGCCCCGCCTCTTAATTAGCAGGCTCGAGTTTTGACCTGAGATAGCAACGAAGTGGTAGAACATAATTGTATTAACTTGGGGACTATGGAAGGGGATGAAATGTCACAGGGGTTAATATCTTCTGGCTTCTATCAGGAACAAATGCACATCCTTTCAGGAGGAAACTATTATTCTCAGAGGTATCCTCTGGTTTCTAGAAGATTAGATTAGTGAACATGAATCCTTAGTGTCACCAAATGCACAAGAAAACATATATTAGTCAAAGTTAGCAGAAATAACAAGAAATTAGTCCTTAAAGAACTTTAAATACTGGAAATGTCAAATTCAGAATATAAAATTAGTAAGACATAAATTAAAAATAACAGAATATAAAAATATTCAGGCAAATTTGAAAAAGAGAATTTTTTGTATGAAAAATAATTATTGAAATAAAGAATTAAATGAGTCCCTTAAATATAGACTGCTGAGGGAAATTTAGATGGATATAAATAAGTTACCCAGAATATTGCAGAAAAGAATAAAAAGGTTAAAATTATAAAAGAAGAGATTAAAATTATAAAAGGTAAAATGAAAAGGTCTAACATTCTTTCCCAGAAGGAAATAGGAGAAAATAGAGTGAAGAATAGGCAATATTTGAAGAGATGGTTGCTGAGAAATTTTCAGACCTGATATAAGAGACACAGATACAGACGTACCATGAACACAAATCAGAAAACCATGTCTGGACACATGAAATTGGAACTTCAGGGTACCAAAGACAAAAAGAGCATATCAAAACTAACGAGAGGAAAATAAGATAAACTGCAAGGCAATGACAGGCCTCACAATTATCAATAGCAACAAAAGGAAACTGAAAGACAGTAGAATAATGCTCGCAGCATGCTGAGAGAAAATAATTTTCAACCAAGAATTGTATAATTAGCAAAACTACCTTTCATAAATGAGCCAGACACTTTCTCTACATTTAAAGGAACTTCTAAA
This sequence comes from Pteropus vampyrus, assembly GCF_000151845.1. NCBI lineage: Eukaryota > Metazoa > Chordata > Mammalia > Chiroptera > Pteropodidae > Pteropus > Pteropus vampyrus. The sequence continues at coordinate 1,908,248 of NW_011889290.1, read as the reverse complement.
GAATACATTTTCACAAAAAAGGAAATTATATTAGAAGAAAGGTTCAGGAAGATATGATTGAGAAAGGAAATTGGTAAATACTGAAGTATGTACAGCATTTCCAGTCTAAAATTATAAATAGATGTGTATTCTCTGAAGAAACATAGCTGTTTCTTTTAACTGAGTCAAACTTGCAGAGTTTAAATAAAGAGGAAACTTATTTTATCACTTTTAAATTAATTTTTTACAGTTGGAGACTATTTCACTATTGTGCTCATAACAGATATATAATTACTCTTAAGATGATGTTAAAGTAATATAACAATGCCTGATTCATGTTTTATCATATTTTTTCAAATACTCTAATCCTTAATCCTTATAGTAGGTTGAATGGTGGCCTCAAAAAGATAAGTCTACATTCTACTTCCTAGAACTTGTGAATGTGAACTTATTTGGAAAAAGGGTCTCTGCAGATATAATTAAGGATCTTGGATTATCATGGTGGACTCTTTGGTCCAATGACAGCTGTTCTTATGAGAAACAGAGGAGGCCAAGACACAGACACCCAGAGGAGAAGGTGATGTAAAGATGGAGACAGAGTTTAGAGTGATGCCACAAACCAAGAATACTTGGAGCCATCGGACCCAGAAAGGCAAAGAAAGAGCATTCCCCTAGAGCTCCCAGAGGAGCATGGTGCTGTTGAATTTTAGACTTATAGCCTCCAGAACTGTGAGAGAATAAATTTCAGTTGTTTTAAGTCACTCAATTTATAGTAATTTGTTATGGCAGCCACAGGAAATTAATACAGTCCTAAAAGATTAAATTTATACTTTTCTCAAAAAGAATTCAATTAAAAAATGTAATTCACTGTGTATTATAATATAATGTTGAAATCCATTTTTCTAGTTTTGCCATCTTCCCTTATTTCTCTCTGAGATAGCATCTGGATATATGAGACACAGATGTTACTTATTGGACCTTGTATTGACAAGAGGGGCAATTGACATCCTCAGGTCCATGTAGTACTCTGTGAGCCTGCTGGACTCGACTGCAGAGTTGCTGGTACAAGCTACTCCCTTGCCTGGTGGCCAAGAAAGTGGCATTAGCCCCAGGTCTGGCTCTTTCTGGTGTCTACTGCTAATAAAATTCAGGGGCTTCTCTTTCCAAAGGACCCTGCGGCAAGTCAGCCTCACTCCATCCCTTACTGGCATATGAACTGTAGACCCCACTGCTTTGTCTTACATGTGGTTCCTGGCTTAGATGGTTTTATTTTTGAGCCTCAACTACAAGGCATCCTCCTCTTACCACCTAGGCCCACTCAGGGTCCATGGTGGGCCTGCTGGCTCTCATGCCACTGCTCATGCCTTTAGGAGAGCCTAACATTACTACTTAGCATGTCCTGATGCAGATGCCTCAGTTCGGTCCTGGTGGCATCCTAAGGAGATCTTTCCAGACTCTCCAGCATGAAATAGTGTGAAGGCTCCTCGCAATGATTTCTTTAATCAACTTACTTGTTATCTCATCCTAAAGAGGCTAGATTAAAATACCAAAGATTCACTTCTCCCACCTCTACTCACGTCTTTAAAATTTCTTTTCTTCTTCACTAGTTTAGAAAAGGTCAACTTGGAACGTCTCCTTCCAATCCTGTCCTTTTCCAAAGGACCTCAGGCCACATGCCTGCCCATCAGAACCCAAAGGGGCATCACTTGTGGGAGAAACTTTGGGCTGTGACCACATTTGGTTTTTGATACACTACAATTATTTAGAAAATTACTTTTCCATGAAGCCTTGCTTTCAAACTTACTGTCTTCTTACTGAAACCTATTTTGAATAATAGGGATGAATAGTAACTGTTTCTTTTTGACTATTTCATGTAGCTCTTCTAATCTTTCTCCAGCATTGGGCTAACTATGGAGATGACCGTGTAACGAGAAATGCAAAAGAAAAAAAGCCTTACATTTAAAAAAAAGATTTATCACAGTAAAAATATCCAAAACAGTAAACATTTACAATAGAAGTACTTTACATTGATACAGTATTCTGTAGCCTTTGAATTGTAGTATCTCATTAGTTCCTTAGTATGGATTATAATTCTGTTTTATAGATAAGGTAACAGAAAAGTTAAAACACTTGTTTACGATAATAGCACTGATAAAAGTGACAGAATTATCAATAAGTCACATGATGTATAACCCTACTTCCAGTGTTCTACATGAAAGACTTCTCTTCAGATTGTATATTAAAGCTGATGGCTGTTTTCAGGTACTAAGATGGAATTCCAGTTCTGCTCCCAGCACAAACTTCTCAGTGCCCACCCATGACCTGTGGGCAGGAGCTCCCCCTTCACCTGGTTACTTCACTTGGGAGACTCAGCTTTGAATTTACATAAATGTTGATAATATTTTATCCAGTTATCTTGGTGTTTTTTAATGTGGCGGTTTTTGTTGTTTGCTATATTACTGAAACAGAAATTCTGTTCTTTTCATTCTGTCAACACTAGCAAAACACGTGCTCTCAATTTTAGAACTAATATTTGGACTAAAATCCTTCTTAATTGATTTCTTTCTTATGAATATACATTTATGTGGGTACTATATTTTTCCTAGGTTTATGCACTTATATTGAAAAAGTAACCTACAGTGATTTAAGAAATGTGCTTTCAGTGTGCAAGTCTTCATGCCTGCATTTGGCTGTTGGTTATTTTTCAATTTTATTAAATTTACTGAGGTGACATTGGCAATAAAATTATATAGATTTCAGGTGTACAGTACTACAATATGTTATCTATATGTTATCTATTTGCCACCCAAATTCAAATCGTCCGTGACCATGTATTTGACTCCCTTTATGCTTTTCTATCACCCCCACCCCGCTTTCCCTCTTGTAACCTCCATATTGTTGTCTGTATCTATGAGTTTTTGTTTTTCTTGTTTGTTCGTCTGTTACTTTCAGTTTTATATCCCACATATGAGTGAAATCATATGATCCTTGACTTTTTCCATCTGACTTATTTCACTTAACATGATATTCTCAAGATCCATCCATGTTGTCACAAATGGCAGTATTTCCTCTTTTCTTATGGCTGAGTTTTATTCTATTACATGTATGGATATATTATATATATCCATATCTATATCTATATCTATATATAGATATATAAATGTAGATATAGAGATATATAAGCTATATAGAGATCTATATATATATCTCACATCTTTATCCAATTATCTCTCGAAGGATACTTCAGTTGTTTCCTAATCTTGGCCACCATGAATGATGCTGCAATGAATATAGGAGTACACATATCTTTACAAATAAATGTTTTTAATCTCAGAATTTTAAAATCAGAGAATTAAGAGTCATAAAAGAACTAAGAAATCCAAACTTTCATTGAGGCTTAATTGTAGAGACCATTAACATTGTAATATAATAATTACAATAATAGCTAACATTTATTGAGAACTTGCTAATCATATTACCTAGATTTTCTCACTTAAACATCAAACATACATGGTAAGTATTGTTATTATCATTCTTTTACAAACAAGGACATGTTGATATTAATTCCTTATATTTCTGTAGTGATTTATGTTCTACAACGCCATTTCATCTATGTTAGTCCACTTTGTGATTTGATGCAGTAAATATTTCTATACTTGTAGTTTACAGAGGAAACTGTAACTTCACAGTTATTAAATGGTTTGTACCAGAATTAGCAGGTGGCCTTCAGTTGGTTCGTTGGACTAACTTTTCATTTTTTGTTTTTTTTCCTAGCTAGGATCTTCTAGTTTAAGGCTCTTAGAAATCAAGTATGTATTTATAATAATTATGGGGAGTTCCATTATCCACATGTGTTATAATGCACAACCATATAAGGAATCTAATCTGAGGGCGGATACCTCCTGCATTGTACTGCAGGTTAGTGAGGTGGGACAGGCTGAGGTAAGGCACAGCTACTTGTCCTCACTGTAGGCAGTTGTTCAGCCTCTCTGACTCTCTTTATTCACCTGCACATTTGGGATGGTTGGACAAAGTGACCTCTAAGGCCTTAGCTCTCCTGTATAATGATTTTATATAATTCTTTCCTAAAAAGAGCAGTCTTGTATGAAAAGGAATAAAAATGAAGAGAAAGAACTTTTAAAAAATTATTTTAAACCTAGACTAAGAATTAACTAGTAAAACATATGGTAGCAATAATAATGTTTAAAATTAATCTGAAAATGAAATTAAGAAAACATTACATTTATAGTGAGATCAAAGAGAATAAAATACTTGGGAACAGATTTAACAAAAGGAGTACAAAACTTACTCTTTGGAAACTACTAAACATTGCTAAAAGAAATTTTAAAAGACCTAAATAAATGAAAAGACGTTCTGTGCTCGTGAATTGAAAAGACATAATATTATTAAAATGGCAGTATTTCCCATATTGATCTACAGATTCAGCATAATCCATATTAAAATCCCAGTTGACTTTTTTGCAGAAATTAACAAGCTGATTCTAAAATTCATGTGGAAATTTAAGGGACTGAGAATATCTAAAATAGTCTTAAAAAAGAACAAAGTCAGAAGACTCCCACTCTTGATTTTAAAACTTTCATTAAGCTATAATAATCAAGAATGTGTGGTACTGTCATAAGGATGGATATACAAATCAACAGAATAGCATTAAAGTCAGAAATAAACTCATACAGTTACAGTTAATTGATTTTCAACAAAAGATGTCAAGACAATTCAAAGGCAGAAAGAATAATCTTTTCAACAAATAGAGTTAGGCCAGCTGTATAGCCACATGCAAGTGAATGCAGTTGGACCCTTTCATCATACCATACACAAAAATTAACTTAAAATGGGTAAAAGACCTAACTATAAAAACAAAATTAATAATTTATTAAAAAGTATAGGAGAAATCTTTCATTACCTTGGGCTAGACAAAACCTTTTTGGGGATGGTACCTTAAGCTCATACTACAAAAAAAAAAAAAAAAGAAAGAAAGAAAGAAATTGGACTTCAAAATTACAAAAACTTTTATGCATCAAAGACATCAAGAAAGGGAAAAGATAACTTACACAATGAGAGAAAATATTTGTAACTTATGTATCTGATAAAGAACTTGGATTCTGAATATATAAAGAACTATTACAACTCAAATAATAAAAAGACAAGTAATACAACTTAAAAATGAACAAAGGATCTGAGTAGACATTTCTACAAAGAAGATAAACCAATGACCAATGGGTGCATAAAAATATAGATGCTCAATATCATTAGTTTTCAGAGAACTGCAAATCAAAATCACAGTGAGATAACACTACTACCCACTAGGATAACTATCATCAAAGAGATAAAACCACAACAAGTGTTAGGGAGGATGTGGAGAAATGAGAGCCCCAGTTCACTGCTGATTTGAATGTAAAGTGGTGCAGCCACTTTGGAAAACAGTCTGGCAGTTCCTCAATAGGTTAACCATAGAGTTGCCTTGTGACCCAGAAATTCCACCTGTAGGTATATTCCCAAGAGAAATTAAAACATAATATCCAAACAAAGACTTGTGCATGAATGTTTTTAGAGGCATTATTTACAATAGCCAAATGATAGAAACAACCGAAATTTCCATCTACTGATGATTGAATAAATAAAATGTGTTATAGCCACATAATAGAATATTATTCAGCCATAAAGAAAGAATGAAGTACTAACTTATGTTGTAATATAGATGAATCTTGAAAATATTGTGCTAAGTGAGAGAAACCAGTTACAAAAGACCACATGTTATATGATAACATTCATATGAAGTGTTCAGAATAAACAAATCTATAGTGACAAAAAGTGGATTAGTGGTTGCCTAAGTCCAGCAGACTTGGGGAGCGGGGGGAAATGAGGAGTGTCTGCTAAAGGTCATGGATTTTATTTTTGGAGTGATGAAAATGTTCTAAAATTGATTATAGTGATGGCTGCACAGTTTCTGAGTATAATAAAAGCCATTGAGTTATACACATTAAATGGATGAATTGTATGTGAATTGGATCTCAATACAACCGCTATAAATAATATTAAAAATTAAATTTAAAGAACTAGAAATTTCAAATAAATTTGACTAGGCATCCAAGATAACTTTTGGATCCAGATAAGTATGTCTCCCATACCCTTAGTATGCCATTCTACATCCTGGTAAGGTGAGAGCCTGGGATTTATAGCCACATAGACACTGTTTTGAATTCTGTTTTAGAATGGCCAATTGGCATAACTTCTCTGATCTCAGCTTCTTCATCTTCAAAATAGGGGTAGAAACAATTTTTAGTTCGTGGGTTGCTCTGAACATTAAATGTGTTTCTGTCTAAAAAGCTTAGCGCTGTGCTAAAAGCAGTGGCTATCATCAGAGGTATCCTGTTGTGGTCACTACAAAGTTACGTTAGGGTTTTAAAGAGAAAGGCCTGCTGAAAGGCCCTTCCCTATCTTTGCATGTGTTATTCCCCCTGTCTGGATCACTGTCCCTGTCTAACAACTTAATTAATCCCTTCATGATCTCACTAGGATACTCAATTCAGGCTTCTTCTCTGGTGAATATTTCCTGACCACACCCAGAAGCTATGCTATAGACCCTGAATGTTTCTGTCCTTGCAAATATGTCATTTCATTTCTGGCAACACTGATTTATTTGTCTGTGTTTTCCTTTCTGCTGCTGCTTCACTCCTGGATCCCCCAGCTTAGTGCTTGGTGTTTTGTAAGTGTTCAATTAATACTGGTTGAAAGGATTGCCTAAGTAAATTGTTTGAACAAAGTCACATGCTTCCATTTGATTCCTAAACATTAGCTTATGGTAAATAGAATAATCTGAACTATTTTGTGCCAGGAACTTCCTGTGATGATTTGGCATCACAAGTTTATCTAGCATCCTTTGGGATTATAGTATAGTCCTGACATTAAAATAGAAAGGTAGACATCAAGAAACCTAAATTTGTTACAAGTCAATAGGAAATAAATATTGCTGATTGGTAATAGATTGAGAGAGATTACGCCTAATAAACATATCTTCTTTTTGAAAGGCTATTTTTGAAGGAGATCAGTATTTCATAAACTGCCATAGAAAGTTGAAGCTTTTGATTTCTTAACATACTCTATGAACTGCTAAGAGAAACTGAAATTTTAGATTTCCATGGAAGACCCATTGTCATTTTTAATGATAATGTTATAAATGTATATACTAATTTTGTGTAGTAAGTGAATTTAATATGTGTTTGAACTTGCACTGGGCCATATTCCTGCCCCAAATTAGAAAACCTGTTAAGAAAAATTCCCCTTATCCCTGTGCCAGTTTCTCTAGAAGCCAAAACTTGTTGTCTTAACATTCACCTTCCTGCTTTATCTGCAAAAGAACAAAGCTAAAGTTATTGAGAAGTGATAAATCATGATAGTAATCTATCTAAACTATATGAAGCCATTGACTAGCTCATGTGTGTGTTCTTACGTTGAGAATTTGGCATTACTTGGTATTTTATGATAACCTTACCTAGATTCAGGAGCATAGATAAAATTGTCTCAGCAGTGTCTTTTAATGTCCTTTTTGATGATCTTTTAAAAGTAGATAGAGGCTTTCATTAAAGACCAGAGAACATTAAAACAATTTCACTACTTTCTTCAATTCATGACACCTTTCATCCATTCATTTCAAAATATTCATAAAGAATTCAGGAGCCCATTACTGTAGGTAACCCTTAAATGAAATTGGAAGGTGGCATTGTGGTTAGTATCGAGAACTTTCGATTTAGAAATGTGCCATAATTTATAATCAGATCACTGTGCAAGTTTCTAAATAAAAGTTATAAAAAAGTTAGATCACCACTTATTGACAACCCAAATGCATTTCTCATTTGTTTCTTTTAACTAGTTATATACCCTGTGAGCTAACTTATTCTCTTCTTCCTCTCCCCGTGAGCCTCAAAATAGCTTTATTAATAGGAGTATATGATGTTTATGTTTATTATTTTAAAGAGGGGGGAAAAAAAGAATGAAAGGAATGCCCAGAGGCTGAGAATTGGTTTGGTTCACCAAACTGTTAGATGTCAAATAAACTCTACTGATAATACATCTTTTGTCTCTTTTTAGGAGCTAATTTTGTTACTCGAAAAATTAGCCGGTCAGTAGCTAAGATTTACCTTGGACAACTGGAATGTTTCAGTTTGGGAAATCTGGATGCCAAACGAGATTGGGGCCATGCCAAGGACTATGTAGAGGTAGGAACTAACTCATGTTCTTAAGAATACCTGTATCAGTTGGTGTTTTAAATACGAGGCCTCTAGTGGAAAAGCATAACCTAGAGGTTGTAGCATGTAAAATTTTACTAATTCAGAAAAGCACATACTACTTTCAATTTAAGATTCCTTGGTTCAGTATATGTAGATTATGGAGAATGTTACTTGAATGAGGAAGCCTTTCGCAATTGTTTATTCTTTAATTATTTAATATGTGTCTGTCAGTTTTTTAGATGATGAGTGAAAAAAGTGTTTGAATGGCGTTCTTCACTTTCTAAAGACTTTTTCAGCTTCCCGCTTTTTTTGCACCCTCTCCCTGCCTAATACGCATATAACTAACCACGAAAGAATTTTTGGGTATAAAGGTACTAATTCTGAAATCTTCAAGAAATACTACCAAATTTCAATTTGCATAATATCAGACGTTCAGATTTACATTCTTCTACTAAATTAAGAGTAATATTTTTATGGAGCTTTTTGTTTCCGCTGCTTAAAAGTCTGGTTATTACCCTTTACACTTCTTAAATTGTGACTTTGCATGCCAATAACTCTGTCCATTAAATAAAGAGAAATAGATGGTAATGATGCTTTTGCAGAATAATGGGTATAGTTAAAAGGACATTTCAATTTTCATTATTGGGATTTATATACACATTAATGCTTTTGGTTTGAATTACGTGTTATATATATATATATATATAATGTTAGTAGTGTGATTTTTCTTTAAACAAATACATTTTACCTTGCCCTAATTAGTATGCTTTTAAATATCTATGGTGGTTCTGTGGCCAGACATGAATGAGCATGTTAGTGACATTGTCATTTTCCCTGGAGCCTGCTTTTCCTTGTTTAGATGCTTACAGATTTCCTGTGCTCAGGAGACTATTTCTGTCCTTAATGATTCCTCTCTGGGAAACTAGATCTGGCTTTCTTGTCCATTGATGCAATTCAGAAAGAAAGCAAACAAGTAGTTAACTTACTAACACAGAGTTTAGCTTCAGCAGTTTATAACAATTAAATTTTTGTTTATAACAATTAAAAATGTTGTGTACTTGAATACCTATAACTGATTTATATTATGGACAAAAATTCTGATTTTACATTTTAAAGAGCACAACATTTAAATCGTTTAAGTATGTTCTTCTTAGCTGTAATTACAAAGAAATATTTTATGATAGTAGTCCTTAGATCTATTTTAAGAACAATACATTAAAAATATATATAAGGCCATACTTTCAGAAATTATAAGAAAGTGGGAGAAAGGAGATATTAGCAGGAGGAGCTGAAACTTTCTTTTGTCTAACCTATATGGCCTTACCTACTTAAAAATATGAGGTATGTTTTGTAAAAATACGTTATTTCTTCAAAAACTTCATTTTGATTTATAGACTTCCAGCTATCTGAATATACTTAGAGCTATATAGAGGTCTATATAGGTATCCCTCTTTATCCAAACTCTTGTTCTCTAAATTCACGAACCATATAGATCAAGTTTCATTCTATTTTATTTTATATTTTTGCACTGAGATAAAGAAAAAAGCTTGTATTGGAACTCAGAAATAGATTTTAATAGTGAGAGAAACACTATATCAAGATGCTAATAATGCTTATTGCTGGTGTTATTTCTTTATACTTCTATATTTTCCATATATTTGACATAAATTATGTATGCATAAACTTTTTAAATCAGGAAACAGAAGAAATGATATTTTTACAATAGGCCAAAATATCCTCCCCAAATGTATATGAGACTGTTAAACAAATGCATAAGTAATGAGAAATTCTCTTGTGAGCATAGTGGATCTGGAAGAAGAACCCTGCTATCATTTTACTCCCCAAATTCCAAGTTAGCACACCGGTCCTGGGTGCAGCTCAAACCTTGATACAAAGGGCCCACATTTGTATTGGAAGAGCCCACATTTGTATTCATTTAAAATAAAGGTATTGTATAAACATTTTGGCTCAAAGACTTTAAAAAGATCTTCCCAAATGATGTCATTCTGAAGATTCCTTGACAAGATGGTGTCAGTACAGCATGCCAGAAGCCAAAATATTCACATAAGAGCGAGATGTTTTGGCCTTTCAGTAAGAATATAAAATGTTCAGATTTTATAGAGACACGTATACAATATTAAGTTGTTCTCATTGGCATTCTAGATCTGATTTGTTCCACAATACAAGTAGGTTTTTCATATTAAGGATCCTCCTGGGATTCCGATAGTAACACATGTTGATGTAAGAATCATTTTATAGTTTTCATTCATGAGTTCTGAAAGAAGTCTAAATTTCTTGATTTCTAAAAAAGTATCATTATTAAGTAAGAATTCATTGTTTTCTATGTACATTTTAAGAAATATTACCATCCCTTGCATTTCTAAATGTATTAAAATGAGATTACTTCACAGACTTATGACTAAAAGTAGATGTTGCCAAAATTGAAATCAAAAAGCCTAAGAATAAAAAAAGGGAGAAGCATTGTTTGTTTAAAATACATCTTCATCTTGGCACTGTAATTACAAGCCTCAGAATAAAGAAGACTTGGCAAGCACAGATCAAACAACTCATAATAGTATCTCATTTACATAAGTTTTAATTGTATACTCCTTCTCACTTATACACAAACATATTGTATTAGTAAATCTTTAGATTAAGCGACTTATACTTTTTTTACTTATGGATGAATTTCCATGACGAAAGAAGAGAGCATTTGACAGACGAGGTGTAGATGACCCCAGTTGTGTTAGTGATTTGCTCCTCAGCCTTAGACAGGTTTTATATCTAAATTTACCAATCTGTGAAAAGGCTATAATAATAACCCTGTAAAAATTAGCATTAATGCGCTGTGCATAACATGATTAGAATCTACTCTGTCTTATAAACATTTTGTCAACAATTTATACAAAGCCATTTCCTGTTGCTGAGTCAGGTTCATTAACATCCATGTATAGCCTTATTTCCTAGATCAAAATGATTTTAAATTATCTGAGTGGGTAAGAGGTATTTCAAATTGAAATGAAGAATATAAAAATTATATTGTTATATTCTACTTTGGAATAAGCAAACTATATGCAGTTATATCTTTTCCAATATTTTATTATAAACATTTTAAATGTACAGAGTTGTTAAATAACTTTAAACATGAATAGTCATATACCCACCACCTAGAGTCTATAATTAACATCTACAATTTTTGTAGCATTATGTGAAAAAAAAATTAGTATTTAAATATTGCTAATGGCTCAGATCTATACTCAATTCACACAAACACAGGTTATCAAAAATTTACATTTCTTATGTGATATAGTCAATTGGCAATTCAAACTTTTAAAATATTTACATCTTTTTAAAAGGCATCAAATATGTGGTGACAGAAAGAAATCTAACTATGGGCAGTGAACACACAGTGGAATATATATATGCCTTACTGTTGAATTATATACCTGAAATTTACTGGATTTCATTAACCGATGTCACCTTAAAAAAAAAAAAAAAGGAATTCTGAGGGGAAAAAATAAATAAGAAAAATAAAATTAATAAATAATTGTGATACCACACAACCTGTTTTCATGCCTGCCTCCCTCCATATACATCTAAGCAACTCCTTATATTCATGAGAACATATTGGGGGCTATATACCATATTCAAGCAAATTCAGGTAGTCAACATTGTACAAGTAGTGCCTAATAACAAGCAAGAGAGAACCTCTAACTTCTCTGGGTGACATTATTCCTTTAACATATCTTCCATTGAGTACTTACCATGGTCATTGTTCTAGTTGCTACAAATGACAGTCTTCTAAAGTTTGTCCAAAGCCAGATAAGCCTGCAAAATGCTATACTGCACAAAGGTAAGCAAATTTCTTTATCGTAGGACCAACTTCTTACAATTAATGATATGTGAACGTGCACTATGGCCTACTAAGGTTAATAAAGGGTTTCTCACACTTATTTAACCATTCCACCATTTTAATAAAAAATAAATATTAATGTCTAACAGTACAGAGTTGGGAAATGGCACCACATGTTTAAATAAAATTAATGGTAACAGTTTGATTAAAACTAACTGGAACACAACTGTAGCCAGAATATATTGAGAGATAAATTAATTGATAAGGACTGGGTCAGAAGTATCTTTAAGGTTTTGCTACTCACAAGGTGGTCCCTTGCTCTTGGGATACACGGGTAATCAAGTGACCTCAGGACTTTTACTAGGAATTAGTAAAAAAGCCGTTACTGCCAACAGCTGACCATACAGATGCTCCTGAGGAGTTCTGCTGGTTCAGAGGCAGCCCAGGGAGTGTTAAAATTGTTGGATGAGGATGGAGATTCATCTATATTTTAATATTATACTGACAGACACATACCTCTTTTTCTTCCTTTCTTTTTCTTTTTTTCAGGGAGCACAGATTAATAACAAAAAACTACTTTTAGAAATAAAAATAATAACTGCCAAATGTTGGTCATTTATTATGTGCCAGAAACTTTACACTAAAGACTTGATATACATTATCTTATATAGTAAGTACAACAATCCTGAAAAGTAGAGAGTATGTCCTCATTTTATGGATGAAGGAATTAAGGGTGAGAGAGTTTGGATAACATATTCACCCAAAACCATGGCCAATAGAGGTGAATGAAGCCAGAGAACTCCAGCCCTGGTCTGATACCTAAGCCATGCTGATAACCACTAATTTATATTAAAGTGAGAGGAATAGGGATGTTAACAGTGGGATGTAAGTAACTTTTCATTTCCCAGAGAGACAGAAAATTAAGTTTCTCTCACTTTTTTTCTGCCATATATAGTCCAAGGGAAAGAGAAATATCTGGACACTAAGGCTAAGACAGCTATCCGATCTCAATGAACCCATCGGATGGGCTGTATTAGGCAACAATGTAAGGGGTGGTGGGTGTTTGGGAAAAATGGGAAATTAGGTGTCCATCCCTCTCTGCCCACTGGCTTCTAAACGATTTAACCTTCATTACAGCGTATAACAGAGACCTGGGGAAAACTGGGAACCTCTGGCTGTGGGGAAGTAGACTGTTGACAGAGTTGGAGAGAAGTGACTATGGTTCTCAAGCCTTTCTTTCTCATCTAGTCTCATGTACTGTGCTGCTAGCATTCTGTATCCTGTGTTAATTCACAGAAATCTGGAAGGAAACGATACCATTTAAACATTATGAGATCTTATTTAAGGGAAATCTTGCTTATTCAACATCATCGATAAACTTTTTCTTTTATTTTTCACATTCAGGAGGGTAGCTTGATTTCTTGTTCTGTTTGAGTTCTCTAAAGTGTTAATGGTACCAGAATCCATTCTTTAGTAAGGCCTCACTTAACAGAAATGTGGAAAGTCATAGTTACTTTATTCTCTCTAGCCAGGTCTTTCTTGATCACAGGAGTGGCCATGCCCCCAATTCCCAGAAACTATAGACCCCGTTTAGATTGTTTCAGTAAATGAAGCCTGCACCACCCATATTTCTAGGATGGATTATTCATGAAGTTTTCATCCACAGGTAATTTAGAAACTTGGAGGTGGGTGCATTTTTAGATCATATTTTCAGTTGTATTTTTAAAGTATAAAATTGAGCATCTGACATTAAATTAGAAAAGTAGTTCATGGCAAATATATGTAAGTATGTGTATGTGGAGTGAGAGGATAACAATGAATATAGAATGGAGTTGCTTATTCAGTAGATAGAGGGCCTATGGAAACAGATTATGAAACTTTGTGTAAATGCCATTTATTTTCTAATGGGTAGCAATTAACAACATTAAGATAAATGCTTGTACTCCACCCTTTACTCACTCTCATTGATGTCAAGTGTCATCATACCACTATGGATCAGGAAATGACTGCTTGTACCTAAGAAGTTATGTTTCTGTTCCCGAAAATAAGTCCTTGGTAAAGTGTGAAAAGCCTCTTTTTCCACTTAGATTATGATGCTTATTCACTTACATTTGAAGTATACTGAGTTTCCTTAAGCTTTCTCCTTCCACCTCCTGTTTAGCCTGCCTAGACTGTTTGCTGATCCTTTGCTCACATTCTCCTCTATCCTTTCTCTGCTCCTCTGTTGTCTCTTTTTTCACTGGTGTCTCTCACTTCATATCTGCTTCTGCCTACAAATGAAAACTGGCTATTTAATTTTAATAACAAGACTATACATGTGATTCAGATGTAATTACCTCTTATAAAATATGATATCACCCAAATTTAGTGATCATTTTGCCTATATAAGGTATATATCTTTAATATTAAATGCTTCATTTTTACACTAATGTATTCTGGAAAGTACAGAAAAAGTATTTGCAATCACGCTAGTCTGTCTTTTATTTAACTCCTGGCCACAAACACCCAGAAAATTCTCTCCTTTCTCTCTCTCTTTTTCTCTTTCTCTCTCTTCTCCCTCCCTTCTCTTCCTTCCCTCTCTCTCTTTCTCCCTTTCTCTCTCCTCACCCCCCCCACTCCCTCAGAGTCAAAATGCTCATTTTTAAATTTGTTTTAAAGTACTTTTTAGATTTATCTTACTTCTCAGTGCTTTATTGCAGGAAATCATTTACTAAAATTACATTTTTTTTTTTTCCTCACAGAGCCCTGGCCCTGTGTCCCTGCTCTATAACTTTCTCAGACCACTTGAGTACCCCTTGCTGCTGTCTCAGGAGCCCAGGCTCCAGGTTCCCAGGCTTGGCCTCAGGGGACCCTTTAATCCAAATGTGTTAATTTTGCCTTTGCACCTAAAGTCATAAAGCAAACCTGCAAATTATATGATTGTATTAACCGATGTTATCCCAATAAACTTCATTTAAAAAAAAAAAAAAAAAAAAAAAAAGGAAAAAAATTCCAAATAGCATGGCTCTTAAACCAAAGATATGTAATTTATTTTCTGCTCCTGTTTACCCACACTAGAAAATATCTCTTCTGCTTAATCTCCTCCATGGAATCATAGCCGTGAAGTCTTAAAGATTCTTTTTATTCTTTTAGGCAAAGAAAAAAGTTTGATCCCCTCTGTGAGTGTTGTTATTTACATTTGTAAAATCTATCTTTTTTTCTACCTATTTACTTTAGTAAAGCTGGCTTTACTGAATGTAATTGGCTTTGTGTGGAACAGTTAGATCTGAACTTGGGAGATCTCTATGATAGATACTTTGACCTGTCCCACTGATTGCCTGCTCTCCCAGGGCAGCGGTTGTGAGTCAAAGAGGCAGACACCTGCAGGAGAAGGCACTGCTTTGTTTTGGACTCTTGTTTGGAGCAGATATTGGACAGGAATAAAATGTTTGACAGTTTGACTTGCTAGGTAAGTAGTTTTAAAATAGGTCATTGACTTTGTTCCATGTTCTTTATACCTTATTGTAGTTAAAGAATATTCAAAACCCATTATCCTCTTGGCACCAAGTGTCCAAAGGGTTTCCCATGTAGCTTTTAGAGTTGCTCCAGAAACTGTGGATGTAACATACATGTCCAAAGGGTTTCCCATGTAGCTTTTAGAGTTGCTCCAGAAACTGTGGATGTAACATACAAGCTAAATATGCCCCAAATGGATGAATTTGGGGTACTATTAAGTGATAATCCCCTTTTCATTTTAGCAAATAAGGTAGATTTAGGCTTGCAGTAAGCCAAATTAATTCACAAGTACAGTCTCACAGAAGCAGAATTATATAAAGGCAAAGTTGATAAACCACTTGCAAATTGTCTTTGCATTGCCTCACTTGGAAATTATTAGGAAAGTCATTAAAGAAAGAGATAAACTTGCTGCTTAGTATGGCTTCCCCAGCTACCTCTCAGAGTTATGTAAAACATTTCAGATCATTTTTGCTATGTTTTGTCACATTATAAAGAGAATGTTTAGGCTTAAATCATTACTTTATTAATTGTTATATAATCTAAGTAGATTGAGATCTCTGACAAAATCCTCCACAAACACGAAATGTGATGTGGTTAATTATCTTGTGCCAGTCTCTTTCAAGGAAGCTCCTTGAAGGCAGGAACTGGATATTATGCCTCTTTATCGTAATTGTGTCTCCCAACATACCTGGTAGAGAACAGATGCTCAATAAATACTTAATGTAATGGAATCTCCTCATCTGAGCATTTCTTCATAATATTTATAAACATGACTATGTATATATGAAATGTGTTTTATTCCTCTATTAAAAGATTGCTTTGTCTACCTAGCGTAAGACGTTTCCCACTGAATAGGATCTTACCAGATTTTGGTTTTAGTTGTGATAGATTTTAATTCCAGCAAAATATTTTCAATCAGTGTTCTTTCTTGTTGCATGCAGACTGTAAAGGAAAAATGAATAATACTCATATATTCTTATACTGTGGTAAGTTTCTCAATTATCTCAAGATTCTATTATTGGACTTTATTCCTGTTTTTAAAAGAAAGATATCTGAGCAATGGAATAAAATAGAAAGGAAGAATAATTCACTGGCCCTGACTTATAAAACAAAATTTTAAAAATTAGAAAAGTAGCATTAGTTTACAGGATCGAATGCCTCTGTGAGATTGATAACATCGACATTTGCTCATTCAGAACCCTCTTTATTTGTAATCATCACTTCCTCTCAGTTGTTGAGTCTCATTTGATAAAGGATTCTTCTAGATAGAACAAAATTTTCATCACAGATTTTATTCCAGAAAACTTTCACTCATTTATTACCCTCTCTCTATTCCGTCTCCCAGTCCATATCCCTCTTACTACCAAACACACACAAAATTTAGGGTAGGTCATTTTCTAATAGTAATGGTCTTTTTTTTTAATACTTGTAAAAATGAATTTCAAGACTCTTAGTTATTTGATAGTAGCTGTATAAAATCTGTGCAAACTGTGAAGTTAGAAGAAAAGAGAAATATTCTTCAGTATGTTTTTGGGTTCTCTGAGCATGTAATTTCATCTTCTCCCCTTGCTGCATGGTATCCACATGTTCACAGCACAGATCCCTGTTCCCAGATCAGTCCTCCAGTTCTGACTCATCAAATGGAGTGGTGTGCTTCAGCCCCAGGGGTGATGGTGTGTGGGCTGCCTGGGTGGAGCTTAGGGGAGGCAGGTTGCATTCCAGGAAGGTGACCGTGGCCCTTTCTTCTTGGCCATTTTGTAACCACATCCACACTCTACAAATACTCATCTAGGTGTGGCAGTTACACCTCTCCCCTTTTTGCCTGTGCAAAGGCAAAGATCAAAATCCTGGGGGGGTTCATGGTTTCATATGGTTTTTCTAATAGTGTCTCTTTTAGGTCAAGAATTACTTGCTGATTTTCATTGGATCTTAAATTTCAAGTTTGAAAACAAAATATGTAGAGCTTTCACCAGACCTTTTTTAAATCCCTGAAGGTTATATCCTCTTGCATTTGTTTGCTTTATCATTTACATCTTTGGATTGAGTCTCCCAACAAATCTTAGACGATGGTTAGGAAATCAGGAATTATTATTTACATTTTCCATAAGAAAAAAGCTGGCTTTGAAATGAAAAGCTCTGGCCTGAAGTCCTGGCCTTGTACTGAACAGTGGGTTCAGTCCAACCACACTTAACTCTTCAGTGTAACCCCTTACTGTGTGATAAAGCATGACTTTTCTGGGTCTATTGTATAGTCATTCTTGTGAGATTTTAAAGCCATTTTTTCCCACTGTCTTCAAATGTTGACCATTTAACAAGGTATACGCCTCACTAGGAATTACAAGTAAACTAGCATTTTTACTAATGGCCTTCTAGAATCTCTACTCCTCCTGTGAAATGAAGAGCACAGATATGAGATATTGAGTTAGAAACTGTAAAACATTGGAAGAGCCAAAAGTTAAAAGGCCAGGTCATATGTCCTAAATAGAAGACTTCCTCTGAAGTAAATATTAATTTAATAGTTGTACAATCATATAATTTGAAGAAGCTATCAACTCTGTACAGGAAATACAGGTTTTACAGAAATCATTTCATTTGATCCTTATCTTCAAAAAAACTGAAGAAAGAAGTTTGAAGAAGTGGCATAGGTGGTTTAAATTCCATTGCCTTTTGTCAGTGGCAGCTGAAAGCTTCTTTGTAGTTATCTGCAAGAGCCTTTGGGAAACCAAAGCATCATTGACTGGCTGGGCCAAATGAGTCATCTATTAAAATTATCCCTAATGAATTACCGGTTTGCTTGTTTAATAACGCGTGATATAGGGCTCTGGGATGTTAGAAGTCTTGTGGAGCTCAAAGAAATTACATTGGCTTAGTTAAGCATTTTGGGAGTATCTTTCCTAAGTCACCATACTCTGGCATTCCCTCCCTTCTTCTGTCTCTCCTCCTCTCACTCCTTCCCTCTGACTCCCCTTTCCCATCCCTAGTATCAAAACCTCTTTACTTCAGGTATTACGGACCTTAGGTTCTTAGGATCTCTCTGTATTAGAAATTAACAAGAGGCCAAATCAGACTTCAGACAAGATTTATTGGGGTTTATGCTTTAGCACAAGGGAGATAGCACTGTGAGAGTACTCTGGCTGGCTCCCGCAGACGCAGTCCACGCGAAGCCCTCGCGCATGCTTGGTAGGCCCAAGATTGCGGTGTTGCTCTTTATGACTCCCCAGGAAGGTCATATAGGGGTCAACTCTGGTTTCTGTGCACATGCGGATGTGGGGGTCGACTGCCTTGGGCAAATTTTGCGGTTGGAAAGTTGTTTATTATCTCAGACGAAAGTAGCTGAACGGTGTGGCGCGGAATCTGGCAGTTAAGAGAGGGAAGCCCAGCCTGTCCCTGTTCTGTTTCAAGTGTGTTAAGTGTCTTGAGTATTAACTACCTGGCTTTGCACAATGAAGGCCCTCATAAAGCATGGTAGATGGCTGGTGGTATGCCCTGTTCCTTGGTGTGCACTTGGCACTGTGTGAACAGCATGTTGTGAATAGGTGGCTACTGACTTCCTCTCTTTTTCCTCCATCTGTTGGCCATACAGAATTGGAATAGTGAAAATATGATAAAGGGATAAATTACATGAAAACCATGATTATCACATGAGTTTGTGTTAAATATTTAATGACAGTTTTTGTACCAGCAAGAATTTTAAGATCTTCAGGTTCTGCTAATCTTCCATCTTGTTGTGTGTTTGAAAGGTGACTAGCCAGTCTATGTTTGAAAAACTGAAAAATAATTCATTGTCTCCCAGGATGACCTTTTATTTTTGAACTATTCTAATTGTCATTTGTTGCTTTAAAGAAAGGTCTTTTCTGAATCTAAATGCCATTAATTAAAGTCTACTTTTAGTTTTTATTTCCAAGTTTAAGACCATACTGAGTACTATGTAAACTGTTTGACACTCTTTACAAGCTTTCACAATAGTCTAGTGAGATAGATGCTATTATCCCTTTCCTTCCCCCAGAGGCAAAAAATAAAACTTAGAGAAAATAACTTAGTTTGTCTCAGATCAGACTTTTGTGCATTTATCCCGCAGCCCG
Source organism: Pteropus vampyrus (assembly GCF_000151845.1). Classification (NCBI taxonomy): domain Eukaryota; kingdom Metazoa; phylum Chordata; class Mammalia; order Chiroptera; family Pteropodidae; genus Pteropus; species Pteropus vampyrus. Next base: position 1,888,593 of record NW_011889290.1, on the reverse strand, counting down.
TCATTGGGAGCGGGCTCTGTGCCCTGCACTTGGCTGAGCTCTCTCTACCTTCTTCACTGCTGCCAGTCACCTTTCTGAAATACAGAAACCATCTTATTTCTCCATAAAAACCATCAGTGTCTCTACTGCAGAATGAAAGCTGGTGATAGGAGTGTGACATTCGAGGGTCTTGCCAGTCAGTGTCCCTCATGTCCTTAAAAAAGGCTTTGTCTACTCAAGTTCATTACTGCTTCTCTTGCTGTGTGCCTGGCTCCCATTGGGACTTTGAACTGAACTCAGCCTTGTTCCTGCTCATTTCTTCTCCGAATTCTGCTCTGCCTCAAACATCTCCCTGAGCAGCCTCCTCTTTTTACCCTCCTCCCTCATCACTTAATCAGAAGAACTGACCATTCCTAGCATATAGCCTTTGATTCACATCCCTTAGAGTCCCTGCCAGAGTGATTATCCCAGTTTGGCTGGCAGCCTCTCACAGACACACAACTCTCTGTCTGACCGCCATGCTGACCTACCCCCTTGTGTAGCCCTTCAGAACACCTGAAACTTCAGGGTGCTTAGCATGTGTTTATTGAATAAATACCTGAGAGCGAATGGACCTCAAATCAGATTGGCTCCGTTGATTTATTTAACTTAAACACTGAAGCAACTTTATGCATCATCCTGTTCAGCCTCTTCGTGTAACAGGTAAAGGAGTTCATTTTTCAGAGATATTTACTGACTAGAGGTAAAACAGATAGTTCAGAGTTTGAACTTAACTCCAATCTTTCATGGTCTTCCCACTATGTCTGTCAGATCACATGGTCAATGAAAGTGCTACATGATATGTTTTGCCATAGCTGTGGAAGATTGTCATCTAGGTAGTTCATGCCTCAGTTAGGAATTACACTCAGTTGCACGTGACAGAGAGCCTACTAGGGTTTACTTTTTACTCATCACCAGGAGTCTTGGGCTAGGTGCAGATGTGATTTATAGATGCCAGGTCCAGATCTCTGATTGTTTATTCTCTCCTGACCCCAGAGTGGCAGTAGCCACCAACCACAGCCCCAGCCATCCTGTGCAATTCCCTTAAGTCTTATGTCAGGGAAGAGAAGGCTGCAAATCTCTGGGTGACCAGCACTAGCATTTTGTTAGCCAGAACTGCAGCCCATGGCCACTCTGCTCTGTAAGGGAGATCATGAGGCCAAGTTTTTGACTTCACAGAATTTTTCTCTGGTCAAAAAAGAAAAGAGAATGGGCAATGCAGAAGACACATATCTTCATCCAAGTGCATGTTTGAAGAGATATGGCTATGCACTGGTCACAATGAGTGAGGGAGGGACTGAAGTGGACCTGGAGCTTGAGGCTCTTCTCCCTGCTTCCACCCAGAAGTTTGTGTTGAGTGTCTTTTCACGCACATTTAGACTTCATGTGATTGTGAACAACCGCATTAATTGGATGTACAAGAAAGTTGGAGTATAGACTGTAGTTACTTTAGATTCTTTATTTGAAGGTTCATTTTTTTAAAAAAAGTTTTTATGGTAATTTGTAGGTGCTCAGTCTAACAAATCGTATGCTATGTGTTCCCAAAATGTTGCCACAGTGCCTATTTAAGGATTGCTAGTAGCTTTTCTCCCTATCAAGAACACTATGCAGATCTATGGTATAGATCTACTGTTTTAGTTTTCCTTCCCTGTTTTCCTCCCTCTACATATTTACTAGTGTAGCTGGAAACATAATGCAAAACTATGCTTGTCTCATTTACATAAATCTCCCTGTTAGCTTTCCGTTTTACCATATCTACATTTTTGTGTTTGACCTATTAGGGCTTTTTTGGTTTTATAAAGAAAAAAAGTGCTTTCCTCAGCAGAACCATCTGGCCTCGTTTCCTGTTCCTCAGCAACTATATGTGTATTCTAGCAAGGCCAGGCCTGCGGTTTTCTGAGTGGTGCTGTTACACTGGTGGTCTTAGAATTCAACTGGAGTAATGGAAAAGTTATACTATAGGCTTCTTTCAAGTCTAAAGTTTCCAAGGTGAACAAAATGCATATTATTGTTATTTTTGACATAGCATTTTTCTTTCTGTAACTGGAATTTAGTCTTTTAAAAGGAATTACACCATTCTATTCTTTGAAGAAGAAAAGTTGCTTCTAAAATGGCTTTTAAATAGTGGCCTACCAATTTTACATGCCAGCAAACTGAGGTGACTGAGAATATAATCAAGACACGTCTACAACATTCAGGTTTTCTTAAAGAGTCAATTAACGATACTACTTTTTTTTTTTTAATTGAGATGCAATTGACATATAACATTATATTTCGGGTGCACAAAATAATGATTTGATATTTATATATATTGCAGAATGATTACCACAATAAGTCTAGTTAACATCCATCACCATCTATAGTTACAATTTTTTTTCTTGCTGTGAGAACTTTTAAGAATTACTCTTAGCAACTTTCAAATATACAATAGAGTATTATTACTATAGTCACCATGCTGTACATTATATCCTCAGGACTTATGTCTTTTATAACTGGAAATTTGTACCTTTTGATCACCTTCACCCACCCATTTCACTTACTCTTCATGTGCCTCTGGCAACCACCAGTATGTTCTCTGTATCTATGAGCTGGATTTTTTTTGTTGTTATTGTTTTAGAATCTACATATAAGAGAGATCATTCATTATCTGTCTTCCTGTCAGACTTATTTCATTTAGCATAATGCCCTCAAGGTTCATCAGTGTTGAAAATGGCAAGATTTCCTTCTTTTTTATGGTTGAGTAATGTGTACATGATAATTAGTTTTCTTAAAGAATCAAATAAAAACAATGAAGGATCCAATTTATAATAAATAGTGACAGTAAGCAAATTTTATAACTGAAAGACTTTATATATACTTAGTTCCTATTTTCTATGATGAAAGTAGAGTAAATCTACTTTTGAGAAATGATTTGTAACGCTGCCTTGGCCTTTCAGTGCTCTCAGAGATCAACTGGGCGATGGATATATTTCCAAAAAGGTATGTGTATAAGGAGGTGAAATTCTGTATTTTTATGTTGTAACATTCTGCACATTTTGAAATTTTCTAACCAAATGTGCACTTATTTTCCATTTTATAAAGTGCTATTTTTTAATGTATCATCGTTTTTAGAAACAAAGCAAATCAAAAGACTTTTAAGAATCAAAAGGATTTATTTGTGTATAGGTCTTTCTCCCTCCTTTCTTTCCTTCAATGCATATTACATGGCAGATCAGGTACTCAGACTATGGAGAGAAGAAGACCCCATAGCATTTTTCTTTCTTTTTTGTAGGTATCATGTTCATTAACCGGTAGGCACTACGTTTGACACACTTTACAATAATAAATTTGAAGTGCTTAACCTAATGCCTAGCACATAGGAAGGAGTCAAAAAGGTTAGAGCCCTCTCCAGAATTCTTTAATTAGGTCATTTCTTTTTAGTGATTAGGAATGATAAGCACTAAAATAATAAGACTATGAAATCTCTGATTTTTTCGTAAGTTTAAAAAACTTAACCTCAGACTTACTGTTTTTATGGCACAGTTTAGAGACATTGAAAAAATTCTGCACCAGGGGATTCAGCCTGTATGCTGCTTGAAGGTGTACAGAGTTGAAGGGAATGCTCATTTTTAATTTTAAGGGGAAAAGAAAAAGTTAAAAACTGAAACTAATAAAAGTTAATGAGGAACATTTAAATCTTTTAATGGTTCAATTTATGTTGCAAGTCAGTATGGTTAATGCTATTATTATATGCGTGTGGCAGCATCCTTTTTCTGCTATAATTCTTTTTCCTTGAAACTGAGCCAGTGTAACATGGAAAGCATATCATACTCTTGTGATTTCTGTTCCTTCTTTTGATAAACTACACTTTAAAAAAAATGGGGGGAAGAACAGACATAAAGAAATTAAAATATAAAGCTCTGCTCTGTGTGTGTGTGTGTGTGTGTGTGTGTGTGTGTGTGTGTTTGCCTTTTTACCTTTATTTGACAGATTACTGAATAAAACATAGTTATCAGCAGAGTGACAATTTCTAACTGTCTCTGTGTGCTTAAAATTTATTTTAGGATGGGAAACATTCCCCAAACCCAGTGGGTACACTTATTATGCCAGTTTTCATTTGAGAAGAATTACTTTTCAGTTGTAGGTGTTTTGGGATGTAGCCTGATTCAACATTGAATATTAATGGTCCAAAGATAGAACAGCTGAACTTTCTGACTCACCTTCTTTGGGAGACATTAGCATGTAACTGGAGACATTTTCCCTAGCTCTGGTTACTCGAGTCAGTATATAGGGAAAGTGTAGTACTTTTAGAAACGTTTCTCTTGGATGGCCATCTATTACCCAGATCAAGTATATGGTGTGCACTGCTGTTTTCTTTGTGTTAGAAATGAAGTAGACCTTCAGTAAATCCCTGACAGCAGAGTCCAGGCTATGGGAGCACATCCTGCATCAGACCACTTTGCAAAAGTACCTCAGTCACTGGGATGAATAAATAAGCCAGACCATATTCATGTAGAAATCTTTGCAATAGTCACAAATATTACAGAATGATTCTCAGTAATGGTTAATGTAGTGAATTTCTTTGTGATAAAATTAATTCATCAGTTACTCTTTCTCCAGAATGATCACTGATTCTTCTTAAAAACACAATACCAATTTTCCTATATAGCAGTTTTTTAAAAGTTAATACTCCTCCAGAAAAGATTTTATTACTTATTTCCTACAGGGCATTATCCTTATAACCTGCTTTTATTAGAATAAAATATTTGCTTGTGGAACTTATCTCTAAATAGAGTATGAAATCTTGCATGTTTGTACCTACTGTTTTCTCAGCCTGAAGGCTTTTTGTGGTGAGGAGGTTGACTGTCTGGCCTAACACAAAAGGGCCATATGCTGTGGTGAAGAGCATCCTTCCTGCTCCAATTTGGGCCTTTGGCCTTGTGTTTCTACTTCCTACTTGTGGAGCTTCAAACAAATCACTTTACCATTCTGAATCTTAATTTTCTCATCTTCGGAGTAAGGGGGCCAGAGTCCTCTGTAGTATAAGATCTGAGAATATGATTTTCAGTTTAATAAACATTTTTTTCATAAAAGCCTCATGTACCATCTAGTATGAAATTTATATTGTTTTTTGTAATGTAGAGTATGCTTTTGTGTTTGACAGCGTGAAATCCCTAAATTGAACAAATCATTTATACAGCCCAGTGTCATCTTTTTTTCAATTTTCATTAATTATTCTGGACTAATTTAAGCTAACATTGTTTCTGTGTCCATACCAAGATAAAAGATGCTGTAGAACATTACTATCCAATAGAAATATTCATTTCAAGCCACACATGCGAGTTATTTTATACAATTTAAAATTTTCCAGCAGCCACATTTTAAAAAGTAAAAAGAAACAGGTGGAATTAATTTAATACTGTATCTTATTTCACTCAGTATATTCAATATATTCTTTAAACATGTAAAAATATACATTATTGAGACATTTTACATTCTTTTTTTCCATGCAGAGTCTTCACAATTTAATATGGTATTTTACACTTTACAGCATATCTCAACTTGGATTAGCCACATTTCAAGTCACATTTCGAGTTAGCCCCTACCATAGTAAACACTGCCATGGGAATTCTGTATATTTGCAGATTTAGAATTTACTTTCTTATACATGGAGTTTCATATTCTAAAACCAGTATTCTTACATATAGTTATGGAATTCTGAAGAAGCACATCTATGAGATAAGAAAACCTGGATGCATATGATGCCATTTTTTGGATAAGCAATTTATTTTTCTCTGTAGTGGACATGGGACTTGAAAATCAGTGCCCTGCCCACTAAGTATCTGATTCGGATCACAGCCAGGCAGTCCCTGCCTGCTTATAGGGGCAAGCAGAAGACTCTTTTCCTAGTCTTTTCCCAGAATGAGAGTTTTCAGGGAGGTTTTGGAGTGGTTGTAGCCAGCACCCTGCACAGATGGACAACTTCAGCCTTCTGGAATATAAATTACCCTTGCAGAAAAGCAACCACACAAGAATCACCATGTTATTAGGGCCACCAATTAAAAGAAAAGCAGCTCAAGCCTCAGAGCAAGATCCTTTTGCAATCCAGAGGATCCTAGAATTTTTTAAATAAAGGACCTTAGAAAGCATATAGTTGATGACACAGGATTAACCATAAGAACAGGGTCTGTGTTTGGTTCTTTCATGTAGTCAAGACATTCATTGTAACTCTCAGACAGGAAATTCAGAAGTAGGTGGGATCTCTGTTGTCAAGAAGAATTCTGGACTAATCTAATTTACTTAAGTGCTTTAATTCAGGCTAAGAATCCATTTAATTTTTAAAAACGTTTTAGCTGTATCTTCCTGTATGGTTTGTTCCGCCCAATTTTGAAGACTGCCAAACTTCACTAGTTACAAAAACCCAAAACTCTTTGTTTAAAAGGAACTTCATAAGGCTTATGGTGTGTTCTTTTTATTGTTAAGGGCAGCAATAAAGGTGAATTAAATATTTATAGCTTTATTGGTGTGACTAATATAAATTTTCAGGTGAATCCATGTCATTCATTCTGTTAACATAGCATCTTTTTTCCTAAAGATCTCAAACCATTTTTCTGAACAAGTTGATATTGTTTTCCTAATTACAGAGATGTAGATGTTGTAACTCCCCTGGGGCTAAAATGGCTTGCCTTTGAGGTCAGCTACATGTCTGGGATGAATCTGGGATTTTAACCCAGGACCCCTGATTTTTGGATTTCTGCTCTCATCTTTAGTTATTTTAAAATATGAAGCAGGATACTACAGGTCATTTCAATGTATGTCCAACTGTGTGTGAGGAAATACCCATGGCAAAATCTCAATTTCTCCATATCTCTTTTGTAGTCCTTGAGCTCAGGAGGAAATAATTCATGCTTTAAATTGCCAGGTGTCTGTTTGAGGATCAGAGTGACGATCAGAAGAAGTAAATCAGGAGGAAAGAAATATGACTAAATGGAGTGATTAACTTTTCATGATATGTTTGCTCTTTTCTGGATAGTTCTGTTAGCTGGGTTGATAACATTAAAATGATACAATCTTTACTGATTTTATCTCAACTCAAATTACATGCATCTCAAAGAAAATTTATTTTACTATTTTTTACCAAAAGAAATTCAGAGCAAAATTGTTCAATACTCATAAACTACATAGCAAAGAAAAACTTTAGATGAAACTATTAAGTGAAAGATGTAAGGAAAGGAATGTATAAAAATGGTATAGCTCACTTATTCATTAGGTTATTATCTCTAATATAGGCATACAACATTTATAGCCCCATATTAATTTAAAATTTTGTTTGTGTTTTTATAAAGTATACATCCCCACGGAAGCCAAATTGGCTCACAAGGAAGAAGTCTTTCCTGTTAGTTCTGTGACACCTTGCTCTGTGATAGTGTACTAGTCCCTGACATTTGCTTTATGAAATTATTGGCCTTTTCATCGGGAAAATAAATACACTACGTCTATAAGAAAAGTGTTCACCTATTTTAGTTAAAAGACTGCTTCAAGGTCAAACATTCTTAGAACTTATTTTCCTCATTTCATCACTGTAATGACCTAAAGTAGGTACCCAGTCTTTGATTCTTCAATGAAACTTCCTTTTCAAATATTTTGAGAAACTTACATCCATTCATAGGCCACAATATATTGCTTTGTGCCAGGATTTTTTTTGTTTTTTTGTTTTAAGTTCTGCTATAATTCCACTTTGAAAACTGGTATATAGGACTATGTGGTCTTTGATTTGTGAGAATTCACCCACTGGTTTATCTTCTCCCTTTCCATCATGTGGAGCTTTAAGTCTGAGTTGGTGGGGGAGCAGTTAAAGTTAATATAGATGCGCAGACAGACACAGAAACACAAACACACATATGCGGCCATTTATACATGGTCATCTTCCCTTAGAAGCCAGCAATCAACTGGGAGAGAAACCACATATGCAAAAACAGAAAATAATGGTGGGGTGAGCTTGCATAGGCATATAGACATATTACCCTCAACCTCATCTTCCTGTTCACAAAGTGACAGAGAAAATTATGGCTCCTGCATCACATGACTAACAGCTTTTCATGTGTTCAAGTACTTAACATCAATGGTTAGGCAGAGGGACACATGCAATTTGGCACAACACCTTCTCAAAGAATCTGTGTCTGCCATGCATGCGGAGCCCCCTACAACAGGTTCTCTGCCCCTTCCTGCTGTGTTATTTGTCAGTGGGTAGATAAATGACTAGTGAGAAAGCCCTTGTAGCCTGTGCTTTAGGTAGGCTTGGACCCACAGGGAACAGGAAACATTCTTTTCAGTCCCCTTCAACCCTGCTAGTTTCTTATGATTAGGAGGCAGCTCTTGGGGTACAGAGTTCTCCAGCACAGAATGCTACATGAACACCCTGGTGTGCAGACCGAAGACACCTACATTTAATAGGTCTTGTGTATATGTACAGCATTTCTCACCTGGGCCTCTGCAACCTCCCAACAGCCTCAAAATCTCTGAGAAACTAGAATATCATAGAAATGTGAAAATAATTTGATTTCCAAAATCAGTGAATAGATGTATTCAAGTAACTTGGCTTTAGGTTAAAAAAAAAAAAAAAGCCATTAAAATTAGAATATGCTAGATTCAATGACCAAAAAAAATAATTTCGTTGTGCAATTGTTGATGTCAATTGTCATTACTTAATTTATAACAATTAATGTTTGAGTGTGGCCTAAATAGTACCTAAGAATCTCAGGGATTCTGTGGATTTCAAAGTGCAAGGCTCATACCATGCTTGAAACTCACCTGCGAAATCCTGGCATACCACCCCTCAAAGTCAATTGACCATTAGCAGAAATGGGGAATCGATACCCACAAGATGATTTTTCTACACATGCATGTTGTTATGAAGCCAGCTCTGAAATATGATAGCACATCTGTAAGATCCCTAATGGTGCCGTTTATGAACTTAAAATTCATGTCTAACAGTTATATTAATCTTTGTTGTAAGTATTACTCATTCAGTAGTTTTAGGTAGAGATTACTATATCTTAAGAAACACTTTTATCGATGGCTCTGTGAAGAGTCAATGACTACTTTCCATTTCTATGTGAGTGTGATGATGGCACATACTTTCAGACACCTGAGCATTTCAGAAACTCCTGCACACATGTTCACAGACACCCCTTTAGGGTCAGTCTCACCTACTAACACCCATAGCATATATTGATATTATAGACAGGTACACAGTTGAATACAGATGCCTTTTCTTCCTCTGTCCCTGTCTCTACACCTGTGTCTTCAGCACCAGGAGTTCCTCGTGTCTAATGTGTTAAGAGCTTTACAAGTGTTTCCTCTCCTCCTCAAAATAGTCCTGCGGAGTGTTTATATCCTCATTTTGCCAAAGAAGAAAACGAGGCTCAGCTGGTTAAGTAACTTACCTGGAGCACGTGTGAGTAGTATTTGTAATGGAGTTGAATATACATGTCGCCCATGCCAAAGTTTATGGCTTTCCACTTTCTTAGGCCATGACACCTCTAATCTACCTCTTATGCTCTTATCTCCTTTCCTTTACTTCCCTCTTCTTTCTTTTGCAACCCATTTTCCTACCATTAGCTCTCTCAGAGAACTTAACTTTGCCTCTAATAATTTTTCACAATTCTCCTTTGTCACCCATGTGTTCCTTGTGAACCATGCGCTTAGGCTGCCGCCCTACAGGGAGTAAGGAGGGCTTTGTCAGCAGTCAAGGATCCTGTGGTAGAAGTTCCTGCTCTCTCTGTTCTGGTCGTTATGGCAGGGCAGTTTAAGCTGCAGAGAAGCATTAGCTGGATTTTCATCTGTGTACCCTCCGTCGGCACTTGGGCTCACCATTCTGACATGGCTGTCCTCAGGGAGGTGACAGTGATCACAGTACATTGTCAAAGCCTCAGCCTGGAAAGGGTATTGCTCATATAGCCTTCCTGAGACAGGGAAAAAAAAAAAAAATTAGTTAAGTTCCCTAACTCTTTTATCTCTGTTTAAGCAACAACTGTCTCTTCTTTTGACTTACTCTGACTAGGAAAAAAAAAAAAAAAAGCCACGTGGAAAACCTACCCATATTTAATCAGCCAAAAATGTGTGATGTTGCTGAGGAGGGAAGACATCCTGGAGGTTTTTCCTCCCAATTATAAAAGAGAGGCTTGACTGGACCATGACTCCAGCATGCAAATGAGAGCTCTGATTAACACCAATGCTGCACTGGGAATTGCCCTTTTCCAGAGATAAGGTCTGGGCTTCCTACCTTGCTGCAATCAGCCAGCTATTTCAGGAACCATTTTCTCTCCACGAGTACATTTATTTTGTTTTGTACAATTTTGCGTTATTTAAATCTTAGATATTTTAAAAATGGCTTTCTCAGGGGCCATTCTGAACTGTTTGTCCTACAGCCCTCGGAATTCTGGAGGTCCTGTCCTGACATCACGTGTTCTACATTCAACAGCACTTTTCTGTTCTGTGCTTGCCCTCTTCCCCAGAGCTGAAATAAATCAAAGTTGGTTGAGACTCAGTCGCAATAAATCAAGACCTGTCCAGAACTGGAGCCTGCCCAGTCAAAATGTCATAGCTTGGCTTTCACTGAGGATTAATTAAAGGCTTGATATAAAGCCCAGATGTGCTTCAGGAGAGTAGCAAGCTGCCTAGTGGCCGTGTCTCCCCAGGTTTCTGCCCACCCAAGAATATGCTGGAGGAGGATGGGAAAGGCATCCAAGATTGGGAGGATGCAGAGGGGGAGGGAGGCACCCATCAGCGCATCTGAGTAGACTTTTTCTAGTTTGGAGGGAATAGAACAAGCTTCCCAACAAGGAAAAAAATCTTATCTATGTCATTCTATGTCTATACAGTATGTAAATGGAAGGAAAATATAATAACTCTGAAGTTTTGTTTTAATTGAGGAAATAAAAGAAAATGAACCAAGTAAAGGAGTTTTCATTGTAAAAAAAGTGTTGTAATGAAATTAATGCCTGGTTCATACTGAGCTTGTAAATTTTTTAGACCAGAGAAGCTGCACAGATAAAACACTTTTGAGGTGTTTTTGTTCACAGAAAGCTGAATTAAGTGGGTATAACTTTTAGATTAGGGTTTACTCCATATTCTTTCTTTAGTTATGCATGATTCTATATCACCATTTGATTAAATTACCACTGAACAGATTTATATGAAAGTGAATATGCAACATGACCTAATGTTTCATATGTACAAAGTACTGCATTTGAAATAGAACAAGATATAACTTATAATTTAAAATCATACATAGTTGCCATGTTTTTGTAGAATTTTAAACTTAATAGTTACCACTGTGGCAATTTGATTCTAAAGTTAAAAAAAAAAAGACACCGTCAAAGACTAATAATACATCAATGGTCTTTTTTTTGTGTATGTGGTAATATGTATACTTTCCTTACCGAATACCTGAAAATCAGCTATTTAGAAACATAATAAATAAAACAAAGTGAATCTTCTGATTGCTATACAATCTATCATAAATAATTAGTGCTACTAATTAGAATACTTAGGAATAAATGAGGTTCTTTGTGACTAGGAGAGCTTACTATTTTATACAACATACCTTTATGTTAACATTAAGCTTATGTTAACATCAATGAAAAGCTTAGCATTTTTTTCAAATTAGTAGATTTCTTCGCAATGCTATACTGATGTTTACATTCTAGACATGAAAATTGTGTTTCTTTATAAACTTAAATAATGAAACTGAATATATGTTAAATAGATTTCAGACACATATTGTGATTTCAACTGAAGTAATCTGAATGTTTTTATATCTGTTATTTGACCCGGGTATTTACATATACAACCATATCCACTTATAAGGATTTTAAAAAATCTACTTACACCTTTTAATAGCCACATTATACGTGATCATATATAACTTCTTAATATTTTTTATCCTATAATTAATTATCTTGTGGCTGAAGTAATTTAAATAGACTTTTTAGCATACCTGTGCATTTTCTCAGAAATAAAAATTTCAGCTATTTTCCAGATGATTAAGTTACATATTTCTATTGAGATTACTGAGGACTGGTAGGTCATTTGGGATTGTTAAGGATCTAGTGGCATATTTGGTTTTTTAACTCCTTCCTCAGGGACCTTTTACTTATTTGAGTTAGTTACCTAGAAAAAAATTATTCACTACAAACTTACATTTTCATTAATTCAGATTTCTCAGAAGTGTTGCCATTTCATGCTTTATTGCTTAGTCTATAAGTAACCTTTGTATTTACCATTGCTTGTTATTCTACATTTAAATTTTACTAACACTGTGTGAGGTTAAAAGGCCCAGGTCAGTGTGTCTCTAGAATGAAGATTGGGTTTTAAGAGTCAGGAAATTTAGAGAAATAAACTTTCCCTGTTACCTATTTTAAATACTCTTGTATATTCAACTCTCAGTATACAGATTTTAATTACACACTTCTAGAACTTTCAGCCTATTGGCAATTGGTATACGACACAGCATGTGTTAATATAAAAGAACACCCCACCCCCACCATGATTTTCCAATCCATTAGGCTATTCTTTTATATTTCATTTTGGAGTAATTTTATCTTTAAATAAAATTGTACTATTTTATCTTTGGATTGTAATCTTCTCAGCACCCACAATAAGCCTTCTCCTCTACCTAGCCTTTCAGTTCATGCAGTTTCCATATCAATGATTTATAATGATTTATTACTTAGTCATTTATGTGTCTTTCTATCCAGACAGATTAAAAATTTCTCAAGGGCAAGAATAGTGTGTTTCATTTGGTTTCTTCAGTGTCTAACTCAGTAACAAGCACAAAGGATGAGCTCAATATATGCTGATGACTGAACAGACAGGAGATTGGCATGTGTCTTGAATTTTTTTTTTCAATTATAGTTGACATACAATACTATACCAGTTTCAGTTATACAGCCTAGTGATCAGAGATCCACATAACTCGCAAAGCGATCACCCCACTAAATCTAGTACCCCTCTTCCCCATTACATATTTATTACTTTACTAACCATCGTCCCCATGCTACAGTCTACATCTCCATGTCTATTCTGCAACTATCCGTTTGTACCTCTTAATTCCTTTGCCTTTTGTTTGCCATCCCCCCAACCTCCCTTCCATCTAGTAGCCCTCAAAATATGCTTTGTATCTATGAGTTTATTACTGCTTTTGTTGTTGTTGTTTATTTTGTTCTTTAAATTCCACATGTATGTGAAATCATGTGATATTTGTCTTTATCTGACTCCTTTCATTCAGCACAATACCTACCCAGTAGGTCCATCAAAGCAATATCTTTTTCCATCCCCTTCCTTTTAGTCTGTGTGTCTTAAACTGAACTGAGTCTCTTGTAGGCAAAATATGTAGGTTTTTTTTTTATCCTTTCAACTGCTCTATCTTTTGGTTAGAGCACTTAATTCTTTTCCATTTGATATACTTGTTGATAGCAATGTAGTTATTACCATTCTTTATTCCTGGTTTTGATACATGTTTTGTCTTCTTAAAGAAGACCCTCCAACACTTTCTGTAATACTGGCTTGGTGTTGATAAATGCCTTTAGCTTATTTTTGTCTGAGAAGCCCTTTATCTGTCCTTTGACTCTAAATGATAGTTTTGCTGGTAAAGTATTCTTGGTTGTAGATCCTAGGTTTTCATCGCATCGAATATTTTGTGCCAAACCCTTCTGTCCTGCATAGTTTCTTTTGAGAAATCAGTGGCCAGTCTTATGGGTGTTCCCTTTTAGGTAACTAAGTGCTTTTCTCTTGCTGCTTTTAAGATTCTCTCTTTGTATTTAACCTTTATCATTTTAATTATGATGTGTCTTGGTGTGGGCTTCTTTGGGTTCATCTTTTTTGGGTCTCTCTGAGCTTCCTGGGGTTTTATGTCTATTTCCTTCACCGGGCGAGGTAAGTTTTCCATCATTATTTCTTCAAATAGCTCTTCAACATCTTGTTTTCTTTCAGGTACTCCTATGACATGGATATTTTTATATTTAATAGTGTTCCATAGGCTCCTTAAATTATTATTATAGACTTGACTTCTTTTTTCTTGCCATTCTGATTGAGTGTCCTTGGCTTCCCCATTCTCTGTATTGGTGATTTGATCCTCTTCTTTATCCATTCTGTTTATTCTATTTAATATACTCTTCATCTCAGATAATGTATTCTTCATTTCTCACTGGTTCCCTTTTATAATTTCCATTTCCATTTTTATGTTTTTTATCTCTTTGTTAAAGTTATCACTGAATTCATCTACACTTCCCATAAGTTCATTGAGCATCTTTATAACCAGTGTTTTGAACTCTGCATCTGTTAGATCATTTAACTCCATTATTCCTAGATCTCTGTTCTATTCTCTCATATGGTTCCTGCTTCTTTGTCTTCCCATTTTGGCTACCTTTCTGTGTCTGTTTCTATGTACTAAGCAAAGCTCCTAAGTCTCCCAGTCTTATTAGTGCAGCTTTGTGAAGTCGGTGCCCAGTGGCACAGTCCTGAGAGGAGTTCAGCTGCAAATCAAGTTTAGCCCCAGCCTGTGGCCTTCTACTGCCACCTGTTAAGATTCAGCAAGCATCCCCAGATGCTGTGCTTACAGTTGCCTCAAGAAACCACACCAGAAACCGAAGCCAGCTGCCGCCAGGATGAGTCTTGGCGCTGCTCAGCAAGCAGCACCTGACTTGCCAAGAATACAACTGGATGTGGCTTGGGTAGGGCCACGAGTTGGGGGAGGCGGAGTTTCAGGGTATCCCCTGGGCGGAGCCACCTCTGTTATCTAGTTAGATGACATCTCAGCTATGGCAGCACTGAGTCTGCACACTGGAAGCGGGCACGGCTCACCAGAGAAACAATGGATACCACTGGCACTTTCATCTCCAAGAGATCTTAGCCTTTGACCCTCACTCCAACAACTCAGTGTCCCCCTGTAAGTCTCTAGTGCCCCTCTGTGCAGCCGAACCGTTTAGCCTTAGCTAAACTTGGTGCTCAGAGTGAGCAGGTCCTTCACCGTGAAAGTCCAGTCACCAGTATGGTCCCTTTAGGAGGCATCCACAGCTGCTGCATCTTCTGTCCTACTCAGCTGCTAGGTACGGGGCAGCCTCTCATCTTCTCCCCGTCCTACTTCTTCCCGTTGCAGGGTGATTTCTTATTTCTCTCCCTAGTTGTAAGGCTTGTTCATCGAGATCCCAGGTGACTTTCCTTGCTGTTTGCTCCATGTTTCTGTTGCAACTTTAATTTGGTCACATGAGGGATGATCAAAGCCTCTATCATAATCTATGCCATTTTCTGCCCAATACGTCGCTCTTATATAGCATGCAGGAGGCCATAGCAGATTTCTTTCACAACCCTTCAAAACTACTATCCAAAAGTGCTCCATCCCTGAGGGGAAGAGCAAACAGAATTCTAGAACATAATGTATTTGAGGGAGATGCATTAAGTCTTTCTGTCTGGATGACTTTTACTTTCTGGAAACAGTAATATATGATCCTCAGCTAATCTGAAAGAGTTACTGAGCTTCTCTAAAATAGGTGGCCTGGCTCCTAGAATAATCTTTTCCATTATATGTTTTTCCTTCTCTGTTTTTAATCACAGTGAGGTGAAAAGCTGGCTTAACAGACCTAATGTAGTTTTGATAAGTATGAACATGTGTACTGTTACAATAACACTGTCTGTGCCAGCAAGAACATCTTATTACCAAGCACAAGTATTAATACACTATTAAAATTCAGAAAAGACTGACTTTAAGGGCTTGCTGTATTCAAAAATCAGAGTTATGCTCCACAGTTGAGATGGGAAATGTACCTTAATTAGCACAGACCATCTGCACCCTGGAATATTAGAATAGGATGGCAACTCTAGGCCTGCTTGGCCTCTGGGGCTGAGACTGGGAGCAGAGGGATCAAGGAGGCTACAGCTCTAACAACTCAGCTCATCCAGAAACCATGGTAAGCTCCGAGGGCCTACTTGTACTCTGTTGCCAGTGCCCTTCCAATCTCTAATTTTGATTGTTGTTGAAAACACACATTTCTTGCCAGTTAAATGTATGTGGAAATGGCCTGGGGCGGGGGAGGTAGGGAAGACTACAGCGTAATCTGAGTTTCTTCCTAGTGTAATAGTGTGTTACTATAGCATATTGGCATAAATGAGCTGTCTGAAACACTCTTTAAGTGATATTATCCAGAAACAGTTTCTTGAAGTTAGACAGCCTGCATTTCAGTGTATAACATTTTAGCTAGAAGATACACTTAGAAATTGTCTACTCCAATTAGATGTGGAAATGAAGATCAAAAGAAGTCAATGATTTATCCAATGTTGTACAGCCAAGATTAAAATATAAAATAAAAAAAAACAACCTATTGGCCTCTTTGGCTACTGTTTTTTTCTTTCCACTATTGTCTCATATTGTCACATTATTTTAAACATGGGTAGAAAATGACCATAAAACTTCAGGATTAGTTTCTGAAAATACATCTAGCTAATATACTTATAATAAGTGTACTCTTTATTTGTATATCATATTTCAATATAAGTTATCTTAAAAACGTCATGATTTATGAAATTTGACATACTAGTATAGGTTCTTTACAAACATATTTTTAATGATAAAAATGCTTAGCCTTTAAAGTTAAGGGGGTTAGTCATAAAAAGATGGATTTGATTGCTACTCTGTGTTATGTTCTAAAGTATCAGACAGTTTTTTCCGTCAAGCATCTTTGGTAATGTTCGTTGTAGACTCCTCATGACAAAAGTATTAGATTGTTCAATTTTAGCAGTTATCTACTGCACCTGCTCAGGAACCACCTCTACTTGGGTGGTCATTCACTCCATGTTAGACCCCTAGAAGGAGTTCACCCCAACAGCTGCACTCCCCACCCCCAGCCAGCTTTGCCGAGTGGGAGGCCATAACTGTTGAAGAGGGCTTCCAAAACACTACTTTGGCACAAAAAGGGCTCCCTGCTTCTCAAAGCTCTATTTCCTAAGCAAGGGACAGTTCATGAAGAAAATAAAGTGACCCATATCTCACATGGTTGCTAAAAATGTCTGAGTGGCTATGTGCTCTCTCTCTCGGGACTAACGACAGGGTGTCCTGTCATAGGTGACTGTGTTCTCTTTGCCCAGATACCAACTGATGCTGTCTTCAATAAAAGTTAGGTCATACTTAAAAAACAATCTGAGCTAAGGTTCTACTGAAGCCTTCAGAAATTGTTTTTGGCTTTAAAATTTAATATATTTTATAATAAACATTAAAACTTATGCTTTCTTTTCATCACTTTCTGAGATGGCCCAAGGATTTTCTTTCTGGTTCCATGCAGCCTTAGTACTGAGTTTTCTTAGTGAAGGTCTATTTTCTTTAATAGAGGCTACTCTTTTAAAATCTTTGGGTCGCCTGCCACTTTGCCACATTGGGAATTATAACCACTACTCACTTTACCCGCTTTCCACATAGCCATGATGCACAGAAACAATGGTTTTAAATTTCCTAGTCCTAGTCAGATACTGTTAATTATTCCAGTTCATCAATATTAGATCAAAGCATTTAGGAAAAAAATAACACTGGTAACATTTAAATCTGACACTGTAAATATTGTTCATAATAGATGCCTTGCTAGCTCCACAGACAAGGTAAATAGATGGAGAAGGAAGAGAGAGAGAGGAAAGGAGGGAAAAAGAAAGATTTCTTTCTAATTTTATTTACCCATTGCCATGTCTAGTATCCTTAACAAAAAGAATTTGTAAAGAATGTGGTAGTTCAAAAAAATATGATAGTTCATAAAGCACTTTTATATAAATTATCTATTCTTTTCTTTCATGGCACTAGAGCCTAGTGCAGCACAGAGCACATGTTGACTAAGCAGTTGATGTTTGTTGAATGAACGAACAAGTAAAACACCTTCCAGACAAGGAGGACTGGACACTTGTTTTGCCCAATTTATAGAAAAGTGAGTTGAACTTTAGAGAGTGAATAAGTTGATTGGGGTCATGTGATGTGTGGTGGAGCCATCACTCGCTGTTCTCCTGACTTGATGTCTTGTGCTTTTTCATTGCACCACCCTGATTTGATAGTGTGAGATCTACATCATGACTATTCTCTAAAGATGACAGTTTCCAGATCCTGAAGGGGCACACCTGCAGCCTAGAGGACAGGAATCACAAAATAAAGTTGAGCAATGATGGCTGATACCTCCACATGTCTTTCAGGGTTAAACAAGTCAGTCTGCCTGATCAGGATGACATGTTGCTCTGAGTTGTCTCCAACAAGACTGAGGTACACCTTACCTTAGGACTTAACAGAGTAACGAGTTCCCTTTAGGAATTCCCAAATGAAACACACTTCAAGGAGATAAGGGCAGTCACTTCTTTTCTCCTGAAGGTGAAGCTGTTGTTATTAAATGTAACATTCAGGCACATGTGCCCAAACCCCCAAATCCGTCCATCTTAAAAAAATTTCTTCTTCAAAGTTCCTGAAGGAATCCTGCTCCTTGGCTATAATAAACCTTCATGATCAGTAAATGTCACCTGCTGAAAACAGTCATAAGGTTGAGTGCTTCCTTGGGAGTAAAGAGACTTGTTAACCTACTTTGCTGACACACTGGAGCCTTCAGTCAATCGTCACTCGTTCATTCATTTGCTAAATACTTACTGATGATCTAAAAATGATTCCTACCTGTAGTATCCAAGAGGATAGAAGTTGATGGCATCAGTACAGGACTGAACTAGGTAAGTTTCTGAAGTATCTTGTAATTCCAGTTAAAAAATAATAATTTAACTCAGAGGGTTAAAAGAAACCTTACTAAAGAAAAGACTTTAGTAAGTTTTGTTGTGAACAGAAGCAAAGGGAAAGGCCTTGAGAATTTCCTTATGCGGCAGGATCTGCTGTCCAGTACGAGCCCTGAACAGAAAAGGGTGCAGCAGAGGGCACAGTGTCTGGGGTGGGTGGGATATTCTCAAGTTTCAAGGAGCTTCTTTTTCATGAAAGGCTGTCTACTATTGGACAGGTCAAGAACATTGGTCCTGAGAACAGGGGATTAGTACCAAGGTCCCAGCCTAGCTCTGGTAGATGTACACTTTTTGGCTCACTAGTTCACAATTGCTTTTTCATAAAAAAGCTTAAGATTGTTGTATGACAACACTATGTATCCACCTTTGAATTAAAACTTCAAAAAATCTTTTTAGGCTTAAGAATTATTTATATAGACAGAACTGTGTCCTGGGAAAGGGAAGAAAAAGTATGCAACAACTTGATTTATAGAGAGGGGTACTTCTACTCTTAGGGAGCAGTAGTTTACAAAAGGACTCCTCATACGGTGCTTTGAAAATGTGAGATCTCGCAGTACAGTAAAAATATAAAGCAATAATACATTTTTGATCTATACACATTTTGAAACCATGCATCCTTGCCTCTTCCTGTGCCTCAAAAGATGTGTCACACTATTATGGAATTGAAATGGCCACATTCTGATGTAAAAACATCCAGTTGCCTAACAAAAGAATCATGCCATAGAAATTGCTTACCAACCATGTTTTGCAATACAGTGTTGGCAAAAGGCATCCCACTTCAGTAATTAGGGGCTTACTGCCCTGAAAAGACTCCAGTGCCCCAATAATCAAGCCTTCTGTGAACCTGTAACTCATCTGCACTCTCACCACACTGACAACAAATGCTGTACTGGCTTCATATTGCAACGGATGGTCCCTGCTTCTGGAGCAGTACAAATGCTCATTTCTTCTTTGCTTGTGCTGGTGGTTTAAAGCTGTAGCTGAAACTCAGCAGTCCTCCTGAACCTTTGCCTCTCAGAGTTGTGCCATCTACTACGACCTGCTATTTTAGTTTTTTGTATCATTTGTCATTTTTGTCCTGCACCAAAAATTCAGCTAAATTCTCACACAATGATGTAGTTCAGAAGGCAGCCTCATTCTAGCAACCTTAAGACACCTCCCAATGAATTATTAAAAATTTATATTTCTTAAATGCTCAGAGGATACGCATTAAGGATGCAAAGTTGGGACCGTAAAGAAGCTTTTAGTTGGTATTTATGGTCAATTTTATGTTGTGTTTATATGCATAGTTTATACGATAATCATTCTAGGTTTGTGTATAAACAATTTTTTAGATGAGTGATTTTGATAAATCACAATAGTTAAAAATTAGAACTCCATACCTATCCACTCACTCCCTTTATTAAAAATAATTTATTCACTAACATGGATACGTTGTAAATGCTTCAGAAAACTTTCCATTCATGTTTGAGAGTTTACAAGTTGCTTTTTCTAAGACTTTCATTTTTAATACTGGTATTTGGTTTTACTTTAAAAAAAAAATCAGCACATTTTTTTCATCATATTCTGAATACAATACAATTACCCTTGAGCTGTGTTTTTAGGCACATAATCATACCTGTAAAACTTAAAACTTTTAATATGAATGAGTATGCCTGAAGTCAAGCCACATTAAAGTTATATGCCATTTGAAACAAAATATATGAAATATATATAATTTTTTGTGAGAATTCTAAATACGAAGCAGTCAAATCAAAGAGAGAGATTTCTTTACTAAATCACCTTTCTTAGTATTTTCATGGTGTTTTCAAAAATTAAACTATTTGTCAACTCTTTGCATTGCTATGTTAATTCCTTTTAATGTATACTAGATATGACATATTTTCTCTAGAGTTCCCCCAAAACTCTAATCTCAATTTAAAAATTAAGCAATGAACAGTTTCTTAGTTATTTTATTTTATTTTTTTACTTTTGGTACTTGAATTCATATGAAAAAGCTTTCAAGTTTTAATGTAGGCAAGTTATAGAAGGAGGGATAGAGAAAATATACTTGCATTTTTCTTGCCAGATTACTTTCACGAGCATTTTAAATGCAATAATATTTGAAAGAACATTACTAATATTGACTTAAAATTTTTTTCAATATATAACATCATCTATTCTGTGGACAAAATTGTTTAGTAACTTTGATAAAATGTTGTTTTAATTTATAATTACAATTATGGACCATTGGGTAGTCCTAGTCAACACTGATTTAAAAGAAATATTTTCTGAAGTTTCTCTCACACCCATGCCTTTCTTGATGGCTCACCTCAAGAGAGCTTTGTCCCCTTTCCAGATATTTATGTCTTCTGAATTCTCTGATAAATTGAAAAAGGTTTCAGAGCGTGTGTTCTTCATGTAGTCTGCAACTGAGTCCTGGCCTGCCTTATACCTCCACCACAACCCAAGAAGCTCTCGCCCCGAGGTTTTGAGGACCTACTTACTTTCACAGGGTATTTGTTAAAATAGATTTTGAATCCATGGCACATCTATGATTTGTGACAACCTTAAGATTTTTAATGGGGAATTATGAACTCATACCAGTATATCAGACTTGTAAGGTGGACTCAGGCCGGCGTTGTCAAATTAGGATTTTGGAAGTTTCGGTGATGGTTTCTAAACTGCTCAATACAACTCCCCTATTTAGGGCACTGGTTTCCTAGACTGTACAATGAAGGCCTATACTCCATGGCCTGATAGTCAAGGCCTCGTAGGGCCTGCGCTAACTTCATTCACTTTCCGGACAGCATCCCGGAAAACATCCCAATGCCCAGGGTGCAAGGGGTTTTCCTCTTCCATTTTTTTGTGGTAAGTTACCAGAACCACTTTCTACTTTGTAACATTCATTTCTGCCTGCACGCTTCATCTCCCCTACTAGGCTTTGTTCTAGAATGAAGGATCATGTGTCTTTATGGTGCCTGTCAGGGTTTTATATATAATTGATCCTCACTATAGTTTGATGAGTGAATGCATGTGTCCTCTTGTAGCCTTAATTAATCATCTATTGATGGTAAGTAATCAGAATTGCCCTGAAGTGTATATGAAATGATAGACAATCCTTTCATGGTAGAGTTGCCAGGTTTAGCAAATAGAATTATTGGAATCCAATTAAGTTTAATTTCAGATAAATAGCAAATAATTTTTAGTATAAGTGTGTCCCAAATACTGCATGCAAATAGTTATACTAAAAAAGGATTCATTGTTTATACGAAATTCAAATTTAACTGGGTTCCTTGCATTTATTTGGTACTCTGTAGCCTTGGCTAAAGTGGCACCTGGGCTAATTCTACTCTCTAAAAATGTAACCCTTTCATCTTAAATTTAAGATATATGGCATTTCCTTTAGATGCATATAATCGAGGCAATAGTCAACCCTTTTTGGTCATAGATAACACATTAGCAAAAATTAAGTAGACTGTGTATTTCTACCCATTAACTACCCCATACTGAGCACTGTGCTACTGACCTTTAATGAGAGGAGATTTGCACTCAGAGATGAAGTACTCTCCCAGCTTTGGAGGAATTCAAGCATAGTGCTGTGACAGGGTGGCAGGTAGTCATTGAAAGTGATGAAGTCCTCTCCAAAGAGGTGCCACTTAAGCTGAGTTGGATGATGAGACAGAGATAGCAAAGCAAAGAGCCAGTGCAAGAACTTTCTAGAGAGACAACAGCAAGTGCAGAAGCCCTGAAACAGGTATGGGCTCGACTCATTTGGGGGATAGAAAGGCATAGTTTCTGGGACAAAGTAGATGAAGAGGAGAGTGATATAGTCCATGTAAGGACACAGTGAGAATGGCTCTCTTGAAGCTAAGGAGAGAGGTCTCACCAAAAACCAACCCTGCTGACTTTCAATCTTGGACTTCTGGCTTCCACAATCATAAGAAAATAAATGTCTGATGTTTAACCCATCCAGTCTGGAATTTTGTCATGGCAGCCCTAGAAAATTAATACATCCTTCTTGTCCTGTCCATTCTCCTTTTACAAAGCCCAGCCCATGGCTTCGACCAGCACTGTATACTGAAACTGTATATCTGTCTCACTAGTCTAGATCTCCTCTACCCACTACCCTGCTCCTTTTCCTGAATCTGCCACCTTTGTTTATGTGATCACCATATACATAGTTGTCCTTACCAAACGCTGGGAAGTCACCCTTGAGATCTTCCTTTTTCTTCCTCCTCCCATCCTACAGTGAGTCTTGGAGCTCTGTTTATTTCACTTCCAGAAACATCAGTCAAATTCCTTGTCCATGTGCATCACCACCACTCATGATAGTCCTGGAAATGTTTTGTTAACCTTGTTACGACTCATCTTGGACAGGGAAGAATGATAACACAAAGTTCCAAAAAATAAAAAACAATGCAGTGGGGAAAAAACAGTCCATTTTTCCAGAGACCTTAATGTTCTGGGTCACCTCTTCAGTGTGTGGCTAATGGAAGGCAGGCTTAGCAGGAGTTGAAAAGGATGACAGGCAAGCCAGGCGCCACCCTCAGACACTCCCAAACTCACAGTTTGTGGCATAAATTTATTCCCAGTCCAAACCGCACTGCAATGACATGCTATGAGAATTCCTGGAACCTCTCTGACCTTTGAACAGGTTCTAAGTGTGCCATTTTCAAATAGGAATGAGTATAAATTCTAGAAGGTCAAATTTGTTAATAAATTATAGAGCCTAATGGAGAGAAAAGAGTGTTTTTTGTTTAGCATTTACTTTCAGAGGATACAAATTTTTAAATAAGTTTTTTGTTAATAAATAAGCCCAATCAGCAAATATATTTTGAATGCCTATTGCTATGGCCCCAATATCAGTAAGCATTGGAGGTCTATTTGAGGGGACTATAAGACATAATCCCCAAACTCCATAGAGCTCAGAATCTTTTGCATAAAAATTTGATTTTTTGAAATATTTTTTTTTTATTCTTCTATTATTTCTCTTTAATATTTTTGGTGAAATAGCCTTTAGTACTTGGAATATGTTTATTCCCTTACTAGAGTGAACAAAAGTTTATTGTCACCAATTCAATGCCAGCAGCAGTCCCTAAATTTGGGGTGAGGTAAAGGAAGAGACTTTATTCAGTGAAAACAGCTCAATTTTGAAACAGCCGTTGTGAACAGCTTGGCTGTGAGATGGCCCTGAGGCAAGATCGCCTGGGCAAGGAGGCCTCACTGTTACAGCTCCCTGTTTCAGCTCCAGCCAATCCAATGGGGAAATTGCAGTCTTTCGTGGAAACTGAAAATATGCCTCACCTAGATGGAGTTGAAGCTTGCTTATATAGAGAAGAGTCCCCAAGCCTGGTCCCTGATTGGTCAGTTCTCATGCAAATGAGGACTTGAAATCCTTACAGTTTGATTCAAAAAGCACTGTCTTGATTGATTGGAATGGAACTGCTCTGATTGGTCAATAAAGATATAAATGAGGCTATAGCTGGAGAGGGAAGTCTAATTGGTCGAATTTCAAACCTAGGAGCTCTCTTATGAGGGTCAACTCAGATGGCAGGAGTACAGAAAGATTTAAGTGAAAATGAGATAAAAGTATTTTCACTTTGAAACTAAAGAAAGCACTCAGCAATATTTAAGATGTATCATTATTCCTTCCTATTCTATTAGTGATTTAATATTATTAAATGTTTTAATATTAAAGTTAGATGGTTATTTAAGGGAGAAAATTTTTTACAACCAGATAATTTTACTAGCACAATATTTATATGTCTGTCAACACCTTTTGTTAGTAAGTATACCATCATTCTTCCACTTGGAATTCCTCATGGCTTTTCTCAGAGTGGCAGTAAGATCAGATTAGAAGTGTGAGTAAAATATTATTGCAATCAATTAAAGCATTAGGCTCATAAATCGATCAATAATTTTTCAAGAACGTGATAGTGTATGATTTCTTTTCATTTCACTGAAGAAAAATGTGATAGCTAAGATGAAAAGACATGTTTATTTTTGTGTCAGGTATTCTGTGATTAGTTAATAAATATTTTCATCCGTTAGGGTGACCTCATGTCTCTCAGCTACATACTGACTTTCACAACTATGCCTCCATCCTTCTGATTGTAGTCAAGAGAAACCAGATTCTCAGGCCCCTCCAGGCTCTGTCTTATCTAACTTGGGAATGCCTTCCTTCTAGAGGATTCCCTTTGGAAAGGAATATCAGTGAGCTTCTGTGGTCTGAATTCAAAGGTCTCAGGTTTATATAAAGGTTCATGGCAGGTCAGATATTTTTCAGTATACTTTTTAAAGAGTTGCTTGAGCTAATTTAATTTCTTATATTCATTAATTCCTCTCCATCCATCTCCAACCCGCCCCCCCCAATAAACAGCCCTTCACATGAATCCAATTTAGCTTCAATGCACCTTATTCACACTGCCTTTTATTGCAAGCCACATTCCAGCCAGCTGTAAGATTGCCCAGCTGCCTCAGGTTTCCCGATTTAGCTCTGGAAATGATTTCAACATGGCAAAAACTTTTCACTGGCCAATTTGGAAAACAGGATTCAATTTGTGAAGAAAGTCCAAAATGGCAAATGAAAATGAAAAAGAGGTTAGAGAAGGTTGGGACAGAAGAAACAATCAGAGAGAGGAGAAGAGAAACCTTGATGATTCTTTACCTGGTGCTCCTTCCTTCTCTCCTACCCGGGCCTGGTTCCACTTTCTTAAATTGAGGTAGGATGGGGAGGAGTTGGGTGAAAGAGCTGAAGCTGAAAATCATTGTTTAGCCTTGCACTTTTCTCACTCTCTTAGGGGCTTCTCTTCTTGGCTTCGGTTTAATTGCAACACTGATATAAACAAGGGGCTAGTGTGGAACTCTCCCAGCAGCAGAGGGGGAACGGGCAGTAGTGTCCAGGAAGAGGTTTGGAGCCCAGGCAAAATCACATGTCTTATCTGGGAGTAGCCTATAGGAAAGGGAAACAGTTTGCAGCTGTGAGATGCATGTCTAATTAAAGTAGGCCAAGGCATCAAATGTTCACATTTACACGGCAGGGGTGGGGGTAAAAAATAGTAACACTTCTCTTTTACGAACACCATTACACTTAAAGCTACCCTGCTCATTTTGAGTTTGTCTGTTAAATCCAAAGTTTATTTTTAAATACTTCATATGGGGTAGTAGTAGGTTAATTAAAAGTGTATTTATTGTGGGCTTTGGTAAAAGTTATGTTACTGAAATGCACACAGACAAATTCTAGTTTCGAAAGCCTGATGTATTTCAAAGTCTAGAGGATATACTTCTAGGTTAAAGTTATATGTGTCCTTGCTTTCCTCTCTAGGTATAATACTTCAGTCTCTCTCAAGAGAAAAGAAATATCGTATTTAAATATGAGCACAGGTTAATAATGGGTGTCATTTATATCTCTGTGTTGCTTCTGTTATATGGTATTTGTGATATCAAAATAAGCAAGTTTATTATTTGTAGTGGGTTGTGGCTTTTTTTTTCTGAGAACACTAAATTTTTATTTTATTTATTTATTTTATTTATTTTTTATTATGGTGATATTGGTTAATGAAATCCAGCAAGTTTCAGGTGTACAATTCAACAGTAAGGCATATATATACACATTGCATTGTGTGTTTACCTCCCAAGTTAGATTTCTTTCTGTCACCACATTTGACCCCTTGTACCCCGTCTACCCACAACCCACTACTCTCTGGTAACTACTAGTCTATTGTCCAAGTCCATGTCCATGAGTCTGCTTGTTTGTCCTATTCATTTGTTGCTTTTAGGTTTACATCCTACATATAAGTGATATCATGTGATTTGCAACTTTTTCTGTCTGGTTTATTTTGTTTAGCATGATTATCTCAAGTTCCATCCATATTATCGCAAATGACAGTATTTCATCTCTCATCATGGCTGAGTTATGTTCCACTGTATATATGTACCACAGCTTCTTTAGCCAGTCATCTATCGTGGGGACACTTCGATTGCTTCCATGTCCTGACCACCATGAATACTGCTGCTGTGAACATCAGTGTACAAATTTCTTTTCGGATATTGGTTTTCAAGCCTTTGGGGTAAA
The DNA here is from genome assembly GCF_000151845.1 of Pteropus vampyrus. Classification (NCBI taxonomy): domain Eukaryota; kingdom Metazoa; phylum Chordata; class Mammalia; order Chiroptera; family Pteropodidae; genus Pteropus; species Pteropus vampyrus. The sequence continues at coordinate 1,861,739 of NW_011889290.1, read as the reverse complement.
TATCCAATAGAGAGATTGCTGGATCATATGGTAGATTAAATCCTAGTTTTTTGAGGAACCTCCATACTGTTTTCCATAGCAGCTCTACCAATTTGCAATCCCATTAGCAGTGTATGAGGGTTCCTTTTTCTCCACATCCTCTCCAATGCTTGTTATTACTTGTCCTATTGATAACTACTATTCTAACAGGAGTGAGATGGTATCGTGGTTTTGATTTGCATTTCCCTAATAGCTAGTGATGTTTAGCATCTTTTCATATATTTGTTGGCCATTTGTATGTCTTCTTGGGAGAAGTGTCTTTTCAGATCCTCTGCCCATTTTTTAAGTAGATTGTGGTTTTTGTTATTGAGTTTTAAGAGTTCTTTGTATGTTAAGATATTAAGCCCTTATAGGAGGTACTGCTTGCAAATATATTTTCCCATTCAGATGGTTGTCTCTTTACTTTGTTGATGGTTTCTTTTGCTCAGCAGAAGCTTTTTAGTTTGATGTAGTCCCATTCATTTATTTTTGCTTTTACTTCCCTTGCCTTCAAGGTCAAATTTATAAAATCCTCTTTAAGTCCAAGGTCCGTGAGTTTAGTCCCTATATTTTCTTCTATGCAGTTTAATGTTTTAGGTCTTATATTCAGGTCCTTAAGCCATTTGAGTTAATTTTGGTGTGTGGTGATAGACAACAGTCTACTTTCATTCTTTCGCAGGCGGCTTTTCAGTTTTCCCAGCACCATTTATCGAAGAGGCTTTCCTTTCTACACTGTATGTTTTTGGCTCTAGAGAACACTAAAGTTTGAATAAATTCAAAAGCCTAACACCTTCAGAAGTTAACCATTGACCATAACAATGACCATTTATATATTTAGCTATATCATTTAGACATAACTCCTAAATGTTGACAGTTAATTGAATTTGTGGAATAGTTTGGTTTCACTAGCCATTTCAGCATCTAGAAGAAGGTCTTGATATAGTCGTATAACCTCTGACACTGGTAACATTTCCCAGGTTTCGGGATCCTCGTCTCTGTCATCCTAGCCTAGAGGTTCTCAAACTTCTAGCATGTATAAGAATGACCGGGAAATTTTTTTTTTAAAACACAGACTTTCAGGCTCCGCCCCCAGAGTTTCTCATATGGGTCTGAGTGGGTCCTTAGAATGTGCATTTTTAACAATTTCCCAGGTAATCCTGCTGCTGCTGCTCTCGATACAATTGGAGAATTCGAGTCCTAGCCATTCACCCAAATCCTGACCCCAAAATAGGAAAGTGGTTTTAAAAGTTTGCAGTTCTGGAGATCTAATATATAGCATGGTGACTGTAGTTAATACAATATTGTATACTTGATATTTGCTGAGAAGGTAGATCTTAAGTGTTTTCATCATGAAAAAAAAGAAAAAAGAAATAGAAAATAGTAACTGTAAGATGATGGATATGTTAATTATCTTGGTTATGGTGATCATTTCACAATGTATATATATATCAAAATATCAAGTTCTGTACCTTAAGTATGTATAATTTTTATCAGTTATATACCTCAATAAAGATGGAAAAATTAGCCTGTCTGACTAAAATTAGGAGCTCAAATAGTTATACTAAGATGATGAGTTCTTTTAAAAAAGTAGAATGTTTTCTAATCATATAGGACTTCCCTAAAATTTTTCCAAATCAGTATAATTTATTCTAGAAGTTCATGTGTTAAGTTAAGAATATAAGTGGGTCCTTACTCTAGCACAGCCATTCACAGCACCATTTTATTCCAGATTCCAGCACATTAGACTTCTCTGCTATTACCATGAAAGCTATGATAGCTTATACTTGGAACAGTTCAGTAAGCCAGGTTATATATGAATTTATATATCAATTGTCCTGAACTCAACAGTAGTGAGCATTTGATTTAAGACAGTGTCATTGAGAATGTAAAGGAAAGAATAAATGAAAACATCTTATAGAAGTGAAAACCACATGCTTGACAAATGTTTGTGCTTAGAAGGCAAAGGAAAGAATCAAAGATGACTCTATGTGTCAGACCAGGAGAATTTGATGGCAGTGCCATTTTTTAAAATATCAGGAGTTGGCTTTGGTAAAGAAAGTAAGGCTTGATTTCCAAAATATTAGCTCAGGTATATATAGTCAATTGATTTTCAACAGGGTATTAAGACAATTCGGTGGAGAAAGAACCTCATACCAAACTCAAAAATTAAATTAAAATGGATTGTAGATATGAATGTTTCAAAACTGTAGCATTCTTAGGAGAAAACTGGGGGAAAAGTCTTCCCGACTTGGAGTTAGGCAAAGCCTTCCTAGATATGACACCTAAAGCACAAGCAACAAAAGGAAAAATAGATAAATTGGACCTCATCAAAATTAAAAATTTTTATGTTTTATAGGACATTGTCATGAAAAAGCAACCCACCAAATGGATAAAATATTTGCAAATCATATAGGAGATCAGAATATCTATGAATATCTACATCTATCCATCCATCCATCCACCTTACAACTCAATAATAAAAACAAATACCCCCAAAATAGGCAAAAGATTTAAATAGAAATTTCTCCAAAGAAGTTTCTCACATGACCAATAAGTACATGACAAGACACATCATTAGCATTTGGATATACAAATCAAAACCATGAGGCACCCTTTCACACCCCCTAGAATGACTATATCAGAATGACAGATACATAAAAGTGTTGGTGAGGATGTGGAGAAATTGGAACCCTGATTCATTATTGGTGGGGTGGTAAAATGTCTCAGCCACTTTGTAAAACAGTTTGGCAGTTCCTCAAAATATTAAATATAGGTATATATCTCAGAGAAATGAAAACATGTGTCCACACAAAAACTTGTACACAGATATTTATGGCAGCATTATAACAGCCAAAAAGTAGAAATAACTCCTAATTCCCTACAGATAAAATGTGGTATATCTATACAATAGTATATTAACCATAAAAAGAAAGAAGTACTGATGCATGGGACAACATGGGTGTAGCAAATGAACATTATGCTAAGTAAAAGAAGACAAATCTAGAAGACAAGATATTGTATGATTCCATTTATATAAAATGTCCAGAATAGGCAAATCTGTAGTGAGGTAAAGTAGATTCGTAGGTTGCCTAGGACTGGGGACGAAGGATAGAGAATGATTGCTAATGGATATATGGAGTTTCTCTGGGGGATGATAAATGTTCTAAACTTAGATTGTTATACAACTCTGTGAATATACTAAAATCCATTGAATGATGCACTTTAACTGGGCACGTTGTATGGCATGTGAATTATGTATCAATGAAGATATTTTTTGAAAAGAGATAAAAATATTAATCTCAAGACACCAAAACTACATACAAAGGTAAAATCCAGTGGGTGTTTGAAACTTGGGAGAGAGGGCCGAGCCAAAGGGAAACGTTTGAAACTCTGCGTAGAAGAGTGGATGAAGCTGTGGAAGTGAATCAAGTATCTAGGGAGAATATAGAGTGAAAATAGTGAAGTTGTATAAATGCAGAATCTGAGAATACAGCTATTTTTTTTAAGGGCCTGGAAGAAGTCGAATGAAAAAATGGTCTAAGAGGTAATGAGGGAACAGATAATGGTACAGAAAAATGGAAGGGAGGTTAAGGCAAATTCACAGAGGAAGTAGTTAACAAAGGAAATGCTGTGTAATGACTAAGTATGTGATTGGCTTTGATGTTTGGGAGACTAATTTCTCAGTTAAGTGCAGTGGAGGTGAAAGCCAGATACAAAGTTTTAATGAGTGAGGCTTAAGGAAGGTAGTATAGACTATTTTTTTCAAGGAATTTGGGTGGAAAAAGAAGAAATTATTGAGGGTTGAAGGAAGTTTCTGATGTTGATGACATTCTTTAGAAAGAATAATCTTAGGAAAATTTAGAGAGAGAGGGAAAGGAGCCAGGAAGAGGAATGATTGATAAGTGGGCAGAGCAAAAGAAAACTCATAACAAAATAAATCTCTGGATCTCAGCACTTAGTACCCACTCCCGCACCAATAGCCCCTTCTTCCCATTTTGGAGGTAGGCATAAACTACAGTGTAAGTTGTTTGTTTGTTTGCTTGTTTGTTTTACTTAATGAAAAAGATACATTTAGTAGCTGATAACTTGTCATTCTGGGAAATGTTGCCAAAATCTGTGCCCTTGTAACACTGGGGACTCTTTCCTGTGAAATGCCCTATGATATGGTGACCTCGGGGCCAGCACCGCCTCTTACAAGTTTTGGTACAAATTTGTAAACCTCTCCAAGTATGTGGTCTCAGCTCTAAAATGTTAATGATAATATCTATTTTCAAGGTTTCTGTTAGGATTGTTGAAAAAAAGATTATTAAAAATTGTAGCTGCTAAGTAATTGGTAAAGATAATAAAGCCCCAGAATAGACTGTCAGTGGGTTCCAATCTGGAGCAAGTTGCTTACCCTCTCTATGCCTTTGTTTTCTTGTGGGCGAGGTGAGTATCATAGAGGTACTTATCTCATATGATTGTTATGATGAGTAAATGAGAAGATGCATACAAGTACAGAGCCTGGCACGTAGAAAATGCTCAATAATTTGACAAGGCATAGAAGCTGCTACTGCCATTACCACCACTCAGAGTAAAAATGTAAGAACAAACAGAAAAAAGGAAAAAACATTTTCTCCAGTTGTTAATGAGAGCTAAGCAATAAAAATGAGTTCTACTTTTTTAATCATGTATTCAAATTAAGGCCTGAAGCTGCTGTGATAAAGTTTACCATCTGCTAAAACAGTCAAATCCAGTCTCTTATTCCAATAACCAAACAGTACCACCTCTGACTTGCAGACTTTAGTCTTTTTTTCCCTCAGTCATTGGTGTTGATAAATGTAATAAAATAAATGCTGTTTTTGTTCTTAATTTTTAAAAAGTACAATTAATTAAAATGAAGTAGATAAAGCACGAGGTGAAGTAGTCATTGTTTACTGCAAAATTCCAGGGTCAGAGTAAAATTCAGTAGCAAATAATCCTAACAATACATTTTCTATTTAGGATGCTATCAACAAACTAGCTATCAAATTTGTAGGCTATTGTAAATAAACTGTCTTAATTATATAAAGCCTACTTGTGTTCACAACAACAGGGTCTCTAATTTGTCTTTACCTTTCTATCTCTAATATGTGATGAAGTTATTTGATTTATTGCAGAATAAAATTTGTGCCATTTTTGGTCATTATCCTTTTTCCATTGATATTTTAGTGCTCGTTACAGTCAAATTCCAACAGAATTACACAACTGAGAAAGAATGACTTGATAGGTCCTAAAAGCATATACCCTGATGGATTTCTGATGGAGATTGAACTTGATGGCAGTATGTTAAGTTCTTGAAGTTGGAAGTTAATGTTATATTTTTAGGGGACATTCTTGGCATTGGTTTTACCTTTTGGGAGGAGGGGAGGAGGACTATCATAACTTTTCTTCTTTTCTCAGACAAATGACCAAGCAGGAAATTTTTTATAAATTACAAAAACATTCACTTTGAATAGCATGCTGTGATTCCCAGCTAAGTCACTTTGGTTCAGCCTGTCCTTCTCATTTTTGCAGACAGCAGTAATCAAAGCAGTATGGGAACCATTCACAGTCTTTTTTGTCAGTGCAGCCTAGTAAGTTCAGCAGTATCCTCTGTTTGGAGGTATGGAACAAGGAGAAAGGGCAAAGCTGGCCCCTCTGCCTGCAGCTGGATGGCCGTGTAGTGCCTGAGGCTGGCCGGCCAATGGAGTGGTTTAAACAAAGTATGTGGGCTTCATTCTTCAGACCAGAGGACACACATCTCAGGGAGTGGCAGGTGGGTGGTAACATAGGAGGTTGGAAACGATGGAAACATTGGACAGAAGCAGGCAGCCCGCAGACAGGTGACTCTATTTACCTTTTGACACCTAGGGAGCCTCAGGCCAAGGAACAATCATGATATTGCCTCGTCACTTTCCACTGTGATCTTTATAAACTAAAAACCCAAGAGTGTTTTTAACATGAAAACACTGCTTTGTCCCTTTGCCTTTGTAATCTCCAGCCAATGTCAGTTTAGATATATTCCACCATTTCTCCTACTCTTCCTTGGTATGAGAAAGTGACATAAAGTTCAAATTAAACACTTGACTTCTTTGCTTGGATTTGCAGACACATTAATTTGATATATGACAAAGATAAACAAGCAGAAAGAGAATGAGTGGGAGAATCCACTTATTCTAAGATAGCTTTTCTTTTCCAACTTCAAAATGAAAATAATTATATTTATCTCTGTAGCATGGAGATAACTAGGCTGTAAATTAATTTCCATGCAGGCTTTTCTAATAAATTACAGAGTTTCACTCTTTTCCAGAATCAGAAGTCCAGTATGGCGTTTCTGGGTCAAGTACTCTGGGCCTTCTGACCCTAGTCCTTTATAACAAGGGCTTTATCCCCTTAAATCCATAAATTATTTGAAACATCCTTTTAACTTCTCAGAGGAGAGGTGCCAGCTTGCTTAAATATTTCCTGTTTTATCAGAGTTCTATATTCATTTTTCACTTGTTTCCAACGTAGTTTACTCCTGTAGTTAAATCAGCATTTCAAAATTTAACATTGAGTAGGGAACTTACAGATAAATAATAGAACTCTGTGACTTAAGTAGATAAATCTTGGGCCACTACCAGTAGGTAAATAACTAACTTCTATTCAAGTAGTTTAGGAGTGATCAACTACAAGGTCGAGCAGCTCAAGGCACTGTAGCCTAACGCACTTTTTAATGAGTAAATCATTGCTAACTGGTGCTCTCACAATTTAACTCTTTTTTTAAATATACTGTTCATGAATTATGTCCCTAAAAAGCAAATGAGGTACCCTAAGGGCCAGAGGAAGACTGGGAACATTTACAAATGAGCGTGACACTAATGTGAACCAATGGATTATTTGCATTCCACTGCTTCAGTTATCACTTAGTGGCTGCAGGCTCCGATGGCAAGCCTGTGGACTGCGTTATGTTAGCCTCAAAAATAAATGTTAATATCTGTGATGTTTTCACATGCTCCACCATATTTGGTAAATTGTACTAGTTTAGCCCCCTCAAGGCTGCCAAGAGTCTTGGCAAAAATGCCACTTTGGCGAAGACATAACTGACCACCAGTCTTATTTGTAGACTTTCCCTGGTTGATGCTGCATCATTTCCTCCCTAGGACTCTGGGATTTGTGCTTTTTATTAAATGTAATGATTTAAGTTGCATATAAATTGCTCTCCTATATCATGTTTTTCTTTGTTGGCCATGTTTTAATCTTCGGATAATTCTCACAAAGGAAGTTCTCAACTATAAGTTAAAGAACGGTTGTATTAATCTGATTTTCACATAGATATTTCATTTGGTGCTTGGTTCCAGTTGGTGAGGATAGTAGGATACAAGGGGTAGAAGGACAATGACTAATTCAAGTTACCACATGTATGTCGATTGTGGCTTCTTCCTTAAAATGAGGCTCTTGCTCTAAATGGAATTCCATTATATCAAAATCTTTGCTACTTGAAAATTGTATGCTAGATATTATTTAGGTAGCCATGGCCATCCATTTTTAATTCTAAATGAAAAGGAACTAGGTAATAAATTCCGTAATAATTGAAGAATATTTTTTGATTAAATAAACATGTAATAATGTGCTTGAGCTTCATAAATTTTATTTGGCTAATAAGGAAACAAACCATATAAGGTCAAAATTCCTTTTTGGAATTTTTTATATTTAAATTAACATTAAAATTTTAAAGTAATCTTTTAATGGTGAAATTTTTTAATTATGCAGCTTAGTAGATGAAATAATTTATACATAATTAGGTAGGAGGAAAAGTCTCTAGGTACCAAGGTGCTGACTTTTAGTCTCATATATGATCCTTAATCTGTGTGTGTCTATTCAAGTTAAAGACTCATCTAGATTTTTTCAGTAAGACAGGGTTTTAGAATAGATAGATGATATATCTGAAGTCCCTTCTGACTTTTAAAATTTATTTTCTAATATACATGGAAGATCTTTTTATTATTTAAATTAGTCTTTAAGATATTTAATTTCTGTTTAATTTTTTCTATTTTTTATTACTAACTTTTAAAATCCACTGATCAATATATTTAAAAATAGATCAGTGGACAGTTGTGATTAATTACATAAAATTATATTTTTTATAAATAAAGGCCTGATGTATGTATTTATTTTTAATGTCACAAATTGCCTGTGTGTAAAAAGAGTGATCCTTTTTTCTAGGTAATGGCATATACTACTACTGCCAGCATAGCTACCATTTTATGAGCTACTCTGAAGCATTTTTTTGGTAAATAAATTTGTCTCATTTATGTGCCTCTTATTTTAATCACATCTTTCAGATTTAAGATGAACATGTTATTTCTTCAGATTCACTTCTTTTGACTATATCAATATTGCCCTTGCAAGGCTACATGGTAGAGATTTATGATGATGTACTTTAGGATTTATTCAAAATCACTTTACTTAAACCTATATTCAGCCTTCTTTTTCTAGAAAGTAAGCCACCTTAATTTACAATCTCAGTTATTTATTTATTTTTTTAAAAATCACTCAATGGGATCTTACAAATTTGATTTTCAAGAAAAGGCCTTTGCTGCAAATAGGTTAAGATGTAGTGTAGACTATCGTAGCGTCTCTTTTTATTTAATCTTCTTATTTGTTTCTTCTGTGTTCTGGATATACATCCTAAGTTTATTGTCTATTTCACTGGTTCCACTTCTGTAGGAAAAGGCTGCTTTTGTTATGTTTTTAATCTATTTTATTTTTTATGCCACTCTTTTTCCTCTTGCCTGTTTTTTTTTTTTTTTAATAGATGGAGTTCTTTACCGAGAACAGAAAAATATCCATTTCTAAAATTTCCTCTTTTTTTTTTTTTATCTATGAAATATACTTCAAGAATTATTTTACCTTTGGTTCAGTCTAAAATTTTCAAGATAATAAGATGGGGTTTTTTCGTTTGTTTCTTCATCCTTGATTTCTACTATATGTCATCAACAATTTATGTCTTTTCTAGTTTAATTTTTCTACTAAGTTCTTATCACTACCTAATAGGAATATATTTACTTAATTCATTGTTCATCAACATACAGATAGAGACCTTGTCATAGATAGGCAGTGTTTGAGCTTTCCAAATGGATGTGGTGCATTGTTACTGCTTCTGGAGGTTACCTTTGTTATTGACGATTGTCTAAGTATATTAATGGAATTTGGTTGGAATTGGGGAAATTCTGAAACAACCATATTGCCATGTACCTTTGCATTGAAAGATACCATTTAAGCACACACTTTTTGGTTACCCTGGCAGAAATAACTCTAACAATGGTTTGGATGATAACTGAAATAGCTAGTATCCAAGGCAGTGCACCTGCAGTATGGGGGTGTGAAGCAAGGGTACTAAACAATATTGGATAAAGCAACAGTAGTAAGCCCCAACTTAGCCCAGTTAAGTTTTAAAAAATTATAACAGTAAAACGCTTTTGCATATTTTCCTTCTCTTCTTTTTCATTCTCATGATCTGCCTTCCTACCACTGCAATATAAACTCTAAGGAAATACATCATCACTTATTGTTATTCAGTCTCCTACAAGTCAACTCAAATATTTGTTGAATAATAAAACCAATTCACTGTCTCTCTTCTCACATTTACCAAAGTGTTCTCCACATCACAAATATAGAACGGGGTCATAAGTTCTTGTAGCAAAACAAGTAGTGCCTCTCCAGACCTTTTAAATACAAAACCAGGATCAACAGTGTTGTCACCTAAAAGGACTGTATTGCTGATGCATATAGCAACTCGCCATCTCTCGGAATACTCTCCTATGTCTTGGGTACAATATCTAGATTAGAAGTCACTACACAGAGACAGTTTTTAAGAGATGCCTTAGAAATGCAATGTATTTCCAAGCTGACCAACTGAAGCCATCTGTTCTGTGCTTGACTTGACGAGTTAGTGGATCAATCTGTCAGAATGTTTACCATCAAGTAATAGGTTTTCTGCTGCTTAAACACAGAGAAGTAAAAATGAGAGAAAAGCTGTGAAAGGAACCTCTCTATTACCTCAATAGAAAAAACTTGGGTAACATGCTGAGAAGAATTTTTTCTCTTCAAGAAATATTTAGTTTTTTATTTAACACAAAAATGCCTATACTGGCTCATAATTCTGAGGTCATTTAAAGTTTACTTACCCAGCCATCTTGCTTCCTTAGCAGGTCAATATCCAAACTATCCAAAGTATGGCTTTAAAAGATTTCTGAGAATTCTGAGAAATTCTACCACCTTCTTTCATAGCCTTTTTAGTGGTTTGTCCCTGTTATATCAGGAAGTCCTCACGTATCTTTATTTTTCTGTTTTGTACTAGATATCTACTTAAATAGAAAATGTCCAGTTAATTATTTTCTTTTCCGTGTCCATAACTAAATTTTGGAAATAATTCTTGAATTATTTTTCCCCCTTTTACTTCGTTCACAACTTTTTATAAAAATTTATTTAGCAAATATTTATTGAATGCCAGCCATTTATTGATAATTTACTGTTTTACACTGGGAATGGATGACGAAGTGAATACAACACAGCCTCTGACCTCATGGGGTCCAAAGAAACATGCTTACTGAAATCAATTACAATGAGTGGTCATGAGTGTGATGATAGCTCTGGGCCCAGATATATTTAGAAAAAGTTAGGGCTATTTCAAAGCCCACTTTCTATCATTTGCTCTCTTGAGTTTATATCGATTGGAAAAATATTCACCGTTTTAGAGCCTGTTAAACTTTATTCTCCCCTAGATGCTGCAGAAAGTGCACTGAGTTCATTTATACTTCAGTTCATATTTCTAGGGATTAAATCATATCTATTAAGAGCACTATCACATACACTGTTATTTTCATCCTACACCTCTCACAATTCTGTAAATGTAACTTTCTTTTCTCATACAGAGTTCTGTGTGACCAGTAGAAATCTTAGTGCCTAGCCCCACAGGACCAAACGTCACACATCTACAGCTCTACACCCTGGAGAATGTTTGTAGAGTCAAGATTCCCCCAGCGGTTGCTGGTTACATTCTTGAGGCTTAAAACACCACATTATCCTCGAGGATACCCACAGTTGTAAAAATGGAAGGATGTCCCTGAGGAATAAACTAATGTAGATTGTTGTGCATAGCTACCCCAAGGGCTTTTTAAAGAGGTGATATTTCTGCATACAATTTTGTGTTATAGCTACTGGGAACCGGACATAGCCAGTCTCATGGTCAGGTGAGCTGGAATGTTGGAATAGGTATGGAATATGAGGTCTAAGTCACGAAAGTTTGCTTCAAAGAGCAAAATCACTTTGCTTATAGGTCTTATAGCTTGTATAATTTTGCTCCGCAAAGGAAGCATCTCTCAAAAAATGTGAAATTCCTCCAAACCCCATATACTGGGATATACACAGTAAAGGTAGTCATGCTAGGTGGCCTGTGAAACAGTGTACCTGCCAACCATTTTAGTCATTAAATCTCTTAATATATTACAAATGACCCATTCTAGATGTGTCTTAATTGCATTTTCCCACCAAAATGTGCTTTCATATGGAGTATCCAAGGTCTAAAGAGGTTAATGGGCAACTCAACAATAGAAGGTGTGCCTTTCAGTCCTTACCATTTTTTAGACCCCTTAATTTTTTCCATCAATAGTTCTTCTAAACCTGCCGCAAACTGATTGTGGGCCTTAAGAAAAGTTATGTGAATGCAATTCCTCCCACCACGGTGTGGAGGTAACCATCAGTTCCAGCAGTGCAGCTTCTCTGCAGTGACCCTGAAGGGTGAAGTTGGAAGATAAAGAGCAGAGAAGATGAGGATCTGTCCAAAAGCTGGGGATGAGCCTGGGTCTTCTATTTCCAACCACCTCTGTTTTCTACCAGCCTAACATCACAGCCTCCCAACAACCTGGGCATGTGTTTATTTCTGTAACAAATGATTACATTTATTGTCAGAGTCTGTTTATTACATCATGAAGATTACATCCTCAGGTTAAAGATTATATAAATCAATATATGATCTCTTTTATGTTTCGCTTCAAAAATTTCTTCTTTTCTCATCACCTTCAGCTCCTGGGCATAACAGAAAACATGGTTAGATCATACCTTTAGCCTTATATCAAATTATATTTAGTTTTTAACGAAGATACAGTAGAAGATTGTATAAGATTATTTTGCTTACATATTTTAAAACATGAAATTAGTAATTTTGTTTTTATTATTTTGAGCAAATTTTACTTTGTCAAAAGTTTACTTTGGCATAATATTTGGCAAATAGAAATTGTGAAAATATTTGGCAATACTACAAGGAAAAATCTATTTAGAACATCTCGAGATACAATACAGTGATTTTTAAGAGTAATAGTAAAGATTCTGTACTCTGAATTCTTAAGATTTCTAATCCATCTATGTAATTCTGGTGTTTAGGGTTTTGAGACAATAATAGAGTCTCGTGGGTTTTATTTTGCATGCATGTGTGTTTATGTGGGTGCATGCATGTGTGTTTATGTGTATGTTAATTAAATGAGTAAGATTTTTATACTGTATCTTGTGGTATTTATATACATTTAAAAACTTTTTCAGTCCTAACATTCAGAAATTGTGTTGGAACATATCTTTCTAGTCTGCATGTGTGTGTGTGTGTGTGTGTGTGTGTGTGTGTGTGTGTGTGTGTTTAGGTATATGTATATAAATAGAAAAAAAGACCAAAAATAAAATATATTTCGTTAAATAAAAAATAAATATTTTCTATAACTAAAATCTGAATCACAAACATCTAAGTTAGTATTCTTTTAAATTGGTTAAAATTAGTTAGTTTGAAAGAATTTTTTGAATAGAACTTTTTTGGATATTCTTATACTACTTTACAATTTTGTATTTTTTTAAATTTTGGAATAAAAATGCCCAAGAAAAGATAACCTTGAATATGAGACGGTTCCATGTTTTGTAAAGAGAAGAAATAAAAAGATGTTCTAAGCGATCTGAATATTTAAACATATGGACAAAATGGTCAAATGACTATAAATGTTTAGTTTACTAAATTAAGTACATATACATATTTTAAGTAGCATTAGGATATTTAGAAATATTGGGTTTTTTTCCTACTCACATTTTATACAATGAGTTTATTCAGTATTCTCAAATACATCTTTGACACCTTTTTGAGTCATCTGTTTTCTAGAGCATGTCATTTTCATCCAGGGCATTTGAATCCATTGCTGGTGATGCCACAAAGTCTATTCCAAGCCACAAGTCTCAGTGAATAATATGAGGACTGAATCTACTGTTTCATTCACCACATGGATATATAGTCAGGCTCTCTTAACTGCAATATATTATTTTTAAAGTGATTTTTAAGCATTATTGGCATTGAACTTATATAATTATGAAGTAATACAATAATTATAGCTACTTTTTTACCTCTCTTTTAAAACAGATCCTTTCACATGACCTCTTGAACCATAGAAATGAAGATTGGTTGGTATTATTTCAAAGTAATATCCTTCCCTCTCTGCCACCCCAACACATCACTTAGTTGTTCAAAATAATATAATTGAGAGACTGTTTCATAATACGCAGGATTTTGTTAGGACTCGAATATAAGGTGACTCTAGTTTTGCTGAGGGGTATTGGAAGGGAGATTTGAAAGTTTAAACCACACTGTAAAAGAAATGCTCACCTCTCCACTGTTCTTTCTATATCACCTCTTGAATTTAACATTTCTTCTTTAAGCTTTTCTATATAACCAAAATAAGAAACTTGAAATTCCATCAGGCCAAAGTGAACAACTAGAGTCGATAGCACAGTGACTCTTAACTTGTGGCTGGGGTGGCTGTGCTGTCCGCTGTGGGGTTGCACACTTTCGTGCCTTATGAGAAATAGTGGTTACCTATTCCCCTGTTTGTCCATCCGCCTCCTTTGAGCTGTAACTACAACATGGTTCTCATACAGCTGCGGCTGTTGGGGAATACAAAAGCACAATTGATTGTTTCATGTGAATAAAGTGAGTGTATGGCATAAGAGGATTTATTGAGTTCTGCTGGTTGCTGGTTCTTTGGAAGAGGTCAACACTTGCCTTTTCTTAGTAAACTGTTGCCTCTCCAAACAAGGTAGGGTGTTGTGTTTTCCTGCTGTCATCAGCTTCTCTTATAGATTGTCTTTTACCAGGCTGGCCTTACTGAGGTACTTGAAACCACAGATAAAGAAGTAAGACCTTTTTCACTTAAAAATAAGCACACTGCTTTGCTCAGGTATCTTAGTTTTTTACGTAGTAAACATCTTTAGCCTTCTGTTTCTTTTGGTCCTTCTCCCTTAGTGTTTGTTTCTTCAGTGCTGCCTGAATATCGAGTGCATCAGCTGATGCTTCATTTCTAAGTGTCTAAACTTCTTGTGTGCCCTGTTTCCAGGAGAAAAGTGGCCCCAGCGTGAGTGTCTCTCTGGAAAGCTATAGATCAAAATTCCATTCCTTTTTGAACAGTTGAGTTGTGGCACTGTGTTCTTCCAAAGGTGGGGCAGGATGGCTGGCAATGGAATTAAGGATGTGGATACTGATTCAGCCCAAGTGAAAATTGTCTTAAGGAAAAGTGGTGGGAGGAAGTCAAAATGCAAAACACACATAGTTAATGTTACAATAAGTAATAATCATCCTTAGGATTTACATAGATAACTCTTTTCATCTCCAAAGCATCTTACTAACATTGAGTTGGTTAATTTTCCCAACACCCTTGTAAGATAGGTTACTTCACTTTTCCTATAAAGAAACTGAGGCAAAGTTGGAATAAGTGACTCTCCTAAAGTTACCAGGGCTGCCCCGCACTGTCTAAAGTGTCTCTTCGTCTTTCCTCTCCTGTGAAATAATTCATCCAGACCCATGAAACTTTGGGAATTTCAGCAGTTCCCAGAAACCTGCATGATGCAAGAATCTAATGCCACTTGTCGCTCTTGAAAACACTGTGATGCCTGATTCTGCAGCATTATGGCTGCTTACAACAGCAAAGCACAGACTGAAAACATGCAAACAGCTGTTGGGGGCTAGAGGCAGGCCGGCAGAGAGGCTGAGTGTAACAGAATAGGCTGCCAAATTCTTGGCTGCCATATGTGCTGTGTAATACTTGTCATCCCAAGTGAGTCATTAAAAGGTTTCCCCTTAATGGGGCTTTGAAGTGCTGGGACAGCTTGAGCGCATCTATAAATTGCCACAAACAGCCCTCTGACTGAGTTAGCTAATTGCTTGCTCTTTGACTTATTAGGATCAACTGAGTTAAATAATTTGTCACATGTGTGGCTCGTAATAAATAATGTGACTAGCCAGTTTCTGAGCTGTTTGGGTGATATATTGTACCCCTTTTGGATATTGTCACATGTAGCTAGCAAATGTGGACTGTTTTATTCTTAGGACTGTCATATCCCTGCAAAAAGAGTTCTGACAGAGCAATTGGAGGAAAATCTTTTTAGAGAATCTAGTTACAAACAAATGTGTTCAGTTCTTCAACCTTTCCATAAAGCATTCATTACCATTTTTCTTGGGTTTTGGTCATATATGTCACACACATAAAGTCATAGGCAAAAGAATGTAAATAATAATATTGAATTATTATCATTAATATGGCTTATTCAGTATAGTTAAAACTTCTATTCCCTTTATGAAAAATAAGATATCCATGCTTGCTTGCAGCTTGGTGGATGTCCTCAGTCAGCTCAGCATTGCATTCAGGCCAGCATGTATGCTGTGGGCAAGCACTGGGCTGGGTGCTGTGGGTCATAGGAAAGGAATTGTCCACTATTAGAAAGAAGATAGAGGGTAATAAGTGGAAAAGATAGGACTATGGGAAAGGGGAGGGTTAATTTGTGAAAGGAGATCTAGGAAGACAATTGTCTAATCAATAGGGGAGGGACTATAATTTACTAGCCAGTAGTTACAATTAAGTTCTTCATTTGCCCAAAAAATAATCTGGAACCTAAAGGTGCTCACTGCATCACACAGAAAGATGATGTTGCTTGCACATCTGGGCTAGCTGGCTTTGATATCAATATCATATATTTGTTTCCCATTCAGAAAAAAAAAAGAAAAAGGAAAAAGGGCAAATGTCATTAACTTTATTGTTATCATGTTGTTAATCTTAGTCTGGACTTTGTTCTTGTAGAAAGTATTTCATGAATAATAAGAAAAAAATTTAGCTGTTTGTAACTATTTTTTAAATCTTTAAAAGAATACATTGAAATTGTTTTTCTTTATTATTAGCAACAGCAGCTTAAAACAGCAATTTTATTGTATTTCGCATGGAACAAATATATCTGAAATGAGGGTAGTTATGCTCTTCTTTTATAAAATTGGTAGATTAGTCCTTTCATATTTCATCAAGAAGTAATTCTATAACAGAGGACAGGAAAAGCCCACCTTACTGAAGTTTTCTTTTAGCTTTTTATTTCATGTAATATCATTTATAATTTATTTATTTGTCGGTACTCTCCAAAGTACTCAATTGAAATAATAATAGCCTGAACTAACACTTATGGAAATTTTAAAAATTAAAATGTTGCATTCTTTGTATATGTTACTTCAAAATCATTGTTCTTCTGTTATTTTCTCTAATGACCTATTCTTTTTCTCTGTTTGAATATATTTACGTAGGGTTTTAATATCTCTATGCTTGCACATTATCACTGAGACAACAGGCAATAAAAATGCCAGAAAGTCTCAAACAGTGAGGCCAAGAAGTCACAAACAGGCTCCAGCTGGAGGATTTCCCTGCTTGTTCTTCATCTTCTCTCCGCCCCTTTCCTGGCCAGCTCTTTCTTAACCCAAGGTACTTGGTAATTCTCCTTTTGGGTGTTTACAGTGTAATTAGGTAATGGTTTAAGTGGAGGGGGGTGAGATTAGGGAATAGGGACATGATAGCTGTGTTCGGTTTGGAGAGGATAGGTCTTTACTCTCTCATAAGGGGAAGCCACCCAAACCTGGGCATGTTTCTTACACAAGATAGTAAATGTCTGTGTCCAACTTTGATGTTTATTTATCCAGCATATGGAACAGGAGACATTATCAGTTCCCTATGCATGTTTATTTTTGCTTACAAAAATTAATTGATTTGTTCAATCCCCAAATTTATCATGTCTTGCCTTCTATGAGAAGTGATATAAGGAAAAGCAAAACTTTTAATATGGGTTCATTTGCATTTGTTTTGAATACTATTTCTAAGTGACTTCTTAAACTTCGCAGATGTGTTTTGGGTGTGATGAAAATAATGATTCTGTTAAAAGGAGTATGTGTAAGGAAGAGTGTATTTAAAGATATTTATCTCATGGTAACTGGCACTGGAGTATATTTCCTCCTCTTGAAAGACAAAATGTGCTAGATTATACATACAAAGCCAAGCCAAAGCTTCCTGTATCACAAGCAAAGAGCCACAATGATGATTTGGCTTGGATTGTTTTGCAGCTGTACTATGTATACATGTGTGTATGTGTTGCGGGGACGGGGAGAAAGATTGAGATTATGGGTTGATTGGCACTAGTATATATCCTGTTTTAAGAGTTGAGCACATAATCATCACTGAAAGCACAAGCTCCATCGTGAACAATGGAAGGTGAGTCCTGGCTTTCTCAGTCACTGTCCATTGACAAAGCAGTGACTACAAAGCACACTTCTCTATATAAATCTGTCATACCAGTCACAGCATTGTCATTTGGCACTAAGGAGCAAGGAGAGACCAAAAGAAACCAGCATTGATTTCACTGCTTATTTCTGAAGAAAAACCACTCTAAAGTGGCCACTGGATTAAATTTTTGAAGTGCCAAAGATGGCATGTTGGCCAAAACACAGCAGTATGTGGCTGCTCGTCATGGCCTTGTTCTTCCCTCCACCCCGCAAAGCAGGCACCAAATGTCATCTACTCCTCCCCACCTGTAAGAGAGTAGGCACCACTTCCTCTGGGGGCAACTGGTGGCAGACAAGCATAATCAGAAACCACCTCAACCCTTAGAACCTATTCTGTGGCAGAAGACCCTTTCGAGGGCACATAAGTCCATGTGGATACTACCCCACGCCAGGGTTCGAAGAAACATCCAAGAAATTAATCTGCCTGTGTTTGTGACAGTAATGCACCAGGAGGAAGAACCAGCAGTAGTTGAGGAAAGACAGCTCCTATCCTTAGCAGTTGTCCTCTAGAGTATGAAAGGGTAAATAGCCCCCTTAATGTTCCAGGACAAAGGTGTCTCTTTCCTGCAGTGTGGTTCCAAACATTGGGTTCTGTGATTTCTTTTACTGCAGATCCTCACATTTTGTTTGATTTAACATTAAAATTTCTTTTATACCTATAAGCATTTTTGTTCTCTGTTTTCCTCAGGGATAAGGTGGTCTCAGATTTTTTAGCCTTCCTAAATGTTACTGCGTGAACATCTAAAAGCTATAGCTCTCACACAGATCAAAAATTCAGAATATGCACATTCCAGACATTCACCAGGGAGCAAGGTCTTGACAGTCCTCCAGCTTCTGAAATCATTGCTGTTAAAAGAATGACACCATGCCAACCTCTTCTTTGCTTTATAAACCCTATATCTGCCTCAAATTAGATCACCATAGAGAAACCACATGTGTGTTATCTCCTTCCACCCAAATGGCCTACTCTGTGTTGTGATTTCTGTATGCCTTTGCCTTTTATTTAGGGGTGCCATTTTTTTTAAAGACAAAAAACAAAGAAACACTTTAGCATCTACAAAGACACCTTTGAAAACATTCCCAGTTGTGTTATTCAGTATACATGTATGAGAATTCATGTGCCTCATGCCAGAGAAAAGCATTCCTGAAGAACTAGTATTTTTTTTTATTCAAACAGCATGAACTGTAGCAGCAGGTGTCCCTTTTTTCTTCAGTTGCTTTATGCTTATGTGCTTTCCTCTCACTATCACAATACGATTTCAGATCCTTATTTTAATATTTCTTTTTCATGTTATTATTTCAGTTGTAGATATTCACATTGTAAGCTGTCTTAAATCATTTTAGAAAAAAAGTAGATCTAAATTATGAATAATTAATTTAAAATGAACATTTTAAAGTTAAAATACTTAAAGAATCTACTGATTTTTTTCTTCCAGTTAATTGAAGTATAATTGACATTCAGCACTGTATTAAGATGTGAAGCATAATGACTCACATATATTGCAAAATGATTAACAGAATGCATTTAACATCTATTATCTCATATAGATACAAAAAAAAAGAAAATGTTGTTTTTCTTGTGATGAGAACTTTTAGGATCTACTCTCTTGGCAACTTTTGAATATACCAAAGGGCACTGTTACCTATAGCCATCATGGTGTACGTTACATCCCCAGTACTTATTTATCTTATAACTAAAAGATTGTATCTTTGTACTTCTGATTTGAGTAACATACAAATATTCCGTTCTGAGATTCTGCATTATAGAGCTATGTTACCTAGATATTAAGTATCTGGATATACAGTCATATGTAATATGTAATATATTCTATACATTCTACAGTTGCTAAACATTTAAGGGTAACCTTTGTAGCAAAATGTAGAGGAAGAGCCCTCAACTTAATTCAGAGATTTAGGAATAAATCCCAACTCTGCCACTTTTGATACCTGAAATAAATATCACCATCTGTAAAATTCTGCTACTGAAGGAGTCTTAAAAATTATTAAATGAAGTAAGGAATGTAAAAATGCTTACCTCAGAGCTCTGCAAAATAGTGGTCTCAATTTCTGTTCATCCTTTTATTGTTGCCTTGGTTTGAGGTAATCTTTAGATGAAGTATACTTAGTTTATGAAACTAAGTGCATTTAACTCAAATTATTGCTGTTTCCCTTACTCATCCCATACTCATTTCATCAATACAGAGAAATATTTCTCAGGTTATGTGTTTACCCACTTAGAATAAACTGGTGAATAAATTTATAGGCAAATATCCATTGATTACAGAACAGCTGTTGGAAGATAAAACTAACATTTAGGACCCTGCCTTCCTAAAACTGTCTTACTGGGGAGAAAACACCTACCCATAGGCATGCAGTGACACCTACAATAACAGGGGCTGATTTGTGATAGTGTTTCTTTTACCTCTAAACAGTCTATCTTCTGCTATCAGTATTCCTGAATGTGTTTTCTTCATAATTTCTTCTCTCAGGGAATTTTAACTCTAACAGATCTCTAAGACATAACTTTATTGTTATCTTTTAAAACTTGTGCCTAATCGCCTATATTACCCAATAATAGTATAAATAAAATATGTCTTTGTTAACATTTAAGAAGAAAAAACCCTTTTCTTTATAGAAAAGATATAAAATCATTTTTTGAGACTTAATCGCTTAAGTAATCTTTATTTTGACTCTATTAGCATGTCCTTTAAGAAAATGCAATATGTATTTTAAATTTTAAAACTTTTGAGTTCAAAATAGTGTTTCTATTTATTAAACAGTTCACCAGAATTAATATAATCAGATGAGAATATATAGAATCTCTATACAATTATTGTAAGTAAATTGAGAAATGTGACTGAATATATCCATGTAATTTGTCAGAAGCACATTTTTACATAAATTGAAAGACAACGCTTTCTGTTATTTTATATATATTTTTTGGTGTTTATTAAAAAGGTAAAAGTATTAGTGTATTATAAACTGAAATAATATATTTATGTTATTTTTCAGTGAGTGTGGTGTTCTGGGTGATTTTTCTTCCTGAAAAGGACATTGGCAAACCATCCTAACCACGCAGCATGTGATGCTTAGAGGGACTTACGGGTACCCTTAGGGCACCTGGGCAGAGTATACTACAACAGGTTCAGCAGCCTCTGTCCACATCGTAGGCTTCTCACTCGTTACTGAGGATGATGATGAGAATGTAGTATGACCCAGAGCTCTTAACCAAACACAGTTCATTGCTTTGCCTTTTACTAACTATATTATAGTTAGTAATGAAAAAAACGAAAAACAAAAAAAAAAAACTTAAATGTCTTCTTTGTTATAGTCTCAGCAGGTTTTAATTATTGAACTTGAATAAGCAAGTCAGACTGACCCATTGAACTGACTGCTGGTCAGGAGTAAATTGAGGCCTGCCCTTTAATAAATGGAAAACCAAACGATTAGCAGCAGAATTAGCTCATACTCACTGCTAACTACCTGCTTTCTGTATGGCACTCAGTAGCTCCAACCACTTAACATTTTTAAGCCTTTTTCCCCTCTGTAATATAAACTCTATGAACCTCAGGCTTTTTTAAAGCTTGTACCCTTCACTAAGGAAGCTTGATACAATAAAATCTTTGTTCTCTGCAGCATTGCAGATTCATATATGTATATATATACATGCACTGTCTAATATTTATCTGGTCTGGAATAAGCATTAATCTTTAACTACTGTATAAACATTTTAAACAGGTGTGGAATAACTGCACTCTCAAAAATGCAGTGTTTATCTCCTCACTGCCTGATGGCATTGGCCCCACTGCCTGATGGCTTTCACCTCCCTGGGCTTGAGGTGGAAATAGAGAGGTAGTGGGTAAAGGGCAAAGAAATGCCCCAAATCCCACATGAATCAGAAATTTCCAGTTATAAATTATGCACCACCATAACATCCTTTACCACAGTTCGTGAGCCAGAAATTGAGTTTGAGGTAGTTTATAGTAGAAAAATGTGTTTTTCTGTGTGGCGGGGGTAGTGGTGAGGGGGTGAGGGGTTGTGTATATATCCATACATTTTTTTTTTCTTCCTGTGGACTGTACACTCTCAGCCGCCTTTTCTCAGGGCTGTGCACGGAGCCTGTGGTGTGAGGAGATATAAAGCAGCATTTTTCTAACTGCCCTTGAAAACAATGAGAGCTCTGTTAACAAGAGCCCAAACCTCTGCAGACAGCCTCGCTGGTTGGAATGACTGGTGGAGACCAGGTTCAAAGCCACTGGTCTCCAAGTGTTTTAATTCAGCATTATTTTTGCTTCTCTAACCTCTTTTTTTTTTTTTTTTTTTTACCTAAACCTTCTGAGGTCTCCTTGTTTGGTAGGGAACTGAGCAGTGACTTTTTATAATTAGATTAAAGTTAATCAAATGAAGGCTTGGATATTTTTTAATGTCATTTAATCTCTTTCTCTCCCTCTTCCCCCATGGATTTTATCACCCTAGTTTAATTTGTTGTAACATTTCACCTCATTTTTGCCTAGTTCAAGGTTTTCCAGTTTGAAAAGATAGAAGAAAACAGGTATTTTCAGCCATCTCTGATTTTCCTTGAAATAAACACAAACTCAATTGTGTACTAGATATTGTACCAAATAGTCGTGATTTTCCTACTACTTTTTCTACTATTACAAATCTGCCAGATTGGAGAAGTGAAAAAGGAGATATAAAAGAAAAGGTTCTACAATCAAGGTCAAAACAGGGAATAAAGGGTTAGAAGGAAAACCTCAGCTGAGAAGTGTTTTCTACAGAAAGCAGTTTATGTCTGTGCTAAGTGCAGACTGATTCAGTTAGGATATTTTGGTCAATGTAACCTGATAATGCTATGAAGAGAACAGTAATGAAGAGTGGAATTGATGAGCACAGATGATGGAGTTTCTATCATTCTTTCTTGTTCAAAGTTTATATCCTCTATATTATGTTTTGCAAATGAAATTTGAAAACAAGGCAGAGGAAACAGTGAGTTCAAAAATGTTTCTTATATCCAACATTGTTGTAAACTCTAAATACGTATACAATTTGACTTTATGTAGAATCCTTCTGGTCTGGAGGGAACAGGCAACAGAGAGAGGCATTAAGGGTTTGCCTCTTAGCAAGCTTAGCAAGTGTACTTTCTACTCAGATGTCGGGGAGATCAGGTTTCCAATTTGTTAGGCTGAAGGCAATAGTGTGCTGTGCTGATGGGTCTGGTTCTGATTTTTGAGTGGTGTTAAAAAGGTCAAGGTTCACATTTTTTCCATTTTATCCTGAGTTCATCACCAGCCAATCTACCTTTGCCACATTTAGTTAACACTACTAAATGAATGAAGACCTGGAATGGGGATCATAGGTTTGTTTCTACCCTGGGTTATTTGCTAACATTCACTGTATAAAAAGAAAAATTCATGGCATTGTCGATTGATCCATTGTTTCATAGTTTTGACTAGTAGTCTGATAATTAAAATCTTTAGTTACCATTTCTTATTTATAGTAAAAATAAATAGTAAAAATAATTTACTATTTCAAATCTTTGAAAATGAGTTGAATGCTTTTTATCAGTTCATCATTTTTCCTGTGTCTTTTTTAAAATTTACACTTCTATTTTTAAAAGTGCTGTTAGGAACTACATTATGTAAAAAGATATGGTATTGACATTATCTTTTTCTCTAATACGGAAGTTAATAATAGCTAACAGCAATAAATAATAAGAACAGTTTATATAAATAACTCTTTGATATCTATATGTTTTATCTTCTAAATTGTTTATGAGCTGTTAATAAACTAGAAAGCACATTTCTCATTTTCATAAAAAGTGACTTAAAATTTTTATAAATAAAATGTTATAACCTACCCCTTTTAGATAATTTATTAATTGAACATGACCATTTTTGTTCTTGCTGGTTTATTGGCTAATGTGAATGAAATTGGTTAATGTCTTTTTAAAGGATACACACTAGAAAATATGTTATTAAATATATTCTTTTATTCTGTGATAACTTTAAAGGTTAGTGATTTGTGATGTTACCAAAATACACAGATAGTGGCAAAGATAAAGTGATTTATAGATTATCAAACTACTGAATTTAATTTATAAGATTTAAAAGAAGCTTCTAAGAGGGTTCAGAATTTTTAAATTACTATTAACAAATTAGTTCATTCAGTTTATATAAATAATTCTTTGATATCTATATGTTTTATCTTCTAGGGATTGTTTTTGAGCTATTAATAAACTAGAAAGCACATTTCTCATTTTTGTAAAAAGTGACTTAAAATTTTTATAAATCAAATGTTATGACTTACCCTAAACAGCATACCTGATAGTTATGCTGTTTAAAAGGTTTTTTTTTTAGGCCATTTAGATACTTTATGTAAATTTAGAGATATTGAATAGGATGTTTTCCCTCCCTTGCCTGTTTATATTGGAAAACATACACACACACACACACGTTTTCCTGTGTTTAGAGGTACTATGTAAGGAATTAATATGTGGACATATTACATAATACTTTAAAGTTTTAGAGCCAAGCTTTTGTGGGTGCTATTTCCAGTTCACTCTCCCTACACAAAAAAATGTACTAAAACAAATAGGAAAAATATACTATCTAAGGTAAAAATCCTAAAATATTTTCTTTTAAATTGCTAGCATTTTTCCAATGATGAGCTTTCCTCAATACATTTAAAGAAACTAATGGTCATGTATGATTGCAGTACCTCGTGAGAGCCCGTTGATGTATTCAGTTCACGGCTGAGATCTCTGCCACTTCTTTTACAGTCACACAGGTAATAAAGTTCATTGAAGCAACAGATAACAGGCAGAACCTTTTGAATTCAATGTCTAAAATCAAATTCCCTAAAAAATATTTCTTCCTGTTCTGAAGACTAAAAATACAAGCATCATTTTTTACATGTTAAAAAGTAGAATGATGTAATTAGTTTAGCTTCTAAGAAGTTTCTTGTAGTAAATTATTTATAACTTCAATATTTAACTTCTCTAATTGTAGGAATGTTTTCTCAGCGCTTTATGTAAGTTGTTTATGTAAGTTTATATTTAGAAGAAAGAATAAAGCTTGGAAAGACTTATTCTAAACAATGTTATAAACATTGTATGCATAAAAATGATCTCTTCCCCAATAGATTTTTATATTATGCCCATTATTTTAGCTTAAAGAAAAGTATTGCTCAGTGGCGCAAAATAACAAATCCACAATATTTTACCTAGGAAAATATTATATGAATAAAACGTTAGCTGTTTCAGGCTAATTTGACATTGTCAACTCAGGATCCTGTTGTGTGCAGCTGGCAAAGACTAATCAGCACAAGCTTTAGCAGATTGTGGAAATATATAAATCATATACTCTTTATGAATTTAATATTTGTTAACTTCGTTCTAGCTAATGCAAGTAACTTTTTGGAGTTATGCATTTGATATATTCAGAAAATTCTTTTTAAGAGTTTGGCGTGCTGTACCTAGCACCTAATACAGCAGTGATGTGTGTTGCTGATATACTTTGGTGATGCCATGCTGTTGGGCGCCTGAAGCTGCGCCAGCAGGACTCTTTGTCTTTTCCTATTGTCTCTTGTTCAAGGTTTATGTAAAGAGAACCACTGTTGTAGTTTCAAATAATTTTTTTTAAACAAAATAATTTTCATTTCTATTTCAACACCGATGGATCACCCACAGCCTCTAAAATAAATAAATGAGCTTAATTCATCAAACAAAACATTATTTTTATTGGTCTGGTTTAAGAAGAATGAAAAGTCCTAGTGTAGAAATAGCTGTTCTTTCATCATCATCTCCCTTCCTGTTAAAGTTATTTTCTGTAAATCCCAGTTAATACTCAGAGGTTTAAAGTGTAACCAAAACTTAGATTGTTGGGAAAGTGGTTGAAGATCTTCTCTCTGAAGCTTTTTTGTTATTTTAAGGTTTGTGTAATTTCTATGTTCTGTTCTTAAACTTTCTGAATAATATCTACTTTTCGGCTTGAATTTTAACAAAAATAATTTTCATATTAATATATAAAATGTATTTTGTCTTTGTTATCTAGACTAACTTTTCAAAAGACAAGTCAAATATGCACTGAGTGAGTTTATCAGCCCCAATACTCACTTGTGATCAAGGACTGAAGCGCACCTGTCCAGATTCTCTCATATCAGCTTCCCATGGAAGAGGCCCATGACAGCAATTCAGAGGGCTAATGCCAGATCCCTCTCAGTCAATTAGTCCATTTCTCTGGGACCTGTAGGCACCTCTTGGTTTTTTCAGTGTTTCGAGGGAGAAATCATAGTGATGACCTTTAGCCACTGACATTTCTACTTCATGCCTTGAAATCAGAGGAATTTGGTCAGCCTGCTTAGTGCTAGCAATCCAGCCCTGTAGGCTGCTTTTTTTTTGCAGGAATTGGGCTCTCCTGATTTCCCTTTAGGAGGCAGGACAGGACCTAAAATGCTTAGCCCACTGGCTTTGTCCTGAGATATACTGAGCTGGACAGGCCCTTCCTGGTTCCCGCTCCCTGCTCTCTGCAACTCGGATGATACCATTGCTTGGGATAACATTCTGAGCCTTCTGAATAACATCTGTTTTTTTGAGATTATCCAACCTTTCAACTCCTAGGATTTCTGCATGAGTCAAAGCTGACTTGCTGGGCACCAGAGAGAAGTGGGCAGAGAATGACCCTTCTGGTGACTGAGGTTAAGGAATCAGCACCGTTTAGTGGTAATTTTAAATACTGCTTAGAAACTTCTTCAGTATATGTTTTGACCTAAAGCAGAAACTTAAAAGCCCCATTTTCACATTCAAAAGGCCGTATTTAATAGAGGATATAGAAATCATCTATATTGTTCCAGAGGTAAAAACGATATCTTCTATGAAAGAGTTTTACTTTGCATAAGACGGACTTTTAACAATGAGTGTTTTTAATAATTCAAGTGCAGGGAAAACAGCGGCCTCACGTTGATCTCATTTTAGAAGACTTGGATCCTCAGTCCCATTTGTTCATTACGCACATTCTTTGTTTCATTTATATATGTTTCATCAGCATTTCCCATTTTTATACATATGTTTTCTCTTTGAATGAATATTATAACTCAACATTATGAATGATGAGCTCAGAACTTCAGAGATGTCATTCTAGCATTATGGTCCTTCATATACTGAGGGTGCCTTCACCTTGGGTACCTTTTACCCTGCAAATGATTGGTCTACTCAAAATTGCCTACTCAAAAGCAGACATTTTATTTTGTTTAACAGTACGCTAACAGTACACTGGAAAGCAGAGAAAAGACAGATCTTGTTTCTGCAAATTACTTTCTTGATATTTCATTGCCCTAATGGTGGGCTCTGGGCCAAGATGTATAAATGTGTAAATGCTAACTGACCAGCAGCTAATACAGCAGGATGAGGAAAGGCACCTTGCCCAGGTGGTATAACTATAATAAAAACTGAAAAGTTCAGATTCTTATCTCTGTCTCATCAGTGTTTGATTACTGTGTAGCTCAGCAAGTTGGAGGACTTAACTTATTTAACCTTCTGAAATTACTGTTGGATTTTACCAACAGTAAATGAAGTTCCTAAACATCCAAACCTGTGAACCAGACCTTCTCTTTCATAGACAACAACATAAGATCTTAGACTCTTCTCGTCCCTTTATGAGGCATTATACATATATTAGTTAAAAATATCAGCTGATTTTTTTGAGTCCGGTTATTGAGGTTTAACTGCCATACAGTTAAGTTCACCTTTTTTAGTGTATAGTTCCATGGTTTTTAAAACTGCATTGTGTAACCATCACCATAACCAAATTATAGAACAGTCTGTCACTCCCAAAATTCCCATTTCTCTTTGTAGTCTGTTTCCTCCCCTTTCCCCACTCCTTACCCCTTGTAATCACTGATATGTTTTCTGCCCCACAGTTTCTTCTTTTACACAATACCACATAAATGTAATTATACAGCAGGTAGCCGTGGGAGTCTGGTTTCTTTTACTTAGCTTATGCATTTGAGATTCATTCCTGTTGTTATGTATATCAGTAGTTTATTCCTTTTTTATTGCTGAGTAGTAGTCCATTATATAGGTGAAATTTTTTTGCTTGTGATAAAAATTTTAAAAGTTTTTATTAAAGTATAGTTGGCATACAGTACTATATTAGCTTCAACATAGCGATTCCACATTTATATACCTTACAATGTGACTGTCATGATAACTCTAGTAACCATCTGTCACTGTGCAAAGTTATTACGATATTATTGACTATTCCCTATGCAGTATGCTACATCCTGTGGCTTATTTATTTTGTAACTGGAAGTTTGCTACTCATATTCCCTTTCACCTTTATCACCCATCTCCCTACCTACCTCTTCTGTGGCATCTATCAGTTCTCTGTTATCTCTGAATCTGTTTCTGTTTTTTGGTTTTTTTTAGATTCCACATATAAGTGAAATCATACAGTATTCGTCTCTCTCCACCTGACTTATTTCACTCAGCATAACATCTCTAGGTCCATCCGTGTTGTCACGAATGGCCCCATTTCATTCTTTTTTATTGCTGAGTAGTATTTCATTATTCACACACACACATGCATATAACACATCTTCTTTATCCATTCATCTGTTGATGGACACCTAGGTTGCTTCCATACCTTAGTCATTGTGAATAATGCTACAGTGAATATAAAGGTGCTTATATCTTTTCGAATTAGTATTTTCATTTTCTTCAGATAAATACCCAGAAGTGGGATTGCAGGGTCATATGGTAATTCTATTGTTAATTTTTTTGAGGAACCTCAAAAATGTTTTCCGCACTGGCTATACCACTTTGCAATCTCACTAACAGTGCATGAGGGTTCCCTTTGTTCCACATCCTCAACAACACTTGTTATTTGTTGACTTTTTGATAATAGCCATTCTGGCAGGTGTAAGTTAATAGCTCATTGTGGTTTTGATTAACATTTTTAGTGATTTTTTAAAACATCTCCCTGATGTTTAGTGATATTGAGTATCTTTTCCTGTCTGTTGGCCATCTGTATATCCTCCTTGGAGAAATGTCTGTTCAGGTCTACTGCCCATTTTTCAGTCAGATTGTTTGGGTTTTTTTGATGTTGAATTGTGTGAGTTTCTTATATATTTTGGATATTAACCTCGTAATGGATATATCACTTGAAAACATCTCCCATTTATTAGGTTGTCTTTTCATTTTGTTGATTGTTTCCTTTGCTGTGCAGAAGCTTTTTAGTTTGATTTAGTCCCATGTGTTTATTTTTGCTTTTTCTGCCTTTGCCTGCCTGAGGAGACATATCTAAAAAGATATTGCTAAGATTAATATCTGAGTTTACTTCTAGGAGTTTTATGGTTTCAGGTCTTATATTTAAGTCTTTACTCCATTTTGAGTTTATTTTTGCATATGGTGTAGGAAAGTGGTCTAGTTTTATTTATTTATTTATTGCATGTGTCTGTCATTTTCCCAGTACCACTTATTGAAGAGACATCTTTACCTTATTGTATGTTCTTGCCTCATTTGTTCTAGATTAATTGGCCTTATAATGGAGTATTTAATTTTGGGCTCTCTATTCTGTTCCATTGATCTATGTGTCTGTTTTGTGCCAGTTTGATTATTATAGCTTTGTAGTATAGTTTGAAATCAGAGAGCATGATACCTCCAACTTTGTTTTTGTTTCTCAAGATTGCTTTGACTAAAATATTTGTAACTGAAAAAAATTACATCTAATCATATTAAACAAGATTTTCTAATCTCTTAAAATTTATACTATATACTGTTTTCATAAAATAAGAATTTTATATATTTGTAGGCATTTATAAGTAAATTATGATGTTTGTTCTTTGAATACAATCAAGTGTTATGATTCAGAGTTCCAAAGTGGCTTTTATAAGGGCTATAGAAATCATCTGGGCAGTCTCCCTGATTTTGAAGTAGAGAATTTCAGAGAGGTCGGGGGCCACTCAGCCATTCACTTGGTAAGAGGGCAAGGATAGTAGACTCTACTCTCCAACTCTCCCTCCGAGGGTTGTAGTCTTTTGACAGACCTTTCAGAAATAAGCTTTAGGATCATTTTCTTTCACTGAAAATCAAAAAATAAAAAGCAGCAATGATTGGAAGTTTAGTATTGTGATGAGGCATAAACTAGTTAAGGCAATTATACTCATTTCATTGCACTTTTGGGGATCATTAGAGCTGAAATTTTGCAATATTATACCAAATTGAGTTAATTTGTTGTATTAATTTTTTTAATATAACATACTACAGCCTAGCATAATTTTACCTTCTGCCTAAGAAAATTTTTGTTCTATTTGTTCTGTCATGAGACGCATGTTAGTAAATAGTTTGTAAATGATCTTTCTATTAGTAAGGGCATTTGAAGAAAGCATTTTCATGAACAGAACTGAAACATCAGAAGGGTTTCTAGTTGGATGTCTGTTTTCTGATTAGGTATCAATATCTACTGTTGATCTCCTAGGTAAGTGCTGTGTCTATATGTCAAAAAGATCATGTACAATATGCTAGTCAATTAATCACTGCCAGAGCCTAGACTGAATTGTCATTTTTGTACAGATCTGAATACAGAAGGTATAAAGTATAAACCAGTGGGACAGAATGTGTCTTCTCAGACCTGCCCATAGTCTTGATTTTATCTTAGTACTATGTTAAAAAAAAAAGGCACTGAAATATGGCTGGCATTTTCTCCTTTAATGTAGTCTGCCAACACTTGTAAATGATCTAAAGCTGTTAAAATTCTCTTTTAAAAAGTTGAATAGATTTTAACCTCCCATGTAGACAGTAAAAAAAAAAATAAATAAAATAAAAATCATCTTTGTTGAATTCTCCTATCAGTCGATAATCTTTAATATCAATGATGCCAGGAAGGTCTACAGAAATGTTAAAAATGTCTCTTTAAACTCGCGAGCGAAAATGATAGTGGGAGTTAAGCACTGACTCT
Organism: Pteropus vampyrus; assembly: GCF_000151845.1. Taxonomy (NCBI): domain Eukaryota; kingdom Metazoa; phylum Chordata; class Mammalia; order Chiroptera; family Pteropodidae; genus Pteropus; species Pteropus vampyrus. The sequence continues at coordinate 1,831,115 of NW_011889290.1, read as the reverse complement.
GAGTGTCAGCAATAAACATTTGAATGTTTCTTTCTCTCTATTATGTTTCTTTTTCTGTTTTTATCCCCATTCAGTAATATATAATGCACTCCTCAGCAAAAATAACAATGAAAGAAAGTAATTGGAATAAGTAAAATGTAAACCAAATACTAGTGTGAAGTAGTAGAAAAAACGAAATGGAAATCTAGTGACAAGCAAAGCATTGTTATTGAAAGGTTTTGGAAAAAAGCCTCTTTCACGTTGCTGGCCCAGTTAGGAAGTTTGGTCCCTGGTACAAAGCCATACAGCTGCACACAATATAAAGGAAGGTTAACAGCATATTTGGTGCGTTTATAACTTCCCTGGGGCATTTTAACAGTAAAAATAGTGATTGTTAACCCAGTCCATCTGAACTTAAATATGAGCTTACTTTGCAAGAAATGAGGGGTAACATCTAAACACTTCTTCTAGGTTTCATTATTGTTTGAAGATTTTACATTTTCTCTGTTTTTATATGTTTTATTCAATGTGCTGAGATATTTTGAGTCATAGGCTAATAAGATATGACTCCCAACTCTCAGCTGTATAACTTTACTCTTATGTAGTGTGACATAGATCTTCATAAATATACACGCTTTATTGTTATATGGGGTGACATGTTCATAAATACAACACAAGCTTGTGGTAGATGTGGCAGTCGTTTATCTTAAAATTGGCCTGGTGAATTTTCCAAGATTGTGATTATAGATGGCTGCCTCAGTGTATTTTGCTTGCAATCACAGAAATACAATTCTTAACAGTGGCAACTTGTAGACTTTCAAAATGGTTGTAGCCATATTTATGACTTAATTAATAAACAAAACCAAGAAGTCTACACATGGACCACAGCTTAGTCCTGCTATAAAATATAATGAATAATTGAAATAACGTTTTTATATCCCCGGTAATGCAAAAAAGATGGAGACATCTGTCTTCTCAAGACTTTAGGAAATTTGCATTCTGCTAGGTAGTTCTTAGACATACAAGCAGGAAGCCAATATAATCAACCTTAAGAGGCCATTTCTGATAAGAATAAGTTTAGAAACACTTTCCAAATTAGCCCCTGCTGTGACCCTAAATCAAGCAAATGTTAGCCAGAGCCAAACCACAATTTTCAAAGTGTAAGGAGCTGAAGGCACTGGAATAGACATCGTTTTTCAGCCCAAATCCAGCATAAGCACACCATAGTCAGCTGTTTTTGTGTGTCCCCAGTCCTTATTTATTGTTCATGGGTGTTGGAAACTGTTGCTCAGATAATTTTGTGCTTTCCAGTATGATGGCTGGAACTAAACTCAGTCTATAGGACTGTCAGGTGAATTCTTGAAATGTGAAAACAGCAAGCAAGACCCAGTTGCATTCACTACAATGAATGTCATGTGTATGTTTTCCTCCATATCATTTCTAAGGCCTGGTCATTTTCATACTTCACAATTTTGTAAGGAAGCCAATATTTTCTAAGACAAAAGCCTCGAGCAGGTCTCAAGAGGGTAGATAGATTCAAATTCAGAGCACTGGTGCTGCCATATGTGTGCACAGTATATTCGAATATTCCCTGTGGAAAGCACAGTGAACTTGAAAGAATCAGAAATCTCTTAGCATGTGGTTCAACTGTATTCATTCTGGGACTGATTTCATTTGCTTAATTTCTTAGACTCTGATAGGTCTAAGATAGGCTTAAGGAATGAGTCTGTCCACTTCCATGTGGCTCTGTCAAGAGTAGTGACGGAGTTGGTCACAGGGGTGAGATATATAGGAGGGAATATCAAAACTACTAGCCTAATAACAAGCTCTTCTAAATTAATCTCTTTTAAGTTAGCTCTTGGATCCAAGATGGAGCCCCCTACATGTTGAACCCTGTTGTGAATAAGAGGCTATGTACTCTGTTGCTTTTTGTCCAAATGAACTACAGCTGTCATGTTCTGGGCAGCATGCCAGTGTAGCTTGTCTCGAGCCAAGCTGGGGCATCCCCGCCATAAAGTGAGTGGAGTCAGCTGCAGCTGCAGACTATTAAAATGCAAATTGTGCAAATAGGTTAGCTCTCAGCCAATTGAAGAGCTAATGTCTACATCAGTGGCAAAGTTTGGCACTCCATATGGTAGCTAATAATTTTTAGGGCCAGGAGGAATTTCTGATTTATGGAAGTAAAGAGAGAGAGTGTAGGTCCTGAGTTATAAGTAGGAATAGATACAGGCAACGCCTAGCAGGTAGGTTAAGTACAGTTTTCTGTGAAACAGCAGCAGGTCCAGGTGAATTATAAAAAAAGGTTTTCATTTTCAGCAACTTTATGTGTCAGAATCTGGAGGTGACAAGAAGAGTTAAGATATTTTACACATATGTACACCACCTTTATCACTATCACCAACAACTAATATATTTGATCCTGACTAGCCATACTCCAAAATACAAGACTTACCCCACAAGGCAGACTGTGCACTTACAGGGAGGTTTAGATTTCCCAGAAACGTTCAAGTGTTTATTGTTCAGTCACTCAGAATTTGGGAGGATTTTGAAACTATTGTGGAGAGAGTTGGAGATTTGAGAGATGGATACACAGACACACATAGTCTGTATGAATGTGTGTTTATAAATCCAATCTTCAACTTCAAAATCATCCTGTAATGTACATACACGCATCCATACACAGGTATATAAGAGTATGTGTGTGTTACAGTAGTAGTGACAGTAGTAGCAGAGTAAAAGAAAAGTAATATATAATAGAGTGCCTAAAATTTGTTGGAAAAGTAAATTTAAATTCTATTTTAGATGTTTCAAATTCAGGAAGGCTGAATTTGTGTATATTTTTTTTCCTGAAAATATTGTTTTCCTGTCAATCTGCTAGTTGGCCTCCTGCTATCACACTGTATTTTGGTTAACAGAAGTAGTATTTTTATAGCTTACTCCAATTGAATATCTTTTTCCTCTAATAGTTGACATTATTTGCCACTCCTTCATGACAACTATCAAGATAATAGATAAAAGAAATCATATAGTATCCTGACAGTGGCATTTGCAGGGGAATGGTGTCAGCCATCTCTGAACTCATGAATTCTAGTTTCTACAATGGTCTATCTCTATTCTAAAACAGAACTTTATTCTGTTTAGTGTTAACTGCTAAATTTGCCCAGCCTCCAGTTTCTTGCTTTTACTCTTTATTTAATAAATTGATCTTCCTCTCAATGGTAGAAATAAGGAAGTAAAGGAGTAGAAAATTTGAATTTACCAAAATATGTTACTTGATTGATGGTTTTAGCAAATGGATAGCACCTGGAGAAGATAGTAACACTAATGGTTAAAATGGAATCTGGAATTTCCTTTGAATATATTCGGTTTGTGCTTTCTTTGCACATTTTTCACAGTAGATCATCAAAGCACATAGAGCCCCCTAATATATATCCTGACACAAGGTGGGGAGACTGATTAATTAATAGACAAAATATAGCTGTTAGCTATGTGTTTGTGGTAGATGAACAAAGTGAATGAAGAGCTTTTAAATGCCAAGTGAGTACCTACCATAAACTAGGCACTTTTGGTTTTTTGAGAAAGCTACTCTAGCCCAATAGTACTTCCTCCTGTTGCTAATGAAAACGGAAAAAATCAGCATTATTTTCTAGCACAGAGCCACATATTTTTTATCTTCCTTTTCTTCCTTTTTTTCCTAATTATCTCTGGGCTTTGTAAAAAGTCACCCTTAGCAAGAAAGTATAATAATCAAGGAAATAGTCCAGCATAATTAATTTGAGATTTTTCAAGCATCTCTTCTTCTGTAAACTTAGAAACACAAATGGTCATTTCAGGACAGTGGGGATAAGGTTTTTTGCGAATGAGGCCTACCTCTCTGCTAGATTACAAGTTTCATAAGAGCAGGGGACCGAGCTGTGGACAGAGTTATACCTAATGTACTTAATGAATGATGATGGCTCTGCAGTGGGGTTCATGGAAGTAACTTCCAGAAAAGTTTCTCATCCTTACCACTATTGACATTTTGGACTATATAATTTAATCTTTTCTGTTTTGCTAGAAGCATCCCTGGCTTCTACCTGCTAGTAGCAAACACACAACCCCAGTTGTGACAACTGCAAATATCTCTAGATCTTTGTCCCTTGGGGGACAAAAATCTCTCCCAGTTGAGTACTGCTGTTCTATGAGGATGGATGGAGATTAGCTAGTGCTGAAGGATGGTATTAACAGAAGATATTGGAAGTTCATCATGAGATTTACTGTGTTTGATTCTTACAACAACAAAATAGGAGTTTTTAAACCTGAAATCCCAATTTGGTGTATGTTATTTTTGCCTTTGATTTCAGTAAAATAAAGCCACCAGAGTACACGTCAACACCAGTGGTCTCATCCACACACACAGACACATATTAATCTTTCTCTAAGTTTTTTTGTCACATATCTATAAATGAGAAATTGGTGTACATTAAAACTTAGACTTTTTGAACAAGCACATTTTTCCGTTTTACAGAATGAAATCATTTCTGCTACCAAGGTTTACCTGGGTGTGAATTTTTACAACTGAGATATTAATCCTTAAAAGAGATTTTTATAATGGAAATGCTGACACAACCTTAGCTGCCCTGCTTCAAATGGCATCATTATATTATTCCACTCTTGACCGTGTCTGTGTTCTGAAAACAGTGGTGGCATTGTCTGCCTCTGAATGGTGCTAAGGGACTGAGGGAGGGAAAGGATTTGGCACTGATATCAGAGTGGGGGAAATAATTTAAAATAAAAAGTACACCTTATGTATGCATGACTCATTCATTCAACTCGGAATTTTCTAAAATGAATAAGTAGGTTTGATCCACATAGGATTTGTGTGTTTCAACACCCATAGTAAATCAAACTGTTGATAATGCTTTCTGGTTACATCTTCCTGACTCTCTCTTAACTGAGTCTTGAACTGCTAAAATGATTGTCCAATTATATGTTTCCTTCAGTAAACTAATCACTTTGCTGTAGTCTACTTAATGTTTTAATTTCCTGGTAGGACTATAGCTCTAAACATAACAAATATGGATAGTTTGGAATAATGTTTTTGGTCTTTCTCCATATACATGGTTGTCCAAGTGTCTGTGCAGTAGAACACACACACATTTACTCTGTTATCTCCTTGTGTAATCTTGAGACAACTTTTTACAAAAAGACACTATGCCTTGTGCTTGGTGTTGGCAATATTGCATGTCTTGGATACTTTTCAGAAGTTTCTCATGTGCACTTGGTGAGGAGGAAAGAAAAGAAATGGAAGGAATTCTAGCAAGGCCCACCTGCATTTCCCCTTCCTTCCAACAAGGACAGAAATGAGAACATTCCCTAAGTGATAAACAGACTTCAAGGCTGATGCCCACGTCCTACTGTTTTTCTACCACCCCTAGGAACAGAAAAAGAGTTGAGGGTAATTAATAATGAAAGTCAAAAGAAAAATTGAGGATGAAAAAGATAAAATACAAAATTATCAAAGCATGAATCATGAGGAAAAACATCTTTTAATGAAGAGGAATCTTGTGGAAAACAAATAGTGAAATATTGCTTTTAAACTGGTTTGCTGTAGAAGAACGCCGGGCAGAAAATGTGTCACTGAGTCTAAAATCAAGAGGGTACTAAAGTTTTGCCATTTTTGAGTTTACTCACTAAGCAAAAAGCTTTTGTTATAGAAAATGCACTTCAAATATTTTTGACCAAAAGGAAGCACTAGTAAATTTAATTTATTGTTTTATTCTAAGTTCTTGGCACACTACTATACATTTGTGTCCCTACTTTCACTCAAGAGCATTTGTGGCCACTTGAGGGAGTGCAGCATGCCCTGCTGAGTTTTTATCAGCTGCTGCTGCTTCAGCAGCAGGTAACTTCGCATTCCAGTTGCCTCCAAAATTGTGGTAATTGGAGTGACAGTTATGGAAGAGACATAGTTCAGAGCACCCACTGTGCCACAGAAGAGCGTACATTGAAACAAGCATTCCATGTCCCCTCTCACCTTTTTCAGAGTGTCTGCATGATTGTCAGTGGAGGTTCACTGCCTTTTTCTCGTCTGCTGTCAATCACGGCAGGAGACAGTGGGATGATCCGTTACAGAAACAGCACAGGTGATGATTGAACACGCATGTGGGTGCGGGCTCTGTGCTGTCTGCTGAGTAAACTAACTTTTTTTCTCATTTGAAAGTGTTAACCTCTCCAAATAAAAGGTGCTTGTTCTGAATAAGAAACAGAAGAGGCACTTGGGAGAAGGAGATCCATATGTTACAGAAATGACAAAACACAGTCACCCTCAGATTGTCATTAAAAGGATTTCATGTTGCGTGGATAGTTCTAAATACCAGCTTTTCTTTTTTTAATTATTATTTTTAAAAGTATGGTGTTCAGTGGTAAACTCCAGGGTAAGGGAAAGCTCTGTAGCACTTTAGTATTGGTGATCACTTCCTTATTAGTTGGCCTGTATTTATAGCCCTACAAACACATTACCCTTATTAAATGCCTATGTTCTGCCATTCAGTGTGGGGTCTGCTGTACAATATGTGTGCTTTCGAACAATTAGATAGCAGCACAGGCAGGAATCGAATTCCTGCCCTGAAGCTCCTAACTTTAATAAAGCATGTTATTTCCAGTAAACTCCTTAACATGGATATAGTATTACTTATTGTTCACCAAATATATTTAAATATTTAAATGTTTAAATGACATTGGCAGACACCTAAAACTTATTTCCTGTTGCGGTAAAATGTATGCATTTTCTCAGTCTTATAACTCTCCACAATAATAATAATTAAAAAGCTAATAGACAACTTTAATTATAGCTCAGCACTCAGCTTTGCCGCTCATTGTTTGGAACAAACATGTGTTTTCTAAATATCTTAGCTACGTTGTCTTATGTTCCATTATTCTTTTTTGTTTTTAATCCGATGTGTAAGAAAGAGCACTGAATTGATGAAACTTCCCTTTCCACAACCCCTCCAGTAAATCAAAGTTCTTAACCTTATACAGCCTGCATGATAGAGCATTTGCTGTTGTTTATAGTCTGTTATCCCTTGGATTGGCTTCCCTTGTAATAAAGTACTAAAAATCTCATAGAGTAGGATCAACTTGGGTGTTCTGCGGTTTGCATGGTGGTTGTTATGCCGAATTCCCACAGCAGAGAAGGGAATTAGAGGGAGCATCATAAAGAACAAAAGTTAGTGGGTTGCCAGCTGAGTAAAGCCCTCCCTGTGAACAGGTTTGGGTAATAGCAATATTTCTAAAAGGGAGGGCAATGACACTTAAGTGAGGTTGGTCCTAGGAAGCAATTGCAGGTCTGGATCCAATAATGTATCATTGACTGCGTCTGGAATAGATCGCCTGAATAAATGGAGTGAACTCTTACCCTGCTGGGAGCTTTTTGGCTGTGTGCTCTGTGCTTATTAGCCTCCTAGCCCCTAGTTTGACCCTGTTCCCTTTTTAAATTAATGCATCTCCAATTCCCTAATCTAGACATTTTTTTTTAATCTCATGTTTCTTTGTTTCCACCCAATTTGAGGAAATAGTTGAGGAGTTTTCAACTGTTTACCCAGAGGCAAAATTAACAGGTGCATTCAGGGTTATAATAAGACTCATCAAATACACTGAGGGCCTGGCCCAATTCCAGTTCTGATAAACAAGCCAGCATTGTAAATTAATTGAAAACTGACAAAGATAAAAAGCCTACTTAGAGGCCTAGATGAAAGTTTTAGTGTGTGCATGTAGAAGAGAGTAACTGTGACACGTACTTTGACACTATGTCCATAGTAATGAGTTTCTAATGAACAGAACTTGGGTAATAGAAACTGAAGCTGAACCAAAAAGGGCCTCATTTTTAACACAGTCTGGGAATGTATTTATATCCGATAGCAGCTTGGCGCAAGGATTCAGAAGTTTGCCTTCGGTCTGCTGCCAGCTTATGCCTTTATTTGGAGCGGAAGAGCCATGAACCTGCATGTGTATGAATGAGAAGTAGAAAGAAAATACACAAGGAGGAATAGGATGTCTCTGATAGTCTGCATCAGAACACATAAGGATCATTTACAGAGAAGCAAATGGTAGTTAACATGCAGCGAATGTCTTCAGGTACAAAAGCTCTTTAAGATCTAAATTCCTTATTCTGAAAAACAAACTTCATATTTTGCAAAGAACACCCACTTTTTTCTGAGCAATTCTGGCTCCCGAAAACTGTTTTGAAAAGTTTTTTGTTAGAGAAAAGGGAATGCAAAATTGTGTCTTAATGATACTGTCGGTGTTGCTGTTTTATATAATTTGGCAAAGAGTTTTGATTTGAACTGCTGATTCTCTGGACTTACTAGGGTAATTCTTATGGTATACTCTTTTTAGAATGAGAAGGTTAGAATAAAAATTTAAGAAATTCAAATTTAGGGAAAAGCTACAGCAACGGCAATTCTAAGGTTTGTTTTTACAATAACAAAATTATCTTACTCTGTATAAGTTGAGAACATTTATTGGGTATTCAGAAGTAATTCATAAATAAGAAACCTGCATACTTTCGTGCTTATTAACAAGTTAACAAACTTTTCTGCATCTCGAGAGTAGAAGAAATTACAATGTTATTTGCTTTTTAACTCTATGTTATTTCTTTTAAGAAAGATCATTGTATATAACAAGTTGCTATGTTTCCACTCCCTGGTATTGTTTATTCATCAGCACATGTGGCCTGTGGATACATGAATATGAAACTTTGATCTACATGCTTTAGGTGATCATATTCCTTTCTGAACACCCATTACCAGATTTTTTTTCTAAAACGTAGCTTTTTTTTCATTTATTTACTAAATTTGTATTAAGTACCTAGCACATGCCTTCAGTGCTAACACAAGTGCCTTATACATACTAAATGCTTACTAAGTATTTGCTTAACAATTTAATCAATGAGTGACTAAATCACAGAAAAAAAAGAAACATACTTAGAACCTACACTTACAGGTCTAGGCCAATAGTTGTCATGCAGTGGTGATTATGACCCCCCAGGGGACATTCAGCAATGTCTGGAGACAGTTTTTGTTATTGGCGGGTAGGCGGTGGGCAGTACTAGTGGCATCTAGTGCATAGAGGCCAAGAATGCTTCTCTACATCCTACGGTGCACAGGACAGCCCGGCAACAAAAATAATCTACCCCAAAATGTCAATAATGCCACTGCTGAAAAACTCTGTTCTAGTAGGAGAAAAAACATGTACACACCCATGCCCACCTGCCAGCTCTCTTCACTATACTTTACACACCCTCCCTGAGTGATTCCTCCACTCCTGGGGCTTCTACAGCCATGTGCACTCTAGTTCCCGATTTTTGTTTCTGGTCCAGATCTCTCCCTGTTCCCAGCCCTGTACACCCTGCCCTCTAGACATTCTTGTCCCAGTATCTCAAAGGCTATCTCAATCACAGAGTATCCAAAATGGAATTCACCATCTTTCCTTCAAACATTTGCTTATAGCACTCTGCTAGGCACATGGTTGGCACTCATAAAAGAAATGTTTTGGTAAATCAAATTGCTTAAGTGACCTAGGGCGGAGAGTAGTAAATGTCAAAAGAGGGTCCTAGTACCGATGGGAGTTCAGATAGAGTACTTCCCTCTTTAATGGCACTGAGGAATTGGAGTGGGATGGTAGGAGCAGAGATCCATGGATGGATAGTTTATAGAAAAGGTGCCATTTGAGCTGAGCATTGAAAGATACATAGCAAGTCGACTCCTGGGATTCTGGGTGTGTGAAACAGATGAGCCAAGATATAGAAGCTGGAAAGTAGGACTGTGACCAGGGAATCTGTGGTGGAATGCCTGATTTGGAGGCTTGCATTTTTAAGGGAAGAGTACATGATGTAAACGGAATGATAAGTTGATGCCTGATCATGGAGAGTATAAATGCAAAGCTAAGAAGGCTGCATTTTACTCTGTAGGCAGTGGGGAGCCATGAGATTGGAAATTGAAGTGATTCGAGGCAGATTTCAGGAAGATTAAACTAATAGCAGTGCCTGGACCACCCACTGCCTTTCAGCTCACATTTTTGAAGTCTCAGTTTCAATGTCACTTCCTCAGAGAGTCTTCCCCAATTCCAAAGACTTGGCTTAATGCCCATGCTATACACTCCCATAGTATCTTATACTTCTCTTCTATAAATCTTGTCACACTCTTTCCTCCTCCTATAGTGCTTATCTTCCCTTAACTGTAAACTCTCAAGTCAGGGACCATGTCTATCTTGGTCTACCAGAAAGAATAGACCAGGACAAATCAGAATTTCAGCCCTGATTGACAGAGTTGTTGTCTATACAGACACTGTAGAATTTACCAACGATTAATATTGGGGGCAAAATAGGAGAAGGAATCAAAGATGACTCAAAGATTCTAAGCCCTTCTAACAGGGGGCACATTAATAGGGATAGGTAACAAATGAGTTGACATACATCCAGCCAAAAAGAAGCTGAGTTCCATACTGCTCATTCTGAGGTGGAGGTGCTGTGAGTGTTTGCACAGAGACATTTAGCAAGCATGGGAAATGCAGAAGAAAACTAGGGACGCAGATTTAGATGCAAAAGTCAATTGCAGTAGTGGTATTTAAAAACCCAAGACAGACTGGATAAGCTTCTGCTATTTTGATCTTTTGAATATTATGAAGGATAGAAATTTCATCACTGCTCCCCATCATCTTTCCTTGACATTTTCTAGATTTCTTCAAAAATTTCTTACCATCTTTCCAATAGATGGTACACAGTAATGCTTACAAAATACAGCTGAAGTGTCAGGAATGCTATCAGCTGTTTTTCTTCCCTTAGAGTTTTTTCCATGACAATTTTTTTTTTTTTTTTTTGGCAAGAGTTTTTCTCTTCTTGGATTGTGAGAGTTCAAATTGTTTAATTTCTATATCCTAAAAAATACGTGTTGTAAATTTTAAAACTTATCTGCTCAGATGCTATCCTGGGACTTTGCTCCACTGCAAATGTGATCTTGCTTCTGGCCACATCTCTAACTTTTCACTTACTCTCTTTACCCCTGTGCCCTGCCTTGTGCTCTAGTTTTCTGGAATACAAGTTGCAAATTTAACAATTCAGTGGAGGCAATAGAGGTTTATAATCTAGAATTTCAAAAAATGCAGGGAATTTCTTCTCTCCGTGCTCCCCCTGTGCCTTCCAAACTATGTTTCACCATTTCTTCCAGACTCCTGGTTTGCCAGTCTTTCCTACTCTCTGTTTAGAGAAGCTTACTCATCATGTTTTTATAAAGTATGGTTCACTTTAACCCAGTGCTGGAGTAGTTTTGTTTCTTTTTACTGATTTTCAAAATTTTAAAGTTAAAAAGACATTAGAAGTAATGGTGTCTAGCACCTCCTTCAACTCTGCTTCATGTTATCAAGGAGACCACAGGGTGATTATCTCTCCTAGGAGGTCCTACTGCAGGTCTGGGATTCAAACCTGCTCCACTGTGCCATCACGCATGAATATTCCATTAGTACTTAGATGGTGCCCTGTGAGCCCAGTTTACTCTAAGGGGAAGATAATAAAGAGCCATCTGAGAAGGTCTCAATTATGTTAAATATCCATTTACTATTCATAAGCAATGAAGTGACTGGATAATAAAATTATGGGCCAGCATATTATTCTGCTATAATCTATGTACATTTTCTATGAGAAGTATGTTTATATGTATATATGTGTTATGTGTATATCTATGTTCATCATTAATAGATGTTGTAAAGAGAATCTAGGACTAGTTTCCTTCAAATAAAAACATAAATAGGAAACTCCAATCAAGATGGCTGAGTAAGTAAACACTGTGTTTGCCTCCTCAAACGACTTCATCAAAATTAAAACTAAATTATAGAAAAACCACCCTTGAAAACCACCTGAACACTAGCTGAACAGAACTCCTTTAACTAAGGACATAAAAAAGAAGCCACATTTGAGAATGGTAGGAAGGGCAGAGATGCATGATGGTCTGGTCCTATACCTGCATGTGGCAGTTAGATTCCTGAGTGATATCGTAGCTTCAGAGGTCCCCCCTGAGAAGCAAAGCGTCCCGACCCCACACTGGACTGGAAAGAGGAGTCCCCATAACATGTGGCTGTGAAAATCAGCAGAGATTCCATCTGGATAACATGGCAGACTGCTGGAGACCCAGGTGTCCTCTTAAAGGGCTTGAACGCAGACTCAGACACAATACTCTCCCTAAGCTCCATGAAGGGACGGCAGCTTGAAAAGCATCAAGGATATGCTAGTAGGAACTGAATTGTCTGGCTTTGGGGTGAGGGCTAGAGGAGCATCTATAGCCAAGACGGAAGTACTGGCAGGTGCCATTGTTCCTTTGTTGAGCCCTCCCCCCAACCCAGCCTGCAGGTGCAGATGAGTGCCAATTCTGAGTATGCATGAAGACCCCTGAGAACCCTCCACATCCAACTCGTGCACATGCCAGAACCTCTTTCAGTGGATATTCCTCAAAAGTAGGCAGTCTTAGCCCACACTGCAGAATTTCCTAAAATCTCTCAAAGGTTCACAAACCCCAAATAAGCAGTGTCTGACCTTGGCATTCCCCGTGCCTCTTGTTAAGTGGCCCCAACCCCTGCACTAGTGGCAGCCTACCTCAGCTTAGCCTCTGCCAGGTGCCTCCAAGCTCAGCACAGGTGGCAACCATCTGCATATCACTTTATAGCTCCTACCAGGTGGCCCTGGGCCAGGCACAGGCAGTGGCTGACCTTGGCCTGCACCAGACCCCCTCCCAGGAGGTTCCAGAACCAACATAGTTGGTAGCTCACTTTAGACCACACCAGAGCACTACCTAATTAGCTCCACAAATGACACACCCAAATAGTGGACTCAGCAGGCACCAGAGCCCTACTAAAGAGAATCCTACTACATGGGATCAGCCCCTGCACAATAGCTCATCGGCTTTAGTCACAGTCATTTCTCACAGCCATTCAAGCTGAAGGTTAAAACTATCCACTATGTCGCAACAGCAATCAAGGCTCAGCTACAACAGGAGGGCACACCAACCCACACAAAGGACCTCCCTGGTACACCTGGCTCAGGTTACCAGGGAGGCTGTGCCAATAGGTTCCACAGGACATCTACTATATAAGGCCATTATGTCAAGACCAGGAAAAAGTAGACATACAAGTCCAAGAAATCCAGAGGATCCCAAACAAGATGAACTCGAGGAGGCCAAACACAGGGCACATTATAATTAAAATGCCATAGTTTAAAGGCAAAGGGAGAATCTTAAAAGCAAGAGAAAAGCAGTTAGTTACCTACAAGGGAGCTCCTTGAAGACCGTCAGCTAATTTCACAACAGAAATTCTGCAGGCTAGAAGGGATTGGTGCAAATATTCAAAGTGGTGAAAAGCAAGGACCTACAACCAAGATTACTCTACCCAGCAAAACTATCATTTGAAATCAAAAGAAAGGTAAAGGCTTCCCAGATAAGAAAAAGCTGAAGGAATTTATCACCATCAAACCAATATTATAAAAAATGTTAAAGAGCCTTCTAAGAAGAAAAAGAAAAGATAAAAAAAAAAAAAAAGAATAACAAACTGGCAATAATTACATACTTACCAATATTTATTTTAAATGTAAATGGATTAAATATGTCAACTAAAAGACATAGAGCGCCTGAATGGATAAGAAAACAAGATATATGCTGTCTACAGGAGACCCACTTCAGATCAAAAGGCACACAGAGACAAAGTAAAAGGATGGGAAAAGATATGTCATGCAAATGGTAACAAACAAAAAAAGCTAGGGTAGGAATACTTGTATCAGATAAAATAGACTTTAAAACAAAAGCTATAACAACATAAAGAAAGACATTTTGTAATGATAAAATGATTAACCGAGAAAGAGGATTTAACCCTTATAAAAATTTATGCATCCAATGGAGGAGCACCTAAACATATAAAACAAATATTGGCGGACAGAGAGAGAGCGACAATAATACAGTCATAGTAAAGGACTCTAACATTCCACGGACATCAATGGATAGTTCATCCAGACAGAAAATCAACAAAGAAACAGTGGTTTTAAATGACACATTAAAGCAGATAGATTTAATTGATATTTTTAGAACATTTCAAAACAGCAGAATACACATGCTTTTCAAGTGCACATGGGATATTTTCCAGGAAAGATCACATTAGGCCACAAAACAAGTCTTAGTAAATTCAAGAAGATTGAAGTCATATCAAGCATCTTCTTTGCTATACAATGGTATGAAACTAGAAGTCAGTTATAAGAAGAAAACTGAAAAACACACAAACAGAAAAGGACAGAGAACACACTACTAAACAATGAATGGGTCAACAATGAGATCAAGGAAGAAATCAAAAAGATACCTTGAGACAAACGAAAATGAATGTAGAACGACACAAAATCTGAGACAAAGCCAAAGCAGTTCTAAGAAGGAAATTCATAGCAATACAGGCCTACCTCAAGAAACAAAAAAACTCTCAAATAAACAATCTAACCTTACACCTAAAGGAACTAGAGAAAGAAAAGCAGACAAAGCCCAAAGTGAGTAGAAGGGAATAATAAAGATAAGAACAGATATAAATAAAATAGTCCAAAAAAAAAAAAAATGGAAAAGATCAATGAAACCAAGAGCTAGTTCTTTGAAAAGGTAAACAAAATTGATAAATCTTTAACCAGACTCATCAAGAAAAAAAGAGGACCCAAATAAATAGAATCAGAAATGAAAGAGGAGACATGACAACTGACACCACAGAAATACAAAGGATTATAAGAAAATACTATGAATAGTTACATACCAACAAATTGAACAACCTGGAGGAAATGGATAAATTCCTAGAAATATACAATATTTTCAGACTGAATCAAGAAGAGAAAATCTGAACAGACTGATAATTGCTAACGAAATTAAATCAATAATAAAAAATTTTCAACCATAATAAAGTCCTGGACCCACATGATTTCAACGGTGAATTTTACCTAATAATGAAAGAAGAATTAACACCTATTCTTCTCAAACTATTCCAAAAAATTGAAGAGGAGGGAACATTTCAAATTCATTTTACAAAGCCAGCATTTTCCTGATTCTAAAACCAGAGACATTACACAAAAAAGAAAATTCTAGACCAGTATCTCTGATGAACATAGATGCCAAAATCCTTAACAAAATATTAACAAACTGAATTCAACAATAAGCTAAAAAGATTATAAACATTGATCAAGTGGTATTTATTCCTTGGATTCAAGTTTGGATCAATATCTGCTAATCAATTAACACCACATAAACAAAATGAAGATTAAAAATCATATGATCATATCAATAGATTCAGAAAAAGCATTTGGCAAAATCTAGCATTGTTTTATGATAAAAATTCTAAGCAAAGTGTGAATAGAGGGAACATACCTCAACATAATAAAGGCCATATATGACAGACCCACAGCTAACATCATACTCAACGGTGAAAGGCTAAAAACATTTTCCTTAATATCAGGAATAAGACAATGATGTTGCTTTTATTTAGTATAGTATTGGAAATTCTAGCCACAGTAATCAGACAAAAAAAATGAAATAAAAGCCATCTAATTTGGAAAGGAAGAAGTAAAACTCATTATTTGCAGATGACATGATACTGTATAGAGAGAACCCTATAGACTCTGCCAAAAAGCTATGGGAACTGATAAGTGAATTCAGTAAAGTAGCAGGATAAAAATTAATATTCAGAAATTGGTTGCATTTTTATACTCCAATAATGAACTATCAGAGAACTTAAGAAAACAATTTAATTTATAATTGCATCAAAAAGCATAAAATATTTTGGAATAAACTTAACCAAGTAGATAAATGACCTGTACTCAGAAAATTATAAGACATTGAAGAAGGAAATTGAAGAAGATACAAATAAATGAGAGGATATACCATGTTTATGGATAAGAAGAATTAACATCATTAAAATGTCCATACTACCTGGAGCAATCTAGATTCAATGCAGTGCCTATCCAAATACCAGTGGCATTTTCAAAGATCTAGAACAAATAATCCTAAAATGTATATGGAATAACAAAAGACCCTAGATTGCCATAACAATATCGAGAATAAAGAACAAAGTTTGCAGTCTCATGCTACCCGATATCAAACTATACTACAAAGCTAGAGTGAGTAGAAGGGAATAATAAAGATAAGAACAGATATAAATAAAATAGTCCAAAAAAAATGGAAAAGATCAATGAAACCAAGAGCTAGTTCTTTGAAAAGGTAAACAAAATTGATAAATCATTAACCAGACTCATCAAGAAAAAATGTCAGCTAAAAGACATAGGGTGCCTGAATGGATAAGAAAACAAGAATCGAAACAGCATGGTACTGGCATAAAAACAGACACATCAATCAATGGAACAGAATAGAGAGCCCAGAAATAAACTCACATCTATATGGTCATTTAATCTATGACCATAGATTAAGAGGCAAGAATATACAATAGAATAGTAACAGTATCTTCATTAAATGGTGTTGGGAAAACTGAATGGATACATGCAAAATAATGAAACTAGACCATTTTTTTACGCCATATACAAGAATAAACTGAAAATGGATTAAAGACTTAAATGTAAGACCTGAAACCATAAAACCATAAATATAGGCAGTAAATTCTTTGACATTGTTCTTAGTAATGTGTGTGTGTGTGTGTGTGTGTGTGTGCGTGTGTGTGTGTGTGTGTGTGTGTATCCTTGTGCAAGATAAAAGAACAAAAAGGGACTACATTAAACTAAAAAGTTATCGCACAGCGAAGGAAACCATCAACAAAAATGAAGACAGCCTACTAAGTGGGAGAAGATATTTGCCGATGGTACATAATAACAGTTAATATCCAAAATACATAAGGAGCTAATTTATTAACACCAAAAAGACAAACAATTCAATTAAAAAAAAAAAATGGGCAGAGGACCTGAATAGACATTTCTCTAAAGAAGACTTAGGTGGCTAAGAGATACATGAAAAAGCTACTCAACTCCACTAATCATCAGAGAAATGCAGATTAAAACTCTAGTGAAATATCACCTTGCACATGTCAGAATGGTGATCAATAAATAACAAACGGCACATGCTGGCGAGGTTATGGAAAAAAGGAAACCCTCTTACATTGTTGGTGGGATTGCAACTTGGTATAGCTACTATGGAAAACAGTATGGAGGTTCCTCAAAATATTAAAAATAGAACTACCTTATGACCCAGCAATCCCACTTCTGGGTATTTATCTGAAGAAATTCAAAACACTAATTCGAAAAGGTATAGGAATTTCTATGTTCATTGCAGCATTATTTACAATAGTCAAGACCTGGAAGTAACCTAAATGTCCATCAATAGACGAATAAAGAAGAGGTGGTACATATATAACAATGGAATATTTCTCAGCCATAAAACATGAAATCTTACTATTTGCAACAATGTGGATGGACATAGAGGGTATTATGCTAAGTGAAACAAGTGAGAGAAAAACAAATATTGTATGATTCCACTTATATGTGGAATCTGAAAAAACTAAATCAATGAACAAAGAAAAGAGAAAAACTGATGGTCGTGTGATGGTAGGAGTTGAGGGTGAAAAAGGTGAAGGGATTAAGAAGTACAAATTGGCAGTCACAAAACAGTCACAGGGATGTAAAATACAGCATAGGGAATATAGTCGAAAATATTGTAATAACTATGTATGGTGCCAGGTGGGTACTATACTTATTGCAGGGGATCACTTCATAAGTTATATAAATGTTTAACCACTATTCTGTACTCCTGAAACTAATAAAGTATCAGATGTCAATTTTTTAAATTTATTATTTAAATATCAAATAATAAATAAAAGCATAAATACAAACGAGTATTGGACAATGAACTGTAAATATGAAATCCATCATGCTTTCTGCCATTAACTCAGTCTATGAACTTACATAAGCCACTTATTTTTAATGCATAATCTAGAAATCATTAGAGTCAGACAGTGACACTGACAAATTACCTTAATCTCAGATGTAAAATTCTATGTGATTTAAAACAATTTCTTTAATAACCAATAACGTTCATAATAATTTGAACTATAGCAAAATATTAAGAATACATTATTTAGATGCATTGAGCTTTAGCAGCATTTACTGAGTAGTACAGTAAAACCTAAAGATTTCTTGAGGCCAAATTTTTATTTTGTTTAAAGATGGCCACTTAATTTATTCACTGTCCATTCACATTAAGAAATATTACCTTAAGATTACAAATGCAATTCTTTGTTATTAATTTCTTCTACTCAGATGAAGTTATCTGAGAAGTTAACCTATTTCTAAAAACATATTTGTTTCGACTTTAGTCAAAATTTATTTTGAAATGTACTTTCATGTGGTAATGCTACTGAAAGTTGCTAGACAGATATTGTACAGGCAACTTGAACATTAATTATCACTGCCATATTTTCCAACAAAAATATTTTAGACATCAAAAAATCAGATTTTTTTCAGATCCTCCAGAAAAAAATTGTAGGTTGTTATATTTTTTGGTACAAAGTTGATAAAATTTCTGATAATGAAGACTATCTGTCAATGAGTTTAGGAAAATTCAAAATAAATGTAAAAAATATGCCAAGAATTCTTAAGTTTCAAAGTTCAAGTTAAATGCAAGAAGTATGATATAGCAAGAATTTAAGTTTTATCCTGAAATAGGTAAAAACTATTTGAGATAGGTTTGCTATATTAACTGTCTTTAAAGACCGAAGCAGAATGTTCAACATATGGCTCAAGTACATATGTAATCCATTGTAATCCATTCAGCCTTCAGCAAAGACAAACCTTCCTCTTTTAATTTGGGAAAAATTCTTTCTATTTGGAGGTTTTATTTTTTAGCTTCTTTTTATTTAGGCAGTTATACCACAGTTGGAAATATATAAGGTTTAGATACAAAGTTGCATTCAAACCCAGCTTTGCTGCTTAACCAGTTGTGGACTTTGGGGGCAATAATCCATGCAAGTAGGACTATTATGAAAGTTAAATCTGGTGGCATATATAAAGCCAGTAATAAGATGCCCAGCACATGATACTCAAAATAATAGCGTTGCTTTTGTAATCACCTATATACTCCCATTGAAAATAAAGCCTATGAACAAGGTAAGAAAAAGAAAAAGCTGACATAGTTTACCAGCATTTCAGACAGGCTGGGTAGACAAGGTGGCATTCATCGTGCTCTCCATTCACCTTTTGGAAGGGTCCTATGTGGTGGTGCATGGCAATGTCAGTGGCTGCCCTGTGCTCAGCCAGGGTAGGCATTAACAGCATGGTCTTTGCATCGGAGAGATCCGCTGTAGGGCTCTGGTCATCGTGATTTTGTTGCTTTCCCACCTTAGCTATACATTGGTGTAGTTTTTATTTGTTTGTTTGTTTGTTTGTTTGTTCGTTTGTTTCCTAGCATAGGAGTCAAGCAAGAGACCCAGAGGGTTGACAGATGTTTCCTTTTGACCAACATGGTCGTGGCCTGCTTTGTGCATGAATGGACCTGCCTGCTTGAGGCCTCACCCCCTTCCACACTGAGGGCTGGCCACTTTGCCGTGGGCACTGGCACTGGCACTGGCACATTGGCAAGTGGTTCATAATCTATATTGTCTGTTATCTATCACCTAGGCAGAATGCACTCATGCAGGAGAGCTAGATATTTTCTTATTAAAAATATACAATTTGAACCTCTGTAACTCATTGCAAACTTTGAAGGCAAGGAAAATTAGATAGCTTATCTCTTCCTCCTTCCCAGCCTTACCTCCCAAATTAGGAAATTTTTAGCTTCAAGTAACAGAAAATTTTAATCAAATTGGCCTTAACTGTAAGAAAATATGTTGTTGCACATGAGCTAACACACAGAGGTGGGCTAGGGCTTCCTGTTGATTTATCTAGAGTTGTCCAGGACTCAGGCTTTCCCCTTTCTGCTATGCACAGTGCACAGCTGCATCCCTAGGCTGGTTTCTGGGATGGCTATAGGCCAGCTGTCAGGGCCGTATTCTTCATTTGGAGAAACAAAAATGATGTCCCATGGCTTTCCCAGAAGTCCCCAGCACATCTGTCCCATCTCACTGGCTAGTGTTGAGTCATATGCTATTCCTGGGCCCTTTGGTAGTCGAATGAGTGGGATTGCTCTGATTGTCTTAGACTAGAGCTGTGGTCAGTTTCTCTGAGCCACAAGGGTGAGGATAAACACCGACTTTACTGGGATTCTCTTAGGGAAGCAGAAGGGAAACAATCACTCAGGCCATTACAAAATCACCACAGAAGACTTCCTGAAGGAGGGGATCTTTCTACTGAGTTATAAGGAATAAGTAGAGTTAGAAGGTAAGGAAGAATTTTTAAGTAGATGGAACAGCACGTACAGAAAGTTCAGAAGTCTGAAATAACTTGTTCTTTTGGAGGGAACCATAAGTATATGACTACAAAGAAGGAGAATAATGAAATATGAGCCTGAGAAGGGGATCTTTTTTTGTCATGCCCAAGCTTGAATAACATTCTGAATTACAGGAATATCTAGACCAGATATTGGGAAGGGTCTGAATTAACACAGTGGTAGGGAAAATGGAGAGGAAGTGATCTTTAGAGAAATACTTCAGAGGTAAGGGTTGCAGGACTTCCCAGCCAGTGGGATATGAGGGAGTGAGAAGAAAGGAGCGATGGACCTGAACAAATCCTTGGTCCTCCAGCTTCTGTAACCACCTGTATCCGCATCATTTCTCATAGTGCGCCCCCCTCCCTCTCTCCCTCTCTCCTTCTCTTCTTTCTCTCTCTCTCAGAAATTTCTATTGCAGTGACATTGCAGCAAAAATAGGGACATATTAAATTTTTATTTGTTCTCTTTCCCACTTTAAT
Source organism: Pteropus vampyrus (assembly GCF_000151845.1). Classification (NCBI taxonomy): domain Eukaryota; kingdom Metazoa; phylum Chordata; class Mammalia; order Chiroptera; family Pteropodidae; genus Pteropus; species Pteropus vampyrus. The sequence goes on along the minus strand of NW_011889290.1, from coordinate 1,810,258 downwards.
AGTAACAGCTTCCCCCTCTCCAATTTTTGGAAATATGTTAAATGGACAATTTTACTTGTTTGAAGATGCAAAAAAGTGACTCTTTTTAAAAAAGATTTGGTAATTCTAATTAGCTATGATCCTGATCTTTTGAAAGAATCACTCACAATTTAAGAAACCTCAGGGATGTTCTGAAAGCAAGGGATTATATGAGAGGGAGTCCATTTTACTTTTAGCACTTCCAGCACGTTAGCACTCATTAAAGATAAATGCCCAAGACTTATCGGCCTTATTCTTTAACTACTTAGGATTTTTTTTTTTTACATCACCAAAACATTAGTTAGCAAAACTTAAAAAAAGAATTCCAGAGATTTTAAAATGTATAGCTTGTTCCAGTCTCTAATACTGAAATCCTGTATATTTGCCCATTTGTCAACCTCGGAGAAACACGAAAGAAGTTTGACTCATAAATTTCAGTCTGCGCTATTTATTTTGAATTTGTATTGTGCACAGTGTAGTTTCATTATATAGCAGTCTGCCCTCCTGCACCAAGTAAGTGGCTGCCAGATCCTGTAAGCACCAAACTGCCACTGAAGCATTTCACCCAACTGAATGCCATTTACTGAGATTACAGTGAAGACCACACATTATGGCTATTCTCCAGATTTTTTTTTAAAGTCCAGCTGGTTCACATGCCTGTTTTGGCTCCTTACAGAAAACAGGCTTCTGGATCAGCTGGACATCAGAGCCCAGAGTTTCCTCTCAGTGTTCTACTTGAAAGTACAGCTGACCCAGACTTTGGTTTCTTAAAGTAGCCCAAAACTAGCATCTGGCCCTAATTTAGACTCAGCTTATGGGCTCCCCACTAGCAGCAAATAGTTCCCTCACTCTCTTTCCTTTCCTCTCTGGCTGGGACTGGCCTGAGGAAGGGGTAAATGGAGAGCAGTGATACATGCTTCAATGTTTCTGTCTCTAACACTCACTTCCAGTAACTTTTTTGCAGAAACCTGTTTGACGTTTCTGGTTGGCGCATCTGCCTTGGTATAGCTGTTGTTATGACTGCCGTCTTTATTTAATACTCATTCAAAAACAGTTACTGAGAACCTCCTATGTGCCAGGCTTATTGCATGTGCTCTGGAAGCATGGCTAGGGCCTGTAGAGCTATGAGCCCTGTTGTCATTCCTGAAGGTCTGGCTGCACTTCTCACACTTCAGGTGTGAGATCTTGAAGTCTCTCAAAGAACGACATCCGTTTTATCTTTTAACATTTGGTATTTGCCTAATGAGAGCTTTTTCTTCACGTCTTTTGGGTTAAAGTACATTTCTGAAATGCTAACATCTGAAGAGCGCTTGTTTTGTATATTAGAAGCTGTAGGAGTTTTAAGGAAGGGTGGGAAAAATGCAGTCCCTGTCTTAAGGGTACTTTCACTTTGGTATCTGCTGCCTAGGAAACTTGGGAGGAGTTTAGAAAATACCCTTCCCAAATCATACCTCAATGAAGTTGATTTCAAACAAACAAACAAACGAAAACGGTTCCCAAAATAGTCTTCATTGTAAGCTAAAGGTGAAATTGGCATTAAAACATCCCCACAAAGGGCTCACTAGAACCAAAGGAGCAGCCCACAGCCACTCAGCCTGCTGCTTGCTTGACGCACTCTCAGCATGACTCATGACTAGTAGCCCACCCTGCTCCTTCCATAGGTAGCTTCTAGCGACAAGTGCTTTCAACTTTTCCTGACAGAGCTCATTGTGGAACAACATGATTTTATTTCCAGTTTCAGGGTGAAAATTACAACATCAGTTGGAATAGTATATCTAACTTGGAATTGACTGGAGTAGTCAAAATGATGGATCTGAGATATACTTGAAAGGATAATTGTACACAACCAGTTTAAAAGCTGGTAAATATTTGAGGGTCAAGGGTTAAATGTCAAAGCCACAACGCTTGGGCTCAGCTCCATAAAGTATCAAGAATGACTGCTAATTAAATCCAGGGTATATTTCACCAAAGGGAAATAAATTTGACAGCTAACAAGCAATACTGGATTACCACCTTAACAAAGGTTAGGGATCATGCTAGTAATTGTAGATGGTTTACAGTTTTTAACCCAGTAGTAATCTACAGGATGATTGCTTATAGTTACAGATTACCACACTAAACAAAGTTAAGTCTTGTGAGTCAAAAATAAGTATTACCAAAAGGCATATGTGTCTGGGTCCCCTGGCTCATTTTTTTGCCTAAAAATAAATGCCCTGTGGCTGTTGCAGAGCAAATCCCTAAAACAAGTGTAGTCGAAAGACATGCCCATTATTTTTCCTGAGCTCAAAATTTTTTGTCATTAATAATTACCAACCGGTGTACTAATCAACTATAAAATTAGACGAAGTTGATTTCCAAACCAATACAGCAAAATGAAAGCAGAAAAATATCAGCTATAGGTATAATAGTCCCTTTCCCAGTCAAAATACTTAGATACAATATTTTAGTTAAGTTTAGCATTCTTAGATGGACATGTAATTTGGATGCTTCTTTAGATGCCTCACCTGGGGAAAGGGGAGCTGTTTACCTTAAGACAAGATACACCTTATGAGCCCTAAGCAAACAGTGTAATTGTAATATTTTAATAGTTGTGTTTACATGTAGATCTTGAGATTATTTCTACATTAGGTGATTTATAGGGCTATATTAAGCAAATCACATTTGGAATGCTGCTCCAAAGGATGAGTCACAAAATACTGCCATTTCCCCTTTCTCTTTTCAAAAGTGAGCTCAAAGGGAAAAAGAAAAGGAATTCCTCTACTCCCTGTACTAGCCTTAATGCTAATCAAGAAATCATCCCATTTAAGTTAGCATTTCATCTATTTTTGATATTAATTTGTCTTGATATGTCTGTTTAAAATAAAATTGTCTAACCTGAAATTTCACAGAGATGTAGGAAAAAATTGCCACAACCATTATGGAAAACTTCATCATCCCTAATACTCCAGCTTCTGCAGGCTGAACTAATTACTGCTTAATCTTTACTTGAGGTTTTGGTTAAATCAATTAAGTCGTTAGGAGTAATTTCAATGATGCTAGTGTTTGAGAGAACTACATAGCAAACATGATTTGCCTTAATTAGACTTTTAAATTCAGCTCTATCTAAGTCTGGAGCCAAGTACTCTATTTTGAATCTCTCTGTATTCACTTAGTTGTAAGGGGAAATTTTCTAATATGTCTGGCTTTAAGTAATTAGTTTGCAAATTTGTAATGTGAGATGTTGTAGGAGCTTGTGTTTGGGAAGAAAAGCAAAGCCTCCTCCCTTTTCATTTTATTAGCTTTTCCTGTATCTGGAGACTTCCTGCAAGGATGGAACATTCCTTTAAGTTCAACTTGTGGGAAGTTTGCACCAATTGCATAAAAAGCCTCCAGAGAGATACCTGCCACTGACCTTCATGTACCTTTTGCCCTTAAAAAAAAAAAATGCTATTTTTGGTCAAGCCTCTCAGAGCCCTCTGTGGGCAGCCGCCACGTGGGACCATCTGAGTTGTGTCTCTCCAGCCTTGTCTCCTCCTCCCTGGGAGGCTTGGGTCTCCGGGGGCTGCCCTCCATGCTCATCTTCCTCTCCGAGCGGTAAATGGTAAGCTGGAGATCCTGTTCAGACCTGTGGGAAAGTGCAGAGCACCAGCTATTCATATCATTCCTTTTCCACTCACAGGGAAAGGAACTCCGGACAGGAAGGTTTCATTAGCCTGAAAGCACATCGTGCCTTCATTTTAACTGTTTGGCTCCTATGGCAGTAAATCCTTTGAGGGCAATATTCACATTTCAGATCTTGAAGTTCTTTCTTTAAAGAGTCATAATTGCTTTGCTCCCACAGATATTTTTTTAAGTAACTTTCTTTACTAGACAAGGGTTAATCATAATGCATTCCTTCCCATAGAAAGTTCAGATTTTAGTAATGGGCTACAGTCACACCGCTCTAAGCAATGCCATTAAACATCATCTGTGCAAATAACAGATTAGGAAGCTAAAAGATCACATTGTATCAGAATTTGAATCCTCAATAAAATGTAGTTTAGGTTTTTCCATTCGTCAAATACTGTATTTGTCTAATTTTATGGTGACTTACTTACTATACATTGTAAAGAAATGATTGTGTCTCCATCGGAAAGCAGCTCTCTCTCTCTTTCCACCCCCTGCCCTTTTGTAAGTGCAGAAGAATCACCACAATAATGACATATTATGACAGTAAACATTTAACAATCTGTGCTTTTCCAGGTTTAGCTTATCATCTAAACATGCTGTAAGCACAAACAGGTTCAGTGTCTTTTCCCTAAGGTGCAATATTTCTACACTTTTGAATGCAATTTAAATTTTATTTTTAAAGTCTTACAATGACACATTTGAACAGTCTGAAAATTAAACCTTGTATGAACATAATTGCAAACGTTAGCAGAAATCGAACAGATGAAATATAAAGACTTCCACTTCCTGTATATGAATTTTTAGCCTTTTCCCAAACTTTTTCTATTGTAAACTTAAAACTAAGTGTTATCAGCAAGTAACATAGAGTAGCAGCTGGATACCATTAAATCCCTCTGTCTAAGCTATTCTTCTTCATTACCTTTTTCCTGACAAGCTCTTGCTCTGCACAGAAAATGTAACTTTGTGATAGAGATTTATGTAATTCAGGTGTCCTCTGTTCTGAATGAGAACTTGGCTGCAGAAAAAAGGGATTTGCAAGAGTCCATAGAATTTTACAAGAAAAAAGAGAGAACTCAACAAAATTCAGTGAAGAAACACATGTTAATATAACCAGTTGATCAAACATTTTATCCAATCTTCCTTTTATAGGTTATTTTCATAATAAGAATATTTTTCTCCAAGCTGAAATAGCCAGTGAATTCTATTCTACTAATGCAAGAACATTAACTGCTTTATCATAAAATACACAGCAGCACTCTCCAAATGCTTTCGGATTCAGTGAAATGTCTTTACTTAGAAATGTAGTAGAAAATACTTATAGACCTCTAACCATAAACACAAATTAGAACAAGCAATGCAGATGCCTTTCTGAGTTTAGTGAAATGGTATAACAGTTATTAAGTTGGTAGTGTAGTTATAACGTACACACAAGAATCCGAGCATTTAATTTGGTCTCCACTGGCTTTTATATCTTAAAATGTAACTTTGGTTTTAGGCATTTTCTTTCAACGATACAACAAAACCACGGGAGAAGAGATTTATCTATTAGAGATGATAGGAGACTAGGGAAATAAAAAAATATATTAAAAAAATAAATGATAAAAATACCCTAATGACCCTCTGGAACATTAAATTGGTAGTCTCTTCTTTCCTTGATATGATACTTATTTTTTACTATTTTACCAAACTGATAACTTTAAAAATTGTCGTACTCAAAAAGCACCTACTACATGTAGTTTTATTCATGATTCCTCGCAATTAACTATTCAACTGATATTTATGCCTACCTACCTGTACTCTAAGAACTTATAAAATAGATCCATCAAACCTAAAAGGACACAAATCTAATTTAGTGATTTAAATGTGAATATTACTCAGATGATGATGATGATGATGATGATGATGATGATTATATGATTATATTTTTGCTTCACCTTGGTTTCACACTATTTTCTGTAAAAGCAGGCTAAAAATTCTTGGAATTTAACAAGAATTCAACTATAATCCTAGTTAGGAATTTCATTTCCACTGCTACAAGGACAGAGAATATAGAATGCTGCACTGAACTCAGAACCTACTTCAGCATAAAACACCTCTACCTTGTCCCCAGCTATTTGCCCGTGTGCTCTTCACCTGGCTGACTCTTCATTATCCTTCATCTCACTTCGACATCAGGTCCTCAGTGAAAATAATCACTGATAGTTTCCTCCTACTCAACATGAGGTTCTCTGCCCCTACTACTTATGCCCATATCACATATTATCTCATCTCATTTTAGCACTCTGTCCCTCTCTCTCTCAATAGTGAACAATATATACCAAAAGAACTTTAATCCTTGATGTGTAAGGGGTCATCTGTCAGAGTTCAGAAAGAGCTCTGTCACATATTGGGCCCGCATAATCTCTTGGAAAGTTTATATGTAATTGTGTGAAATAGAAAAAAGATCCCTTTCATATACACAAAGAAACTGAGGCCTAGAAAAGTTGAAAAGAACTTACCCAAGCTCACGCAGATGGTAAATGACAGAGTCTACATCTCAAATATTCTGACTAAAACATCTGCTGTCTTAAACAATTAACATTTTTTTTTTTTTTTTTTTACTAACTTACCTAGGAATACTCATGCAACTGTTATTTTGACACCTGGTTATATACTGTTTTAAACTCTTTTTGAGCTGTCTGTATGGCTCAAAATGACATTATAAGTTCCTAATGAACACTGGTGGTTTTTAAAAATCTCCTCCCCGAACCACTACCCCTACTTCCACTTGATACCTAGGAGTACCAAGAGCTAGACATATAATGATAGATGCTTAATGAATACTTCTTGAAAATATAAAAATTAAAAATAATAAACAGTGTTGTTTACAATAGATAGATGACAGAGTCCGATTTGGGATTCAAATTCAAAGATAATTAAATATAATTTATTAAATATAATTAATTAATTATTAAATATAATTTAGCTAAAACCTAAGCTTTGCCTTGATGATTCAATGTTGTTTGTATGTAAAACTAAACCCAAGTGATTAGGCACACTTAGTTAGAGCCACAAAGCTGAATCAAGACAAGATTTTAAAGTCTAAAACCACTTTTCTCTCTTTTTACTTATTTTTAGGGAGCAGAGGAGAGGAAGCCTGTGTCTATCAGTAGAGAACTAATTGATGTCTAAATTAAAACAGTTAAATAAATTACGATAAATCTATAATATGTTTTGCTTGCAGCTATAGAAAAGAACAAGAACATTCTCTATGAAACAGAAACACCTCTCAGTTATGTTAAGATAAAAAAGAAAGATACAAATAGTGGGTATAGTGTAGTATTAAAAAGGTGAGTGAGGGGAATAAGAGTGTTACTGTGGTTGCCTGTCTTGGGGAAGCAGAGAGATTGGGCAGGGAGAGTGTTTGGGGACTGGATGGAGACAATTTAGTATACGCCTTGTTAATTTTTGAGTTTTAATCATATGAGTGCACTATCTGATTAAAAAAATGAGTTATTCTGGAATTATTGCATATGATTTAACTTAATTAGAAATAGCTTTTCAATCCATTCTCTGTAAAAACAGAAGTAATCTTGTATTTAAATTAGAAGTATGTTAAAAATGAATGCCTGTGCTTAAACTAAATCTCATAAAAGCACTGTAAATAAAGGGTTTGGATGTGTGTTTTATTATTAAAATGAAAGAGGGAGTTGCTGACTCTCCACACAGATGTCATGCACTAAGAAAAGATGGATCCCAACTGGGGCCAACGGACAGAAGATGTATCATGGTGCCTCTGACACTCAGTAACCCCGGGAGCCCCGGGACCTCAACGCAATTGCTCAGGGAAATGCAGCATTGTAGGTCTGCATCTGTCCTGCCAGATGGAAATTAATATCTTAAAATAGCCCTATGTTTTTTTTCCACCACTGAGAACATTTTAATGGAATCTCTTTTAGATTTAAATGTTTTTAAACTTTTGGTGGACCCCTAATGAAACCTTGTAGAATATCTTTCAGTTTTTGCTGCTTGATCAAATTAATATCAGCTGATTTAATTTCAAGGCACACCAAACATTTGAACCTGTAAATCCATAACATTTCCCTTTTCAGTTTTTACTACTAGATTTAAAAATATTAACCCTTAATGATTTCATTAATTATTAAATATAATTTAGCTAAAACCTAAGCTTTGCCTTGATGATTCAATGGTGTTTGTATGTACAAGTTTTTTAATGAGCAGGAATACTGGAATTGTCCTAAGAATTTGAATGAATGTACACATTGTGATTTTAAGGGGAGCATATTTCCCATTTAGACATTGGCTAGAAATAGAGAAAAGCTAAGCAACTACTTTCTAAATTACTTTATTTAAGGAGCACCTTAGATTCATGTTCATTTCTGCCTCCATAAATTACCTTACTCTTAAATAATGAAGATTTTTTACTCACTGCTCTTCCATCAGAAAATTGTTTTTTAAACAGCCTTGGTTATAGTTTTGGGCTTTGCTGGGAGATGTCATCTAGAATATGAGTGGGATGTGAAGTTTTGTTTTCTGCACCAAGATTGGTCGTCTAAATATTGCTCAAGTTATTTATTGTTTAATTACATTGTGTTATGTTCCCCAAGGAAGGGAGGAGAAAAGAAGAAAACTTAAAAAAAAAAAGGAAGGGGTTAAAATTTGTACTGCATTCAGGATTTAGATCTCACCTTGTGAAATTTTTATTTCACTGTCCTCCTCCTGCTCTCATTGTGCCGTGAAACAGTGAATCACTCATGTCCATCTCTGAGGACAAATGCTGTTCTCATGTTTTATCCTGACACCTCTGAGATGAGCTTTCCATATGAAGAGAAGGGAGGACATTTGATGCTTCCAATGTTATTCTGGGGCCTCCCCTTCTCTGGGAGTCGCTGACACATATAGTTTGGGCAGTGAAGCCCAGCAGGAGGTGACTTTAGGCCAATTCCCCTGCTGATTAACGTGCCTGAGGGTCCCTGCCACCCTTTGCCCCCTTCCAGTGTGTTAGTTTTAAAGAAGGAGCCTTTCATATGCTCTGCTGCTGGCTGAGCTGGGCAGAGGTCCAGTGGCGCCAACAATTTTCCGTCCTTTGTATGAGTGATCAGAGGCCAACCCCAAGAAACTGACAGTGATTTCACTCAGGGCTACTAATGATCTTCAGTAGCTGAAGACTTCCTTCCTTGTGTGGCCTGAACATTTTGCTGGGTGAATGTGTGATTTGGAAAGAGGCCACAGAGACACAGCCTGATAAAGTTCATTGTAGGAATCTCATGTTCACTGCTGATGTTTTCACTGGAGCTTGTCGGGTCTGCACTAGATGAAGCTCAACTTAAAAGAGAAATGAAAATTTAACTTTAGCATTAAAGGGTTTTTGCAAATGTGCTTTCTAAAATGTGTAGGCTCACTTTGTTAGTTCTTTTTCTTACTGAATGTTCACAGTCCAGCAAACAATTCATATGGCAGACTATTTCTAAGACCAGAGAATCTTTGGCTCTCTCTTACCTTGCCTTCTTTCCTACTTTTCCACATTTTCATCCTGAACATCCAGTGAGTCCTGGCATCCGGGTTGTTGCTTGTTATCTGTGTGATAGGCAGTGGTACCATTTGTATGTCCTTCAGCATACAAAAAAGTCATCACTTCAACCTTTGGGTCAAAATGCTACAAATAAAAATTAACCTCTAAGGAGTTTTTCTATTCTACCCTCCAGTCTTCACTTAGCTCTAGCCAATCCATGTTACATGGTGGTTTTCACATATGTAGTAAATTTCTAATTATTTTCAAAACCTACTTCTGGTTATTTGTTCTAGGATACAGATCATAAAAAGCTCTTCGTTAGAATGATTTATTTTTGAAAACTCTCATGCACAGAGATAGAAAATGCTGAGAGTAAAAGTCACCACAATTGACTTGTGGCCCTTGCACCCTGACTGCGTAGAGATCCTACAATCGATGGTTAATATGGGCTTGAGCCGGGCTCCCATTCATTGCACATCTCATTTTTCAATATACTTGTTTTCCCTGACAAATACCTCTAGAAGCAAACTTTAAATTCTCAAATAAATAATCCCTACAGGTGCTTGAAGAGCTTTCAGGATTTCACAAAAACCCGAAAAGGGTAGGGAAGTCTTTGTTCACATGAATCCTCAGAAAGCTGGAATGAAAGACTTTGACTATCCCCTAGTGAAGTGATATTCTACAGTGTTTGTTTTTATTTTATTAAATCATGCTTCCCTAAAAAGTGCCTCTGGGATTTACAATTATCTTCAATGTGTGCTCTTCCCTAGTCTCTTTGCTAAAAAATTTATAACTGTATCACAAATACTGAAATAAAAGTGGAACTGGCATCTGTTTAGTTTATAATGACTTTCCCTTCACCTACCCTCATAAAGCAGGAATTATTACCGTGATTTATCATTGTACTGAAGAAACTGGCAAGCAACATTGGTAAGTGGCAGCCAGAGTCAAGGTCTTCTTGCTTATGTTGCCTGTCAAAGATGGCAGAAGGGACACAGCCAGTGATTTTTCCTTTGGTTTCCGAATGGGAGGGCTTTGACCTAGAGTCAAGGAGGCCAGTATGGCCAGTAGAATGATTCAGAGGGCAAACCCCTCTGACTTCCTCCAATCCTATAATGTTGGTCATGCATTAGCTGCCAATCAGGAAACAATTCACAAAAGGCCTTAACAGAATAACTCTGCTGGTTCATTCTGATTTGGAAACACGAAACCTGTATCTATATTAGCAAAATAAAGCCAACATGATTACCACACTTATATTTGTGGAATTGCTTTTGAAGAACAATTTTAAGCATGATCATACTTTTGGCAAATAATTTTCTAGATACGAATGAAAGGGGTTACGTTTTCTTGAGCGATCAAGTAAATTTTCACATACCAGTGTAAAAGTTGGAGTATTTTCAAAGAGACTCTAATAGTTATCTTCATTTGTTATCTTTTAAATGCCTTAGTATAGTGCAGGGAATTCAATTTCGTATCAAGTATCAGATAACATTAATATCATATTGATAATAATTATAAAAGATATATCTCTGAACAGATGTCAGGTATATTTTATTATTCACTTATCTTTTAGGCAAAAATGACTATATCTAAGTGTATTTATTGTTGGCTTTTTTTTTTTTTTTTTTTTACTAGAGAAGAGTTACAGTGGAAAATACTCATTTCTTAGGCTTTTTTTCTGTCTCTCTTATTTTCTTCATTCTTAAACATGCATTGAGTCCTGTGGTACACCAAGCACTGTGCTTGGTTTTATGGAATACAAAGCTGAATAAACATATTCCTTTTTGTCAAGATGTCTAGAGTCTAGAATACTGGTTCTCGGGGGCAATGTCTGCAGACATTTTTGGTTGTCACAACTGGGGAGATGCTATTGACACCTAATAGGTAGAAGCTGCTAAACATCCTATAATGCATAGGACAGACCCCCATGACAAAGAATTATCTGACGCAAAATGTCAATAGTGCCGAGATTGCAAAACCCTCATTCAGAGCAGCTCTATTTCTCTGATGATGAAATGTTCTATATTTGCACTGTCCCATGTGGTAGCCACTAAATACATATGGATTTTGAGTACTTGACATGTGGATAATGTGACTGAGGAATTGACTTATTAATTTTAATTTTTATTAATTTAAATTTAAATTAAGAAGCTACCTGTGGCTAGTGGCTACCATATTGAACAGTGCAAGTTTAAGTGAGACTCATGAGTTAACAGTGATTACAGCTCCATGTACCATACTCTTAAAACTAAGGCTCCTTAGAGGTGTTATGGGGACACACAAAAAAGAAATCTGAGTTAGAGGAAGGCAAGAATCAACTGCCAGGAACACAACACACAGGAGGGTACTTGAGCTGAGTGTTGAAGAATTAAAAAGTACCATTCATGCCCACATATAAAGTAATTTGAATATAAGATGATTCTCCCATCTACCTCATGAGAAGATTCACTGAACAAATGGGTTAGGGAGATAAATAATTTTTTAGAGGAAATGTCTACTTGTAATATTTAATTTTTTTCAATTTAGTTATATAGACATTTAAGATCGGATGTGTGTGTGTGTGTGTGTGTGTGTATGACTATATATATAAATATATATATATATATACTATGTTTATTTCCAGTCTCATATTTTCTGAAATAATTTTTTCTAGCTCTTAAGTTTCATCTCTGTTGTAATTTCTAGTCATCACTAGCGCCTCTCAGTTGTCTACAGATTTTCCTAGAACACTGTCTCACTGCCATTGAAGCTGTTTGAGATATAGCACTTTTAAATTTTTTTATGTATAGCACTTTGAAAATCTGCCCTTGGAAAATTTATTCTATATCACAGGTATCTACTTGCATGACATTGAAATCCTTAAGGTAACTACCTTCTGTATTTTAAGTGAAACTTTAAAAGACTTGTTTTTAATATCTAATATTTGCAATTATGAGGCCATACCTTAAGGAATACAAACTACATCTTCATTAAATGTGTCTCCTTTATTTTTGGTACTGTCAATTGACCTATGTAATGGCATTCAGAAGTAATATTGAGTGAAGTCTTTTCAAGCTATTGAATCTTCCTTAAAGAATACTTTGGTGTTCCAAATAAAGTAATTTAGAGAAGGCCCCATAATGTGAGAAGGTAAGATTCCAGTTCATGAAGGGGGAATGAACACGTGCATTTGTTTCTACTGTGGCCTTAGGCCCTATTAAAAAGATAGTAAAAGAATAAAAGATTTATATACTCAAAACATCAGAGAAGAGCAGACGAAGGATTTTACCTAATTTCTAAACATAGAGCAGATCAAAGAATGTTAATGAACTAAGCTGAATAGAAGAAATTATGATTTAAAATAGCACTTCTCAAACTTTAAAATGCATGTGAATTGTTCTGAGCTCTTCAGTGGGTCTTAGATGGGGCCGAGATTCTGCATTTCTGACAAGATTCCTAGGTGACACAGATGCTGCTGATCTGAGGACCACACATTAAGGATCAAGGGCTTAGAAGACATGGGGAGAGAGCCTGTTTGCCCAACAAATCCAGAAAAACTTTACATTGTTTTGTTTACATTGTAAAGGAGTTGATACATATCGCATAAGGCAAAAGTCACATATAGGTCTGAAATCAGGAATTAACTAAGGGTCTGTATATGAAATGTCTGTATATACCTGCTTTATAACCTTTTAAAATCAAAACACTTTTCTATATAATAGTATCGGAATCAGCTCCCTGAGTAGAACCAGCATGGCTGAGGTAGTTTGGATTCCCAAAACTAAGCCTTCATTATTCTGCTCTTTGGGGGAATCTCTAAAACAGATCACCAGTCATCCAGCCCAGCTTCATATACAGACCTAACACTTGGCTTTCTCCTTTTTTCATGTGTACTTAAGTATACACAAAGAGATTTAAGAAGACACTGCCTCCACAAAACGACTTGAATATGGGGAAGAAATAAAAAGCATAAGAGATAAATCCTCACAGGACTAAAAGTCATAGGAGAAAAATTTTTAGGCTTTCGGGAGAGCTAAGAGCCGTTAGGTTGAAAGTGCCTGTGAAAGGCTGATTAAGAAGAATGAGAAAGGCCCTCACATACACTCATCATTGTGAATTTCCAAAAGGCCAAGAGTAAAGAAAGGATCTAAAAAACTTCTAGAAAAATAAATACAGGACATCCACAACCAAACAAGGATCAGACTTACACTGGAACTTTCTGTCAATAACAATGGATATTAAAAAAGTATTGAGCAAGACCTTTAAAATTCTGAATAGAAAGTTATCTTTAATCAGGTTTCTCTTATTCAGCCACAATGTCAATCAAGTAGGAAGGCAAGGGCAATCTTGACACATCCTTCTCCTATATCCATAACTCCAGTGAAATAAGAAATAACCCAAAAAGAGAAGTATATGATACAGTGAACAATACAATCAACACAAGCATCCAGTGAAGAGTCCCTGGTCTGGTGGAGTGATTCAAGACTATTAAGTGACCAGTACAGATTAAAATAGACTCAGTGAATTCCAAGAAGAATGTCTTCAAATAGACTGGCATGAACTTCAAGCAGATGATAAAATAAATAAGACAATGAAGGGTATAAGGGTTACAGTGATGTTTTATCACTTTATAGAAAGCTAAAATAGTCATAGTCTAAATATGTGACAGGCTAAAGGAGAATTAACTTTTTTTAAACTTTTGATTTTAGAAATTTTTAAACATAAAATTGGGCAATATGCCATAATGAACTATGGCATAATGAACTCTCAAGTACCATCACCCAGCTTTAAAAATTTATCAACTTTTGGTCATTCTTGTTTAATTTATACTTTTACCTACTTCTTTCATCCTTTATTATTTTGAAGCAAACTGATATTCCACTTGATGTTAATGCTAGCAATATATTCTTGTCTTGAGAGACACGGGCCTTCTGTACCAACCCGAAATTTTAGGAAATGAAGTGTAATCAGAACACATTACCTTACTCTGCAGAGAGCACTATTTGCATGACTGTTATATATAAATTGATTTTTGGTTTCCATTATTTAGAGTCAACCTATGACAAAGCCCGGACTACTCAATTATGAGGATAGAACAGAATACAAATGTTCCTAACTTGACAGATGAATAAAAGCATACTATGATGTTCTTCTTTGTGTATTCTGAAACCACTACTCCTCTTCGTTAGAGACGGTTTTTGATCCCTATGTCTTCTACCAGGGACCTTGTCGTTCTGTACTCATCTTAAAAAAAAAAGTTATTAGTGCTATTAAATTGGTTTCACTAAAATGTTTTTAATTTTACTATAAATCCCTGAGTCACTTACAACTATTCTAATAATACTTGGACTCTTAGTCAATCACAATGATTCCTTTATTTACTTGGTTGTTTCGAATATGTAGATATATAAGTCTGGTATGGAACTCTAAATGTATCCTAATGAAGAGCACATCCTCCATAGGCATACTAAGTATATTTTTTTGAAAGTTAAGAAAATGTATATTTTGTGAAATTTTTAGGTTTTCTGTATCTCCTATTAAAATATTCTCACAAGAGTCAGATATTTTGAAGGAAACTATACAAGTTAAACTTTATCAGAAATATTCTCAGCTGATGCTTTGCTTTAGTGCATGTAAAAACCTTCCACACTGCGTCCCATGTGCAACTTTGAAATTGTGACTGACTCCCACAAGGGGATTTATTTATTTGCAAGTAAAGGATTTAGATGTTTTTTAAAAAAGTTTTTAAAAACTTTCTGTGGTTCCGCTTTCTCTCATCTCTTCCACTTCTGTAATTTCTGGCCTCCAAAAAAGTGACTTCAAAAAAATAATCATATATTTAGTTAGACCTACAATGTGTAAGGCACTGTGCTAGGTGCTTAAGGTGGTTTAAATATAATAATGCACGTCCCCCAACATCTATAATCATAATTAGGAGTGAGAAGACAACAAACATACAGTACTAGAATCCAAGGCAGAGAATAGACGAGAGCAAAGTCACTGCTTGGGAGTGAGGATGTTAAACTAATAGCTACAGAATGTTGAGCCTAAAAATCCTCATATTTTGGCTGCTAAGTATTATCCACACTTTAGAACAAGGCTCTGAGTGCAGGAGCTTAGATAGTTTACAGAATGCTACTTGGGTAGTCTGTGCTGGAGCTGGGGTTTGGAACTGAAAGGATGCATGCATGCATGCATATTACTGCAAACAGTATGTCCTACTGCAAGCCTCTTGAGAGAGACGCATAGAAGCAAGGTTGCCAGGCATTTTGAGAGGCGAAGATTTAATAGTATTTTTCCAGAACAGAAGGATCAGCAGGAGATGTGGCACAAAGGTTTGTTTGTTTGTTTGTTTGTTTGTTTTTAAAGTATGGATATATTCAGAGACTGTGAATAGTTAATTGTGGAAGGAAAAGCAGTCTTGTTTCTGTAGAAAACAAGACAGCAGAGCGAAGAGAAAGGTGCTGTGGAAGCATAAAGGTGTATACCTGGATTCTTGACTGTGTGCTGTACAGCCCCAGGGGACTTCCTTCAGGTTGCATGGAGATGTATCGCATTTACATGGATATGACATGAGTTGTAACCACTGAAGTCGTGTAACAGTGGCCATCTTGGGTAGGGAGACAGGAGGCAAAATCATCAGATAGTTCAAGAGTCACAGATTAAGGGGGCTACTGGTGGAAAAGGATGAGAGCATTACAGGGAAGCCTCTGGATTCACAGCTAATCGAAGTTGTTAGGTGATGGGGAAAGGGGTAAAGTCTCAGAGGAGTAAAATTTGGTAATATCATAACCAAATAGGGGACATAGGAGTAGCAATTTTCTCAGGATATGGCAGATGATAAGATGAGCTTGCATTTAAAGTATTGGTGATACAGGGCTATTAGAAATGGTGTAGGAAAGAGTTTTTTTTTGTTTTGTTTTGTTTTATCTTGTTTTTGAGCCACAGACAACTTTCAGTGAAAATTTTAGATTCTTAACAAAAATGTGCACATTTATTCACACATTTTAACATAATTTCAAGAGTCTAACAGACCTCCTAAAGTCTATACACTGGAAACATAAATATTTGAAGGCCTATTAATAGACGAATTTACTGAAAAACACTGTGGAAAAGAAAGAGGAAGGAAGATAAGGTCACAACTTTTGGAAATGCCTATATATGGGTGCCGGGAAGAGGAGGAGGAGGGTATGTGTAGGAGAGGGGGGTAGGAGCACTTGACCAGTACAGTTCTTAGAAACCCTAGAGAATCTCTTTAGAGAAGGTGGCCGTCAGCTGTGTTTAAGGTGATAGATGCATTTAGGAAGACAATGTCTGAAAAACTTTAACTTGATAAATAGACAGTTATTGATGTTTGACATTATTATTCCCATTTTTTAAAAGAACCGTATGAGAAGAGGGCCAATTTTGAACTGAAGAGTGGGTGCTGAGAAAGTAGAGATAATATAGAATTTTATTAATTGGATGTCAAAATACATAATGGCTATCCTTTCCATTAATATCTGACCCAAGAGAAAAATTATAAAACATTTAATAGGTAGCTACCATTCTTTGTTAAGTTCTAGAGGGTATTTAAATATAAAAAAATAGGTAATTTTATGTATATTTTACAAGTAAGTTTTGTATAGAAATATATTTTGTCAAATATTTTACACATTCCTAGGATTTATACTAACTCTTCTTAATTAGCTTTAAATTTAAAAAGTACAAAAAGTCACTGAAATCGAGAGGATGCCTAGAAAAAAAGGAAATCCCGTGGTATAAATGACCCAAACATAATATTTCATGTTGGAATAACTAGGTTGAAGTATTTATTTTCCCATCACATTTTGTATTGGGGGGGAAACCTGTTTATTTTTTCTCTCAGATTTCTCTTGATCAGGGAAATGTTTAACTATAGTACAACACAAAAATAAAAATACTTGTTACATTATAGATCATTTTTAAGTTATATTTTATTACACTATAGATAATTTTAAAAATTAATAAGTGGTTAAAATATTAAAGAAGCATTTTATTGAAGTAAAAATAGATCATTATAATTTAACTTAATATCTAATATAAGAAAAAGGAAATTTCTGAGAATGTAAATGAATCTCCAACATGCTTCTGTTTTGGGTTTATTTGTGCTCTCATCACAAAGTCTTGAACATAACAGATAATTCTGTTGTTCCTTTTTTCTTTTTTCCTATCTATCTGAACTATTAAGTAATTTTCTAAGTAATTTTGCTTATCGATAAACGTCGATATTTTTCTTGAATTATCTCACCATTGCATATTTTGTTTTTATGATTCCTTTTTGCTCTTCGAGTTTGTGAAATTATTACTGGTTCAGAGTTTTTATATGAAATTTTTTTCCTCTTTTTAGTCTTAAGGAGCACACTTCCTATGAAAATAATCAGAGCACTGTCATGAAACCAGGAATATATGACCTAAAACTTACCCCAATACTTCTCAGAATGATGAATTTCTTAATGTGTTTGGGCGTTGCCAAACCATCACATACTTTAAAATATAGCTATAGTTTTGAATTTCCAAAGTCACTCACTTTAAATAATTTTATAATGTTAATATTTTTTTAAATGGGAAAATATGAATTAGGTCAGAATGTTGCTTTTTCCATGCATCTTTCAGCTCAGGTGATGTGTTGCATCATTGCATTATGCAGAATGCAGTGAACAAAAAGTCACTTGTAACAGACTTCTGTTTCTTGGTAGTTTACACACCAGAAACTGAAATCTGAGAACATTAGTTAAAGGAAAACAAAGAGCTTTACAGTATTTTTTTTTTTTTTTCTTTTCAGGAAAACACACAGAAGCTAATTTTAGCTTCTTGATCAAATTGACCCAGCCTTTAACCCTGGCAAACGTTACCACAACACACTTCCAATAGACAATAGTTTGCATACCAGCATCACACTGGAAACAGATGTGCATGCAGAATTGGCCTTTTTTTCCCCTCTGAAGACTGAGCTTGCCACTGTAGTGAAAGCTAAAATGTGGTCCTTCCTACTTAGAGTAAAAACTAGGTCTCCTTTCAAATTTCAGACTACAACCTATCCTGACTTCTTAAAAATTTATTATGTCACAGTTATGTTTTGACCAGAGTTTCAAAATATCATTCACTAAAGAAATATCTCTTGGCTTCAGCATTTTTATCCTGAGGAGAAAAGAAGAAAAATTGTTAGCAGCTGCGCTATTCATGAGTGATGGTTACACAGTTTATATATTAAAACCTTTGGAATGCGAACAATTACCTCTTTTACTTTCTCACCAAGTCTCCTATAGTTTATATAAATTACGTTTTTATTACCAAAGAAATGTCAGACTTCCCCTCCTCATCCCTGCCCGGCCCAGCTTTGCCTGGCATGCTCCCTGAAGTGCCCACCCACCCACGCCGTCTGCCCACTCGTCACCATCCATAGCTCCTGGCAGCACACACAGCTCAGGCTGAATGGAGCCTCCCAGCTAGGAAGGAACCAGGAATGTTGCCTCAGCTTAGGAATATTTAGCATAGGCTCTTCTTGGAACCTCTAGGGAGATACACTAGCTCTGAAATGCTAGAGACTTTTCTATTTTTGCCAGGAAACAAGAAACAAATATCTATGTTTCCTTGAGAAATGAAAAAGAATGTTTCCTTGTCTTGTTTGCTATAATAATTGCCTCTCTCAAGACAATCCTTTCACTTTGGGATAGCTATAATTGGGTGTAATGTATGCATCCATATATAGAGTACATGTATGTGAGACACAATGAGGTAACTTGCTTTCAGTACTTTCCATAACTGTTTTTGTAAATTCCTGTTTGAAACATACTGGCTCTGCAACTTCATTGAAGTCACAAAGCAAGTTAATGACAAGGGTCTGAGCTAGAACCCCAGGGCCAGGTTCACAGCGGAGGCCCTTGCCCATATGTGCAGAAAGACTTAGTGACCAACCACAGAGTGTCCTTAAGGCTTACAAGCAGAGAAATCCTAACGGATAATTTGTATCTATAAGATGTGAATTTAGAGGAATGCATGCTTTTTTTAGAAGCTGCAGACTTTATATTACAGAACATTATGTAAATTACAATGTTTATCAGAACTTTAGAAATTAAATGAACTTATTCTTCAATGCATTAATAAGTTATCCCCATCTTTAAAACATTCTTCTCTCAAAAATAATTATGAACACTCCTTATCGCTCTAGGTGAATTGTTTACATTAAAACTTAAATAGAATTCTAGGAGATTATAATTACATTCAGTAAATAGATATTGGACCACTATAACAAGAACTGCATATCAAATATATTAAATGCAAAAAAACATTCTAAACTTTATAGGGTACGTAAGCAATCATTGGTCAGATATCTATACCAAAATATTGTTTCTTGTATTTGCAAGTTAATAACCAATAGCTACATTTGATCTTTATGAAGGGAATTTAAACTATTTTCCTAGAATTTTTGTCTGACTGCCAAAGGGGAGAAATTCTCATTGCATTTTGATTCTGAAATCCAATACTCTTTATGTGTATGTTTTTATTACCAAGGGATTCTTTATCCACATTTTATTTTTTCATAATAAAGTTTATGCTTCTTCTTTCAGTATCACATAAATAGCAGATAACTAACTACTCTAAGTTCTTTATCTCACCTTTAATTTATACAAAATTTGTTTTCAAGCTTATGTTTCATTTCATTAATGCTGAGTCAAAGATATATAGCTTATAAATTACAACAATTTCATTAAATAATGGCTATCTTATCGGAAGACTTTTATATTAGTACCAGACAGAAGTTTTTGTGTGCTGCATGTATTTATTGTGCACGTGATCAAAACAAATACTCAAAATTGAAGCAGTAGTTTCTCTTTAGCATATAGATTCCTAACGTGTACCATATTTCTTAATGTTTTCATTGTCACAGCAGAGCAATGAGGTTAACATTACCCCCAAAGCTTCTACTTGTCATAATCTTACCTCTGTGAGAAACCTAACCCAAAGTACAGATTTTAAAATAGATATAAAAAAGTACCTTTCAAGGAGCACACCTCTTCTGTGAAACTTTCCTGATGTGACATGTTACAGCCAGTACTTTTCACAAGAAATAATGAAATCTATTGAATAGATATACCTTGAGTTTATTAGAATAAGTACCTACTAAGTGCAAGGTACGACACTAGGGCCTTACCTACATTAACTTTTTATATCTCTTAGTAACCCTCTAAGATGAGTGGCGTTCTCCCTAGTTTGAGGCAAAGAAGGGTAAAGTGACTTACTCAAGGCCACATAGATGGTAAATAGTGAATCTAGGATTTAAACCCAGGCTCCCCACCTAAGTCCAAAATACAAAATGCACTTATTTTGATGATCTAGTGTATGTGTATATGGGTGCTACATATGTGATAAGTGTTAGATACATGATATAAATGTATGTGTGTGTGTATAAAGGTATGTGTGTGTATGCTTGTACTAATTTCTACCACAACCACCATCCCAGAGAAACCTAACTTTCAGTCATTACAACAATCTGTCCTTGATATTCTTATTTTTAAAATTTATTAGCCATGCCTTCTCTTGGATAATACATTTCAATTTACCAAATTAAGTTTTGTAGAAATGTAACAGATCCAGGAGATATATTCATTTGGGGTAATATTAATATCTATTATCACATTTATACCAAAAGCATGTATTAATGCATTACTGTATATTCAAATGATGTGTTTATGTTCTACAATCTTCTGTAGTTTCTATAGTTTTTTTATGGGCTAGTGATTATGAGGTATACTTTAAGACCAACTCTATATTTTAGAAAACTAAATAGCAGATTCACTTTTTCTCCCCTTTTGTTAGCTTTCTACAGTATTATAATTTTTCTTTCTTTTGCAGTTCTTAAAAAAAAAAAAAGAAAGAAACCTTATGGTTTCCTTATCTCCTTTAGGATTTAGGGCATAGGTTGCCTTTTCTCCTGTTAACCAGGCTTTTACCTCCTTTCCAAGGTGCAGCTCCTTTAACATCTTGAGAGAGTCTGGATGAATGGCATGCAGATTGTAAACTCCCCAGAAAGCCAAGGGGTTCTCCTAACCCAGCTTCATCCAGAGCTGTTTGCCTTCACAAGGACAGAAGCAATTAAATTGTTTGTTCTGCTACAAAGTAAATGGCCTACTGAGAACTTGTTTGTATTTTTATATGTTTTTATGGTTAATGTTTTTGGTGACCTATGTTATAAAGTAAACCATAACTACTGCTGTAAGCATGTTACAGTAGTAAAGCAAAACTGTATATCCCTAGATATTTATATCACTTCACTCAAAGCCTTGGAGTGAAACTTAAAAAAAAAAAAAGGAGTTTTTTTCCCAAAACATTTCAGTTAGAAACTCAATTTCAGGTCCTTGGCAGTCTTATGTATAGGCTTTCTTACATGATTGTTGAATAACATGTTATTATACGTGGGGGAAGAATAGGTCTTTTGTTGGCTGCATTACATTTTGTGGTGAAATTGGAGAAAACAAATCATTAAGGAAGTCTATTTTGGTTCAAGACATTACACACTTATGACGAGTCTGTTTTTTAACCTTGCCAAGTTAAAAGAAAATGCAGACCCATTTGTATTGGAACAGGAAGGCATGTTCTAGATTGCAATCTGTCAGTAGCATCGTGTATGTATACGTGTGTATGTGCGTGTGGAGAGAGAGAGAAGGAGGAGAAGGAGAGCAAGAGCGCAATGTATTAACTATATGTGTGTAGACACCAGCTTGTATATAGTCATGCTGCTACTCTTAGGTATGATCACTGCTAATTTACTAATAATTAATTTTCTAGACACTGTTTTAGAAGAAAGAGAAAATATTTTTTTGATAACCCCACCCTGGCAGTTTCCATGGTCTTCCAAAACTCTGTCACCATCTCTCCACTGAAACTTCCATTGAAGCAGCATCCTGTTGTTAAAAGGCAAAAAGAAAAACTTTTACAACTTTAAAAAAACAAAAACAAAAAACGTTTGAGTGTATCTATTTTTTGCACTTAGCATGAGCAGAGAAAAAGGTGTGAAAAAAATGCAAACTTCGAACATTGGTTAATTGGTTGAATTCAACTTTATAAGAGATGGAGAAAGCCACTTAACACTTTATACACTTCTGTGTTGATTTATTACGACAACAATGTATAACTTTCATATTAAAGTTATTTAAAAAGTAGAAAGCATAGCAAAGTGGTATACTATGAATTACCAATAGCAATCTGACATATTACCTCTCCTGAAGATACTGTATTTTAGAAGAAGGTGATGTTATTGTACATGAGTAAATCTAACAGTGATATATTGTGAAATCACCATAATACAGTCATCAAAAGCTTCTGAGCTTTGAAATAAGACAAAATTAGGATGCAGTCAGCTCAGTCCTTAGTTGATGTGATTTAAGATAGCTAAATAAACTCTTTGATTCTCAATTTCCTCATCCGTATGTAAGTCATAAAAATATCATTTTCATTAAGATGGTACAAAAATGAATGGAGATAATTAAGCTGCTAGCACATAGCAGATCTTCTATAAATACTACCTAGAACATTGCCAAGCACATAGTAGGCTCTCATAAGTATTGAATGAATGGGTAAGTAAATAAATGATTACTTCTCCACTCATTTTCTCTCCCCTTGCCCTATCGTATCACCAGTCGATGTCAGATCAAGGCCAGGAGTGCAAGCCTCCCACTCGACTCAGCACTTATATTTATGAGACAATGCTCACTCTACTCATTTACTTCTCATTGCAAGTAACTGGGATTATTAGCAAGCATAGTATATTAGAGATAGGAAATGTACTTGGTTTCATGGACAAAGATCTTTTTTTCCAGCTGAAGTTCTTTGTTTTCCCCTTCATTTTGCAATGTTCTGTCAGCCTGCGTTACCTTGTGAAAGAAATCTGCAGAAGCAAAAACAGGCCTGGACATCAGTGCAAGGTATAAAACAGGCAGAGAGCCATTGAAAACAGCTGAACTAATTAAATAGTAAGTTATCTATAGAAATTGGCTTGGCCTTTTTACTACTCATTTTCTTTTTTATTTAAAAAAATGAAAAATGAAAGAAATTGAAAGTCTCATTCCTTGCCTTTTGCGAATAGGAATATATTTTTTTTAAATCTCACTTGAACAACCTTATCGACTCCTTTTAATAAGAGATATTTGAAAGCATGCGGGCCACCACAAAGGAGAAAAACAAACAAAAATTCAGATTTTTTTTCTTTTTATTTTCCAAAAAATGGTCTTATTCACCAAGTAGAATGAATGTTCCCTTTCAAGTCCATGTTTAAGGCTGTGGCCTATGTCAGGTACCATTTCATGTGTGATCAATAAAGTCAGGACCACAAGTGGCCTTCATTTAGAATTCAATAGTAAAAACAAAGGCAATATAATTTTCTACCACAACTATTTTTATCTAATGTTTATTTTATGAAAGTATCACTTATTTTTTACATGTTTGCATATGATAACTTGTTGGGTTAAAAATGTTACGTATAGGGTGATTGATGCTCTAAATTTGCCTCAAACCTAAGGTGATTTGAAGTATTTTTTGATTAGATGAATTGCTTTTTTATTGCAGGCAGTACATGCACTAGAAAAAAAAATATTGTCTTAAGTGATCTAAAGTATTCCAACATACGAAAAAGCCTAGCTTTCTATTTGAAAGATATATACTATGTAAATGGGAGATTTAACCCACAGCAGAATGAATTTCATCTTAAAGAGGAATATTTCATATGATCATGTATGTTTTGTCTTAGATTTTGAAGTTTTATTGCGTGCCTGCTATTTTCTCCAAATTTTACCTAAGTTTTCACTCTTAATTTAAAATAAATACTTTTCTTTCTCTTAGTACAACTAAGTACAGAACTATTCATTCTATCATTTTTAGTTGAAAACGATTTCTGCAAAATCATAAAAGTGCCAGTAGTTTAATTGGTTTTGTATAAGGAAGTTTAGAGACTGAATTACAAAGCAGAATTATTTAATATATGTGAACTTTGAATATATATATACACATACACATGTAATTTTTAAAATAAAAACTTAAAATGCCTTTAAATTAAATCTGCTCATCTTCCACTTGAGAGTTCTTTAAAACTATAAACAGTAAGTGGCTCTTTTATATTACTAAATCTTACATTATCTAAGTCTTCATAATATCGGACATGTTTAAATTGCTCTTTTGCCTCATATGGCACATTGACGAACTTATAGAATACAGCTTGGGTGGTCCCTGAATGTTCCAAAGGCAGCTGTACTTTTTTTTTCCCCCTCTGGGTACCCTTATCTTGGGTATTAGTGTTGAAAACACTGTAAGACTTTTCATAATGTTTCAATAGTCTTTCTGGTCTCAAAATGTATACTTTTTTTAGAAAGAGAAAAAGGCCATTACAGTCACAGTCCTTTGAAAATGGGATGCTTTTTCCTTTTGTGAGAAAAGTTTCTCTCTTTGCTATGAATGAGGAGAATGAAAACCTTCCTAGTCTTGATGCTACCTAAAAACCCAGTAGCAGAGGTAGATTTGATCAGACTCTTACGCTAGCACTGACATTCTGATTTGGTTTAAAATTATGTGGTGAATATTAGTTTTTCTTATCAATATATGAGAATCTGCTGAAATGAAAATGGAAACACAAAAAGGACAAATAGTTTTCAAGTTGCATTTGAGAACTGAGCCTCATTTTCAAAGATAGCACAGCTTCCATCATGGCAGATTTTCGAAATTTGCTAACATGAAACAATTGTTTTATAATTTACACATTTCTTTACATGAAACCAAATATTTATATTAAGCAATGTGTGGAATTTATTTTGTGATTTTTTTTCCTTATTATTTCAGTTTTCAATTATAAAATAGGATAAACAATTCTGTATTTAGTTGACCTGTGCTAAGAAAAATTTTTAAAGTTTTTGTTTTAAATCATACACGAGTGCACAAGTTAATAGAAATATTACTAAAAGTCAGTGAATTGCTTCTTCTCTTTCTTGAAGATCGTAAGTTTCTCATGGGGATGCTGTAATCCTTGGAAAGGTGCTCTTATTAAAATCTCTGGAACCCTCTGTGTTTTCTCAACCATACATTATTAGCTATCTAGAACTAATTATTCCCAAAGCACCTTTTTAGAGAGTTTATAATTCTATCTCCTGGGACATCATGTAAAGTTTTCAGATGAAAAAGGAAGCCCATAAGAATTCTTTCTTTTTTCTCAAGTCAAACGAATGACTTAGGAATAGTAATTCCTAAAATAACTTCACATTGGCTGTTAAGCTCTGGATTTCCCTTCTGAACTTTCATCTAAAGAAAACTTTAAAATGATTAGTTTATTTGTTATTTATTAGTGTTTATTCTTTTCCAGGATTCTTGAAAACATATACTGATGGTGAATATCTCATTTTAAAAGCACATAGTTATTGAGAACTATCACAGAGATAAAACAAGGAAAGCTCTAGCAAAGAAATGTTCTTTTCCCAATGTATATTCTTTTTGTACTTGAGTCTAAGAACTTTACATCAAACTGGAACTTTTGTTTGTTTCAAAAAACAAATTAATAAAACAGAGTCTGCCTTCCTCCCAGTGAGTGAGAATTCACACCAAGATCCCAAACCTGGCTGCTCACCCACATTAGAGCTACAGAGCCCTAGGCTCCTCACTTGTAGCTTCTGGTCAGCCCACCTGGGTTTGGGGACTGGGAATCTAGTTGTCATCCTCCCTCTATTTAATGCCTCTGACCTGCGTTTCCCTCTTTATCTTCTCTTCTCCTTTCTGTCCTGCCATGACTCTCATTCTGTTCCTCCTCTCACTTCTCATCCTCTCCCTCTACCCCTTCCCTTCTCTTTCCTCTGTCCTTTCTTCCTTTTCTCCCTCATACCCACCTCCTGAATTTCCTGGAAGATTCTACAGCTCCTAACACTGTGAACTCCTGGTTTTCTCTATTTTTCTTAATTCACTATTAGCTACAGAAAGTCTGAAGGCCTCAATAAGTTATCATCTGGTCCCAATTTATTGACCCAAATCTCCCTTTTCATGTACTCTTCACATGAATCGCCAAGTACTGATCATTCTCTTAACATTCTCTGCTTTCAGTCCTGTGTTTCTTTGCTCTTCCCATTCACCTTGTCTGGGCAACAGAGCCTCTCTCTGGCTTGTGAATTCCTCTTCATTCTACTAAGTCCTCAACTAAAATTTACCTCTGTGAGTTGTGTTCTAACCCATTCAAAATAATTCCTTTCTCCATTGTGCTTCCATAACATTGTCTACAGATCTGTGTTTTAGCACTTTTTATATCTGAATTAAAATTCCCTTCTCCTACTTGACTGTGATTTCCATGACAATAAGAAGGTATAATTTTTTTATATATCCAGCATATAACCTAGAACATAATTGCTCAGTAAACATTAGTTAGATGAATAAGATGAATGAATATAATTGCCTCCTAATTCTAAACTTATGGAAGCAAAGCATTTTTAAATTAGGTACTTAATTTCGAGTGAATTTGTGTTATATACCAAAGATAGTTCACTGGACACAGTCCTTACTTTAATGGATAATCAGAGTTATTCAGAGAATGACAGATATTAGAATAGGAACATAAACTAGTGTGTCACTGCCCTCAAACATTGAGTTCCTACTGTATATGGTTGAGGATTAGTGGCATTGCATCTTCCACTGAGGCACAGAGGTTGCGCCTGTGGATGTTCCTATGCTTTTTATAACAGGAGGCAAGGCACCTCTTTCCATTAAGTTCCCAAGAGCATTATAGAGTTCTTTAGTTAAAAAAAAAAAAAAAAAAATCTGGTCAATCAAAATATTGGTAGTTATTGTACATATAAAATTTTATATATTAAAGATGTATTAAAATGTAATAATCTATAATTAAAAGCGATAATCATTTCTTTCATTTATCCAAGGTGTATTTAATCACCTACTATGTGCAGAATACCAGTGGGAGTTGTGAGGAACATAAACATGAATAAAACTTAGCTGATAATACTTACATGACTTGTTTATTAAAATGTCTATTCAGGGCAGTTCAAACTTCATAGCATTACACTGAGTATTAGAAAAGACATCATCAAATGTATATTCTTAGATGGCTTCTATGAAAGAGGACAGATTTCACTTTGACAAAGGTGAACATTTTTAAATAATTATTTCATCATTTCAACCTCAGTGAGGCATGAGAGTTTACCCAGCACAGCACTGTCTTTGCAGGTAGTCTAAGTAATCAAAAGACCAAAAGATTTTAAAATCTATCCTCTTAGCATGGGACAAACTAATTGGTGGGTTTCTATTTCATGTTGTGGGAATTTTCCTAACACCATTACAAATCATTCTATAGAATACTGGAGTGGGTGGGAAAACATCATGAAAAGAGAGGGAGCCATCAAAACATGTAAAAAGCAGCACATCTGAGCACATGCCTAAGCTATCATTGTAAAATGGACGCTTTCCATTTTCACAGAAAAAATTGGACTCTTACATGTTCAGTATGTAAGAAGAATATAACCAAGTGTGTTCTGTTCTAGTTTTCATAATTGCCACAACGATAAATTTTTAGTTTTCAAGATTATCCTGTTTAAAAGGTAAAAATGCTTGACTTTGATCATTAAATGGTTTTATAATGAAATTAGTCACAGTGCTGAAAGAATCATCTTTCTAAATGCCAATCCGATCTTGTCATTGCCCTACTTACCTACAAGGTAAAGTCCACCCTCTTCGCTGGCAATGGAAAATCCCTCATGATTGCCTTTTCTTACCTTCCCCCACTTACCTCTCCGTCTCTTCCCTGGACAGACCAGGCTCCTAATGCCTCTTCTATTCATCTTGTTGCATCTGCCAGGAAAACCATTTCTCCATCCTTACTCTCCCAGTTTCTTCCTACTTGTCTTGCCCAGCACAGCTTCTCCCTGAGAAAGCCTACCTTTCTCATCTCCAGCTGGGTTGAGTGCCCTTAGTCTGCACCATCCCATGCCTGGGACCTGTATTAGCTCAGGGAGTGCAAATATGATTGCTGATTTAACCATCTCCCTCCTTTCCCAGCTGTGAGCATCTGCTGGACTGTGAGCTTCTCCAGTAGACAGCAGGACTGTGCCTTATTAATTTCAACGCCCACCCTGCTGGCCTGGGGCGAGCAGACAGCAACTGCTCAGTATTATGTGTTAGTGGCATAAACGAAAGAACTATTAACCACGTTTGAAAATTGATATTAGTTATTAAAAAATAACCTTCCAAGGTTTATCTCTGTGGCACCTGTTAGATATTAGTGTTTACCCTCTGATGCATTCAAATAAGAATGTGAATATAAATTATATTTCAAAGTGAACCTGAGTTTTGCCCTTTGAGTCACCAGGTGATGGTTCCATTATTTTAATACATTTCCCCTAACAACATAAATGTTCCGTGAATGGTTTTTACATCACTTACCTTCCATTCCCCTCTTCTCTTTTTGTAGTTAATCGTGATCTATTCTTAGGATTTCAGTATTCTTTCACTAGCCCTCTTCTTTGTCACTAGTTTTTTAATTTACACATTTGCTTGGCTGGTTCCTGTTACTTGGCCTACAAATCTGTCCTATGTCATCTCCTTTGAGTAGTTTATAACCTCCATAAAATGCCACGTAGAGGCACTTTTTTACATTTTTGAGTAATGGTGAGAAAGAATTGCCCTGGGAATCAAAAATCCAATGAGTCATAGATTATTTTGTTATTTATGACCAGAGAGTGGTCATTGACAATATTTGGCAATTTTACAGCTATGAACCTAGGCTATTGTGCTTTAGAATATAATTTATTAAGCAAATAAAACTCTTAACTGGTAATGGGTCCTGTTAAATCTGAGGAACCACGTGAGCTCCAGGCCAGTACAGCTGTGGAAGTTTCATAGTAGCTACATACATCTCAGATGTCTGGACACTAATATTTTACACTT
This sequence comes from Pteropus vampyrus, assembly GCF_000151845.1. Lineage (NCBI taxonomy): Eukaryota > Metazoa > Chordata > Mammalia > Chiroptera > Pteropodidae > Pteropus > Pteropus vampyrus. Next base: position 1,781,163 of record NW_011889290.1, on the reverse strand, counting down.
ACTTCATGGTTTTATTTATTCAGTTGCCTTTATATTCTTGATTGGATTCTGACCAACCATTTTGGTATAAGAAATCATCAGCTCTGAGTAGAGAGGGAGGAGCCTGGAGAAAATAAAATGAATTTATGTTGAAAAGCATAAATCCTTCCTTCATTAGCTATGACATTTAGTAAATTCAGGCTGTGAAGAAACACCAGATGTGTTTATGGAAAATACTGATGTAAAATCATCTTTGAAAAAGAAAAAGATAAGGACCTAAAATTTTATTAAATGTACCCGAAGGAGAGGTAGATATAGATACAGAGATTGGTAGATATGTATGTATTTTGTAATGCTGGCTTCAGTTAAATTCCAACTATCCTTACCTTTTAATGTTTTGAGAAAATGACAATCTTGAAATTCTCAACAAAGTTAGTTGATCTTCTTCTAAATGCAGTCATGAGCTGCTTAATGATGAGAATACCTTCTGAGACATGCATCATTAGGAGATTTTGTCATTGTGTGAACACCATAGAGTGAGCGCATTTACACAAACCTAGACGGTACAGCCTACTGCACACCTAGGCTACAGAGTATGGCTTTTTGTTTCTAGGCGACACGCCTGTACAGCATGTTACTGTACTGGATACTGTGGGCAATTGTAACACAATGGTATTTATGTATCTAAACAGATCTAACCATAGAAAAATTATAGTAAAACTGTGGTATAAAAGATAAATAATGGTACAGCTGTATAGGGCACTTACCATGAATGGAGCTTGCAGGACTGGAAGTTGCTCTCGGTGAGTCAGCGAATGAGGGCTGAGTGACTGTGAAGGCCCAGGACATTACTGTGCACTGATGTAGACTTTATAAACACAGTAAACTTAGGCTACACTAAGTTTATAAAACAACATGAGATTAAATCAAGCATAAGAGAAAATGATGCAGTCAAGAGATGTGGTAAACAGGAGACATATATGCTGCTGCCCGCGTAACCCAGCATACTATTGTACAGCAAAATTTTTTTATAAGTAGAAAGAGTACACTCCAGAATAAAGATAAAGAATATAGTATAATAAATACACAAACCAGTAACACAGTGGATTATTCTCATTATCAAGTATTATGTACTGTACATAATTGTATGTGCCATATTTTCATACGACTTGGCAGCACATTAGGTTTGTTTATACCAGCATCACTATAAATGTGGGCAATGCATTGTGCCACATCATAAAGGTTGTGAGATCATTATACAAAGGGAATTTTTCAGCTCCATTGTAATCTTACAGGACCACCGTCATCTATTCGGTCCGACATTGACCAAAACATCATTACATGACGCATGACTGTAGTGTCATTAGTAAGTACTTATTTTTTGCTATTGTTTCTTTAAAGTTGGAAATGTACCTTCTTTGGTGTAATTATTATACTTGCATATCTGACAACATCTAAGATTAAAGAAATTCTGTTACATACTTAACAGTATGAAACACAGTCAAGAAGCTGAGTCGAAAGCCAAACTTCAAATACTGATCAACAAGAAAATTCTAAGAATGTTCCTTCCATTTGAAAGTCAGAGCTGGATGTTACAGTCTACGAGTAATCAATTAAACCTTACCATGGCCATTACCTCATCTCTCTGTATAAAATAGAGAGGCAAGTAGGACTTCAGTATGTGTGGTAGAAGTGGCACTAATGAAAATAAGGTTAGAAGGAAAAGAAGCCAGTTGTGTAACCTTCAGATCTGCCTTTGGATTTAGCCATGCCTTGTCTAAGGCTCTCACTGCCATTTTGCACTGTTATAATTTCTCATTTTCTTTTCTGCCTCCCTGATTATAATGAAAGCTTCTTGCCATTTATTTTATCAGCGCTGTACACACAATTCCTAACACAGGGTCAAGTAGCAGGAACGTGCTTGATTGAATGCACAAGTCACCCCTCTGCTTGTCATTTTGATCCCACTTCTCAAGACAGATGATGATGTTCAGTCAGAAAATTATTGTGTTCTTGGCTTTTCTTTATTAATTTTAGGAGTTCTTTATATAGTCTAGAAATAAAGTCCTTTGTCAATTACATAGAATGTGAATATTTTCTCTCAGTCTGTGGGTTGCCTTTTCACTTTTCATAGTGATTTCTTTTGATGAGCAGTTTTTAATTGTCATCAAGTCCAGTTTCTCATTTCTTTTTCATTTATGGTTCTGCTTTTTGTGTCTTCTTTAAGAATTCTTTGCTTATCTCTGTGGTTATGAACATATTCTGTTTCTTCAATAAGCATTATAGTTTCAGCTTTCAAATTAGGTCTGTGATCCACTTAAAGTTAATTTTGTGTATGGTATGAGGTAGGGATGGATTCCTTCTTTTCTCCATGGATATGCAGTTGCTATAGAACTTTATTGAAAGGGGGAAAAAAAACCCATTCCTTAAATCGCTTTGGTGTCTTTGTTAAAAAATTAGAATAGCGTATGCGTTTTTGAGATTCATTCTTTCATCCATAAATTTTTCCATTGAATTTTAACTGAGTTCATGTTATGGTCATTGTCAAAAGAGGAGTGAAAAACAGACACTACTTCTGTTCTCATAGAGTTTACAGTCTGTGGTTTGTTTTAGATTGAAGAAAAGAGGAGATTGTGTAAGAGAGTAAAAATCTCTCATTATAAGCATAAGATTTTTGTCTATAACTCTCACTTCCTCTAATCTGTTCTTTGAGTTTTAAAAATAAATATCATGACTAAACCAAAACAATTACAATACTGAAAATACTTTTCCAAAGCACACAAATTGCTTCTGCTCCCCTACCCACCCATCCACATCTAATATTAAGGTTCACTGGTCTAAATGAAGACCAGATATCCAGAGTATATCATTATGACTGAATATCTCAGTAATCGACAAAGTTAGAGGAGCTGAAATATGAGATTCCTTTTGTTCTAAGCCTGAGAGGTACATAGAGACTGAACAGTGGCTGTCAACTCTAAGAACTATTAGCTGATTTGTGAATTTGAGTGGTATTTATGATTCTCTTTTTAGAAGATAACTACTGCTTAAATAAAACCCTATCTTCAGTTATTGGTATCAGTGTGTGAAAATATCAACAGAGCTTCTTTCCTGTTTTGAAATGTAAGAATACTAAACTTCTAACCTGGATAAATTCAAATCTTTTATATGTCATTGACAAATACTAATGGCTGTAATTACAGAAGGCCTTAGCACAAAAAAATAAAATGGAAAGAGTTGGAAATAGTGTTTCCGAAGCCCTAGTTTGTTAAGTTTCAAATGGGCCCACCAGACTTAGGTCTCAGTTAAGATCATGTGTGCATTCCCAGTGTCTTTTGACAATGGCTGGAGCACCCATGCCCATATTCAGAAACTTTTTCTAACTTGAATTACACTGACAATATAAACCCCAATCCAAAGGAATCTACTTCTTAAATCCAAAGCCATGGCCTCAATTTAAAAGAACAGAGTCCTAAATTTATAAGAACTTTTAGTGGTCTTTGATATTTTAAGTAGCCTCTAATAAGCGAATACTAGGACCTATTTTATAAGTGGAAATAACTTTCTTCCAAGCTTTCAAAGCTGATTTTTGAATGGCAAAATACTTCTTCAAAAGTAAGGGACAAGATGAATTTGGACTCGATGCAAAGTTGGTCATCTAGATACATTTTTATATAGAGACCAAAATTACATATATCTGTATTTTCATATAAATAGAAGCTACATGATAGATTAGCCCCAAAGTGAAAACAATCTAAATAACTTATACCGGAGTTTCTCAAACTATTCTTCTCTCAGAACCCCACCTCACCCTGTTTACAATCTTAAAAATTATTGAGGATCTCAAACTACTTTTGCTTATGTGGGTTATATCTATCAACACTTATCATATTATAACATAAAACTGACGTTCGACAGATATTTGTTAATTCTTTAAAAAATAATGTAACAATATATTTTTATGAAAAATAACAGAATTTTTCAAAACAAAAGAAAGATAGCAAGAAGAGTGGCAGTTTTTCCCACATTGTTAAAAACCTCATTCATTGGCTTCTCTTATTTGCTTCACTAGTCTGTTCCAATATGACAAGTCAAGTAGTCTCTAGAGAATTATACACTAGAGAGAATTATACATCGTGAGAGAATGATGGCAAAGGCATAATATTTTTCTGTTATTGGAAAAGTAGTTTTGCCCTCAAGACCAAATTAAAGCATCTCAGAGACCTCCATGTGTCTCCAGATTATACTTTGATAATTGTGTCCCCGTACTGTTGGAATGCTTATGTGACTGACTACATTAGGGCAGTATAGCAGAATATAGCTTTATAAAGTGGCATGTGCGTGGATCTTTTTAATACACAGGAATATATTTTTAATGAAATATGCTCCTCCTACTTAAAAAACAAATAGTTTACCTTACAGTATTTAAGTGCATGTAGAATACAACAGAAATAAAGCATACATTTCAGACCACTTCTAATATCAGCACTTAATAAAATCAAGCAGTTTAACTTTGAACCATGTCAAAGAGGTAAATGAATGAGTTATGTGATGAAAATCACATAAGAATATAAAGGTAGAGCTGTAAGTTCTATGTTACAGAAGAGAGACCCATCAATTCCAAAACTGAGATAAAACAGGGAAGAAAATTGACATACTATTATAGACAGTAAGATATCTGTCTTAATTTCTCATTGAAATAGAAAGCTATAGAATACTTGTAGACCAGTGTTTTCTCAAATGAAAATTTTAATTTCGTTGAAGCACTTATAAAAATACTGAGATCCTAGAGTTCTATGCCTTAAAATTTGGTAGAGATGCCTTTAGCATAGGAAATATTAAAAGCAATATATTTCAGCTGCCAATGGAAATGAGCATATGATATTAAAGAGTTTTAGAAAAATATAAAATAAACACATTTCTGCCATCTAAAACTTGATGAGGATTAGAAGAGAATTTCTGGTAGGTTTTTAGAATTTTCTGTTTTATTGGCTTTTTATCCGTGAAGTTTAGTATGTTAATGAATTTCTGTAATTTCAAATGAAAGTGTATACAGTTCATGATAAATAAGAGATAAATGTGTTATTTGGTAGCAGGAGAACTGGTCAGCAAGTCTAATCAACTAAGAGGACCAACAGGCACTGAAATTCTGATTGGCAGAATTCATAAAGCAGCACTTTTTACATAAAATCGCAGGAGTAACAGAAAGAAAAGCAGAGTGTCAACGGAAGTGTAGGTGGCAGAGGCCACAGTTACTGGCGGTGGAGGGTGGAGGTGGTCCCTGCCGGGTGCAGCAGGCCAGAGACCTTCACCGAGCAGAGTTGACCGAAGCCCCATGGGCATTGACGGCCTCACTGGGTCGTGATTTAAGACTGAAGGGAAGGTCATAGGGTTAGAGAAGGGCTTCTATTAGAACAGGGTTTGTGTGGGAAAGTAAACCTTCCAAGTAGCAAGCTTGCACTGCCAAGCTGAACAAAAAGTTCTTTTTGTTTCTGCTTCTGTAGAGAAAATGATTTTATTAATCAAATTGATCATAAAATATTTTTTAAATGAAGACAATAAAGTAAATGTCTGACAAAGTAATGGATAAAGTTCCATCTCAGACTTATTCTTGTCATCTCTTTTGTTGTCCTAATGAACAGTGGAGTTATACCTTTCCTTTTATTGAAACCCCTAGGATTGTAGCCACTCTTTCAAAACATGTACTCAAAATCAGACATTAAGTTATTACACCTGTGAGTTTAAAGCAGCAAAAATAATTCACTGACCTTATTCACCCCTTCAATTGCAACAAACTCTTTACTCTATATTTCTCGTACTTCCAGTGTGGAGAGTTGGTTTTTTACTTCTGACTCTCTCCTCCACTCTCTCCCACCTCATTTCCCCTCAGTGTAACCAAATACTTTTCAGCAACTGGAGGCCTAAACAATCTTGTTAACTTAAAAGTTTTCCTTCAGATTTATTGACCCAGCAGAGTTAAATAGGGTAAGTGTTGATCAACACCTCTCAGGTATTTCTTTAATTACTCGGCTGGCATCTCTAGGGCCTCATAAAAATTTGCACTGTGAGTTAGAAAAAAAGTGACTATTTATTTATTTATTTATTTATTTACCTATTTATTGATTTAGCAGGAGGGGGAATTGGGGGTTTTCTAAGGGAAGCCTCCACCTTTCACCATAAATTATAGCTGTAGGATTGATAATACTGTGGTTGAACAATAAGGTTTCCAGGGCAGCTTGCTGAAAGAGATTAAACTGTAATTAAACTACACTTTGAGTAAGGAGGGACGGAAAAAATTGTGGTTTTCATAAAGCAAAAAAGAAATACATTGACTGCTGTTTACAGCCCAGAGACGTTTTTTGCCTTCTCGACTACAAAACAGTCTTATTTTTAGCCAGCCAAGGTTTTGCAAGAACGCCGTATCAATCCCACAATTCTGTTCTTTGAAATAATTGCACCAAGCTGGTCCCAAATCAGCAGTAACTAACTGAAAAGCAGGAGGGAAATATTTCTCAAACATACAGTGCTGATGAAATTTGCCATAACACTATGAATTATGTCGGCTGCCTGTATGAAGTTCCACATAATGGGAAAAAAAGAATTTAACTAGATCTTAATTGAACATACAGCTACATAATATCCTTTTGTTTAGGCTTAAAAATGGATTTTTTTTAAACCTCCTTATCAGTGCAGCTATTAAATATTGTGGCTCACCAGCTATCAGTCTCCGATCAGCACAGTTAGTGCATTTTACCTTCCAAGGAAGTGCACTTTTAGCCAGCTGGAGCACAAGAAATGTAGGAGCTGGAGAAAGACGTAATTGAAACAGGCGACTGCTTCAGTACAGACAGGAAATAAAAGGAAGACTGGCCCTCCAACGGATTAAATTAGATGTTTCGAATTCAGACAGTATCAGGAAAAAGAAGACTTATGTTAGGGGGGAAAAAGGTAACAGTAAGTTCATTCAGCTGAGTGCCCCCCTACTCCCCTCATAACACATGTTTTTGCTGGAATCTCACCGTGCTGCCTGTAGGGTAGAATCACCCAGGCCTCTCTCCTGGCCAAACAACAGAGTAGCAGGTCCCTGTGTTAATGTCACACTATCCTTTCCCTCCTGCCTGCCCTCTCTTTTACAGAGTCCTTTGGTATTCTATTTCCATAAATTAGGCGTGAAATTACGTTGGGCTGAGGATACATGATTTCAGCTGTTTTATAGTTGGAAAGGAAAATCTTTTAGACCTAAAGCAAAAACATTTTTTAAATATACTTCCTGCCTATTAGTTTGAGATATGCCTATTATAGAAAATACTTGCTTTGTAGAAACTTTTCTTTTTAATCTCACAGAATTCTGTCTTGTCCTTCAGTCCAAGTCAAGTAACTTTTATGGAGTACCAACTCTATACAAGGCCCTGGTTTGTGTGATATTTATACATTAATTAACATGTATAATTCAGATTCTTGAATGAAGACTTATACCTTTGTTAAAATATTTTAGGAGGTAGATTTTATTTTACATTGGAATAATCAACTGAAACTGTTTCAGCATTATTTTTTTTTCATTTTCCTTATGTGTTTTTATATTTAAGCGAATATGAGCCTTTGTTTAACATAATTTGCTTAAATATTCAAAGTTATTGTTAGCAGTGCCTGAGATGTCGCTTTTTGAAGTCAGAGTCTATTCCAGCATTATAATATCCAATGTTTATATGTGGGGAGGGGGTAACATTAGATGAGGTGTTTTCTCTGTGATATATACATACATACACACACACAGAAAAACTCAGCAAGCTAAAAATACCATAGCTCGCCATTGTCCCCTCTTAAAAGCTGATAAAGTTGGACATTACTATAGCAAGTAGATAGAATTCCAGCTTTCAAGGTCGAAGATGCCTTTATTTTTCCTACTCTATGGCTCTGTGTTTGTAAAACATAGTCTTAGAGAAATGTGGGGCTACAGCCCAGGGCTGCCTCCCTGATCCAGGCCTCATTTGCTCAGGTGTACTCACTGTTTTAGCTTCTTGAATTAAGCCCTGGGAAAATTCCCATGCAAACATCTGCTCCATTTGCCCTGCCTCTCGAACGGGAGTGAGGTAGGGTGAGGAATGCATCATGTGAGTGGGTTTTGCATGGAAAATGTTGTGGGTTGCTTCCACTCCAGCTGGACAGCTTTATATAGCTATAAACCTTTACTGCTGTATTAAGGTTCTATTCAAAGGGTATGAATCTATGATATTCATGGTCCAACAAAACTGTTACTAATTACTTATCTACTGAATAGCTACCAGGATTGGCAACTTGAACAACGGTAATCTGTATACTTAGTATTGATCCTAACAAGAGACCATTCTTGTATAAATAGCATGGCTTACATTAGTAACTCAAAGGAACAAATTAGAAATGCATACTTATGTCCCCCATAAAGGCCACCATGCTTAGCTTCCTCATAGAAAGCATATTTCTCCCTCCCTGAAAGGTAATTTCAATGTGGGTCTCAAAGAATGGGGGCACTTAACAGAGAACTCTGATTTCTAAGCTTTAACATAGGCTGTGCTGACCACTGGGTCTCATAGTCAGGGCTGTGTTCCAAAGAGTGCCTGGATGTACACCATGTCCTTGGAGCAGAGATAAAGTGGTAGCTGCATGCTGCCGAGATTTGTGACATCCATAGCCCTAAACCAGGACATACCCTTTCAGGAATTACCACTCTCCAGAGCTCCCTCCTGTGGAAGGTCTCCCCCAGAAGTTTGTTCCCATACCTCAACATCTTCTGGTGTGACTCTTGGAGGCCCAGCATCATGTCTGTGCATTCATATGCAAAATTACATCTGTTTATTGCATTACAGCTGTGTGACATGGCTGTGTCTGCTTTATCCTGGTCCCAAGGAGTTGATTGTTGTGCAGTACTGTAAAGAAATGATCAATAGTAGGAGCCATAGCGCATTGTGCTAACAGTTTATGGAAGTCATCTCCTTTAGCCCTTGTGAGACAGGATGATATTATTATCTGCCTTTTACAAATGAGTAAACCGAAACTTAGCGAGTTTAAATAATTTACCAAATCCATACAACTGGTATGTGGACTTGCTAGCATTCATGCCCAGAGTTCTCAGATTCAGAAGCCTCCTCATTTCTATATATCACACATACTTAAACTTGATCTTATTTACTTTGAAAACCCAGTCCTTGTTGTTCAGAAGGAATGGTGTTCTGAAGTCAGCCATGAGCCTATAAAGTGTCATCAAGCAGCCCTAGTTAAGAGGGAAGAGAAGAAGGGCTGGGAAAGAGGTAAAGGTGAGCCCTGAGCAGGTGAATGCAAGATCATTCTACTCCATTCTCCTGGCCATCTGCTCTCTTTCCCCACAGCAAAGTTCTGAATCACTGAGACCATTTCAGCTAGTTGTGATTTTAATTATTAAAGAAAAATTGACACTAAGGTATGAATGACCTACTAGCTTAAACCTTGGAGAGTTTGTTAATTCAAATAAATCTGTTAATTCAAATAAATGTGTGGAAAGTATTTGAAACAGTGAGTAAGTTTTCTTGTCTATTCAAAGAGGGAGTACCCAAACTATTGTATGTAGGCATAGTCAGCAGGGTTTGTTTAGTGGGATGTAACCCAGAAATCAACGATGGTGTGTTAATGGTAATATATATCATTAAATGAATAGTATTTTCATGTACCCAAGAATTATCTTCTCCAGAATCTCTCTCCAATTTTAATTCTTCCTCCATCCTCAGCCCTCGAGCCAATTTCTCTTTTGACTTTCCTCCTTTGTATTCCTTCTCCTTTCCCTGTCAGCGTCATGTGATACTGTTTATTCTAGAATGTACTAAGGAAGGAAGGAGAATCAAGGTTCTATTTTTTTGCCTTCCTTAGCCTCCTTTTACAGTAATGAAGACGTTCAGACTTAAAAGTATATCTTAATCATGGTTTCCCTATCAAAAAATATACCCATCAGAGGTATCGAAATTTAAAAATGAAAACTACACCAAAGGTACTTAGTTTTAGTACATCTGGGCTGAAAGTTGTGTGAAACACATCATCCTTTGTTAAAATGCACTCCCTTGCTAAAGCTTTGGGCTTTTTCAATATATGCAGTCTAAGCCAACATATCAAAGTCACTCGCTTTTATCATTGGGGATTAAATCTTGAAAAATTAGACATTTTAAAGAGGACCTGTTTTTTTATTATCTGAACATTGAGGGAAAGAAGGAGGAGACAGCTGACTCTTCTGCCAGTGGCAAGCTCTGAACCTGGACTTAGTGTAAAGACCCACTGTCCACACCCCCACCTTCCTCACTTCTATGTTCCCTTTCATTCTCCTCCTCCAGCGCCAGCTACTTGGTTCCACATCCCTTCCCTTTGAACTAAATGATATCCTGAGGATTGTTAAGTATAAAGGTTTTGAAAGTTTGTGTTTAAAAATAAGTAGTGGTGATCGAAATGCCTCTTTACTGGCCCGTGAAGTATTGACTAGGCCCAGAACACCAAATCTGAGACAGAAGTAAAATTGGGGGTTTCTAAGTTATTTGTGTCCAGCTTCCTGCTTACTAAATTCATATGGCTACTTCCCATAAGAAGCATGTTTTTAAACGGGCAAAATGCAGGTTTGTGTTGCCACCGATGTGTCATAGCTGCAGTTCACACCCCCAGTGTAGGTGTCAACAAAGCTCTCTTACTCTTGAAGGTATATGGTGCCAGAACCAGAAAGTGAGATCTTATTGCAAGGAAGGTGCTGGCAAAACAGAACTTTCTAGTGCCTAGTTCTGTTTGACGTTTAGGGGACATTCACTTGGAAGACTCCCAAGCACGTATATGCCAAAAGGAGGTATACTTTCTCTTGAAGATGCAGTGGGTTGCGGGCGGCAGGGAGAATTATAAAGCCCTTCTGATCAAAAAGAGACTCCTGCTACTCCCCTCCACATATTCCTTACTCTCATTCCAGCTTCCAGAAAGCCTGGTGCTGCTCCAGAGCCTCCCACACAAAGGGTTTGCATAAGACTCAGTGGTTCTACAGGTTCTGCTCTTACCTGAGAAGAACTAAATACAGGAGGATTTATTTAATGTGTCCTGAAAGATCTTATTTCTTTCAGAATGACCTAACACAGTCAATTATTGAAAGATCAGAACAAAGTGGTATGGAGTTGCATTTTTCAATAAAAGCTTTTTAAATTCTTAAAATTTTTCCCTTAAGGTAGATTGATTTGTGTGTGTGATTAGAAGTAAACTCTTAAATCAAGATTGCCCCCCTTCAGTATGCAGTCACAGTTAATGAAATTTCTTGAACTATGGAATGAGTACTTTTCTGAAGCTGGTACAAACTGAGTTTGAAACCAAAACTGGAGAAATTTGTAAACTTCTTGTCCTTTGACTACTTTGAAAGAGAATTTCAGGAGGACATATTTTAGGAGTACTTTTGAACATATAAAACCGGGAAATAAATATGTGACATTGTTAGCATTAATGCGCCAAAATGAGTTAGAGACAAAGTTGAAACAAAAAATTAGAGTGCCCTGCCTATCAATGAAGAACAAGCATTTTGACACGTTACCAGGTCTGTCCAAGGAAACACGAAGGCGTGAGGTCCGAGAGTTATAGAGGGGCCTGAAGGCAGTGCTCACTGGGGCCCCCAAGTACACAACTTTCCTTGTATTCTATGTGAATGATGTCCTGTGGGGCATAATTTCAGAGCATCAACTCAGGAGCCAGACTTCCTGGGTTCAGATATACTGGTTCTGCCACTTTCTAGCTGTGAAATGCTGGGGTGTCTCATAAGTTCTTTGTGCTCCAGTTTTTCCATTTGTAAAATGAACGTCATAATAGTACTTACCTCATAAGATTCTAATGGGTAATTAAATACAATGTATCTGAAATTCAGAAACTGTGTTATTAAATGTTAGTAACTATGATGATGATGATGATGATATGATGATGATGGTGCTGGTGATGGTGATTTTTAAATGTTAGTAACTAACTATGATGATGATGATGGCGGTGGTGGTGGTGATGGTATTGACATGCACTTGCCACCATGTTTTGCATCACAAATCAGAACAATACAAAATAACTTTCTAAGGGGGAGCTTTCAATCTCACAGAAAGTCAGCACAGATAGGAACAAGTCTGTTACAATATTCATTACCTAAACTAAAGAGAGAAGTGAGAGAATTCTTTTTACCAGGTACATTTTTATCATGCCAGCTATAAAATTTAAATTATCTTTCAGCACAACAGAATCATGATCTAATGACCATTTGATGTAGGTAGAGTAACACCATTCTTTCTACTTTCTAGAACCATTTGGATAAGCATTTCCCATCAGAAGCAAGATAAATTTTTCACTGACTTATTATTACTGAATGAGAAAAGAACCCCTAAGGACTTATCAAATGAGTAAAAATCACTGCAGTTTGAGGAACGAGATCTTTATTAAGTGCTGAGGAAGGGAAAATCTTATTCTCTGCTTCCTCAAGTTTTTTGCTACAAAAATAGAGAATGTTTAGGTGGAAAACACAGCAAATTAATATTTTGTGTTTTTTGTTTTTAATTGAAATGGGGTAAATCAGTGAATTTTATATTGCTAAAGGAGCAAATATATGTAGGAGTTCAATATTTCAAATTGACATAAATTCTACGGTTGTGATTTGAGAAGTTAGTATCCAAGGAAATTTTCCAAAACAGGATCAAATTTGAAATCCCAAACATGGCTTGATTGTTAAGAGCACTTGGGGAACTTTATAAAATTAGAAGTTCCCAGGCCCCTTACCAACTTACCTAATTGCAATCTGCAAGAGTGTGGCCTGAGAATTTGTATTTTTTTTAAAGCACCCCAGGTGATTCAAAATACACATGGTAAGAGTATAGTTTATCACCTGAACCAGCTTTGTTTCTTTATTCTATTTTTTGAAGCACTGTCTGAAAAATAACAAATTTTATACCTTTTTTTTCCTATATCAGATAAAATGTCCAGAGACCCCAGTTCTCTGTAAGCCTCAAGAAGAAACTTTGAGGCTGGGTGGCCTTCAATAGCCAGCATTTCAAGGATTTCTTTCCCCAGAGCCTTGTCCATGGTTCACGACTGCACAGCCCTCGTGGGGCCCATGATGATTAATAGAGAAGTGTGCACACACCACTGTGCTTATACTCCGAGAAGAACATGTTCTGACTGAGGTCACAGCTCTGGTTACCACTTTCTGTTCAGTGTGGCTACTAACGTCCTGCTAATTCAGCGTAGAAAGGAGGGAACTGGCCAGGCTCTGCTTTTCTCCCACTGCTGACTCCACTAGGTATTGGAAATAGGGTCACTATAAATGCTGATTATGTACTTAATGACAAATGATCAGTACTCATCTGAGTGCTTACAAATCTTTAAATCAAAAAGTTATTTAAATTGAGTATAATAAAATGCGAATGAACTGTTTTCAGAATAAGAACATCTATTTACATGTTCTTTATATTGCAGAGCTTATTCCAATATTGAAACATTTCATGTGGACTTCATGTTTAGACACAAATGATCTTCAAATTTTATTTGAATTCAAGGCATATTTCCTACTAATTTGCCCATTTATCACTGCGTGATTATTTTTAAGACTAAAAGTTTTTTTTCAGATTTTAATTGTTCTCCAATGAAGAAATATGGTATCTACATCCTCTTTCTAATAGTTGGCCTAAAAGAAATATGTATATATAGAAAAATAGATTGGAATATTTGGAAAGAAAATCAGTAGATTCCACATAGCTATTTAAGCAGTTAGACTAAGATCATATGCATTTGTGTAATTTGGATGCCTCATGAGTTTTAGAGAATTCCTTAAAAATCAAAAAAGTCACTACATCAGAGTATTTGGTAGCATATAGAAATCTTTATATAAAAATACATTCAATTAGACTGTTTAGAATATTTGGGATATTATTAACTGCCCCAGCCGGCGGGACAAAACAACGCGGGACGAGGAGGAACCTATGGAGGATGAAGGCGAGACAGGAGACACAAAGAGACAGAGGCAAGACAGTATTCTGATCAAGCCTCAAACTTTATTTTTCAGCGGGGATATTTATACAGGACAAACAAAGGGAGGCGGGGCTAGCTGGCAGAAGACAAGCGCATTGGCTCTTGGATGGTCCGAGTAGGCGGTGCCACACGCCCATTGGGTCTAAGGGGATGGGGTGAGGGTTATTGACAGCCTAAGGGGTGTGTGTGCTTAGGGGGAGGAAGTGATGAAAGTTAAAGGAAGTAGGGAGTAGGAAGTAGGAAGTAGGAAGTAGGAAGTAGGGCTCCGCAATGTCTGAGGCAGGCAAAACACCCAGTCCTGCAACCAAGCCTCCGCGGCCGGAAGACCCGCGGCTCCCCACAATTAACATCTAAATACATATAGTCTGGAATGGGACATTTTTATCTCTTTCTCAATGGTTCCAAATGAATTTTATATGCTTGGGGTAAGAATGACAAGTATATCCCATGTAGTTCACCTATGAAAGTCCTTTCACTAAATACATATTTCTTTTAACCAATATGTAAAATGACTTGGGGACTATTGTTAATATTCAAGGTTGATAGGAAACTTTGAAAATTTTGTCTGATATGATAAACAAACAAACTTTTCATAGCTGAAAGCTTTTCTAAAAGAAAGAATTTATTGAGCAATATGCTAACCAGTAGAGTACTAGGTCCTGGAGCATGAAATCTAAACTGTAACTACTAGGTGGAGAAGGCAACATATCTGCATTCCTGGAGATGACAGGCACTTTTATACATTGTTTTGGAGAAGAAAGGTGTAAGTCATTTTGAAAAAATTTGTGTAGGTTACAGATAAGGGAGTGAAGGTGAAGCGTAGGCATTTCCATAATAGGTGCACAGTCTGTAAGTAAGAAATATTTATTACATTTGATTGGTTTCAGGCAACAGTCCTGAAAGTTCAAATATATGCAGGATGCTATAGTGTCTTTTGGTCACTACAGAAGTTGATTCAGAGCTCAAACTTACTTTCAGGAATGTGACCATTCTGTTGTTAGCTGGCCCACAGCTATTAACTGGTTAGCTACTCATGTCTCTTTCTCTCACTGTCATGCCTGCTGTAACTTATTGTAGGACATCTCAGAATTTTTTACTTGTCAAATCATTCCTTCATCCGAAGACAACAGTATTAATCCTACTCCTTTAAGAAGTCAAACTAAGGCCAAACTCTCCCAAGGCTAGTATATTTCCAGTAGCTTACCTCTAATTCTGTCCTTAGACATAGAACCATCATAGTTAGCCACTCCATGATTTCAACCATCAAACATAGAGCTGTCCCCAAAATGCCATAATTTCCTTCCCCTGTGATTTTTGCTGATACACATTTATCAAAATGTCTGCACCACCTGAGCAATTTATATGGCGCTGCAATTTTCCTAGTTTTTTTCTCAATGAACTGGTTTCTTAGGGAATATCTTAGAGAGAGAAATCCTTAAAGTAGAGTAGATATAAATAAATGGGATTTGAAATGTAATTATTGAATTATGGGATTCTCCATAGGTTTATCATAAAAAAGAAGGAACCCACTAGGTGTTGGTTATGGCATTGCAAAGTGACTTGTAAATTCACTTCCAAAGGTTAAGATAAGCTCATACAGATCTAAATGCTGTGTTTTGTTGTTTTGTTTTGTTTCATTTTCTCTCATTAAAACACGCCCTCCTGGGATTATCATTCGCTTCCTCACCCTTTGTGAAGAAGTATCGATTCCGTCTCCTGTCCATTTAAAACTAAGCCATTCCCACATAGCATAGAAAATCCTTGCCATCTTTTCTCTTTCTGCCATCCTTGGGGATCTCTTGTCCTACCAGGCTCAGGCATGTTATACTTTAAGATGAGTAAAGACGTCTCTTCATTTTTGGCTCTGAACTGTCAAGCTTTCTGTTCCTTTAAGTCTTGAACATTTGGGAGAGGCTCTGAGACATGAGGCAGAGAATTTGTGTCATTCAGGAATACTAAACAAAATGAGAGATTCAGAATTCCAGATGACCATAAAATTGCAGAGCAGGAAGGGAAAGGATAGTAATTATCCCCCAGGGGGCGTTTAACTTACTTTGGCATTTTAAAGTAAGAAGATTAGCTGCCTTCACAATGCACTATATCTACTACTTTTGAATGTGAGGCACCCCAGTCTTTGCCTGGGGTGGTTCAGAAGCATCTAACTTTCCTAGAATTGACTATATTCACTTAACACAAGGGCAGACTCATCAAGTCCATGAACATCTGAAGGGCATACATCAGGTTTTCATTTCATTAACTTCTAGAAAGAGGTCACTTATAGTTTCCCTAGCTGATTCAAACATACTTTGAAGGGACATAGGAATTGCAGTTTACCTGACTTTCTTGTAACTTCCAAAGACACTTGGAACTCTTAGGCTCACCTTAATCCATATCTGTACTCCTACAACACAGTGCCCCCAGAGGAAACCTCAAGAAGTCATTAGTTGAGACTGGAAGAGATCACTGTTAGAATGAGTATAGACAGAGAAAAGGGATTAAGAACTAAGCCCTAGAGCATACCCACATCATATGAGAACTAGAGGATATATTGAAAAGAGAAAGCATCTAATAAGAATTTAATAATGAGAGAAAATGGAAAATAGAAGGAAATTATCAAATGACAATTTGAAGAAAATTTCTGAGAACTGAAGAATATGAATCTTGAGATTACAAAAACTGTGTGAGTGTCCAGCTCAGTAAATAAACAAAGACACACCTATGCATAAGATTCAGGAGGTAGGGGTTCCAACACAAAAAGAGGAGAATTCTGAAGAAGATAGCAAAGGAAGTCCCAGGAAGACATCAGCAACGGATCTAGAATAAACAATCAGTAATTGAAAGTGGAGGTCTTCAGGATGTATTTTTCCAGGAGAAAAATTAAAAGGAACCAAAAGTACTCTGACAGTGTGAGAGCATTGACAATTAAATTGTGATGTGTTTTACAGAGTTGAAGGGCATAAGAAGACTCAGATATACAAGGAAAACTGATTAAATGACAGAAACCCAATAGTTATTAAGTATGATAGGGAGAGGGAAGGGATTTTTAAGAAAGGAACTGAAGTCATGATCCATTAGTTGATTTGGGAGTGAATAAGATTTATTTAGAAATTAATAACAGTTACTATGAAGATAGATTTAACCAAAAATTGAGATGTAATTATAGATGTAAAGTAGGGTGAAAAAGTATGTGAATATACTAAAAATCCCCTATTACTGTAATAGCAAGTCTATACTTAAAGCCCAAAGTGGATTAATCAGGAAATAACAGAATAGACATATTGGTTAGCAAAACGTAAAAAGTGTTGAAAGGGACTCTGGAATGTCTGACTAGTTGGGAGGAGTAGGAAACAAAGGATTCTGTATTTTATTAGTAGTATTTTAGCACTCTTTAATTTTTTATATTATTTACATGTAACATTTTGATTAGTTTAAAAATTAATTTACAAAACAAATATAATTTTACTATATGTTATACACAATATTAAAATTAAAAAAATATATTCAGTTTTAATCTGAATGCACACCATATTCTAGGAACAGGAAGTAATTTTTTTTGTTTTTGTTTTTTATTGAGATATGATTGATAATAACATTTCAAGTGTACGACAAAATAATTCGATATTTGTATATATTGTGAGATGATTATAAACCATCTAGTTAACATTCGTCATCACACATAGTTACAAATTTTTTTTCTTGTGATGAGAACTTTTAAGATTTATTTTCTTAGCAACTTTCAAATATACAATACAGTATTCTTAACTATGATTAGGATAGTAAGATGTTAATTTCATTCATCTGGAGAAAGAAGATGGGGAAAATGTATTAATTTCTTATTGCTATTGTTACAAATTAACACAAACTTAGAGGCTTAGAACAACACTGCTATGGACTGAATCATGTCTCTCAAACTTCGTATGTTGAAACTCTACTCCCCAATGTGAGGACATTTGGAGATGGGGCCTATGGCAGATAATTAGATTTAGATAAGGTAATGAATGTGGGGCCCTCATGATGGGATTAGTGCCTCCTTCCTGGAAGGGGGATTCTAAATCTTTGGAATTTCCTGATAGGAGCATCATTGTTATTCCCGGTGGGTCCCTTGGACTACATCTGGATTTATGCTAATGAGGTGACTATGGTGGGCCCCTAGATAGCCTTAGGATGGGGGCTGGCCATGCTGGAAAGAACCAACCACATGATTAGAGGGCCAGAGCTTTGAGCCATATTAGGTCAGCCTCTGAGGAGAAGGGGACTGGGGATTAAATTCAACCACCTAGTCAATAATCCAGTCAATTGTGCACAAGTGCCTGTGTGTGTGTAAAGTGAGCGCCCAATAAAAACTCTGGACACCAAAGCTCAGTGGAGCTTCCGGGTTGGTGTGCTAGGAGGGTTTCATGTCCTGAGGACATAGAAGCTTTGAATTTGGAAGCTTCCCAGACTATCCCCTATGTGTCTGTTCATTTGGCTGGCCCTGTTTTGTGTCCTTACATATTGTAGTGCTTTCTTGAATTCTGTGATTAATTCTAACAAATTGTCAGACTTGAAGGGGCTCATAGGAACCCCCTGAATTTGTAGATGGTTAGAAGTACAGTGGCCAGGGTACCCCAAACTTATGGCTGGCATCAGAAGTAAGGATAGTCTTATAGAGGACTATGCCCTTTAATCTGTGGAGTTTTAACTCTGGATTGTGTCAGAATTGCACTGCAGTATTGGACTAATATATTGAGGAAGATGAAAGAAAATCCAGAAATCTAAGACAGTTAGTTAAAATCAAACATATGGCTTTTGGAAGAGTTAAAATCATTTGACCTAAAATATAGAATGCTAATTTTCATTGACAGCATTTGAGTCAAATGGAGCCTTGATACTTCTTAACCAGTGAAATTAAAGTTTGGTTCAAAATAAGAGGTGGGTAGTATTCTGACAGAAGCTTTCTTATTCTCTTCTCTGAAGTAATGATATCATCCATCATCTGCAGCCCTTATTGTCCCCCCTCCATTTCAGGTGAAGTGTCAGAAACTGTCTCTTCCATTTGCCATTTCTATCAAATCTTATGAGGCATTTCTGCCAAGAGACCCCAGCATAGTCACCCCATACCTGTGAATGAAATAACTAACACCTCTTAGGAACCAACGAAAAAACCCCCAAATGATCCATTTGTGTACTACTTCCCACACCCTGCTCTTTAATTTTGAAGACACTGAAGAATCCAGCGGAGTACACAGTGCAAATAAGGCATTCTTTACCTATGTGATTTCTCTCTGGATACTTTGAGCCCTCCTACCCATTCCTTCACTCCCTGCTCTGAACTCTAGATCACCCTCTTGACTATGGCCTTGGTGGTAGTCTCCTGGTCCCTACCTTGTGATTCATGGTTTCCTCTCTGTGCCTGCTTTTGGCTGCCTTACCAAGCCTCTCCTGATTGCCTGTTCTAACCTCTAGGTATTAATATCCCAAATTGACATCTAGGCAACTGAGACTTAGATAGGGTAAGTAACCTGCCAAGGTTGCAAGGTGAGCACGTGGCAGGACTGGGCTCCCAGCCTGTCTGCCTCGAGGCTGTGTTCTCTCCTCTCTCCCATACTGTCTTCCTACCAAACGAGCCTCTGTTACCAAGTAGAAGTCTTTATTTCAGTCATTTACATATTCAACTTTTAAATTGTTGCATCAGCCACCAAAACCTTGGAGTTAAGAAGTGTACAAAAGTATGTGTCCTATAAAAAATATTCCAAATGAAATTTCTTTCTGTATCTACTCATTACAGACAGTTTGTGAAATTTATCTAGGCTTTATTTCTACTTTAGAGTCTAAATTCTCTCTTTGGTAATTCAGGAAAATGTCTTTACACCTTCTTCACATTAAAAACATCTCAAGTATCCAGAGCTTCCTCTCCTTACTTTTTCAGGTATTTGGGTCTCAAGACTTTATGCATTAATTTTGATGCAAAAAATAGAGTCAAACAAATTAATGCTTAAATGTTTCTTAAAAAATGTAAATCCCGTGGAGCATCTCAAGATCTGTTTTTTTCCCTCATTGTAAATGAAATTCCTATTAGTGACAGCCAGGACTGAACACCGGTAGAGAATGGGGCCTCTTGTTTGCAGAGATGGACTTATCACATGGTTAGCAGCTGGGATTTATGTGGAGACTCATTAAATAAAACAGCAGTGGCAGCTACCTCCTGCTGGAATACACTTGGAGGTACAGTACCTGAATTTTTCCAACCCGAGCTAGTCTTTTATACTGTTTTATGTCTCTCTCATTTTTCTGACTGTTCTTGACATTTTCTGACCTCATAGTACTTTTATTATTATTTTTATTGCTACTATAACAATGATAACTTAAGGGCCTGATTTATATGATGGCAACTTAGCCAACGGGGAGATTATGGCATACCAAAAAACATGCAGTAAATGTTCTACTCTATTAGCCTTTCATTTTTATTAAGTGGGAAACTTTCATTTTGTTTTGACACAAATGAGTTTGGAGAGTCATGAATAACTGCAGGATTGTATATGCTGGGGGCACATTGCTATGGGTCCATAAGCACATGAAATAATGGAAGACATCTCATTGTATCCATAGCTGATACAGCATACATAGTATAACAATCAATTTACTCATTTCTCATTTTTTGAGAAATCGATAGTCATTTTTTCATTCTTTCTTACTTTCTAAAGTAATTATAATTTTCAGAAGATAAAAATGCCACAAATTATTGACAAATTTTCTTAATATTTCGATAATAATTTCAATATGTAACTATCTCATTGGAGAGATGTCAGACCTCCTGTGCTCGGTTCACAACAAAACCAGTCTCCCGTGAAGGTGAATAGCATTGCTCTTAGTACCCGGCCCAAAGGCTTTCAGCCTCTTTGTGCTCAGTGTATATGCACGGGGCTATTCATTTCCCACTCCAGGCAGCACCTGGACAATTGCATACTCACCAACAGGTGAGGGCTAAGACTCTGTTTGCTGTCTGAAGCTCAGTATGTGGACCATGAACAATAGGACACTAAGGTCGCCCTCCAGCTCACGAAGCCACAGCCTTCCTCTAGGCTCTGCTATGCTTACCCAAGCTATGTGACAGAGCCCCTGCCTTGTAGTCTTTGCATTCCACTTCCCAGAGCCCAGAGCTCTGCTCTTTACCCTAGCCTCCTGGACTTGGGTTCCTATTGGTGCCTGCTGACTGCCAACTTTCTGCATATCGTTGTTCCTACTTTGAGCAGCTCACCAACTAAACAACATTTCCTAGCGCCCCCTTGCATCCAGGTGATCCAGTGGCTATTTCAGAGCAGACCGATGCATCACTTCTGGGCCTTTTTCTCCTTTTTCAGTTCAAGGCCTGGAAGTGAAGGTCTCTGAGCCCCTGGAGAATGGAAATGTCCAAAAGATGGGAAGACCTTGATCCTTGAATTGATACATAGAAGACTGTCTTTAAATACCCATTGAATCAAGGAAAGCAAGGATAGAGAGAGAATTCTATTGTGTTAGAACTTTAACTGCTAGTTACAATGTGGCTATCGAGCACCTGAAAAGAGGCTAGAACTGAGTTTATTGTAAATGTTAACTAGACATTAGATTCCAAAGAGTGCAAAAATAATGTAAAATATCTCAACAATTTTCATATGAATTACAAGTTGAAATGATAATATTTTGTATATGTTAGATTAAGTAACATGTTATTAAAATTCATTTCACCTATTTCTTTTTTTTTTTTTTTTTTTTTAAATTTTTATTATGGCTACCAGAAAATTTTAAATTACCTTGGTGGGTGACAATGTATTTCTGGTAGGCATGGCTGTATTAAGACACTGAGATTTTAATGTTTGTTATGGCAGCATGCATTACTTGAGCAAATATAATGGTGCCTTCAAAGGTGTTCTGTTGCATAGTCTACCAGACCAACTGAAGGTCTTACCCTACAATCGTATCATTTCATTCTCTTAGAAATTGTTTTATTCAGAATGAGATGTTATTTACATTGTTGAAACTTAAAACTAAGCGGTTTTCTTTGTTTGGTTGCTTGGTGGTTGGTTTTATTTGTTTGTTTGTTTGTTTGTTTTTGAGTATAGTTTTTCCATGCTGTCAGGAATAAGAAAGTTCTACAAAATACCATCATGGACATGGTTAAATTACTATTTTTAAGGAAATGAGGCCTAGTGATAACAACCTATTACAACTGTATATAACGTCATGACTTTCATCTGATAAAACTGTTTTTTCTTGCTACTTGCTAGAATTTTTCTTAACCTACCATCTATATAGCTGTTTTTATTTTGTATATTTGATACTGAAGATTTATTAAGAATACAAATAAAAACATTTTAAATTGTTTTTCAATTATAAACCATCTGAGTTTGTTATGGCCACACAAAAAACTTCGTGAATTATATTTCTAACCCTGTTTGGCATAAGGCTCTGCTGCAGAATAACAGGTCAACTTCTTAGGACTCCGAGTGTTACTGCAGCTTTATTCAGCAAATATAAAAATTAGACAAATTATTAACAAAAAGTCATTCTTTATGCTTTTTTAGAGAAAAGGTTATGTTGTAATGGATCATTTCTATAGCAAAACTACTTTGGAAAACTCTTTCTGAATGGTAATGTTTAAAATAGAATTGCACAATTTTTAATTTGTGTCAGTAAATTGCAGTGATTCGTTAGTCACATCTGGAAAGGCACATCTGTAATGGACCAGAAAATGAAGTTAGTCTGTTTTACATGGAATGCAAAGAAAACTAGGCCGCTAAGTGGTCAGGTCAGTCACACATCCAGAAGAAGCAAAAATCCAATCCCCTAGAAGCATGTGAAAGGGGTTTTATCCTTTTCTGCAGTCTCTAGAAGAGGGGACAAAAGGGTACCAATCATATGACACAAAGCAGTGAGCCCTAACTTCACCCGTCTACCCAAATGCCAGCAATTTCTCCCCTCTCTCTACCCCAACACTCTACTCTAAAATTCCACCGAGATCTGACTCTCCTCTCTTACCTTCTGTCTCTGGCCTCTTTGCTCTCCTCTTCATCCAGTATTCCTTCCAGCACCAGATAACCCTGGGATCAGACAGACTGAACATCCTCAGATAGGGGAAGGAAAAGGAGATATGTGAAAACTTACAAATGAACTTTGCTGGTCTCTGTCACATATCATTATGCTTAGAAAACAGTTTTAAGTGACAATCGTAAGTAGCCCACGTGTAACAAGCAAAATATAAATTTTATTTCAGCAGAGTTAACTTCCTAATATTTTACTGATGTCAGGGCCCTAACTAAAGTTGAGAAGTTTTTATGTTTTTATTATTTTTTTTAAGCTTAGCCCATCTAGCCTGACCCAATTATCACAAATCCGGGGCTGGCCATAGACTCAAGGGAAAGGGGCAGGACTTTGCAAGTCACCCAAACTAACTTTAACAGGTAAACATCTTTTCTGTCACAAAGTACCAAAGAGCCTTTTGTCCTTTTAGTATGTGTATTTGAAGTTCATTAATATGAACGAATGAGCTGCATTGTCAGATAGCTTGTACTAATATTTTCACTTTTCTCTCTTTTGTGTATTTTCAGTAGTAATTTAATTGCTACCTCTATTTATTCCAGCAGCATTATCATTACCTGTATAAACACTATGGCTTATCTCAAGGAAAAAGGAAAAGGTAACTTTATGCAGTATGCATTTTATTATTTTAATTCACAACTTTATGCAGATTTTGTATTCCACGGAGTGAGAGAACTATATTCCTTCTTTTGGAGTCTTTTGGACATGTGGATCATGACCTCAGTGTTTGACATTTATCAAGTCAGGCCCCAAGGATACAGTGGTGAGAGAAGCACCCTGCCACCCTCAGAACGTGTATGGTTTTGTGGGGGACGCACAAATAAAAGTTAAAATATCAGAGTCCAATAAAACTCTGTACCCATATACCAGCACCCATACAACCTCAGGGGCAAGACTTCCAAAATGAAGGGATGTCAGGGATGCCTGAGTTAATATGTTTTGAATTCAGTAATGAAGCCTCTCTGACCCTAGGTTTTTTTGACAGGGAAATAACAGTGCCTCATTTTCAGTGCTGTTTTAGGAATTAGACAAGATAAAATGTGGGTGTGCATAGTACCTAGCGTATTGTATACATTTAGTAAAATTATTTCACAAACATTTTATTTCATTTTGATGTACATTGTCATTTTACCCTTCTTCATTATGTCCTAGTAATTTCTAATATTTTTCTTTGCCAAAATTGAGTTAAAATCAGTAAACTTTAAGAATGAGACACTTAGCCATGAGGCATTTCTGTCCTAAGCCTCTTGATACAGAGCATTCACCTTTCTATGGGTGATACAAAATTTGTGTTTTATGATGGTTCCACTTTCTTTAAATTCAATTTTTATTGGTCCTAACAAAGTTGATCTTAAGGCTTGGACTCGAAAGATATATTTAGAGGATTAAGGTTTTGGAGCATTTTGTGGGCTCTGATGGGATAAATATATATATATATATTCAATTACCTTTACTCAAGATAACTAAGAAAATGAATGTTCTCAAAGTTTGAATTGAAGGTTATTGTGTTTGTTTGGTTGTGTGTATCTAGAAACAGTGACTCTTAGAACATACCTCCATTTGAGTATGTTGATTTGGGTGTTTCATTTTTCCTTCTTGCTTTTTAAATACATGTAACTAGGTCTTTTGCTAGAAATTTCTTTGGGGCTAAGTTGGAATAAGGAAATAAATGAAAGAATTGGACCAAATTCTGTGAGTCTGTACTAAGCCAGGCCAAATTCTCTTTCCCCCCATGCAGTTTCAATAGAATTCCATTGAATTAATTTTACTCATAATAAAATCAGTTGTATTTCAAGCCTGCCTCCAGACTCTCAGATCCTTTTGATCCAAGCACAACAGCCTGTTGCTGTGCAGTCTGTTGAACTTGGCGGCGAGGGGTGGTGACAGGGATTTGTGTTTGAAGTTAGCCCATTCCACCCCTGCTCATCAATATTTTAGTACAGCTTGGATTCTCTGAAAATCAAATTTTGCCCAAAAAAAAAAGTTGGTTTGAGAAGATTGTGCTCCTCCTAAATTATTATTGTAATTGTAAAAGGCTCTACAACCATTAAAAATATTGGCACCTGGTGACTAATCTTGCAGTACTAAGTTGAAAGGAAAGGATGTTATGACCAGCAGGATTCATTCTAGAGGATATTCACAGCAGGACATTATTCTCTGAACTGACAATGCAGTAGGGTTCAAGTCCAAGTGGAAGAGCTGCCGACATATCTCACATGAGGTGACCCAGCTTGGGAATGAGAGTGGCAAGAGAAAGCCGACAGAACTAGGCCCAAGGGCTCGTCCTCTGCACATGAGAACTCAAACCCACCTGAAGTCGATTCAGGCACTTTGAGCTACTGTACTAACATGAGTTAGATGTGCTGCTTGGGGAAGTGGCCACAAGCTGTACTGCATTGATCCTCATGGAAGAGAAAACGAGCAGAGCAGTGAGAGGCTACAGGCCCCCGAGGCTGGGGAGAAGGGAGGAAAAGAAGATGGTTTATATCTGATGGCTACAGGCTCCTAGTGCCATGGAGGTACTGAATATTAAAGGGAGCTTTGAGACAGAGAGGTATAGACCTTTCTGCCTCTCTCCTTTTACAGGCCAATGGAGACATTCAATCCCAGAAGCCTCACAGCCACCTTTGCCACTTGTATAAGCTTTTCAAATAAGAGCAGTTGTTGCCTTTTATGGAATAGATTCTATGTGTCTCCCACCATGCTAAGTACTGTAATTTAATCCTAACAAGAACCTCTGTGCTACCACATATTCTCATCCACATTTTACAGATGAGGAAACTGACTTGGAGAAGAAAATAATCTGCCCAAAGTCACACTTTTAAAAAGATTAACAATAATTATTTAGAAAGCAAAACTTTTACTCAGATATCCTCAAATGCAGTTACTAAATGTATCTTTTCATGTATGTCAACAATAGGCTGCAAGTAGAGAGAGTGTATTAAATACGCTTCTCTCTTTTTATATTCGAAGTCCATCACCAGCTCATCACGGTAATTTGTGTGTGGCCTGAGGGAGCCCTTTAGTAGGATATGTCCTCAAAATACTAAACTCAGAACAGAAATCAGTAACCGAGGCAGAACTTAGGGAGAAATGATTTTTTCCAGCTGGTTCAATAACTGCCTGCTTGTGCCTGTTGTTCACCAAAGTATACCTGATAATACAGTTATGGGGCTGGCTCCCTTTCAGGATTCTGAGCAATTAAAAACAGACACTTAGTTTAATTCATCTGTGACCCACAATAAATTAAAGAAGAAATTGAATTTGATCAGTGGTGTTTTCATTTTACCACTATCAGTTTTGAAGAACAGATTAGCACACAATATTGAATTGTCCAGCTATATACTATTCTTCAGGATGGATGGGGGGTGGGGTACAACAAAAGAACATTTTGAGGACGTTTCCTGTCATAAGACAGTCCTATTTACATAGACATGTCCTCATCAAGAAGAAGACAGATGTCTCCACAGGGGTCAGATACACTGTCTCTTACTGGAAAATTGTGGGCTGGATCAAAAAGTTTCCTTCCACAGTCAATCTCTAGAAGCTTCTCGAGTCACTCAGGGTTCTTTGGTTGCTTTTGAAGAGGATTTGGAAGAAGAGAGCCTGGGTAGAATCCCAGACTGTTAGTTCACCAGATATGTGACCTTTAGGCCTCAGGGAATTCATCCAGAAGCAAAGGAAGTACTTCTAGCTCCAAAAGCATTGGTCAGGAGACTGTGTCATCAGGTCTGTGTCAGAAGAGACAAAACTGGGCCTGAAGGTTGAAGGGGAGCACTGAGGAGAATGAGTGACCCATTTCTGAAGTTTCTCATCCAGTGGCATCTTGGGTCTGGGACAAAATGGCTCCCAGCGTTGCCAGCAGAGAGACTTGCCAGGGAAGGGCTGCCCCGGAACCAGGAGGAGTCGTGGGTCATAGCAACCCACCTCCAGCCTAGTTTGTAAACAAAGTGGAGCTTTTTTTCTTTGAGACTCTGGCCAGGCCTGGTCTAGGGATCTGCCTAGAAGGCATTGCCAGCCCCTGCAAGGTGACAGGACAGGCCCCTTGAAGGGCCAAGCACAGCAATAAGAAACCTGAACCAGGAGGGCAGTGGGGGAGTTGGAGTTGGAAAAACATTTTCAGGCATTTTTCTGCCTTAAAGGAAAAAAAAGAAAGAAAAAATCCAAGGGCCAAGTTCTGACTGTGGAGCTGGTACAGCCCTGGCCCACACTGGTCAGGCCGCTGCTGTCGACGCACTTTGAGGTCTGAACTGCAAACGTCAGCAGGCTTTTTCCTGGCTGGCAGGAAGGGAAAGTTCCCTCCAGTGACAGACAAAAATAATGGATCTGGGGCAAGTCTAGGTCTTCAGAGGTTACAGTGAAAATTAATGGAGGACCACGTTAACTAATGTTACTCTAATCCTGCAGTTTGGGGCATTGGGCTAAATTTCTGTTTTATGGCATGTTTTACAAACTAACCTATTTTAGATGTTGGAACACTCCAGGCTGGAGTAAGTTCCAGGTCAGGAAACTTGCCCCTCCTCTTGAATTCCACAGTCCCTGGGCCACTCCTTGGTGCAGTGCCTGCTGTTCCACTTGTCTGCTATCTCCACTGAACCTTTAACATCAGCTCATTTATCTTTCAGGTGTTATAATCATTGACTTCAATCAGTATTCCATTATCCTAAACAGGCAATTATCTACATTGTCACTTTTGCCTTTGCTCTTTTGACCCAGGGGTCACAGAGGCCTGAGTGTAACTGAATCCAGCAAAATTATTCCCTTACCTGTCATATAAATAGTCATCCCAGCAAAATGAGACCCAAGGGGGCTTTTGGAGAGGTGTTGAGAAGGCCAGTCTAACTCGATCCTTTATTCTGCTCTTTAAGGAATGCAGTACTGTTTTGGCACTCTATCAAAATAAAACAAAGTTCCATTTTTCAGCTTCTTTATTTAAAGTGTGCACCCCTGAGCTTACAAATGCTTCTTTGTGGCCTTCTTTATTGAAATTTCCATTCAGCTCTTCCATCTGTTAGCTGTGTTTACCACTATTTCTAGGGAAAGAATTCAGTATTTCACCTTTATTTGGGGTGTAAGGTCATAAAACTGTCTGGATTATTTCAGCTATATTTATACCAAATTTAATATTGCTTCTTTAACAGGTTTAAAGCTTTTAATTCCCTGGTTCATTATTCATGGTGAGCAGTCTGAAGAGAACTGTGTTTTTTTTTTTTAATGAGGAAGGCATTTTATACCTTCTTGCTATCCCTTCTCTTTCTGCCAAAGAGAAAGTGTTCTACAAATGTGAATTTCATCCAGAGAACATCGAATTAAACTCCATTTCTATCCCTTACACGTGGCTGTTGACTATACATTATTGCATTTCAGGAGCAGAAAATTGCTCAACATTCCCCTTTTTCCTAGAAATATTAATGTCATTACAGTCTGAGAAAATCTCTTATAAGACTGATGATGAAACATCCACCATTGAAACAAGGTCTCCCTGATGGAGCTGATGTGTATCTGTATGTATGTAGCTATGTGTATGTATATGTGCTTATATGCATATGTGTGCATATGTGTACATGTATATGGGTATATGTGTGTATGTGTGTGCTTTTTTATAAATATATATTATATTTTTAAATTTTTCAAAGCAAGATGACCTCAGCCTTCAGCAGTAGAGACCACATCAAAAAGAAACATACAAATAATACAAAATAAAAATGCAAACAGATTATTTTTCTTTCTAGAATTGCCACATTAAAAAAAAATCTTTTTTAAGTTTCACACATTCCCCATAACAGCATGAACTTTAAGGAAGCAGGGTGGAATAGTGACATAAATATCTCCTTTGAAGTGGGCAGACAGTAGGCAATTTCCCATGCTATATGGGAGTTGTATGATGTTGGCACAATAGTGCATCTGACCTCCATTTCTTCTGCTGTCCAATAAGAGCAACACAACCTATTTGAATGGTGTTATGAGAAATGGGGCAAATGCATGGTGCCTGGCACATGGTAGGTGTTCATCAGTGATGGGCTTTATTATCATTATGCAAGATTTTCCAGGGTAAGAGGTGACTAGAATTTGTGTCTAAACCATTTGTTTTAACACTAATGATTGTCTGACATCTATCTTCTTTGCCAGTTGAACACCTACGAATGTTCTGTGTTGTTGCTTCCTCAGTTGATGAGCCTTGAGCTACATCCCCTCAGGAGTTTGCAGAACTTCATGGAGAAGAGTGTGAATCTTCACCCTTATATTTATTTCCTGTGTTAACAGGCTCTTACAGTAGGCAAGTTGAGTACCCAGATCAAAAAGTGCTAATGCAGTGCTTTGGGGAGTTGGTTAAATGCAGGTTTTGATCCTGTAAGTCTGAGATAGAGCCTAACATTCCACATACTTGACTCTTAGGTGATGCCAACACTGCTAGTCCATAGACTATTCTTTGAGTATCAAGGATCTAAGATTCCTCAAATGTTGTGTGGGATGTAAAGCTTTGTAATAACAGGATACCTTATATTTAAATGGAAATCTATGTATTTATCATAATTTGTTTAAAGAAAGGCAACACCTGCCCCATGACTTTCCAAACTCAAAGGAAATAATGAAATGGTATTTTTTTTTCACTGCCCTTTCATGAATGTTTAAGAAAAGTCAGTATCTTCTTGATCATGATGTTTTGTCAACTCCAGATTACGCATGGTTTTCAGTGTACAGATCGATGGAGGTCCTGATCTCTGTGTCCAGATGCTTTACTTCCCTGGCTGCCCATGTAATTCCAAGATGGTGGCAGTGTAAAGGCCTATACACTTACACCAAGGGAATGACAAAACATGCATTGTATTGCTCAGGAGAATACTAGCCATAAAACCCCACATACCTCCCAGCTTCCCTCTTCTGATTTCTTAAAAACAAACTTTTCTTTTCACCATAAAGTCAGAAAAGAGTAAGCATTCATTTTAGAAAATTTAGAAAATTTGAAGAAAAAAATACCTATCATCTATTGCTTATATTTTTGAAAATTGTAGGATAATTTCTGTGTTCTGGAGAACAGTATTTTGAATTGTAAGCAACACAATTTTCTAGAGAGAGAAAAAAATGTGTCAGCCACCTTCATCCTATTTCATGGCAACAGGGAGAGTGTTTAACAAGGTGCTGTCTCCTTCCATCCCTGGATTTCTGGATCAGAGCCAGTCAGTGAGTTGTCTGTGTATGCAGGCTTCAAAGAAATGATGCGTTTGGCTCTACTAAACATAGGCTTGGGGAAGCTTCAAAGTATAAAGAGTTTAAACCCACCATGTCCAGTGCGGGTGCCATTCTTATAGACAGTTTTGATTTGCATATTTGTTATAACAATCAACATATGAATACAATTTTTCCACAGAATAAAAGGAAAGAGTACCTTTTTCTAATGCCCACAAAGATGTCATTTCAGCCAGCAGCCGCACTAAGTGGTAGTGGTTGTCTTAATTAATATTTACATTGTCTGAGTCACTGAAGAAGATGGAAACAAAGATGAAGCATGGGGTCTTACTGTGGCTGCCCATAAAACTCCCAACTGACCTTCAACTGAGGCAATAGCTTGCTAGCAGAAGTCTCCACCTCTTCTCTCAAAGTCTTGGTATTTCTGAAAAACCTTACTCTTGGGTCCCTGAGTTGTTTTATTTACTTATTTTTAATGATCGTATTAGGTGTTATAGATTTCAATTAAGTAGTTATCTCTTGACACTCTTGTTTTTTGGAAGAGGCCAAAGACAGCTGGCCATCTAATGGCCTCAACTTGGAAATCTCCTGTACTCTGCCCCCAGGAATGGGCAATCCTTTGCCTGGTCCCAAAGAAATTTCTCTTTTGTCGCTCCTGCCTTTGCCTCAGACTAGCTGCACTACCTTCAGCTCTCCGAAATTCAGTTTTCTTTTCTTAATCTAAGGTCATCTAAGGTCTTCCGATGCTATAAAATTAGGTACATTTGTTATTCCATCAGAGTTGCTGGTAAAGATAACTGCAGTAATTAAATACGAAAATTTGCTTCCTTATAAGCACACAAGAAAACTTTGGAAGCTATTCCTTTTTTAGTTTGGGTCAAGTAATTTCTACCCTAACATGAGTTACCATGCTTTTCTGAGCTATAACTTGCTGCACATATGTTTTCAATGTAAGCCATAGCTTAAAACATCTTTCCTAGATTTTTGGTGAGACAGAAGGACAGAGTGTGTGTGCGTTTATGCCTGTGTTTGTCTGTGTCTGCACATTTACACACAGTCATCATTTGGGGATGCTGATGGGCCCTAATCCACTTTTAATAGCCTAGTGAGAGATTGCATCATGTTTTGTTTTAGAAAATATGAAAACTATCTGCAGCTGTGAAGGAATAACCCTCATAATTCATCTGAGAGCCTGCCTCTCTTCCTTGTGGGATCTACTCCATATCTCATGTCAAGTCATTACTCTGTCCACCCCCCATGTATGCAGAAGACCACATGATAGATGCTATAAAACAGGGTGTTATTTCCACAAGAGGGGGAGGTTAAACCCTGTGACACAGGAGTGATGAGGCACAAGTGAGTTAAGAAGACAGTATATCTCTCCACACCAGATAAAATACTGTCCTTTATTCTGCAGCCATATTTATATTAATAATGCAGCTAAGAAAAAGAGAAAAGTAGAATTCTTATTGTTTTGATTCATTTCTTTTTAAAGCCTTGTCTCCAATATTTTCATTGCTCTTTGGGACTTTTGCAAAAAGCAGCAATGGCCATGGCCTTCTTCTTTCAAGATTTCCTTTAATTAATTTTTATGTGTCATTCTCATGTTGATTTTGAGTAGTTGTAGTTATTTCTGTGCTTTAAATTTAAGCTGCTATTAAAAATTCAATTTAATTTCTATTTTTCAAAAATTTATCATGTTTAGTGGTTTCAAATTTTCACCCAGTAATAAATACTTGAACTCTAATACTCTTAAACCGTTAATAGATTTGGTATTTCTTAAAAACAAGCCATACCCTTTCACGTTAAAATCTCTGTCCCTCACAAGGAGACTACAGTCTTGATTAACTCATTCTTGGAATATGACATGACTCCCTCAATAGTTTCTTTCCCACACTCTCTCAGGAGGAATTGACCACTTAGAATTCATGTGTTAGCCATTACTAAGTGTGAGCAGGGCCAGTACATCCAGTAGCAGTCTGGAGTGCTTAGCACAAGCTCTTAGTCAATAGCTGACCAATTTCAGAGTGAATTGCTCACTTCTCTTGCCTGTGCTGTGAAGTTGTCATATCACATATACTCAGATTTTCCTCTGATGTCACACGTACCTGTCCAAGTGTCAGCCTTCTTTCTTCATTTGTATGACTCTGCTTATTATGGTCCTGAAGCAGCCAGAACCC
The DNA here is from genome assembly GCF_000151845.1 of Pteropus vampyrus. Taxonomy (NCBI): domain Eukaryota; kingdom Metazoa; phylum Chordata; class Mammalia; order Chiroptera; family Pteropodidae; genus Pteropus; species Pteropus vampyrus. Next base: position 1,748,749 of record NW_011889290.1, on the reverse strand, counting down.
TTTTGTGAAATAGGTTAATGCAAATAAGTATTTCATACTCGACGTTTGACACGGTATGGTACTAATCATTCTGAGCAATGGTCAGGGCTTTCATTATCATCTTAATAAAAGAATAGAGTTGTATTTGAGGAATTATTACTTCAGAATATGCTAATACTTTCCAAGGAATATCATAACTATTGAGAAAGACCTTGGTTAACCCAAATAACATGGCTGTCTCTCAAATAGTACACTTAACTTGAAATTCATGCTCTATTTTTCCTTTGAACTTCCTCTGCATTTTTTTTTTCATCATCCAGTGAGAAAGCCTGTATCCTCTTTGCCATTTGCTTTAACCCTGCTGTTGGAGCCTAATGTTTGCAATTAGGAGTTGACAAGTACTGCCACTGACAAAGAAGGAAGAATGCGATTTTTCTGCCCTAGTCCCAGCTAGTAATCATCAAAAGCTTCTCTGTGTAATCTTTTTACCTATATTTAGCTCTGGAACATATATCCCAGTTTAAACATAAGGAATATCTAATAGGAATATAGAGGTAGTGTTTTCAATAAAACCCTCCTTCCAGAAACTAGTTGTTACCGACAAGCTGCCACCTGCAGAGAATTTGAGAGGAAATAAAGAACGTTCATGTCTATTTTCACGTTTAGTTTTATCTTAGGTAGTATAATAGATCTTTATCAATTCTTTCCCCATTAGGCTTTCCCCGTGGTCACCAGCCTATTTTCAAAATTCTTGTAAATGTATCCGCAGTGATGTATAATCCTTCATGCTCTGTTCAGGCTAGATAATCTAGTGCATGGTAGTAGATGATGCAGCCCCACAAATTAGTGTGTCTGTCCTCTGAATCTCTGCTCAAGCTTTTTTCATTTGAAGAACTAAATAAAATTTGTAAAATGTTTAACTGCCTCTGAGGATGCAATCCCAAAACTCATCCACTGAAATTCTTTCAGGGCACCTTGTGTATTTAAAAAGTACTTTTTCTTATCGATATGAGGATTCAGAATATCAGCTCAGTTGACTTATTTTTTCACTGGAGACAATATGAAAGTTTGGGGAAAATATACACATCAGAATTTCTCTACATATACAACAAGTGCTTCCCAATTACAAAGAACATATTTAACTTTTTTCTTAGCATATTTCTTTCTCGTTCTACTCTCAGTGTTTTGGGGGGGGGGGTTGTTTGTTTGTTTGTTTTTTGTGTTTTTTTTTTTTAAGCATTGGGTTTTGATTGTGATCTTCAATTCATTGTCTCCTTCTGCTTTATTTTTGTTATAACTGAAAATACCATGAGATTCTGGAGATTACAGAAGGGCAGTTTGTACTTCGACATATTGTTGTACTGTTTTCATGAATACCATTCTCCCAGTCCATATAAGCCTAACCCTCAATAAGACTGCAGGTTTCTTCTTGCAGGGCAGTTCTTTCTGTTGCTGCTGGAAGTCAACAAAAGCCCCTTTGCCTATCTCTCTTTTCACTCCTATACTCTTAAGTTTCTCTTGAGACCGACTGTCTCATTACGTGTTCACACTTCTCAGATAGCTCTTCTCTTTTTTCTTTCTCCTGAATATTTACAATACTAATAGAGCTAGCTCAAATATCATATTGTACCAGTAGAGGCTGGTAGCATAAGATGCTCTTTTTACTGGACATCTCAGATGTTATAAAACTGTCACTTTTCAGTTGGGCCATTTTTTATTTATACCACTGTATGACTTTGGCAGATCAATTAACATCTCTCATCCATTGTTTTCTCACAGGTAAAAGAGAAACAATAATATCTGTTTTTTTTTTAACTCAAAGTTGTTGTAAGGATTCAATGACATATTGTGAGGGTGTTTTATAACTATCAGATATTTATGCCTAATCTATTTAGAGTGACTGGCACTATTAATGCAAATTAATGTTAACTACCAGTTTATTGACCTACTGCTATGTGCCAACCATTGTTACAGGCCCTTTGCACTCATTTTCTCATTTGTTTTTGTAAAGCCTGCAAAGAGGCATTGTTATCCTTATTTTACAGTTGAAGTGCCTTGACCAGCATTCTAGGCATTAAGTAGCAAAAGCTGGAATTCTAATCAGGGCCTGTCCAATGCCCAGGCTTTCCTCATGCTTTCTCTTTGCATCCTACATTAGGAGAAAGAGAAGACAAAAGAAGACACTATCAAAGTCGTCCTCAGGGGGTTACACTTGAAACTTGAATATAGTTTGTTTGACTGTCTTGAAGTTGACATGCTCCAGATTAATCATATTTTCAAGCTTAGATATCTTAGTTCCAAAAGAACATAATGTTTGAGTGCCAGGGGAAGGGCGGGTGTTTAGCATATAAGGTATAAGGAATAAGTGACTATCAAAAGTGGCTATGTCTTATAAATCTTTTACTTCTTATATTTATTTTTAGTTTAATTATTTTATTTATGTATGTGAACCAAATTATTTATGTATGTGAACCAAATTAAGAACGCATTAAGTAAGTCAGAGCCCTGTGTTACACGCTCTAGCAAATGCTTCATTTATTGCCTTGGCAGCTTTATTTATTAAAGGCTCATCATTTAAAAAAAATCTTCAAAACAGTTGATTGAATGTTTTCGGTAAAATGATCTATGCTCATTAAGAACATAATTATGATGCTTCTGATTAATTCTCTTCCTTCTCATTTTTATTTTCTGGTAAATTTTTGCTTGACTACTCAATGGTTGGCTCTCAGAACAGGAAGGCAAGTTTGACTTCATAAAATCAACAACTAACATTTGCACAGTGGTTTACCATTTACAAAGCAAGCACTGTTCACTACCGTTGTCTCACTCCCAGTGCCAGGGGTCACTGTCATAGGACTCCAATTCACAAATGAGGAAACTGCCATCCTAGGAGTACTCTGGAGCAGTTTTACTGACGATGTCTACAGTTCATTCCGTGTCTGCTTCATGGTCAGATTCTCCATTGCAAGGACAGTGTCTTGTATTTCTTGTGTTCCACACAGCTTTTAATACAGTGCCATAAATTTGACTTTCGGTAAATATATAGTAGATGAAAGCATGAATGAGTGAAAGATTAGTGGCAATTGTAGTGTTATCTCTGTAAATCAAAATTTTCAAACCTCACCTCCAAAGATAGCCTTTAGGTGATGTCTGTGAATCTCCTAAAATCTTAGGCAAAAATGAGCCCGTGTGCAGGATCACACATATATTTTTAAATGAAGAAGTTATCCTCCTTATTTTTCATCAGATTCTAAAAGGGGTTCATGACCGAAATTAAACATATAGCCACAAAAATATTTTAAAATTTTATTTAACATTTATATAACAAAAGATAGAAATCATCAGAAAGTTAAATTTAACCTCTGTATTACCTAATTGGTATCAATGTTTCAAGTCTAAGCTAATGAGTTTTGATTTGTTAGAGCTTAAATCTAATGAGGTTGAAGTTGGACTTCAGTCTTCCTATTGGCTAATTAATAGCACAGTTCTATGGCCATAGATTTCACTGAGCCCTCAAAATTCCCATGATAGATTTTTTTGTTTGTTTTTAAAGGCAGGGAATTATACTATACTAATCAATTCTTGCACTGTGTTTCCTGCCTTATTTGTATGTTCATAGCTTCAGTCTGAATATAGCTTATATTTCAGCTGACAAGTAACTCACCATGGGCTAAAATATATATTTTTCAATTTCTCCCAGGTTTAAGAGAGTTTCTTAATCCAACTTTTAACTTTCAGGAATTTTATTTCTTCACAATTTACATTATAAAGAATCTGCTACACTAAGTGTTTTTTGAGAGAAGGGTCCATTTCTTCTTTATCTCTGTAAATATAATATACAATGTCATTCTATAGTATGTATTCAGTTAGTGTCAGTCGTTGTGAGGCTTTAGTGAAGTAATTGGGGGCATATTACACAGAATCACCAAGTCAAAATAGAGGACTTTTCTAGGAAATAATTACATCAGTAGATCACCTAATTTAAAATGTAATATATTAGCAAATAATTTTTATCACTGAGTACTTTGTTGTCTATAGTAGAATATATTATAATCAGATAAAGTAAACCATTATTCCTCATTCAGGGCATATTATTTTATACCCTTTATCTCTTACAATAGTCAAGGAATATTAAAATGAATCCAAAGTGAAAAATGCCTAAAAGTGTACAAAAATGTTTTAAAATGTACAGCATAACTTTTAGTCGGCAAATTATATAATACTTTATAATAGTTATGAAATGCCAGTTTTCACAAATTATGAATACTCAAAAGACAAATAGTTTTCAAATGAAAGCAAACTATATTATAGTATAGTAGCTAACGAGAAACATTTATTTATCGAAGAGTTGGTAAACATAGTAATTCCTTGGTTGAAGGAGAAGAGCTCCAAGGTATGCATTCAAGTTTGAATTCTTTAATATTTTATTGGTCATATTTTAAAGACAAGCTATATTGAAACCTTTTCTAGAGCTATTCTTCCAATTAAAATTTTTAAAAGAAAATGATGAAATGGTCATTCTTATACTTTTTAAACATTTCTCATTAATTATTCTGTTATTAATTATTAATTATTATTATTAATTATTCTCATTATTCATTCTAAATACAATGCGTTCTTTCAAACATTTGCACATATAATAGGAGGCGTGTCTATATGACATTACATGCCTTACTAAACTGGCTTTAGCTATTCCCATGTTTACACACATACATATGGTTAATGATTCATGTTACCTATTAAAGTTTTCTCTTTCCAGAATGCAAAGATATTTAAAGGCTGAAATACTGAAATGTTTATTTTTGAGCTCAGGATCTTACTGCTTTATATAGTAACTCATAAACAGACTAAATATTTATTTAAACACTACCAAACCCACTTTTTACCTTCATTATGAAAATAAGGTTTGGTCAGCTGAGGTCAAGCTGGACACTCAGCATCACTGCCATTGTGGTTGGTGAACTCTGCCACAGAGAAGAGAGTCAAATGTAAACACTGAACTTTTTTCTACAGCAGCTTAGAGCTGGGATTAACTTGGATCACCTAGTCTTCTGCTTTTAATGAAATTCCCTCCCTTGTATTTTCATGTTTGGAAGAGAGTCCAAAGTTATCTCATGCTAATTCAGTCAGGCAGTGCCCTCCGGAGATGTCACAGGCTTCCCTGACCTCTCCAGAGAGAGATCCAGTGAAGGGATGAGGAGAATTAAACATTCCTGAGAAATTGGAAAGCAGCAACCCCCAGAGAATTTGCAGAGAAACTCGCTCCAGACTCAGCTGCCAGATACTCAAGTCACCTTTTCAGCACTTGCTTGATGTCTCTCTCAGTCCCATCTGGCTTGACTCAGAGGTCAGTCTGGGAACTGGGAGAGGTGGCAGCTCCACAAAGAATTCAAGGGAGGTCTAGCAATAGCACTTTCTGTCTTTGTCATTTGTTATTATTTGAAATGCATTCAAAAGGGTGGACAGAGCCTAGGGTGACAATAATACTGGATTTTGCTTGGCTATCTTTCTTTTTTTCTTTTTTTTAACCCCAAATTTAGATGAACTGGTATTTCTATTTTCCAAATAATGAGTTCTTTGATTTTTTTGATGACTGAAATTTAAGGGTTGTTGTTATTTTTATTATGTAGGACCTCTGCAACAAATTATTCTGTGATTATATTAGCTATTTTACAAAGGATGCTTTCTCTTGTGCATTTAATGAAATTTGGGGCAAGTGGAGGGGGGCGGCTAGAAAACATTTTCAGTTTTAAAATTACATTCTCTTTGTGGTGCACATTTCCTATATGAAGAATTTCAGAAAAGCAGGAAAACATGAGTACTCTTAAATATGATATCTATATTGTAAACAAACTAAGAAGCTGCATTTTTTTAGTTTGTCCATTTTATTTTCTAGTGAACTGATTAAAGTTCAATGTGCCCTGCAGTGATGTTGTGGGAAAATTTGGAGATCCTTGCACAATTTTACACTTCTATCAGATTCCTAAAGAAAAAAACGACTCTTACTGGGGCACTCCTTTAGGCCGGATTGCTGAATAGGCAAACCTCACTGTACCAGATCTGGCTGGCCCTTCGGCATGATTTGTTTGATCCAAGCAAGGTCTTACATTTTTTTTTTTTTTAGCTAACAGTTAAAATTTGAGAGTTGTTTTAAACATAACTCTCAATTTTTGTCATTTCAGATGGGAACTGTCTGCTGGAGTGGAGTGCACATTGCCCCTTCTCTAAGGGAAGGGGGAGGTGTACTCCAGAGGCCAACAGGGGTGAGACCAGCCTGGGGCCCTGGAGCACTGGAGTTGTGAACCCTGTCTTAGACCCTTTTTCTTGTGCCTTGTTAAAAAAGAAAAATCATTTTCCAGAGTACTTTGTTCACCAGAAAGTTATTTCTAATTTCCATATCAAAGCAGATATATAAATATTATACTCATTTCTTCTTTGGCTTACTTTATGATTCTCAAGATGCTTTTATCTCCTACATGGTGACCTAGAAAGAGGGTTGGCCTGGAAAATGGAAGGTGTAGACTCTATTGCTGGGCCTGTCTCTAGCCATCTGGAACATCTTGTTGGATCCTAGTTTTCTTACCTTTAAAAATCAAATGTACCTCCCAACTCCTAAGAGTTCTCCGATCTCTGCTACTGTTCAGTTTTCAGTGATTCAGTACTCAATAGCTTCGGTTCCTTAGGTTCCCTGTCAAAAAAAAAAAAAAAATCATAGAATCAAACATGTCGATGCGCTGAGTGTGTTGTACATAATAAACCGTGCAGAGAATCCCTTCGTAGCGGTAGGACTCATTCATATAATCACCCTCTCATTTCATCTTCATAGTTTTCATGAAGTGCAGCCGGTCTGTGCAGCCAGTGTGACCACAGTTATAGTGGATGTTTGCACTTGATATCTGAAGTAGAGTTATTAATAATGGGATCCAGAGATGCTTCGAAGGACCCAGGTCAAAGGCTTTAAAATCCTCAGCTCTTGGTGTTAAGACTGAAAAGTGGGAAAGGGAGGAGGGTCCTGTGTTGAGTCTTTGAAATGCCTACCCAAGGCCCTCTCATTGCATTTCTGTTTCCTAAGTCAGTGTGTGCTGAAAGAGTTAAAGGGCTCCAAGCCTTAACTCACCATCGGGGAGTGTCTTGGGCACTGGAGAGTATCTGGCACAGGATGTGTTTTCATGGAACTGCTTATCAAAACTAAGCTTCTGCCGTTTCATTTAGACGGGGTGGATTGGGTGGAAAACTGGCAGAGGGATCAGGAAATCTGCCTTCTGTTCCTCATTCTGCTGCCGCCTGACCCTTTTGCAGGTCATTCCCCCTAGCATGTCTCAGTTTCTCCATCTGTAAAACAAGACAATGAAATTAATGTTCTTTATAAGAAATGTTAGAGAAATCTATCTGATTATTTTCATCAAAACTATGGCAAATGAATACTTTCAAGGGGGCTCTGCCTTGATCCATTCTTTGGTTTACTCTTGTCTAATGCTTTCTTCTCTGTTTGGAGGGGTTTTTCAGGCCACAGCCTTCTTGCTGCCTATTAATGATTATGTTCCCACCTAACCTTCATATTAACACCATCCACTACCACTCTAGGAAGAGAGACAGTGGAGGTGGGAGTTTTTCATGCCAAAATAAACGATAAAGTTTGGAAACACTTAGACCAAGATAATTAGGAAAATGATGTTGAATAAAAGATGGCATTAGATTTATTATCATGCCTAAGTTCAAATCCAGTTCCCAAAAGCACAATCTCCAGTTAACTGATCTGTTATAAAGGTTTGTTTGTTTGTTTAATATTTCATTTGTTTAAATCTGCTGATCACTCCTCAGTTTAGGCTCTACTTAGAATTTTTCTTCATTGAGAAATAATGTTGGAAAAAACTATCAGCAACTATTTACTATTTAAACAGTATTAAACAAAGGAATACTATCAGTAATTAATTAAATTAACTATTCAGAAAAATGACTTAAAGCTCTTATGAAATATCTACCTATATTATGCAAATTTATTTATTTTTTTGAAATAGCAGAAATCTACATATAAGACATATATAAATTATCAGGATTTTTATGCTCTTTGAAAACTTGATTATAACTGAACTGTTTTGGGCAAGGAATCAGAAATTATTAAGGATGGAAATGTTGACACCCCAGAATCCTTTCTAAAACACATTTTTTAAAAGAATTCATGCCCTGAAAATGCTGTTTTTATGTTAAGTATGATAACAATTCATGGAATTATCACATCATATCTCAGTGATGGTGTGGAACACTGATCTCTTAGGCATTAACCCTGGAATTTTCTCCAATAATATTATCATTTATAATGGCAATAACATTGAACAGATCACGGGATGCCTTCAAACTGTTAACTAATAGGATACCTAAAACTCTATAACCTGCATAAGATCAAGGGTGAAATAAGTGACTTGTCTAAAGTGACAAGCCTAGAGTCTTAGGACTTCCATCTGAGTTCTTTTCACTGCATAACATTGAGCTTGCCCTTTATGACTGCCTATTTTCCTGTAAAAACACATCATTTGAGGCCTTCATGTCTTAGCTCTATGATTCTCTCAGCTCTCATATTCTGTGTACAGGTTTTAATTTTGAGTATATGTTTTTGTATTCAGTCTCCCACTACAGGCTCAGCTTTATATAATTGTCTCCCGTTACATAAATTTCACAAGTGATCACAAAAAGGGTTCCTAAGCTACCAGCACAGTGTTTACCGCTAGGAGCAAGATCTTTAAAAAACAAACAAACAAACAAACAAACAAACACGAAACAAAATAAGAAACGCTTTTTTTGTCACTCCTTTGCTCTTAACTTCCACTTCCAGTAGTGCTAGGAGGAGTTGAATCAGATGAGGAGCAGACAGTTCTGTGATGCCTAGTTCTGTTCTCTTACAAAGCCTCCAAACTGGCAAGGGGGTGCTGCAGAAGAATCTCAGCTGAAGAGATTGGCATTTCAGCAGGTGGCGCTGTTTCCTCCAAGTGATCAGAACATCTATATGCCCCGCAGCTGGGGCAGGGGGGCGCGGTTACTGTTCACTCTTAGGAGCAAATATCTAATATTTGTCCTTTTTCTCAGTGGTCCTACCAAAGTTTTAAGTTTTAAACTAACACTGAGTTGGTGACAAAAGTGAGTCTTGCAAACTGAGAAACTGGCTCTCGTTGCTTTGTAGATCATCAGGCCACCATGATGACTGGGGTATCCTACTGTTCCCCCTAAAGCAAACCTGCAGTCTGTGTCACTGTTAGAAATACAATACTTGATTTTTTTTTTTTTTATCTCTATTTGTCCTGGAGTCAGTCACACATAGGCAATCTATGTGAAAGAAAAAAGAAAGGCAGGAGCAATTGTGTAACTGTCATTACAACCAAGTGTGTTCATTCTCTCACTGACCAAGCTCTTTAATGTCTGTGGACACATGCATCTGGAGGCCTAACCAGATAGTGAGCATAACGCACTGGTAGTAGAGGATTTATCTCTTGGCGGCCAGTTTACTCGTGGGGAGACACTAGGATTTTATCTCCATACCCTTGGAGAATTGGTTGACTGACTCTCTTAAAGATGTAATTCACTGGTCCTTCAGCTCACTTGCGTAGCCCTCTTACTGGAGTCTATACTGAATTTGCTCTTTTTCATTTTCGCTTAAGAGGATCCATTCTAGAGAATACCTCAAAATAGTAAAGCTGGCCTAGTGGGAGAGGATGCATTAGTTTATTACCACAAGTGTGAATAATCCAGTAGCCCACATTTAGCAACATCTTAGAATATGTCTAAAGTTCCGACAGCACAAGACACGCTCACCCACTTTTGCTTTTTCTCTCTGTGATTTTAGAAAGAGTTTAGTAGAAATGGGAACTAAAGATTTGACATAGATTGAGCAGAAGGTAAGATTATCACACTGGCTCATTTTCAAGAGCAGGAAGATATACTAAATATTCTACCTGCACACTTTAAAATGACCAGTTTCTTAAATTAATTTATGTCTTTTTAAGCAAATGTTCACTAGCTATTTTTTAAATCAATAATATCAATATTGATTTTTTTTAAAAAAATACCAACATTACCTAGTGTCTCACAGTGAAGAAAAAATCTTAAGGTAACATTTAAAATTTAGTTTTGAAATGTTATCAATTTGAAGTTGTCTAAATACCCGTTTACTCTTAAGTGCAATGCAATAAGAACACCATTGTGTACTTTGAAAAAAAAATGAACAGATATGTGAATGCGATGGGTTTAGTATACTTCCTTCTGAAGACCCAGCACATTGCACATTTTCCTGGGAAGGTTCGAATCATAAAGTTAACATCTGTATTTTGTAAAAACCGCTCTCAGTGTGCTCACTTTCTCTGAAAGTTGGAGGCTGAAAGAATGAAGCACAGATCCTCTCCAGGCCAAGAGTTGCATCATAAGCCCTTTGTAATCAATAAGAACATTGTGGTGGTTATTTCATAGCTGATTAACTTACATGTCTACAAGCCAACACTTGACTTGAAAGGCTGGTCTGGTTTCTCGTGGTGCGAGCATGGCCTTTACTAGCCTGTCCTGGCACTGAGCTCTGGGACTGCTCTTTCCTGACTGCAACCAGGGCACAGCCCTTCAGTTTCATAGTGAGTAACCCATCGGCAGGAGCTTGCTCTTCTGTGAAAGGGCATTTTGTCTTTTCATGCAGTACTACAATGGCAAGATAATTAGTGTTAAGGAGGGAAAAGACAATTGAAAACCTCATCAGATACCTGGTTGTGGGCTCTTCAGCTTTGAAGAGACAAAAAATGTAGTAGCTTTAATTTTCTTAACTGAGATAAATGCAAACAATTACAGGCAGTTGAGCATTTAATGACAAGATGATACAGAAAGGCGTAAGTTAATAAAAATTGCCCATATGTTTCTCAGCTGGTTGTTGAAACATACTGTGCTTCTTGGCTTTTCTGTAATCGGTTTATATGGTATTGTGTTTTAATTCATGTCAGGATCTTAGAAATTCTTCTTAGAGTTTTTGTATTCCTCCTTGCAAACTTTCTGTTTCATTTTTAGAGAAACAAAATCCTTGTGTCTCATAGTTGAAGTATTGTTTTGTGGTATCCTAAATTGCTTTTAATTTCGCCAGTTGTGGGGCAAATAAACCATTGTATACTTGGGGGAAAAATTGGCAGAAAAGCAGAATATGTTAAAGACTCTTGCTTTTCAATGCTAGCGAGATTTCCCAACTGGAGCTTCTCTGTTTTATTTTGCCTCTGGCTAACATCTAAAGATCAGTAATAAAGCTCTATGCAAATACTTTCATGTATTAAAAGAACAATATTTTGACACTCTTTGACACAAGCAAAAAAATACAACACTAAATTAGTGTTCAGGATAACAATGAAGACATTGTTCATTCATATGAAATGAATGTGAAAAATGTTGTGTTATAGTAACAGAAAAGATTGCTCCTCAGTTCTCGACCTTTAGCACTTGCTAGATGACATTACTTATGGCGTTGTGTAGTAATAGACAATTGTTTATTGTTAACAATGGAGCTTGAGCAGTCACTGATACTTGTCAGACTACTGAAAATTTTAGTCATTAAAAAATAACAGGGTCTGGCAATTTCAGTTAAGCTTTTCTAAAAAATTTTAAAAGTATCTTTGGACACTTTAGAATTTTCAAATACTTGATACTCATAAGTTAAATGTTTTGAAAATGTTAATTCAATTTATCAAAGGCTTCTTTTTCTAGATTGCACCTAAAGTTATAAAGACTCAGAAAAACATCTCCCATTACCATCTATGTGTTTTTTAATTAGTTAAACTTTTAGGAGCTCTCTTGAATTTTTTTTTAACTCCGTGAAGATAAAGGAGCTCTTCTTAATTTTCAATAGAGTGGAGGGGTCCTTATTTAAGACAAAATTGTCCCTAAATTATTATTTTTATATATAGTGGAATTTCTTTCCTCCTGTCTCAGTAGACTCAAATATTACTGTTATAATAAATGTTTTCTTAAATATAACTGGCTTCCCTTTTAATCTCTTTCAATCAAGGACATTACAGAGTCAGCATCTAGGAAATAATTACGATAACAGAAATAGTACACTCATGAGTAAGACCAAATCAGTAAGAACAAGTTGACCCCCCAGAAGAACAAAGCTTATATACTGTGTATATTGGGGTATTTTTATATTTAGCAACCAAAAATTAAAGGCAGAATGATAAATCTAAATCTAGTCAAACATAGTTATAAGAGTAGTGAGTGGGAGAGTGACTTTTAAGTTGAAATCTTTATTTTCATGAATGGGTACATTGTAGGGAAATACATTTGAAATGAGTTTTAATGAATGAATTGAATGGAACTGTAATCGCCAGTTACAAAGATGGTACATATGTCCTATAGCTTGCAGTCTACAGAGGAGATGAAGAATGGGCAGTCATCAGTGCTCTTTGAGATTAAAAAACAGGCTAATAAGAATTCTCCGAAGCTCTCCTACTCCTCTGGTGTGCCTTAATTGTCTCTTCCTTTGTGCTACCTCCTTTCCTGCTAGCCTTTAAATCATTGGCCTATGTTATTTTGGTTGGTGGTCTTCACAAGGCAGTCTTCCTTGTGGAATCTGCAGTCTCAGGTAGTGCTTTATCCCCTTTGGAACTGCCTTCTCAGTTCTGAGTACAATTTGTTCCACACACTCAGACTGTGCAGTCCTGGAAGTCTTGTTTGGTCTCCGACTGTCTTTATCTGAGCTTGTTGGCCCAAGTTGCAGAAACCAACTCAAAGAAATTTGAGTAAGAAGGGATTTATCATAAGGAGCGTAGGGATACTTTACAGGAAGTAGAAAGTGAAATCCGCTTTCCTGTGTGTCTGTGCATATCTTTCCTCACTCCCCCTCAAGCCTTGTAGTCTCTCTTTATCCGCTTCTCTATTCATATAGGTCTTCTCCTGCTCAGTTCTGCAGTGCTACTTCTGCAGGCCTGCCCTTGGCTTCAGCAGGGCCAGGTGACCCTATGTGACAGCCATATAGTTCCAGTGATCAGTACTGTCCTACTTATTCAGTCTCTGGGTCTCTTACTACCAGCCCTTTTGAGACTCTGGCCCAGAATATGTCAGATCTCCATGCGTACTAAGGGAGTCACACGGCAGGGAAGGTAGAGGGACAGGTCACCTGACTTAAATATAGCTGACTCGATTCACTCTTTCAGCAAGAGATGTGGGTAAGGATAGTCTTGCTTAAGAGGAAGGTTTTAGAAAGCTTCCATGCCTGTTGTCTTCTGGATACTACCTGGAGTTTGTCTTAGAAGTTCTTACTTATATCAAATATCAGACTTTTAAAATCCTTTTCCTATATAAATGTTGGAAATCCATAACCCAAGAAGGCACAGCATTTACCTTGTTTATTTCTACCTGGCATACTCTCAGACTCTAGCACAATGCCTTGCACCTAGCAGGCATTACCTAAATATCTATTGACTGGTCAGGTCCCCAAGTTAGCCCACGGAAGTCCACGCAGCTATTCATAGCAACCATTTATAACAGAGGTTCTATAGGAAAATGCATTCCTAGTCATATCCATTAGGAAAATGCACGTTAGTGTAAAGCAATAAAAAGAATGCTAAAAGGGAAATCAAGATTCTTGTCCCAGCTTTAGCACCAAGTGGGTGTATGACTTTAGATGAGTCATGTAATCTCTCAGGTTTCAGTTGCTTTGTCTTTAAAAGGAATTGAATTGAATGAGAACATCTCTGAGGCTCCTTCCAGCTATGAAATTCTGTGGCTCTAACAGAACGAGGATTAAATTTACTCCACCCTTTCAGTTTTCCCTCCTCATGCTATATATGGGTACAAGAGTTTGGTTATGAAGATTAAGTAGATCCTCACGCACTGATAAACCTCTCAAGCTACATAATCATCATTGTCATCATCATCATGATAAATAATAGTCCTTGAGCACTTACTATGTGTCAGGCACTGTTCCAGGCACTTTACATGTATTAACTAATTTAATCCTAAAGACAACCCTATGTGGTAGGCACTATTATTGTTCTCATTTTTCTGAGGCACTGGAAGATTAAGGAACTTGCCAGTAAATCCTGCCGCTGGAGTTTAAACATAGGTGGTCTGATTCTGAGCCTGAACTCCAACCACAACACATAGTAGTTCTCACTGTGATCTCCAAACCAGCAGCATTAGCTTCACCCCAGAACTTGTTAGAAATGCATATTTTCAGGTCCCATCCCAAGCCTCCTGAATCAGAAACTCTGGAGCTATAGAAAGCCAGCAATCTGTTTTAACCTTCCAGATGATGCACACTAAAATTCAAGAATTCCTGTCTCCTCTCTTCAGCATTGCATTTCAGCATACCCATTAAGAGGTTCTCTAGGTATATACTCCCCAAGTATTACAACTGGGAGTTGGGGATGTGGTATCACTGCCCATTTATACATGAAGGAGGCAAGCATCCAAATGTCAGATGATCATAAATTAGGAGCTAGTTATACTATATTTCAAGCTCTCTCTCTCTCTTAGAGTTGGCATCACTGATGAAATCACTACAGAAAAAAATCAGGAGATGGAGACAATTACAAAGGAGGGAAGAGAGGGCGATTATTCCTTCAGCTGTGCTATAGAGATGAGGAAGCCTCCTCCATGAAGCCCCAGCACAGTCTTTTGACAGGCTGAGCAAACAGAATTAGGGCAGTGCTTCATGTAGTAGGTCCAGATACCCTTTCCTCACACAGGGCGACTCTAGCCTTGCACTGTCCACTAGACGCACGTGATTACTGAGCACTTGAAGAGTGCCCAGTCTGCATTGAGATGTGCTATAAACACCAAATATACACTGGATACCAAAGACAATACATGGAAAAATAATGAAAATAACTTGATAATATTTTATATTGAAATGATAATGTAATATATGTATTGAGTTAAATAAAACATTAAATTTAACTTTGCATTTTCTTTTACTCTTTTAATGTTGCTGATAGAAAATTAAAAATTATGTAGGTGGCTTGCATTACATTCCTATTGGGCAGCACTATTTTAGACTAAGCTTGTAAAGTCCTGTAGTCATCAGCCTTAATGCATACAATATGATGTGTATATGGTTTTTATTTATTGCTAATGATGATTATCAACACTGGAACTGAGAGATCTATGGCAAGGCGAAGACCTGTTATACGAGGGAGCCCAGAACCAGCCCAGAAGTTGGATTCCAAAGGTCACTGTCAGACTGAAAGCCAAAACCAGGTGGTCAGGACAGGATTGAGGGGTAAGGTCATAGAGAAGTCAAAAACTGGCTCCCAAGAACATGTTTAGGCAGCATAGCCAGGAACCATGAGCAGGGAGATGGAAAATCAGGTAGTATGAGTGTAAAGTAACTTCCTGCTGCATACCCAGAGCTTTTATATTGTTTCTGATGAGCCAGGAACTAATTTTACAATAGCTTACCTGAGTATGCGAGTGGGAGCAGGTAATTGGAAACACCTGGTTGAGGTAGGTGGCTGGGCACGCTCCAGGAAACAACAACTTCTGGGAAGTATGTTGTGACAGTAATGATGTTAGGGCCAAATTGGAGCATTTGTTAAATTATAGTCACCTGAAAGTGAGTTTCCATATTCCATGCATTAGTCTGTGAATTATTGTTGCCTTCATATGAACCTAACTATCTCTACACAGTTTTAAAGAGAAACAGATCCTTACATAGAAACCACAAGCTGAAGGAATTTTTATATTAAAGGCAAAAATATTGATTATTGTATTGAAACAATCAGCTGATATTATAATCGTCACAAGATAGTATATTTTTTCCAGAGATGGCTGCAATAATCCCCCCTATCCTGCACACTCTCTTGCAGTATGACTTTACTACTCTTCTCCTAAAGGGGGAGAGTCTGTTTCTCCTCTTTTGAATTCAGGCTGACCCTATAATCAGTAGTATACAGAGGAGGTGACACCAGGTCACTTTTTTTATGAGGCCTTGCAGATTCTGTTTTGGAAAGAATCTTGGGCTAGACAAATGAATGATGAGGGACCATGGGGCCTGAGCCACGTGGAGGTCTCAGGTGCATCCAGCGCCAAGGACCCTGACCTGTGGGGGAGGCCATCTTGGTACTGCAGCCCCAGCCGAATTACCTTGGCCAGCATCACAGGGAGCGGAAATGAGCCATCTCCCCTGAGCCCTCCTGAATCCCTAACTCACATAATCCCGAGCAACAGAAAGGTTTAAGCCACTAAGTTTTAGGATGGCTTATTAAGCAGGATTGGACAAGTGAAACATCCTTTGTTTGTATGTGCATTTTCATTAAGTTTCCTTAATACATTATTTACATGGTCACATAACTTTGGGATACAAATAATTGCTTAAAATAATTCTTTATACACTCACTCAGAATGTATTATGCTGAGCATATATACATACAGGCTGTAGATTTTTCTCAAATTAATTTTGATTACTAAGAAGCCCACAAAATGATATTACATAGGAATGGAAAATATCTTTCTTGATAACCACTTTTATACTGCATAATAGCAGGAAGATGTTGCTGAAGGAGAAACCAATTTTGCTGTCTGTGGCATGGCCTCCCAGCTGAGGGGTAATGCAGGTTGTGATCTAGGGTAATACAAATTGTGATCAAGGCAGAGGGGAAGTAATAATTACCAGATAGCACCATAGTGGCCCTGTGATTTATGGGCTATTCTGTGAGTCACACTAACCAAATAAGTGCTGAAAAATGAGGGCAGCCATGTCCTGAAGCAGAGAAAGATTGAGCTTGGTGAGAGAGTTTTGAGAGAAGTCTGAATTGAAGCTGCAGGCTGCCCTCAGTGCACTTTCCTGTCCTCCCGCCCCTCCTCCCCAATATGATTCTTCAGGAAATATCCAGTCTCGTTCAAATAGTAACAGTAATTGGAAAGGTAATACTCCATGATCTATACCTGAGGTGGGAGTGGGGAAGAGGGCTGCAAGGAGAAGAAATGATGCATTCATACAACAGATGAATAGCACATATTATAAGGACTTGTATTCAAAGAAAAATATGTAGCTGAAGCTCAGTTAATTGTTCTCTATAGATTCAAAGAAATTACAGGTAATACGTTTTAGTTCAGTTTGCTAAAAGCAAAGGTGGGCAAATTACAGGCCATGGGCCAGTTGCCTATTTTGATAAATAATGTTTTATTGGGACACAGCCATGCCCACTTGTTTCTGTATTGTCTACGGCCATATTTGTGCTACAATAGCAGAGTTAAGTAGTTGTGTTAAACACCCTGTGACTTGCAAGCCTAAAATATTTACTATCTGGCCCTTTAAGAAAAAGTTTGCTGACCCCTGGCTTAAAGAAAATAAATGAAAGACTTAATCTGAAAGTAATCAGGAAAGACATGGAAGAGAAAAATTCATTTTAGAGATTGAAGCCACATTAGCAATGAATTTTAAAATAAATGTCACTAAAAACAATCAGATGAACAACGTGAAATCACATCAAATAATATGGAAAAGAACAAGCATAAAAATGATTACAAAGGCAATAACAGACATAGAAAATAGAAGAGATACAACATGTGCATAATTGGTGTTCCTGAAAAAGAAATGGAACAAGTAGAAGAGATAGAATATACTCAAAGATTAAGACATAAATATATAACTTGAATCTACATATCAAAAAAGTAGACAATATCCCAGAAAAACTGATTCAGAATTATTAACAAAAGCCTAAGAGCTTTTAGGTTTTATATTATTTCCAGAGGTGAGAAAAACTAATCCCCAACCTTTGAATCTGCAGATTGGTATACTTGGCTAGAATAAAAGGGTAAAGGGTAAGGCAGATTTTGACATAGACTCTTTCCTTCAGGGCATATGATATCAATGTGGATGATATCTTAACAGCAAAAATAAGAAGCAAGAGCTATATAGCTTTCTCAATTGCGTTTTATTCTTTTTGTTGTTTTTATTAATGTATTATCTAATGGTTTTTCCTGTTTAGTAACTTTGTATCTTTAAAATGTCTGAAGAATCCTTAATCAAAGGAATTCACAAACCACAGTATTTGTACTCAGGAAGAAAGTTAATAGCTAGAGAGGGCCTTAAGGCCAGTTTAGTTTTATGCTAGATGATTTTCTTGATATAGATTTATTTGTTAGTTATTTGGTGGCTGTTTCCCAACTACTCTCTCAGGCTTAACCTCAGACCTACCTACATGGGTCCTACAAACTGTAAGTCCTGGCCTAGCACAGGACTACTTGAAGTCCTGGCCCAAATTGTAAATACCAAGCTGTCATCATGAAAACAGTTACCGAACAAAGCTTAAAAACAAAATGTATGTGAATGGATCTGCAATTGGCATCCTTTACTGGGAATTTTAGTTTCCATTTGTCCAAATTCCTATGATTTTTATTAGAATATTTTCATAGACTTTCTCCCCTGAAATCAATAAATATAAATATATACATATATTTAGTTCTGTTTTAAGATTATTTTTATGACAGTAGCACATAAAGCAAAAGCACAAGGCTGAAAAGGCAGCAGTCAAATAATGTAGTTAAACATAACCTTGATTAACAAATCTTGTTATTCATGGATGACAGCTCAGTTAATAAGTGTTTGTGGCTTGGATACTGAAGTGGCGGTTAATGCTGAAGTGGAAGCAACTGTAGAATCCAGATTTTTAAGACAAACATACATCACACCTCAAAAGGCATGCATGGAATCAGATGTAGTTAGTCGGCTGTGGTGATGTACTTTGGGTGTTCTCCTTCACTGGTCCAGCTGTGAACAGACTCCAGAGCTGCCAAATCAAGGAAAGAGGAATGACCCTTCACTGCCCACTTCCGCATTCATGATTTGAATGGCCAAAGAGTAGCTTGTGGAAAAGGAGTATTTTTATTTGAAACTTTTTAAAGTTTTATTTTGACTTCTCTAAATTAGATTTGTAGAACAGATAGTTTAATTATATAGTTACAAGAGAGCACATGTCCAAACTTAACTAATATTTATAACTATCTAACTTGGCCTTCAAATGTCAATGGTATGGAGTCAGACCTCTCCCTAAACTCTATGTGCATTTAAAGCAAAATGAATGTGAGACATGATTTAAAAACTGCACTGTTCATTTGACATGAAGGGACATTTTTATGTTGAAGAATCTGAAGCATTGGTACATTCCTTAACTGATTGCCTTTCCTCCCTGTGAGATGGATTAAAAAGCAGATTTTTTTCATTTCCACTAGTGATCAGGTCAGGGCTGAAAGTAAATAAGTATCCGAGGAAGTGGATAAGTCAGTCATATCCTTAAAAGGCACTGAAAGAATGTGGGAAGGCTCTGTCTTTTTCCTCCTTTATTCCTTGAGAGACAAAGAAAAAGAATCGACATCTAAAACACGTAACCTTAAAATCCTTTCTACAGTCAGAAGCCAAAGCTGGGTGGCAATTTGATCAGAGATTATGCCCCGGCGGTGTCATGGGTCATATGTTCAGCATGTGAACAGGAAGGTGAGAAGTGGTGAACTTTTGCCTCAGTTGTGCCATCCATCAGAGAATAAATAGACCAAATCAACGTGTGCAGCTGTATAAGGAGATGAGTGGCTGAGTACTTCTCACACAGGGGCCTTTGTGTCCTGGACATGATCTAGCATTATGATGGGATTCACTGGGCCTGGGCTTTGTGGCAAATTACTAACCCATTATCACACCAGAACACAAGATCATTTTTCTTCTAATCCAGAGTGTCACCTGTTCTTCATTTACCAGTCAATAACCATTAATTATGCTCAGTGGAAATTTAAACAAAGCCCTTTCTCTCTGTTAAAACCAGTAAACTATTCAGTAATAACAAATAAATCTGGAGTTGTATATCCTTTCCCTTCCCATTCCCAGACTGGAGTCTGGTACAATATGAACTTTAGAGGAAATGCCTAGAAATTGATAGGTCAAAGGCTGCAGATAGTCTTATGGAAAAGAAAAGAGCAGATTCTTGGCATTCGCTCCAGTGAAAGTGAGAGGCCTCTTCTGATCCCCAGATTCCTGCTGAAGAACAAAACAAGCATCAGGGAACTTGTGCCCAGCATTTAAAGTAATCTACCATTAACCAGTAATCATATTTTCTCCTTTCATTTTTAGCAAGACTTTGCTTTCTTTCACATGACTAAAAATGTGATTTTTTCAAAACCATTCTAGCACAACATAGTGTTTTAAAAGAAATAAAATAAGCTGAGCGGTCCTGAAAGACCCATTTGAAATGTCATTTTTAGAATGGAAATTTGAGTAAAACACATTAAGTATATACACTAATCCCTCAGAAAAATGTTCAAATAGAAATTCTAGCCAGAAGCATAATTTAATTTTTCCTAAAAACTTTGGAAGTATTTTGAAGAAAGCCAAAACAAGTTTGTGTGTCTGTGTGTGCGCGTGTATACGTTTTTGTGCTCGAGTGAGGTGGGCAGGTCAGCTTAGTTGGGGAAGGGTGGCCAAAGGGCAGGCTCAGTCTCACTGAACCCAACCATGCTGTGTGCCATTGATCACAGGGAAACCCAGGGAGATAACAGGAATTTGTTTCAAGGACCAGGCTTGGGGCTCTTTTACGCGATTGAGAAGGAGAGGTCAGAGTTCCCACACAGATGAGGAAGAGGGCATTCTAGGCCATGGCCCTGCATGTGCAAGACACAGACAGGAAGAGCAGGTCCTTTACTGGGCCTCTGCTAGAACCAGTATGCCTTGGTGCCCATTACAAAGAAGCCCTCTCTGAGGAGCTTAACAACAAAGGGTGCCGGGCACAGGGCTTGGCCAGCAGAGCTGGGCTGCCTTTCAGAGCACAATCGTGTTCTCAGCCTGGAGCGGGTAATAGCGTGCAGCGGCCCTGAGTTCAGGAAGCTACAAACTTTTGTAGACTGTGCTGCATAAGCTTTCCTGATAAAGAGAACATCTAGTATATTGTGCCTTTTTAAAACTGAGCTTTATTATTAATATTAATAAAATGATTATAAAATTTAAAAAGTATTGTGATTAAATTCATCAAATCTCTTATTGCAAAATGAAACTGCAGATATTAATGTGAACAAAACTCTCCTAGCCAAGACAATTTCATCAGTTATTTTTTCAGTAGATCACTGACCCGACTCTTGCCATTGTCCCACCCACTGTGCCACATCTCTGAGGCATGTAAAATTGTCCAAAGTCTCATCTTCCATAGAACAAAAATATGATTTAAAACAATCTTATGGTGGACCAAAAATACAAAATACTCACAAGAAGTAACTTCAAGTTAAAGAGAAACATTTACTTTTTTTTTTTAATTTTTAGAAGGCTGCCACAAATTCAAATGAATAAAAAGGAATTAAACTTTTTTGGTTTCATTTTCTAAGAGAAAAGCTGCCCCGTTGATTTTAGCAACCGGCTTTTCAGCTTATCCAGTAGCAGCTAGGGAGACACCAACCAAAAGTTTTCTTTAAATGTTAGAACAAGAGTTCAAGTCATATAATATCAGGGACTGTGTTATAATGAAGTACCTATTATTTTTACCTATTATATTTTGAAAAGTGGGTGGGAGTGATTAAGAAAACTTTTTTTTTTTTTTTGGCTTGGACTTTTCTTAAAGAGACATGCTGTTGTCAGATACCAACTACACTTAATTTTTTTAATCTGCATTTTCGATCTGTATAAACAGAACCTTTAAAATTAATGTGCAACTCCAAACTATAGAAACTATAGGCCTGTATACTGTTGGTAAAAACTGATATAACTCTGTAGAGCCAGGCTGTGACGGTTGCTACAGTGTGTGTCTTAGACATGCAGCTGCATTGTTGCTCAAGTGAACTTCTCATTCCTATTGAAAAAGTCACCTGTATTGAACACCTGACCTTAAAATGCTGCCTGATGAAATCCTTCAGCGATTCGCAACCTTTTTGGTGCCAGGGACCTGTGCTCCTATGAGAAACTAACATCTGATGATCTGAGGTGTAGCTGAGGCTGTGGTGGTAGCGTTGGGGAGAGGCTGCAAATACAGATGAAGCTTCGCTAGGTCACCTGCCGCTGACCTGCTGTGCAGCCCGGTTTCTAAAAGGCCACTGACCGGGTACCACGGGCTGGGGGTTGGGAACCCTTGCCTTAACTGATGCAGACATTCTCATTGCCCCTCAGAAATATTTTTAAAAGTAATAGTACTATTCATTACATGATTGTTTTTCCATTAATGATTCTTGAATATATTCTTTTTGATGTCACCACAATGGTAAAATTTTCAACTTTGTTGTTAAGAAATTTGGTTCTATTTGGGGGGACAAACATCTGTCTTTAAATGACTTTTCCTTACCTCCCATCCATGATATGAAGATATATTAGACAATACTTTCCAAACTCTTCTTAAATGTGTTATAGAAACATTATTTGCCACAGATTCTCTTCAACATCTTATTCCTCTAAATTGTAGTTCAAGGACCCGCTGCATGAGTCATCTGGGATGTTAAGGATAAAGATGCCCAAAGCATGTTCTCTGCTGAGTCCAAACTTCTGTGACTGTGGCCCAGGCATCTACACTGAACTGTTCTCCACATGATTCCAATGTACATTAAAGTTTGAGAGCCACTACTGTAGCCATTAGAATATTGTATTAAATTCCTGGTTATTTTCTAGCTCTACATGTTAAAGTATTTAAACATGGAGACTATCAGACCAAGGTAGTACTTAATGTCTTGCCTGTGTAAGTAAACCAAAACCTAAACCAGAGTCAATTCACTCAAATCCAAGAAAATGAAACTTAAGAACAGACAATCACAAGCAGCTAATTTGACTTTCGCAAATAAGACAACTGTATAAGCTACAGACAATCAAATAATTGCTTTGCTTTGCTTTGCTTCAGTGTCTACTCTTAAAAACCTTGTCCCTGGCTCTTGTTGGTGGAGCACTCCTAACTACCTTGGGTTTAGCACTGCCCTATTTGAGTAGAGGTATGATCAAATAAACACTTACAATTTTTAATATGCCTCAGTTTACCTTTTAACAGTATCCATGCCCAATTATTTCAGTTTGATAACATTAATTTTCCATGCGGCCACTGGGTGCAACTTTAATTTGGATTTGCCTCTCTCTCTCTCTCTCTCTAGGCTATGTGGCTGATGTTGCAGAATGATGAGCCAGAGGATTTTGTCATAGCTACTGGAGAAGTCCATAGTGTCCGGGAATTTGTAGAGAAATCATTTTTGCACGTTGGGAAAACCATTATGTAAGTATAACTGAGTGTTAATATCTGCATTCATCAAACATTTTCTGGCAGGTTTGTATATGTTCTTGTTATTCTGCCTCGGTTTTGTCTTTTTTCCCTTATTACTCTCTTATAAAGCATTACATGAAGTTTCAATATGGAGGGTCTTTGTTCTTCATTGCATCCAACCACAGTTATAGTCTATGTGAAATGTTTGTTGCCATCTAAGCAGTCTTTTTTAAATTTCTTTTGTCTTTATTTATTTAGTATTCTTTCTTTTTAAAATGTTTTAAATTAATTTAATTTTAAATTTTTTATTACAGTGTATATATGGTTGACTATGATGTTACTATGGCCAATATCATATTGATCTGGTAAGATCATGTTGCTCTTACCAGATCAATATGATAGCATTACACAATCTTTTTTAACACTTTAACTTGATATATTAAAATTTTTAAACAGTAAAAACTTACAGAAAAGTTTCAAATACATTATAAACAACCTTTTTTCTCTGAATCATTGCAAGTACATTGCCTGCCCCATTACCCAGGACTTTTGTGTGTCTTTCCTATAAACAATGACATTCTCTCACATAAACACAATACAAACATCAAAATCAAGAAATCGATCATGATAAATTGCTACTGTCTAATCATCAGATCTGATTTAAGTTTTGCTAGTTGGGCGAATGCTATATTTTATATCAAAATGATCCAGTTTATAATCGTGCACTACATTTACTACATTATACATTTGAAGTCAGATTTTTATTGGAATATTTGAAAGTTTCGTGGGAAATTTTTCATTATAGATGGAAGATTGGAAGAGTCTTCCTTTTTTGCCAATTTTTTTTTTTTTACTTTGGTAAAATATATATATAACAAATTTTACCATTTTCATCATTTTTTTCATTTTATTTTAAAATAATTTATTTTGTAATTACATTTAACATTCAATATTATATTACTTGCGGGTTTGCAACATAGTTATTATACATTATATAACTTAGAAAGTGATCCCCCCGATAAATTTTGTACCCACCTAACGCCATGTATACTTATTACAATATTATTGACTTTACATCCCTGTTCTAATTTTACATCCGTGTGACTATTTTGTAACTGCCAATTTGTACTTCTTAATTCCTTTACCTTTTTCACCCAGCCCACCATGCCCCCTTCATCTGGCAACTATCAATTTATTCTCTGTATCTATGAGTTTGTTTTTATTTTTAGATTCCACATATAAACAAAATAATTTGGTATTTGTCTTTCTCTGTCTGACTTATTTCACTTAGCATAATGCCCTCTAGATCTATTCGTGTTGTCACAAATGGTAATATTTGATTCTCTTTTATGGCCAAGTAATAGTTCATTGTAGATATATACCATTCTTCTTTGTCTATTCATCTTTCATCTTTTTTTAATAATTTTTTTTATTTTTCAATTGAAGTTGACATTTAATATTAGTTTATATTAGTTTCAATTGTACAGCATAGTGGTTAGGCATTTATATAACATTAAATGGCCCCCTGATAAGCCTAGTAACCACCTGACACCATATATAGTGGTTACAATATTATTGTCTATGTTCCCTATACTTTACTTTATATCCCCGTGACGACTTTGCAACTGCCAATTTGAACTTGTTAATCATTTCACCTTTTTTACCCAGCCCCTTTATCTCCCTCCCATGTGGCAGCCATCAGTTTGATCTCTGTATCTATGAGTTTGTTTCTGTCTGGTTTGTCTATTTTGTTTTTTTAGATTCCATGTGTAAGTGAAAGTAGATGGTATTTGTCTTTCTCTGTCTTACTTCACTTAGCATAATACTCTCGAGGTTTATCCATATTATCGCAAATGGTAAGATTTCATTGTTTTTTTAATATTTCCTTGCATACATGTACCAATTCTTCTTTATCCGGTCATCCATCAATGGACACTTAGGTTACTTCCATATCTTGGCTATTCTAAAAAATGCTGCAGTGAACATAGTGGTGCATATATCTTTTGAATTAGTGTTTTAGATGTCTTCGGATAAATACCCAGAAGTGGAATTGCTGGGTCTTATGGTGGTTCTATTTTTAATTTTTTGAGGAACCTCCATGTTGTACCAATTTGCAATCTCTTCAACAGTGCACAAGGGTTCCCATTTCTCCACATCGTTGCCAACACTTGTTGTTAGCTGATTTATTGATGATAGCCATTCTGATTTTAAGGAATATACTTTTAGCTTCTCATTGTTAAGTATGATATTAGCTGTGGCTTTGTCATATATGGCCTTTATGACGTTGAGGTATGTTCTCTATATTCTTACTTTGCTGAGAGTTTTTATCATAAATGAAAGGTTTGAAAAGGATAGTTAATTTTTCTTTGAATGTTTGATAAAAGTCACCTGTGAAGCCATCTGGTCCAGCACTTTAGTATGTTGGGAGTTTCGATTACTGATTTGATTTTATTAGTAGTTATTGGTCTGTTCAGATTTTCTTTTCCTTCTAGATCAGAGTCCCCAACCTTTTGGCCCCAGGGTTCATGGAAGGCAGTTTTCCCACGGACCAAAGGTGGGGGATGGGGTGGTGTCAGGATGCTTCAAGCACATTATATTCATTGTGCACTTTATTTCTATTATTATTATATTGTAATATGGAATAAAATAATTATACAACTCACCATAATGCAGAATCAGTGGGAGCCCCAAGCTTGTTTTCCTGCAACTAGATGGTCCCATCTGGGGGTGATGGGAGACGGTGACACCTGAAGTATATTACTTATGTACATTCTACTCCATAATCTCATTTTGGTTGCTGTCACTGCAGAAAACCCTGCTTCACAAAGACAGGGTGTTGGAAACGGAAGCAGGCTTTTCAGTGCTTTTGTGGCAATCTCAGGATAGTCCATCTTGACTTTAATTCAGAATGTATGGAGATTTGAAGTTGTCTCAAACATACTTTTAAGGCCACCTTCATTTGTGATCTCCAGCAGTTGATCCTCTTCTAGCATGGACAAAGTTAATTAACTCGGCTTATTCACAATTTGGTTGTGGATCCATTCCTTTCCAGTTCAGGGATCTTTTGTGGTTGGGAAGTAAAGCTCAAACTCTTTTGAAAGCTGAGATAAGTGATCATGCACCAGCTGGGAGAGAGAAGGCCCTGGCTCAGTCTCTTTAAAAATCTTTGCTAATGTTTGAAATGTGTCAAAAATAGTAATGTTCACTTGTCTCCTCCACAATTCTAGTTTGGCTTTGAATGCAGCACTTTATCTGCTGACTTGAACATAGTTGTCATTCTCCCCTGAAGTGACAGATTGAGTTGGTTAAGCAGGTTGAATATGTCGCACAGGTAAGCAAGTTTTGAGACCCATTCTGTGTCACCGAAATGTGCTGCCAGTCGTTATTTGTTTTTCTAAAAGAAATCTCTAGAGCGGCCCTCAAAACTCAAAAACTCTGGCCAATGATCTACCTTTAGAAAGCTATCTCACTTCCGTGAATAAGAGAAGATGTATGTGCTCTGCATCCAACTCCTCACAGGGCTGCACAAACAGACATCAGTTAAGGGAATGTACTTTAATGTGGTTGAAAATTTAATTATATCCTGCAAAATGTTGTTAAGTTTAGGTGACATTTTTTGGCTAGCCAGCATTTTCTTACGGATGACACAGTGCATAGACTGACATTCAGAAGCAACTTCTTTGACCTGAGTAGTGAAACCAGAAAGCCATCCAGTCATGGCAGCCGCTCCATCTGTGCATATACCTACACAAAATGACCAATTCAGTTTTCCTGATATGTAATTATTCGAAGACTTGAATAATTCTGCAGCTGTGGTTTTGGTTGGCAATAAAAGTGCACATAACTTATCTTCATACACATCCTCCTGAAAAATAGATTGCACAAAAACAAGCATTGTTGCCTTGTTGTCAACATCGGTAGACTCGTCAACCTGGATTGCATGCCACAGTGACTCATTAATCCTCTCTAACAATTGTGCCTCAATATCCTCTGTTATTTCATCAATTCATCTAGTTACGGTGCTGGCCGAAAGAAGAACACATGCCACCTACTAAACTGCAGCCTCTCCTAAATAGTAAAGGGCTTCTTAGCTTTTAGCAATGTGGTTAGCCACTAAGAATGATGCTCTCAGTGCAGACACATTTGATGAAATGGTGGCCTTCAATAGTTGCTTCTGTCCTTCATGTTTGTTTGTTTTTTTCTTTTAAAAAACTCCTAAGGCTTGTCTTTTAATGCAAGATAACTGGTCTCCATGAGGCGAAGCAGTTTCGAAGGTTTCATGGCTTCCTTGGATAGCCAGTTGCCACATATTATACAAAGTGGGCTTGGAGAATGTGAATCCATAATGAACCTGTAATTTAAGTAGGACCTTTGTTTTCTTTTCAGTGCAGCTTTCTTTTTGTTGGTAGTCTTAGAGTCTTCTGCTCTCTCATCATGGGGTCTTTCCCCCTTTTCAAAGAAGCTCTCCAGCGATGTTTGTTTTTTACTCATTTTGGCTAGGGTTAGCTTGTGGGCTTACCAAAACAGTGATTGAGACAAATACTCAGTGTGGGAATGAGACGTGATGGAAGTGGTAAATAAAATAATGGGCAGGCCACACATAGACTGAAATAAGTGTCAGATTCTGACTTAACACCTGCCACCAGATGCAGCTTAATTGTCACTTGCCACTCACTGATAGGGTTTTGATATGGGTCTGCAAGCAATTGATTAATTTGTGGTCTCTCTGCCATCAAACCTCTCTGCTAAACCAGTGCTAGCATCACCACCTCAGCTCCACCTCAGATCATCAGACATTAGATTCTCATAAGGAGAGCATAACCTAGATCCCTCACATACTCATTTCACAATAGGGTTTGCACTGATAGGATTCTGCATAGACAATGCAGGACAATGATCCCTAGTAGAAAAGAAACAAATGAGGTGAGCATTGCAATCAACTTATTCTTCTTCCTGGGGTTGCAGTCTTGACCATGGAAAATGGAGTAAGAGCTTCAAGCAGAAAACAACTGTGTTCCTAAGTTGAGGAGGAAAAGACCAGAATTCAAAGAGTCTGAGGCATCTGAATGTTGTGGGACAGAGTACTAGAAAGTTGGGATCTACAAAGAAAAAGGCTTTGAGGACTCCACTGAATCCTTATTGAATAATAAGATGTAGATGTGTAAGAAGAAATTGCATAAGCTCAAAGAATTACCTGGGAGCTGGAAACTCAGTGTTTCTTAAAGCTTACTCACATCTGGGACATGTTTGAATTTCAAACCAGCCATAATGGAGAGACCTTGTTCATCTCTCAGAGAATGCAATACAGATTCCAGAATTCAATATTGGAGGAAATCCCTAGAGTAAAGACTACTCTAGATTCAAGCTTTCAAAGTTTAAATACAAACTTCAAAAGAATCGAACTGGACACAAATAACAGTCTCCAGCATAACAAAGCCCAATGTTCTTCAAAAGAAGACAGTAAAATCTAGACTTAATAACATAAAATTCGGAATGTTCAGCATTCAATCAAATTAGTAGAAGTCTCAAGAAGCAAGAAAATGTCATCTATTACAAAGAGAAAACTCGATCAATAAAAACAGACTGGGGAATAATAAAGGTGATAGTATGAGCACACAGGATGTTAAAAGAGCTATTATATTTATGTTCAAGTATTTTAAGAAAAACATGGGTATAGTGAAAGAGGGAAGTATATACTTTAAAAGACCTAGAGATGAAATATTATGTCTGAAATGAAAATTTCACTGTTAGCATTGAGAGCAGATTAGATAATGCAGAAGAAAAGACTAGCGAACAAACTTATAGGCATAATAATAGAAATGATACAAGATGAAGCACACAAAGAAAAAGACTAGAAAAAAATAAGAGTCTCCATGACCCATGTGTCAATATTAAATAAATAACATTTGTATAATTAGACTTCCAGGGAGAGAAATGGGGGAAGGCACAGAAAAAAAAAAAAGAATAAAAGAATGGCCAAAATTTATCCACATTTGATGAAAACAATAAAATCACAGATCCCCAAGAGACTTAATAAATCCCAAGCATGATAAACAACAAAAATCCCACCAGGGTACATAATCAAATTACTAAAAATAAATGCTAAAGAGAAAATCTTAAAAGCACCCAGAGGAGAAAGAGAATTATTTACAGAGAAACAATTACAAGAATCTTTGTTATCAAAAACTATGCAAGGTAGAAGACAAAGGAGCAACATCTTTAAACTGCTGAAAACATCTTTAAATTGCTAAAAACAAAAAACCCACACCCTAGAATTCTATATCTAGGGAAGCTGTTTCAAAAATGGAGATGAACTAAAGACTTTTTTCAGACGGACAAAGGCTGAGATGGTTCATTGTCAGCCTTTGTTAGACAGAAGGAAAATGATAATAGTTTAAAGCTTTATATGGAGGAATGAAGAGCAAGAGAAATAGTAAATATGTAGGAAAATATTAGTCTTTTTCCCTCATTTAAAAAAATTAAAGGCGATTGTTGAAATAAATATAATAATGCTATATTGTGAAGTTTTTAATACATATGAAAATAAATTATATGACAACAGAAGCATAAAATATGGTGACAGAATAAGAGCATTTCACCATTATATTGTTTATAAGATTCTATACTAGGTATGAATTTGTGTAAAATTATTTGAAGATAGACTGCAATAAGTTAAAGTACATACTTTAAACTCTAGAGAAACTACTAAAAGCAAAACAAAAAAATAGCAATAAGCCAATAGTGGTGTTAAAATGAAATCCTAAAAAGTACTCAATCTAAATGAAAACAGGAAAAGAGGGAATGGAAAAAATAAAAGATGGTACAAATGGAAAAGAAATTGTAACTATTTATAATTACATTCATTATAAATGCTCTACATACTCCAAAAGGGAGATATGATTCGTCTTGATTTTTAAAAAAAATGCAATATGCTATCTATAAGAGACACACTTTAAATATAAACACACAGATAGGTTAAAAGTAAAAGATGAAGAAAGCAAACATGCAAACACTAATCAGAAGAAAGCTGGAGTGACTATATGAGACAAATTAGACTTCATATGATTAGAAGGAATAAAAAAATATTTCATAATTTTCAAGGGATCAGTTCATCATGAAGAAATAACAATTTTAAATATGTATACACCCAGTTATAGTTATTTCAAAATACTGATAGAACCAGTTTAAAATAGACAAGTAAACTTTATATTTGGATACTATAACTATTCTTTCTTTGTGACTTACAAACAAGTAGAAAGAAAATCTTCGAGGATATGTAAGTCCTGAACGACTTCATAATCCTACTTGACCTAATTAGTATTTATAGAACACGCCAAAAACAGAATGCACCTTCAAGTACACATGAAACATTCACCAAGATAGACCATATTCTGTGCCATGAAAGAAGTCTGTATAAATTTTGAGGAATTAAAATTACAAGAATATTTTTTTTCTGAATATAATTAAATTTAATTAGGAATCAATAATGGGAAAATATTAGAAGTCCCTAAATATTCGGAAACCAGACAACACACTTCTAAATAACTTACAGGTCAAAGAAGAAATTACAAGGTAAATTGAAATATATTTTGAACTAAATGAAAATAAAAACAGCATACCAGAATTTGTGGAATACAGCTAAAGCAATGCTTTAAAAGAAATTTGTGGTTTTGAATACTGATATTAAAAAAAGAAGAAAGATACCAAACCAGTTATCCAAGCTTTCATCTTAAGAAGATAGAAAAAGGAGAACAAATTAAACCCAAAGCAAACAGAAAAAAGTAAATAATAAAGACAAAAATAGACACTGATGAAATAGGAAACAGAAAAACAGTAGAGAAAATCAGTACAACCAAAACTTGTATAAACCTGTATCCAGACTGATTAGGAAAAAAAGAGAGGACACAAATGGTATCTATTAGAATTAAAAGGAGGAACATTATAGATCCTCCAGACATTAACAGAAATAATAAGGACATATTACAAACAACTTTTCACCAATGACTTTGTTAAATTAGAGGGGATAGACAAATTGCATGAAAGACAAA
Organism: Pteropus vampyrus; assembly: GCF_000151845.1. NCBI lineage: Eukaryota > Metazoa > Chordata > Mammalia > Chiroptera > Pteropodidae > Pteropus > Pteropus vampyrus. Next base: position 1,717,560 of record NW_011889290.1, on the reverse strand, counting down.
TTGCCAAAACTGACTCAAAAAAAAAAAAATAGAAATCTTAACAGTTCTATAGCTGTTAAATTGTATTTCAAACATTTAAGGAAGAAAATAATATCCTTCTTGTAAACTCTTAGAAGAGAGAATACATCCTAATTTTATGAGGCCAGCATTACCCTGGTACTAAAAACAAAGAAAATAAATGCATAGACTAGTATTCCACATGAACATAGAAACAAAAAATCACTAAGAAAACATTATCAAATTAAATCTATCAATATATAAATAGTTGATACACCGTGACTAAGTAGGATTTATCCTAGGAATGTAAGATTGGTTTAATATTTAAAAATCAATGTAATTCACCATATTAAGAAAAAAAGAAAGTCTGATTTTATTACTCCTTTTCAACATTGTCCTGAAACTCTCAGTCAAATATAAAAAAGAAAAGTAAATGAATGGAAAAAGTATGTTTGTCTTTATTCACAGATAGCATGATGGATTACATGGAAAACCTAAGTAATCTACCAAAAAAGTTACTAAAACTAGCAAATTGATTTAGCAGTGTCACAAGATACAAGGTTTTACATAAAAATTGATTTTATTTCTATGTATTGCCAATGATCAATTGGAAATTGAGTTTTCTTAAAAAAGCATAATACCACTTACAATAGAATCAGAAAAACATGAAATACTTAGAGATGAATTTAATAAAATATATGAAAGATTTGTACACTAAAATCTAAAAGATATTGATGAAAGAAATCAAACAAAGCCTTAAATAAATGGAGAAATATACCATGTTCTTGGATTGAAAGACTGAATGTTGTTAAAATGTTGATTCTCTTCAAATTAATCTATTGATAGAGTCAGTGCAATCCCAATCAAAATCATAGGGTTTTTGAGGGAAGAAATTGACAGGTTGATTCTAAAATGGAACTAGAATCATTCTGAGATCAAAGCTGGAGAACATTTACCCCCTGATTTTAAGACTTCTTTTCAACAAATGGTGCTGGAATAATGAACAATCATATGGAGAAATAACAGTGAGACTCAGCCCATAAATCATACCACACACAAAAATTAATGGAAATGAGTCATAGATCTACATGTAAGAGATAAAACTAAAAAACTGTTAGATGAAAACAAAGTAGAAAAGCTTTGTAACCATGAGGTAGGCAAAGATTTCTTAGGTGGTTTTCTAATTATTGAATTAAAAGAGTTTTTATGTTTTGCAAATATGTTCTCTCAGTCCATGATTTACATTTTTAGTTTCTTAGTAGTGCCTTTCAAATAGCAAAAATTTTACTTTGTCATGTAGGTTTATCATTTTTATGGCTTTTTGTTTTGTGTATTATGTTTGCATTGAATGTTTAGACCAATTTGAGTCAAAGACAAGGATCTCTTAGTATACTAAAAGCAAGAACCATTTAAAAAAAAAAAAAAAGACCAAAAAAATACCACAATTAAAAATCTCTATTCTTTGAAAGTGACTATTAAGGACTTTTGGTCAAAATGGTGGAATAGGTTAATGCTGGGCTCATCTCCTCTCACAGCCACATCAAAATTACAACTAAATTATAGAAAAACCACCTTGGAGAACCACCTGAAGTCTAACTGAATGGAAATCCTATAGCTAAAGATATAAAGAAAAAGCCACTTTGAGACTGCTAGAAAGGACAGAGATGAGAAATGGGCTGGTCCCACACCCACATGTAGTGGTTATGAATCTGGAGGGATATCTCAACTGTAGAGGTCCCTACTGAAGAGCAAGGGATCTCAGCCCCAATCTGGGCTCCCCAGCTCAGAACACCAGTGCCAGAAAGAGGAGTTCCCCCAACATCTGGCTATGAAAGGCAGTACAAACTCCAGCCAGGTAAAAAAGAGGGATGCTGTAGACCAAGACATCCTTTTAAAGGGCCCATGCACAGGCTCACAGATACTCGTCCTAAGCCCCAGAGAAGTGACAGTGCTCGAAAAGTGCCAGGAATATAAAGGGAGGAACAGAATTGTCTGGCTTCAGGGCAAGGGTTGGTGGGGCCACTCTCTTTGGAACTAAAGTGCTGCAAGTGACATTGTTCCTTTATTGAGCTCTTGCCTCACCCCAGGTGCAGGCGCAGCATCAGGCAAGTGCCAAGTCTGAGTCTTCATTAACCAGGCTAAAACCACTCTCACCCCACCCTGATGATTCTCTGAGATTCCTTCCCACCCAGTTCACCTACCCAGCCTGAACCTCTTTTAGTGGCTCTTCCTCACAAGCTGCCCGCCTAGGACCATGCTGCAGACTTTTTTAAAATCTCAAAGGTCCATAAACCCCCAAAAAGCAGTGACTGGCCTCAGCGTGCCCTGTACTTCTTGCTAAGCAGCCCCAACCGCAGCATGAGTAACAGCCAGCTGCTGTTTACAGCATAACCTCTCCCAAACACCTCCAAGCGCAGCACAGGCAGCTACCAATCGCAAATCACTTAGTTTCTATCAGGTGGCCCTAGGCCAGGCAAAGGCAGCAGCTGACCTTGGCCTACATTGGAGCCCCTCCCAGAAGGCCCCAGGAACAACACAACTGTTGGCTGGCTTCACACAATACCAGAGAACCACCCAATTAATGCCACAAACAACACAACCAAAGGATGGACTCAGCTTGCACCAGAGCCCTGTTAAAGCAAATCCCCCTCCATGGGTTCAGCCCCCATACAACAACTTGTCTGCTGTAGTCACAACCACACAGTCATCCTGAAGGTCAGTACCCCCACTGATGTGCCAACAGCAATCAAGGCTCAACTACAATAGGAAGGTACACCCAACACACAAAAGGGGTGCCACTGGAATATCTCATTCATGTGAACAGGGAGACTGCACCACTGGGCTCCACAGGACACCTGCTACATAAGGTGAGTCTACCAAGACAGGGAGTCATAGAAGATCTACTTAATACATAGAAATAAACACAAGGAGGCAGCCAAAATGAGGAAACAAAGAAATATGTCGCAAATGAAAGAAAAGGACAAAACCCCAGAAAAAGAACTAAACAAAAAGGAGGCAAGCAATATACCAGATACAGAATTCAAAATACTGGTTATAAGGATGTTCAATGAACTTAGGGGAAGAATAGATGATCTCCGTAAGAACTTACACAAAGATATAAGAAACATAAGAAAGGAGATAGAAAACATAAAAAAAAAAAACAGTCAGTAATTATGAATACCATAACTGAAATGAAGAATACATTCGACGGAATCAACAGCAGATTAGATGAAGCAGGAGATCGAATCAGCAATTTAGAGAATGGAGTAGTGGAGGATACCCAATCAGAACAGCAATAAGAAAAAAGAATCCAAAAAAAATGAGGATAATTTAAGGAGCCTCTGGGACAACATCAAGCATAATATTCACATTATAGGTGTACCAGAAGGAGAAGAGAAAGCAAAGAATTGAAAACCTATTCGAAGAAATAATGATAGAAAAACTTCCCTAACCTAGTGAAGGAAATAGACATACAAGTCCAGGAGGAACAGAGAGTTCCAAACAAGATGAACCCAAAGAGGCCCACACCAAGACACATCATAATTAAAATGCCAAAGGTTGAGTACAAAGAGAGAACCTTAAAAAGCAGTCAGAGAAAAGCGGTTCATTACCTACAAGGGAGCTCCCATAAGACTGTCAGCTGATTTTTCAACATAAGCTTTGCAGGCCAGAAGAACTTGGCACAAAATATTCATGGTGAGGAAAAGCAAGGACCTACAACCAAGATTATTCTACCCAGCAAAGCTACCATTTAGAATCGAAGGAGAGATAAAGAACTTCCCAAACAAGAAAAAGCTAAAGGAGCTCATCACCACCAAACCAGTATTACAAGAAATATTAAAAGGACTTCTTTAAGAAAATCAAAAATATGAATAAGCAAATATAGCAAAGAAAAAAATTCTCACTGACCAAAGCAAACACATAATAAAAGCAGTGGATCAGTCAACACTTAAGTTAGTACTAAGGTTAAAAGGCAAAAGTAGGAAGATCATGTGTAATTACAACAGTAAATTAAGTGATACACACACACACACACATCCAGAAGAAGTAAAAAATAATTACAAAAAACATAAATGTGGAGGGGGTGAGTAAAAAATGGTAGTGATTCTAGAATGTGTTCAAACTTAAGCAACTATCAAGTTAAAATAGATTGATGAAACATAGCTTAATATATATGAAGCACATGGTAACCACAAACCAAAAATCTACAAGATATATACAAGAAAAAAAGAGAAAGGAATCTAAACAAACAACACTACAGAAAGTCATCAACATACCAGAAAGCAGAAAAATAAGTAAGGAACAGAGAACTACAAAATAATTAAATGGCAATAACTACATACCTATCAATAATTACTTCAAATGTAAATGGAGTAAATGTTCCTATCAAAAGATGAATGGATATAAAGACATTCAATGTAACTGAGATCTGGGAAATGCACATTTTAACCCATTGTAATAACCATTACATTTCCTTTAGAATGGCCAAATGAAAAAGATCAAAAGCGCCAAGTATTAATGAGCACGTTGGAACAACTGGAACTCTCATACATTACTGATGAAAATATAAATGTTACAACCACTTTAAAAATTAGTTTGGCTTTCTTGTAAAATCACATTTATATTTGCCACATGACCAGCAATTTTACTAGACATTTATATATATATATATACATATATATATATATATATATATATATGTATATATATATATATATATATATGTATATATAGAGACTAAGGCATTAATAGAATTACAGCTTCATTCCTAATAAAACATTACCTCCCTCAAAGTTTAATGAACTAGTAAGTGGATAAACAAATGTGGTTTGTTCATATAATAGAATACTATTTAATAATGAAAAGGAGTAAACTACTGACCCACATAACAACATGATTCAATCTTAAAATCATTGCACTTCATTAAAGAAGTCAACCACAAAAGAGTACATACTATAGAATGCTACTTATATGATATTTCAGGAAAGAATAATTTGTACTTATAGAAAGCCAATCAGTGGTTGCATGAGCATGACTGGGGCTGAGTGTGGCATGAGTGACCAGGAAAAAGGACAGGGAATCTTCTGGAGTGGTAGAAATGCTTTATATCTTGATCGTGGTGGTGCATACATTTTTCAAAACTCATCAAACTATATACTTTTATACATTTTCTGCTTGTAAATTATACCTCAATATAGTTGACTTTTTAAATAAAAAGAATAGAAAACAAAGAACTTAAGTGTCCATCATCAAGAAATGTTTAAGTGAATTTGATCAACTGTTTTACAATTAAAAATAATGTTAAAGAGGAAGTTGAATAACATGAAATGTCATTATGACAATGTTAAGTGGCAAAAAAACAGGATATAGTTTAGCTCATTTACATGATTGAATTTCCTAAAATTATGCCTATAAAAGATTAGAAAAAAACACACTAAAAATTTAATAATGGCAGTTTCTACATGGTGGAATTATGGGTGACTTTTAGTATTCTACTGAATATATTTCTCTGTATCCAAATTTTGTATAATGAACACATATGTTTTCATTAGTAAGAAGTCACCTTACAGATAATTTTTAAAAATAAGGTAGCATTGCTAATGAATCCCCAGACAAGTGCCTTTTGAACTGCCTTTTGAAAAGTATATGAAACTTGGTCATTCTCCCATCTTGAAGAATGTTGTTTTCAGTCACCAAGTCATTCTTCTGTCCTATATTCCCATGGCCAAAATGCCTGTTTTTTGACCTAGCAAAGTCTTTCACAAGCTAGGATGCTATTTCAGGAGATAACAGACTAAACCACAAATCAAGCTTTTAGTAGTATATTAAAAATTGCCTTTGAGTGATATATAAAATTTTGGTAAAATCAAAAACTTTTTCCAAATTCTTCTGGAAAAGAGAGATGGATGTGAGATACTGTTCATTCTAAATTATCTAAAGACTTTGCTTTAATGAGGGTCTTCTGTGTGGCAGTGTATCACAATGGTGGCAGTTATCACCTGTGAGCCCAGTACCTGTTTCAGGTCTTTCTGTGTCATGTCACTGGAGTTGTGGGAACAGAATATTTACAATGCATACTCTTCATAGTTTGTCTGAAAATATAAAATTCCTTCTCAGGGCCAGATAATAAAATCATGATGGCTTTGTGAATGCTGTCTGCAAGTTATGTTCTATTGTTTATTTTTTTTCAATTTCCTTCCTCTGGATCTTCTTTGGGCTCTGTGCATCAGCATACCGATCTCAGCTGGAAGAAGAGCAGGGAGGCCACAGGCAATTCCATGTGCTAGGGCCAAAGCTGCTCCTTAAGCTTCAGAACTCTCTTGCATCTGTGAGCTTTTGTCCGGGCCAAGGAGTTCTACTTGGGAACAGTGTCTACACAGTAGGAAGCCAGGCAGAAATGAGCAAAGAAAACACACTAGGATCTGAGCAAAGCTTAGAAGGCCAAGGATAGTATTGTACCTTACTAACTCATAGTTTTATTACAATTTGAGGAAACATACTTTTCTAGACCTTCAGGAGTGCATACCTCTTTCTCCCAATTATAGTGTTTTAATTTATTTCATGACTAGGTCAATTCCATTCCTGAGACATTCATCCTTATGTGTACACAGTGTGGCATAATGTCGTATGCCATAAAAGCACAGTCCCAGAGCCACATCTAGGTTTGAATCCCAGCTCTGCAGTTTCCTAAGGAACTTATTTATCCTGTCTCCTTTTTCCAACTGTAAAAGGGGTATTAAGAGTTCCTACCTCACAGGGGTGATGTGAAGATTAAGTGAGTTAATATATGTAAAGCACCTAAAACAGTGCCTGATAAGTTAAAGGTTGCAGATCTAATGAATCATCTCTTTGTCTCTGACACCTGACCCCTTCTGAGAAGTAATTGGCCCCTTATCAGAATTATAACACCTTTTCCTGACTCTTTTCTCCTGTAGAGCTGAGGTTCTCAAATGTAGTGTTCTGTGAATCACCTAGGGACCTTGTTAAAATGCAGATTTGGAATGAGTAGGTCTAGGCAGGGTCTGAGATTCTGAATTTCTAACAAGATATCAGGTAATGCCAATGCTACTGGTCCATGGACCACACTTTGAGTAGCAAATTCTGAGAGAACTGTAGAGCCTCAAGTTTAAAATGAACCTTGACAATCACCAAGTCCAATTCCTTATCACTTTCGACCTTGTGTTTAGTCTTCTGTGACTTTTACCTTCTCTACTAGACAAGACAGTCATCTCCTTAAGGGCAAAATCTGGTTCTGGTTCTTTTTGTACCTTTCATTCCTCCCGGCACAGTCAGATGTTTGATGAATAGATCGACAGAATCAATAATGTAAAAAAGTATTTGGGGAAGCTGGGGGAAGCTGGGGGATTGCAGGGGTGGCAGGGGGAAGTAATTTCTTAAAAATGTAAAGACTTAAAAATTCTAGGGTTTCCCATGAGAACAGTTCAGTGAGTACCTGCAACTGGTTCAGTCTTTTTTTCCTTTTTTCCTTCCATTCCTCCCATACCCAGTATTCATAAGATCATTTAAATGCTAGTTGAATTTAATTCCAGTTGAATTGAATTTATCATATGATAAATTGAGGTAAAAAGAGTTCTCTGGACTTTTCATTTCTGCCATTAATAAGTTCAAAAATGCTCTCAGATGAGATGAAGACATTTAAAAACAAGTCAAACCTACCCTTTTCTCTTTGAAGGAGATAGACCGAAAGAAGACTGGAATCTCCAAAGTATAAGTTTCTGGAAATTGTTTCTGGTCCAAACATGATTAAACTTATCTCTAATCTGAGATACTATGATTTGATAATATGAGTCACCTCAGAGCCTAAGGAACACTGTGGTTTATCCAGTAATCATTACATACTCAATCCCACCAGTTCTTGATGAGTTGAGTTCTTTCAAATGAACTAACAATTTAATTTATAGTTTGCTTACTTCAAAAATTATAATAGCAATCTGTCAAAATAACTTTGGAAATTGGAGAATGTCTAAAAGCTTATCTTTTTGAAAATATTTAACATGATTTTCTATAACATTTTGCATTTTAAAACATTTGACGTTGCTTAAATCCCAATAAGTGAAAATCCATAAATCCATAACCAATATCTTTGTTTGAAGTAGTTTTAAGGTAATTTTATTTCAGAATTGTAATATATAGAGCAAAAGTTTTAATTAGAATCACTTTACATAAGTCATTTTTAATTCACCTACATTTTCTCTTCTTTACCTAGCTTCCTGACTTATAAATTTGTTTTTCAGGAAACTGTTATTAATTAGAGAAGATTAAGAATGGGAAGGCAAAAATATAGTCTTTTTTATTTTAAATACAATGTTGTGGTTAAAATATTGAACAAAAATAAAAAGCAGGAACGTATTAAATAATCTTTGCAATGCAGTTTAGTGATCTAGATTATCTTTATGCCCTCTTATTTTTTAAAGAAGATATTTCATGTTTCAAGGAAATTATCCATATTATTTGTGGACATAAAATTGTAGATTGTTTGTATTGGGATTGAGGGGTGTTGTTTTTTTTTTTTTTACATGTTTTTAATATAGAATTTAGATTGCTGTTAAGTAATCCTCCAAAGTTTTTTATTGAAATATACACTTCAGAATAAATGATTATCCTCTATAGTGGAGGTACTTTATAAAAATAGATACATTTTTTGTTTGTGTTTTCTTAGGAATTAAGCATGACATTTTATGATTAGGAATGTTTTGTTAAGCTCCAAAAATTGTGAAGGATGATATATAAAAATTCTAATTTTTTTAATGTGTGACATATCCATGCTAATAAAACAAAGCCTTAAGCATAATGAAAATATTTATATTAGGAAGGAGAGAAAAGTGAATGAACATTTGTACTAGTCAGAGTTCTTTTGTTTTTAAGGGCCTGAAACTGAACTCAAAGTAGCCTTAGGGACAGTTGGGTCCAGGATCTGGAGCTCTATCAGGGCTCATTGCTTTTTGGCTCTATTGCTCTTGGAATGCCATCTTCATTCTCTCAGAATGTCGCTATGGCAGAGGACATCATTGATAGCATTTCTGGGGACACAGCCTAATATAGTCAAAGAGGAATAGAATCTTTTTTGAAAGCTATCCCCTTAGAGAAAACCTGAGGAAGGATTCTGACTGGCCCCCTTGTGTCCTATGATCATCTCTAGACCAATCACTGAAGCCAGAATATGGGCAGGCTTCTGGGCCTTTTCCTATTGTCTGGTAGAGAGAATTCTGTGCGTGGCAGCCCCACAGAAGTCCATGGTTTGAATGGGAGAGGAGCAGGATCTCTACCAACAGGGGAATATTATTTCTAGAAGAAAGACAAAAATTGTGCTAGGTAGACAAAAACAACATGTTCATCATAACCCAAAGGTATGCCATGAGCTGCACACCTATCCAATTTAATTCCAGAGCTGGGGGTACTGTTTCACTGAGAAGGAAACTGAGGCACAGTGAACTTAAGTACCCTCCAAAGGTTTCTCAGGATGTGGTAAAGCCAGAATCTAAACTGAGTATTTCTAAATCAAAAGGCCTTTGCTTTTATACTTTTTATCGTTCTTATTTATATCCTTAAAAAATTAAAAAACCTTCGTGATATGATGATTGCATACAAACAGTGAAGTCACATCAGAAGAAACAACTTACCAAATGAGACTGAGGCTTGCATGCCTCTGGGAAAGGGAAGCCCCAACCATAATGCAAAGAAAACGAAAGAAGCTAAATCTTGGCTTTTAGGCATTCAAGAGCCTAAGTTTTGATGAACAAAACATTTGAAGGATCTTCCAAGGATAATTTTCACTATATGCGATTTCAGTCTGTCACTAGAAGCATATTCCCCAAACCCAAATCTGTAGCACCACCTCTAGTTCTTTGAGCACTTCGTGTCCTTTAGAATCTGCCACTTTAAAGGAAGGAGATAGGAATATTGTTCATCTCATTTACCAGTGTGTTCTCAGTGCTGACAGCAGCTGTCCTCCAGTAGGTACCCTATAATACCTGCTCACTTGAGCCCAAATAAATATCCAAAAGCCAGCTTGTACAGAAAGTCTTTTTAAGAATGCCCATTGTCACCCTAATTTCCACAGGCTAGGTGATAAGGAACTCCTTTGACATTATTTCTTCTCATGTGGTGGTGACAGCTATAGAGAAGCCACCATGCTTTCTACCCCAGGAAGCTACTAAGGAGGGATGATAAAGACCTGAATTTACTTCAAAGACATGAAGTTGGAGAGGATGGACTAACCCAAGGAAGTAAGAATCAACAGGATTTGGTGAACACTTGGGTATAGAGGGTGAAAGAGAGCTTGATTAGTACAGTAGGCCATCAGGTAAAACAGAAAACTTTCTTCCCTCCCATCATTTCTACCTGCTGTGTTTTATGTTCTTAAAGGAAAGTGATATTTTCTCTAAACTTCTGGACTTTCTCTTTACATGCCTTTCATATTAGACGCACCAGTCAATATCTGGAATATTCTCGCTTTAGCTGTTTTAAGATTTGTTGTCACTCCCATATTTGCTACTATTTTTGAAAATCTGTTGTAATTTTCACTGAAAAAAATTTGAAAAATGTGTTGCCATCTATATATTTAGAATTGGCACAGGTATTTTCTCTTGAAGTCTTCGACATCATTTGAGTAATTTTTGCTTTGAATTTTTCAGAAAATAGCACATTCGAGTTTGGATCAGAAGATATTCAGGGAAGCAGATCAACATCGCCTTCAATCCTATTAAAATTTAAGATAATATTTGTCAATTAAATTCCCAATTGGTCATTACTATTGAGAAAACACCCTCATGACAACAAATGTTTTCTTCTAAGAACATTACAGGGTGTATGTTTGTTTATTCAGAGATTGCATTGTTTTTTGTTTTGTCTTGTTTTGTTTTTCAGTGTTATGTTTTGCCTTTCACTTTCTCATCAATTTATTACTAAGTAACATGAAAAGGAAATACTTGTCTCCTACAATTAAAATGATAGTAGCATAAACCAAACAAATACTTGTCTTGACAAATTTTCTGTCAATCTTGTTAAATTTTGAGAAGAGATTTGTAAGAGTAGCCTGCAAACCCTGTAAAATCCACCATCTACTGCTTGGGTTTCGGTGGGGAGAGATATTCAGCCAATGGAAATGATAGTTTGTGATACTGTCTCTATATTTTCAGTAAAAACAAGAGCAACAATTATTATATATTTAAAAAGAAACTCAAATTTCTAAAATTCTCCAAGCTCACATAACAAGACATTTTGTTTTCATGCACATTCTTTCTCTAATTGGGAATTGTTTTCTGGTGGATGGGCTTTCTGGACCCTGGACCTTGAGGAAGAGCCTGAAGAGAACTGTAAAAAGAGGAAAGCCATTGTATGGAGGTTCTAAAGTGTGAATCCTGTATCCCTGTGGCTGAGCCTATGACTGTTAGTTTGCATTATGGGAAAACACTTCCTGCCAATCAGTCACTTTTGATGAGCAGATTTTCCCATGACGAACTTCTAAGAGTTCTTAGGGGGAAAGTCAGGAGAAGGAAAGTCACTGAGGCTCTGCATTTTTTTCCTCTAGGAAGATTCATACCTTTAAATGTGCGTAGGTGCATCTGCTTTCAGATCAGTTATCTCTGAGCTCCCTAATAGCTTTAACTCCCACCTTAACAGCTTGATACATGTTTCTTTGATGCCCATAACAAGTTGCATCTGTGCAACCGAGTGATGGAAATATAACTCACAGTCATCACCACTTAGAATCTGTCATTAGAGCTAGAAAATCGCTATGAGAAAGCCTGCATAGAAAGACTATTCCTGAATGTACTATGAGAACTTTCTAGAAATAAATAGACCCAAGCCTTTAAAAGTATATACATAACATTTAGTCATAACAAAGAGATTTGGACTTTTCATATAAGCGTCAACTTACCATTGAAAGAGAATCTCTTCCACTCCCTCCTGCCCTTCTTTCTTCTCTGTCTTTGTCCCCTCCTCTGTCTTTCTGGAAATTTAAGCCCTACTATTATTTTATATTTTATAACTTCTAAGATACTTGGGGTTTTTAACCCATAAAAAATATATACAAAGAGGGACATAAATGGCGTAGATGATAAAGACTCTGTTCATCCCTCTGGCAACCAGATCAAAGTTGTGATGGAAACAAGGAGCAAACAGCAAGGAAAAATCACCTGGGATCTAGATGAACAAGCCATACAACTAGGGAAAAATACAAGAAATCACCTGGCAACAGCAGAAGGTAGGATGGGGCGAGGACACGGGGCTGCCTGGTCCCGACCAGCTGAGTGAGATGGAAGCTGCGGCAGATGCAGACTCCTCTTAAAGGGGCCACATCCGTGAGCAGATTTTCCCAGTGTCGGCCCTGCTCGCTGTGAGCACCAGTGCCAATTCGGCTGGGCGCAAGGGGCACCAGGGACTTACAGGGAGACATTGTCAGAGTGAGAGCTGAGGGGAGACTCGCTCTGTTCAAAGTGCTGGCGGTATCCATTGTTTCTTGTTGAGCCCTCCTCCCTCCCAGTGCCCAGACACAGTGCTGCCATAGCCAAGAGCTCATCAAACTAGATAACAGAGGTCGCTCTGCCCGGAAGATTCCCTGAAACTCCAACCCGAGCCCCCACCCAAGCCACATCCAGGTATATCCTTAGCGAGTCAGGTGTTTCTTGCTGAGCAATGCCTAGACTCACACTGGAGGCAGCTGGCCTCCATTTCTGATGTGGTCTTTTAAGGCAACTATAAGCACAGCATCTGTGGATTGCTTGCTAAATCTTAACAGGTGGCCCCAGAGGGGCAGAGGCTTGGGCTAAATTTGGGCTTCAGCTGAACCCCTCTCAGGACTGTGCCACTGGACACCTACTTCACAAATCCACACTAATAAGACCGGGAGACTTAGGAGCTTTGCTTAGTACATGGAACAGACACAGAAAGGCCAAAATGGGAAGGCAAAAAAATAGAAACTATATGAGATCCAGACATCAAGAAATAATGGACATAATCTAACAGATGCAGAGTTCAAAATACTGGTTATAAAGACGCTCAATGAACTTTTGGGAAGTGTAGATAAATTCAGTGAAAACTTCAACAAAGATTTTTTAAAAACATAAAAATGGAAATGGAAATTATAAAAGAAAACCAATCTGAAATGAAGAACGCGTTGTCTGAGATGAAAAGTATATTAAATGTAATAAACAAAGTGAATAGAGAAGAGGATCAAATGCCCTATCTAGAGGATGGGAAATCCAAGGACACTCAATCAGAATGGCAAGAAAAAAAGATGCCAAGACTATAACGAGCACATGGGATACTATTATGGGTCAAAATATCCATCTGATCAGCATACCTGAAAGAAAACAAGATGTTCAACAGCTATTTGAAAAAATAATGATGGAAAACTTCCCTAACCTGGTGAAGGAAATGGACATAAAACCCCGGGAAGCTCAGAGAACCCCCCAAACCAGGGATCTAAATAGGCCCACACCAAGACAGCTCATAATTAAAATGCAAAGGTTAAATACAAAGAAAGAATCTGAAAAGCAGATAATTACCTACAAGGGAACATCCATATGACTGGCAGCTGATTTCTCAAAAGAAACTATGCAGGACAGAAGGGCTTGGCACAAAATATTCAACATGATGAAGACTCAGTATCTACAACCAAGAATACTTTCTCCAGCAAAGCTGAAAGAATTTATCACCACCATGCCAGTATTACAGAAAATGTCGGAGAGACTTTTTTAAGAAAAAAAAAACAAACCATGTTTCAAAAACAGGAATAAAGAATGATAACAACTACATTCCTATCAATAAATACCTCAAATGGAAAAGAATTAAGTGCTGCAACTAAAAGAGTGGATGAATGGATAAGAAAACAAGACCCCTACATACTGCCTACAAGAGGCTCACTTCAGATTGAAAGACACACACGGACTAAAAGGAAGGGGATGGAAAAAGATTGCTTTGATGGACCTAGACAGTATTTAAATCAGATAGAGAAAGATAAACACTATATGATTTCACTTATATGCGGAATCTAAGGAATAAAAAGAACAAACTAATCAAAAACAGACTCACAAATATAGTGGACAATTCAGTGACGGACAAAGAGGAAAGGGGGTTGGGGGCTGGGAGAATGGGGTGAAGGGTTAAAGAAGTACAAATTAGTAGCTGATGGTCACAGGGATGGGGAGCATGGCATAGGGAATGCAGTTAGCATTAATATGTTGGCTAGGTGGAGTGTCATGGGAGGAAGGGAGCATTTGGGGGGGATCGTTTTATGAACTATATAAATGTCTAACCAATGTACTGTATACTTGAAATTATATATATATATATATATATGTATATATATGTATAACATGTATATATGATATACAGATATATATACATACATATATATGTTTACACACAACAGCCTAAAGTGATGTGAACCTTTATTGAAGCCGCAGGTTTTTTAATTATTAGCACATATAAGATCTAATTTGCACCCTGATGTCATTCTGTGTCTTGGAGGCTGAAGCAACCCTCATTCCATTTCATATATAGATGTTGCAATTCACTGAGTAGCAGGTCAATTTAAATTCCTTAACTAAGGATTCATTAGATCCTCAAAGTAACTGCTGCCTCTGTATGTTACCTGATTAAACAGCCAGCATAGTACCCAAGACATAGTAAATGCTCAATAAATGTGCTCTCCGCCCACTTCATTTTTCTTTCAAAGCCAAACTCATCTAAGAAAATCAAAAGCCATTTTCTTGTCCTTGAAAAATGTAGACTCTAATTGGATGACAGTAAGAACACATTATTTACAAATATGCAGAAATAGATGGCGGTATGTATATAAATTCGTTATATCAGTATGAAGTAATAGCACCATAATCAAGATTGGAGTGTTGTCTACAGAGAGGTAGATTTAAAAGGGCCCTTGGCCAAAGTGGGAAATATGGATGATAGTTAAGAAGAAGGAAGGCATTCCAAGTGGGTGGAATGGCATGAGAAAATGCATGGAGGCAGGAGTTAGTAAACTGTATGTGGGCGATGGGCAAGCAGATAAACTGGGTTGGACCAGCCTGACCACATTGGGGCACATCAAGAGTTACTCACACCTACTACTTCCTCTGCTTCCCCGCATTTATTCTCTAGGTCTTAGCTTAGACATCCCCTACCTTCAACCAAGTTTTGCTAGGTGCCCTCCCTTGTCTTCTAACAGCACTCTATCTTCTACCATCATTAATATACTATATTGTGGTGGTCACTGGACTTCAAGCTCCTTAAGGACAAAGACCATGTCTTGCTTACTCATGCCTGGCTTAGGTTCATTCCTGGCATTTAGTAGGTACTTAGTGAAGATTTGTGGGAGGTGAGAAGAAGGAAAACACATAGATAAAGTTAGCCAAATGGAGACGGTACACATGACAGAAGTACCTGAACTATGGCTGACTCTCTTACAGAATTTGAGTACTAGTCCTTAAATTGCCACAACCTTTTAGTAAGACCTCCATATATTTTGCTTACTCTTATAAAGCAGGAGAAACTCCACCGGCATTCTTTGAGAAGGGAGCACCACAGCTGAGTTAAACAAAAATAAAGCAGGTGGCTAGAACATGGTTAGCAATCCATGTAAAGATAGCACAGAGACAGAGACTCATTTACAAGCTAGCTTGTGCGTTTGAATTTCCTTTCACTGCCACTTTTACAGATGAGAACAGCCTCGGTCTTTTATTATTATTATTTGATCTCCTGAGCCACCCTCATTAGGCATGACCATACAAGGCTTTTACCATTGTGTTAATCATAACAATCTGATTTCCTAAAGATAAAGCATAAGAAAAGACAATTTGAAAGCAGAGCCTCTTTATTTCATAGTTTCTCAGTGATACTGATAAAAAGAAGAATGCAAGGTAAATACTGACCAAGCAACAACTCTTATGGAAAATGTTTTTGGGGGCCTCCCTGTAAAAATGAGAATGTCCTTTTAAGAGGGCATCCTACCCATTTTGCTCATTCTAACCTTGTGAGAAAGAGGTGTGATCGGAGCCCTTCCCCTTGAGACCTTTGTAAATTGCTCAGCTCCCTAACTCCTTTTCCTCCCACATAGAGACTACAGATATGCTACCTGCCTGACTCTTGGTGTGGAGATTCATCAGCTGACATTTACAAAAGGCTCATTACATGGAAAGCACAGAAGAAAAGTAGCCGTTAGTCTAACGAGTAGCATGAACGGCCTTCTCCATGAACAGTGTATAATGGATTTAAATTTTACCTTTTTGTTGTAGTTGGTTATTTATTAACTACAATGTAAGAGCTGGAAACTCCTCATTTAATAACAGTTATCATTATTATTATAAGTATATAAAATGGAGAAAGACCGAGCATGGATGGAAACAAAGGAGTTTCCATTTCAAAAGTGACCTGAAAGACCTATGTGCAACTTAAGTTCTCATATATACACAGTACGACCTTTACACTAATGTTGTCTTTGAGAAATTAGAGTAGGTCTTGTGATTAAAGCAGTCGTTTCTGAACCCAAAAATTATACCCTGTCTTCCTCTCTCCTGGTCCACTAGCATGTCGCCCCTCACTCCTTTCTGGGAACAGTCCCACCTGCTGCCTCCTGAGGAAACTATTAGTTATCTCTTCCCTCCTCTGCCTTCAGCCCCGTTCACAGCTCCTTCCCATCAACATCTTGACTTTTTCAAATCCAACCGTCCTTAAAATTCCCTCTATACCCTGCCTTTCCTCTTATTTCCTTCCTCTGCCAAAAGGTAACAAAGAGTCACCTCTCCTCACTGTCTCCCTTTCCTCATCTTTATTTCCTCTTCACCTCATACCAGTCTGCCTCTGCCCCATCAACTCCAAAGCGGCTCTTTCTAACATCCCCAGGGACCTGCATGGTACTAAACCCAATGGTTTAGTTTCCGTTCTCAAATCCTCCTTGACATCTCCCCAGGGTCCGACAATGTTGACCCTCCCTCCTTTGGCCCTCCTTTGGCCACAGCTCTCCTCTCATTTTCCTAGGTAGAGCAATCTACAGTTTGCCTGCCTCTTCCCAGATGGCGCCTCTTCAATCTCTGCAAACTTGATCTGTGTGCCCTGTGGGTGGTTTTCTCTGTGGAGGATATGGCAGCTGGGGTATCAATGGCTCCAAAAACATCAGCTCTTCTGGTTGTCAAAAAGGCAGAGTGAGAGGAGGAAATCTGCGGGAAAGAAACACTAGGTTTTTAAGGGAGATGGGCAGAGCAGATACCTTGGGGCAGAGCTTTGGCTGGGTCCAAGTGGAGCCCTGGCAGGCAACGTAGAGGGAGCTACGGGGAAGAGCCTTGGTCAGTCAGAGTCTGTGGTTTGTAAAGCTCATATTTGTAATGACTTTTTTCCCTTCATTAGTGCCCCCCTCCCCAGTACTCCACATAATTTAAACTCTAATCATTTCACGGGAATTATCAGAAACCCCAGCAATTTCCCACCTCCCTCCATTTTCACAGCTAGTCCTATGTGCTATTTGGGACATTCTGGAGGCCCTTTCAGTCTGTAAATGTATATGCCTTTCCACTCTGGTAAATTGTCTTGATTTACTTCATTTACTTGATTTACTTTCTCTGCGCTATGTTTTTCTATTCTCCCTCTCTCTGGAAATCCTATCGTACTCTGTTATACTGTTTTAGCTGATTATTTTGACATTTACTTACATATTTTGAAACAACATTTTTATTGCTGGCTCTCAATTTTTACCCCTTCCAGACATTATCTACTGGCCTCCTTTTTTAATTTTAGGTTTAGCTTCATATTTAGTGGTGTATTATCATGACCGATCCAGTAAACTATTTTTCTTTTCTGTACATGTGATTTGTTTACCATAGAGCTAATAATTGTTGTCTTTCGCCATTTACTGTATTTTCTCTATATATTTATCACTACCCTAAACTTTGCCCCAGCTATCTAAATCACCTTTGAATCAGCCTTTGGGTTAGTCTCTATCAGTCATGTCTTCCTGTAGCAGAGCCTCTAGAATCTTCTGACCTGATCCCAAATGGACTGGCAGAGAGTTGGCATTCTGTGGTCTTCCTTCATGCTCATCTGGAGGGTTCTCTTAGCCATTCTCCTGAGTTGGATTTCCTGGCATCTTTTTAAAAACTCCTGGTTTGGCAAAGCAAAATCTTAATTAGGAATGCAAATATTTTTTGACCAAGTACAGTAAGTCATCCCTTAATCTCATGTATTGGTTCTTGGAAACTATGACTTTAAGCAAAACGACATATAACAAAACCAGTTTTACCATAGACTAATTGGTATCAGCAACAGTAAGTTTCCAGTAAGTTTCTAGTCACAAAAACATCACCAAACTTCTAAATAAAGACCCAAAACCCTTCTAATATGAAACATTGAAATAAATGTGAGCTTATGTATACATCTAAGGAAGATTAATAAAAACAAGATCATTCTTTTCCACCCCACTCATTCAGTTCAGAGTCTGAGTGGCCATCCCTGCAGCTCAGAGTGCAAGGCAGACCCCATCTTGGACGGGACGCCCTTCCATTGCAGGGCACATCACACACACTCAACACTCACATAGACTTGGAGAGTGTAGACATGTGCACAGCTTTGGGATGCGGGAGGGAACCAGAGTGCCCAGAGAAATCCTGGCAGATGTGAAGAGAACATGCAAACTCCACACACATAGTGGCCCCGGCTGAGAATCAATTTTTTTCTCACCAACGTTGTAATGAAACAGTGTTGTTCCAGGACCTGCTGTATATCTGAAAATATCTTTATTCTGTCCTCAGAATTAATAAGGTGACTGATATATATTTCTAGTTTGGGAATAATTTTTCTTCAGAATTTTGAAAGCATTGCTCCATTGCCTTTTAATTAAGTGCTACTGTGGGAAACCTTGAACCATTCTGACTCCTACTCCCTGTGTATTCTCTCTGGAAGTCTGTAGACCTTCTCATTGTCCCAGTGTTCTGAAATTTCATGTGATGTGGGTCTAGTCCCATTTATTATTTGGGGCCCTCTTTTAAGTCTTTCCTATCTAGATTGCATGTTCTTTTGCTCTGATCAATTTTCTTGATTTACTTTAATTATTGGTTCTGCTCCATTTTTTGTGATCTCTGGAAATCCTGACCTCTTGAGGCCATCTTCTGCTTATCTTCCTTCTGGTTTTACATATCTACATCTTTTTGCTCTACTTTCTGGGAGATTTCTACACCTTTATTTTTAAAATCTTCTCTTGAATATTTAATTTCTGAATTTTTTTCAGTTTCTAAATTTTTTTAATTGTCTGTTATATAATATCTTGTTTTTATATCTTTGATATATTTCTTTATGTCTCTGAAGATATTAATAGTGGTATTTGTGAGTTTATGTTTGTTTGGTTTTGTTAAATTATCTTCCCCATTTGTTCTGTTTCCTCCGAGTTGCTGTTTTTCGATTTGTCTTATGATTTCTGTCTTTCACGTATGTGGTTTTCCTCACATGTCTGTCTGGTAAACCTTGGTTTTCTGCACATATTTTACAGTTGGGCTTAAAAAGCGAATGGGGACTTTCTGAGAACACAGAGCTTGTTAAATGTGTCACTATAGTGTGACCAGACAGGGCCATTTAGTTAGAGAATCTATGATGCCCAAAGAAGAGTCCCCAGTCTCCTCCCTAGAAAGAGATAAGCCCAACAGCCATCACCTTGGGGCTGGCTGGGGAGTCTCAGTATTCACCATACATACTTCACTTATTTTTCCTTCTTTTCAGTATGGTGACCCACCTTTCATTGGGCCCAGTGACCTACAATCCTAGGAACTTCTTCTCCAGAAAGGGTGAAGCAGTTGCCAAGTGATGTGGAATCTCGGAAGGGATTGGACATCACATTGCTTCTCAAGGAGAACCGTAATCAACCCACACTTCCTAAGCATTTGTGGATTCCCACAAGTGTAAATTGGGTTTATTCTCAGCTTCCCCACCACTGGCTTAGGAGTTAGTTTTCTAGGGCTCCTGCTATGTCCTTTAACACTCATTCATCTATTTGCCAGCTTCCAGAATTTGGTCTCTCTCCTCTTTCCTGTTCTTTTAGCCCTTGTGAGTTTATTTCTTTTTTGAAAGGGGTCTGGGGAAAAAGCGAAAGTGTGTGCAAACTACCAGCTTTATCCAAAACCTAATAATTCTTCCAGGACTACTTTATGTCATTTGCTAAGTTTTAGTTTCTGGCAACCTCCTTGTATCCTCATGAACTAATGTTTCTTAAAATAATTCCTAAGCTTTTGCAATATTCACATTGCAGTTACAAGGAGTGTATCGCCCCTCCTCTACTTTAGCTGTCTCTTAAACTTGGCTTACAAGATTGACTTTGTTTTTGTTGTCCCTTAAAGGGATTCCTAGATGAGATTTTAATAGCATCTATTCTTGCTTTGTTGTGCTTGATTCTGCTATTCTTCAATGCTTTCTATGGCTTTTTCATGCTTATTAGGAGCCAACAATTTATTTTAAAAATTGAATTATACAGGATCCCTGCTCATTGAGATGTTGATCTAAATTAGTGGGTAGCAATTCCTATTAGTTAGATAAATCCTTTACTCCCTGTCAAGGTACTGTCATTTTATGGACATTGCAGCTCTGCTTTAAGTCATAACATTACTTGTTAGGACAAGTTAGCTTTTACCTTTTACTTGTTAATACAAGTGTTTTATGTATTGTTGTAACTGAATGTTTTTTGGCTCATGGCCGAAACTTTTGCTTACTGCCCTCATGTAGACCTAGTACAAATTAGAAAGTGGTTTTTGCCAACTCAGTTCTGCTTTGAGCCATTTCCTGGTTACAGTTGATTATTCAGTGCAGCTATATTAATTGTAGGGGCAATGTCATGCCCTTAGAGGTGGTTTAGACTGTAGATAGCATTTACAAAATGGCAGCCCAGTAGACAGTATTCAGACAGAGGCAAAGAAGGCCTGCTGAAAGCAATACCCACTGGTGCAGTAAGTAGTATCAAACTCAAGTCTAACTTGCAGATTCTTTTCTTCAGTCTCTTCCCATTTCAGCTACTGCTACAAATTTCAAATGTTAGCATACGACTGCAGAGCAGTTAAAGAGAATCAGTAGTAGACAGGAAAATGTAAGCTGATCCAGCAATGCAATGTGTTGGTGTGAATAGATATTAAATGCTTTCCTTTAATTGAGGGCGACAATATACCATTAACTCATCCCCTAAAGCAGGGGTGGACAACCTATGGCCTACATGAGAAACCCCACCTGAGGCCTTTTTTTACTGTCCTCTGAGGAGATTTTTATAGTTCTAAGGGGTAGTTTTAAAAAAAAAAAAGATAATGATAATAAAGAGAAACAGGAGGAAAAAGAAGAAAAAGAGAAAGCAGAAGGAGGAGGAAAAAAGGAAGAAAATGTAACAGAGACTGTATGTGATCTGCAAAGCCTAAAATACTTTCTAGCTCCTTACAGAAACAGTTTGCCAGCCTCTGGTCTAGACACTGCTGGCCTAGCCTCGTTTCTATCCTGTCCCACATGCTCCTGCCCCAATCAGGGAAAGGTCTAAAGTTGTTCCCAAGACTTTAGCAACTTAAATATGTATGTGTGTCAGTGTGTGGTTTCAAAAAGTTTTAATTATAAATAGATAGATTTGAATCATCATTTCTCAAGTTTGTGACATCTAACCAGATTTACCAATGTAAAGGACCGTGTTACACAATTGTGTACACATAAGTCAGCATGACCCGTCATGGTTTACATACCTAGCTACAACTGGAGGCGGGGGTAACAGAAAAGTTATTAACAGTATTTTCATAAACCTTTTTGGTTTAGTTGGAGATACTGTCAGAAAGGTATATGTTGAACTTGTTTCTTTTTGCAAGTATAAAATGTGAACAAAAATAAAATTAAAACATGTTTTTCTGATACAAATATCCTTTCATTTACCAAAAGCCTAACCAAAGAAAAGATTTCACTTAAACAATTAACTTTAGAATTAGATAAATATATATTTTTAATTATTACTTTACCAATTATTCTCACCTACTGTGGATATTAGCCAAAATTTGGACTTTATCAATAACAGATGTATAGGGTTTATCATCACTTTAGGTTTTCTCATTTTACAGCATTTTTAGCCTGCATAGTCTAGAGCATCCACATACCATTTCCAGGTGAATTTTTCAAAAACTTAGCTCTGATCCTGCCAATTCAGTCTAATCAACAGTAAGAAATTAAACCAAACAAGTAAATTACCAAACATTCCTTTCTGAGTCAATTAAAAAGGAAGTCCCGGAAAAATGCCAGTGGTACCATTTTATATTGTTCAACAAATTATGCTATAATTCTCTCTGTGTTTTGGGGTATTTTTCATATTTGCCTTGAATCCATTGGCAAATTTAGCATATTTATAAACTGATTATTTGTCTAATGGTGACATATTATCCCTCTAGTATCAAAAAAATGAATTTAGAGTAGAACATTCAGATGATTGCTTAGAAATAAGGCTTGTGAGGCCAGTTTATGTCTCTAATCCCAACCTATGGCCAAAATATAACCATGATCAACATTTAATGTTCATCTTCAGTAGCACCTGTGAATCACGTAGTCGAACAACTAATTTAATGCTCTATTTTTTCCTTTAATCCCCTGTGACTTTGATCCAATGGGCATACAAAATCATCTTGTTATAGGATTCATCTCCAGCTGATAAAGCAAACTAGTTCAGAGGATAAACATTGAAGTCAAGCATTACTTTGTATTTTCTTTTCTTTCTTTACCAAAAAGCTTCACTTGAAAAAATAATTCAAATTATATAGTATTTTCTGTTGTTTGGATTCTAGATTGTAGAAATCTAGAGGTCAACATTAAGCCAATGGCTTTATTTCTTTAAAAATGAGAACATAAAATGGAATTCCAGTGAAAAGCTGGTCTTGAAGCTCATGAGCATATTCTGTACAATGCATGGTGTGGATTGGAGGGGCCATTATTGGGATTCTTCGCTGTTGTTAACTGTAGATGTTTAAGGAAGAAAAACTTGAGTCCAAATAACATTGTAGCTGAATCAAAGGAAGTAGAGAGATGCTAATATACTCTCTCTTATCAGTAAGTGAACCAATTAATTATACACTTTTTGGAGATTTAATCATCTGAGATTTATTAATGATGCCCACTGCTGACTGGATAGAGCAAGGGAATTTATATATAAAACAGAGATGAAATAAATGGTTAATTAGGGTATGAAACTTAATCCAAACTGGAATGCATTGAATTTATAATAAATATCCCTAAAACTATAAAAAAAGGACAGAAGAAAATAATTCATAATAATTGATTTTCTCAAGAATAGCCTAAAGAAGTGAAGAATGTTTAAAATCCCCGAAAGTTGCTCAGTTCCTTATTCCGAATAGTTCGTCCATTTCTAAAGTCTTGCTTTTGAACCCATCATGGTTTTCTTAAAAAGAAAAGAAAAAACAAAAAACAAAAAAAAAAACTACCCTTTTTAAACTGATCTGGAAAGGCTTTGAAAGTCACTGTTGCCCTAATAACATGGTTAAACTTCAGCCTTTGTTTCTACAGTTATTGACCTTCACATACTCCTACAGGGAAAGGGCTGAGCCATCCTGAGGGACTACAGCATGGGCAAATGCTCACAAGCAATTAAAGGCTGATTAAGTGTTTATCTTCTTTGTAGGTGGGAAGGAGAGAATGAAAATGAAGTGGGCAGATGTAAAGAGACCGGCAAAGTTCACGTGACTGTGGATCTCAAATACTACCGACCAACGGAAGTGGTAAGTATTCCTGGCCACCCAGTGTTTAGGCCCATTCTGCCAGCTGGCTGGGAAAATATTATCACTGAATGCCCAAAGCCAACCTTCAAAGCTCTCCATTGGGCTCCCTGGCATCATTCAGTTGACATTTCCCAAACCAGAGTATAGTGAATTAAATCTGAGATGTTATTCTTACCACAAAATCCATTGCTTCTAAAAGGAAAACAAGGGTAAAACACACCCAAGGAAATAGTTGGTTTCAGAAATGGAGACTCATATCAATGGCAAATCTCATCGTGTTAGTCTCTCATTTTGATGGCAGATCCCAGATACCCACAGAATATCTGACTTACAAGGCCTTCCATGACCTGCAGGATCTTGAGATTTGGACTACCTACCTCCCCAGTGCACACATGAACTCACAAGCAAGCACACACATAAACATACTCACCTATGTGCACTCACATGCATACACAAACATAGTTATAAATGGTCTCCCCATACATTTTTTAACACTCAGCTCAACTACTGCCCTACCTGTGAATCCTTTTCTGGACAATATACCACTACCACTGAAATTTCTACTCCTTCCTTTGTATCTTCATTATATGTTCTACATAATAATTATATTGCAACACCTATCATAATTTATTACACTCATTTGTTTACAAGTCTTTCTCGATTTACCAAACTGTGAACTCATTTAAGATAAGGACCTTTTTTTTTTTTTTTAATATCTTCAACTATACCAAAGTAGGTGCTTAAAAATATCGATTGATGGGTAGATGGATGAGTGAATGGATGGATTTCTAAATACAGAGGTTCCTGTATTAAGAAATGACCTATAGATTGTTAGACCTTAACATCCTCCTTTCTTAAATTTATAAAAACTTCTAGCTTGGTGTTGTCACTATAATGTGGTCCACATTCTTTATGGTGACAAAATTCAACATGTTAAGTATACCTAAAGATAATAGAAAGCGGCATTTTCAGAGAGAAATGTTCAAACAGAATGGTTACCTAATGGAATGTACATTAACTATGAAAATAGAATCCCTCGAACCTGTTTTACCTTTGTTTTGAACCAAATTCCAGTGTGTCGTACAACCTTTCGGAGATTAGGAAAACCTCAGTGAAGAGAAATTGAAAGTGCATATGTCATCAGTAACCACCTACAAAATGTTCTGTTTCAAACAAAAGAAAAAAACTTCATTTCATGCACTATTACAAAGGAGGAAATAAAAAGGAAAGGAAATAACCAGTGCTTAGAGACTAGGGCTGTAGAGTCGAAGCATTGTCCTGGCACAGGGCGTGGCCGGGTCTTTGACACACAGGGAACAATGGTTCCCTGTGCTAATGGCAAGTGGGTGTGCCAAGGAGAGGATGTGCTCTGTCTCTGGGGGAGGAAGATACCAGCACACTCCTGCTGACACAGCAAGGAATGCCTGCCTGTCTGTGGAGCCCCCTAGCCGCACTGGCATTTGTTTCCCTGCCTAAAGAGGTGCCACAAGGGTATCATTTTTCTGGAATATTGTGCAGATCACATAAACAGGCAAATCTGTTTCTCTGCTAACAAAAATTGTCATCTCAGAGTGGAAAATTTACTGAGCCAACCTCAGTAAATTTTGAAACCTCAATCCTTATAACAATTTAAACATGGCTCTTTCTCTCCTGACACCAAAATAGTTTCAAAAGCTAGGAAGTCGTTAAGAATGGCTTGTCTGTCATTCTCACTTAGGCAAGGTGTGGACTTGATAAGAACACAGAACAAAAGAATTCGCTGAACAGGAAAAGGACCCTTAGACTAACAAGGCAGTTCTTGAAGTCCGTCTCTATCTGCCCCTTTCCTGTCCTGAATCTGCATCCCTCTTCCTTTCTTTTGTTCATTCAGATGTCATTATCATACCTGTTCTGCAACTCCATTTACACTAAAGTTGTTTTAACATAAGAGTGGTGTCTTATTTCATACGCTTGCTTTATTTGTTCACTGATATAGCTCTGACCCCGGATTCTCTTCACTGCTTAATTTTGGATGTTTAACTGCATTTCATCTTTCTAATCCTCTAGGCTGCATTAATTTTGTTCACTCCACTTCAACTGAACATTCTATTGGGCAAGATTTTCTTGTATAGTGAAACTAAACTTTTAACCTCATTCCTCAGAACATGGAGTTTTCCCAAAACTTGGATCAGCTTGACAGCCTTATGTTGAATTGCCTCAGGGGTGATAGTATTCTTCCAATTGAAAGGTGACTAGAACTGAACACTGCTTTGTAAATGAGCTTTCACTTAGGTGTGGGCCTTAATAGCCAGCACATCGAGAGAGTCATTTGGCATGAGTTCTGAACAGCATCGGACTTCTCTGAGGTTTATCAGCACCTAATGCAGGGTAGTCATAGAATTCTCCCATATCTAAATTGTATCCTTTCCCACTTAGTGTCTAAGTTCATCTTGTAAGTTCCAGAGGCTTCTTTTCACTTTTCCTCAGATTCTGTAGAAGCTTGTTCTCCTGATTAGCTTCAATCATATGTATTCCCCCAAGATCTTCAGCACATAGGGCATTCCAAAGCTAAAAGCATAAACTAGATTTTAAGAGTCACATGGTTCCAGAATGAGTGATAGAAAAAAATGTAAAGAAAATGTGAAAAGAAAAAAGTGATAAGGACATATCAGGTCTCAGAACACCAGTACCCTAAAGCAAGACTAAAGGCGCATAGAGCTTTATGTTGTTTTTGAATAAGATTCAGAGTAGTCTTACGAAATGCTTTTTATTCAGCATAGGCCACACTAACCCAGAAGAGGCTACCAGTATTTACACATGGAGCATACCTCCACATGCGCCAGTAATTTTTGTCCTCATTGATTTAGCTAGCACAAAACCTTAAATCTTGCTTTTGTACCAACATGAAAAGTCTTGAAAGTTTTGTTCTGAGCTAAAGACTCCAGCATCCAATTAGAACTGAATGGAGTCATATTTTTTTATTTTTCTACCTCTGGGTTTCCTTTGAATGCTTAGAAGTTTTGCTACTGTGGAGAGCGTGATCCTGAAAATTAGACTTTAAATTTCCTATTGCCGCTGAATTCCAGTATTTGGTGATGGCGTTATTAATACTTGAGTTCTGTGCCCCTTAAAACTTCTGTCTTGTGCATGGTT
This sequence comes from Pteropus vampyrus, assembly GCF_000151845.1. Classification (NCBI taxonomy): domain Eukaryota; kingdom Metazoa; phylum Chordata; class Mammalia; order Chiroptera; family Pteropodidae; genus Pteropus; species Pteropus vampyrus. The sequence continues at coordinate 1,690,693 of NW_011889290.1, read as the reverse complement.
TCCTATATATGCTTATGTTTACACACAGATTCATTGCATCGTGTATTCATTATAGAGAATCATGCTTAAGTGTAGGCCCTAGGGCCAGACTGCCTGAGTTCAAAAACTGCCAATTACTAGCTGTGTGACCTTATTCAAGTTACTTAACTTCGTCAGTGCCTCTGTTTTCTCATCTGTAAAAATGGGATCGATAATAGAACTTCTTTTAAAGAATTATTGGAGAATTAACAGTCAAGTATACGAAATGCTTATTAGAACAGTATCTGGCACACAGTAAAATACCCAGTATTGATGCTGTTATTGTTATTTATTTATTTATTCATTGCTCAAATATTTACCAAACACTGTGTTAGACCCTGGGAATACAGTATAAACAAGACAGGCACATTCCCTACTCTTGTGGAGATTATAGATATAGGAGTCAGTTACTTAAACCTAGTACCTTTTGAAAAGTAGAATGACGTCATTGGTGAATTGTATAGATTAACCAGTAAAAGTAGATAACAAGGCATAATCAAGGCTACTAGCAAACATTAATATGTACTTTGATTTTTATGCTTCTGAGCCTCTTTCTAAAGATTAGATAGCTATTCAGTGGTATGGAAGTATCATGTAAATATATGAAAATTGATATTGACCTATTACTAACTTTAAAATAACCACAATTCTCTTTGTTTGAGAATTTTTAACTTGGAAAATTTACAAACGTTGTGTTAATGAAATATTCATCGTAATGTGCCAGTTTTTAACCACATCAAATAGTCAATCCACTTTAAAAAAGTAAGATTTTTTTTCAGTGAAACAAACAAAAATCCTTTTTTCTTTTGCACAGCATTTTAGGAAATGGCATGAGGGACACATTCTCAGGCCAAAGGTAAATCATATATCTTTCATAAAAAATATCTCAACTTAAACTCTACTAGATAATACAAACTAAATTTTTGCTTACTATATTATTGGTCTTTAACATTCATTTTTCTTGCCATTGTATTTCTAATGTCCTCAATCGTGCTTGGTTTTTTATATACTAAGATACTTTACGTTTATTCCCATTCTTTAGAGATATTAAAAAAAATCATGAGTTAAAATGTAGAATTGAGAAAACAGTAACTTTAAAGAAGTCCAGCAAGCTAGTTAGAACACCTTCCTTCAGTGAAAACATGTAGCCTGTTTCTAATCAAATTACTATCTGCTGTTGAGTTGTCCCTTCTTGCAAACATTTCCTAATATTTTTCTGTAAATGATGTTAAGTTAAATGGCCCATAATTGCTTGCTCTATCTCATAGCCCTGTTTAAAATAATGCTATGTAACACTTTCCAGACCTCAAGAATCTGATCTGTCATCAGAGGACTTGTATAAATACCAGTTAGAGCTTCCCTTAGTTCTGTCTCTGTGTTTTGGGGGTCTTGAAACTGTTCCCTTTTACTCCCTGTTCTCACCACGTTCTCACACTTCCCCTTCTGTAGCAAGAAATTAGATCCTCTCTATTCCATCCCTTCATCTTCCCCAGCTCTGTTAGAAGCCAGCTGATCTCTCCCTGTCCTGATCTTTCTGACCTCTAAGCTCTTATCCTACCCTTCCACTCCTGCTTTTCTTTGTTCCTTGTTTTGACTGGTGGAAGCCTGGGTAAGAGGATTCAGAGAGACAAATTAAGGGCGAGTTTTCTTTCAGCATTCCTGGACCTGTGAAAGGAGAGGCTGGACTACTTGTTCTGTAAGGTCCCTTCCAATTTTTATATCCTAGCATTCCTGCTTTTATAACTATCAGACCACAACAGTGTGGAATGCTGTCACTCATCAGAATGCTTCCTCTTTTGTAATTATTCTCTGAACTTTTTACTACTTCTATTTTATAAATAGTTTATATCTCTAAATCACTGTTTATATATTTTGAGCCTCCCTCTTAGGCTCTTCATACTAATCTTTATATCCTTCCTTAATCACATTGGCCTTTCCTGCCCTTTTCCTTCCTTGGACTTAACCAAGAGAGCTTTAAATTTCAATCTCTGGTTGATTATCAAATATTCCACTGTGTGTTTTCCATACTTCATAGAATCCCATACAAAACCCCCAGGGGTGTATAACATTTCTCCTAAAGCCTGTGTTCTTTCCTCAGTTGCTGTCTCCCTCAAGAACATTTTATTCCTAATGAAACAGTAATTGTGTACTGACTATAATGCTCCCAACTTCCTCCTATTTTTCTTTGAAGATTCTTATGATTAGATCCAGATTAGGATTATGTCATTAAAGGTTCAAAAATCTTTATGAGTATACATAACTATATGTGTTTTCTTACTTAAAATACATATTTTGTATTTATCCTAAAAAACTTTCTGGTGTCCTTAATGTAGATGGTTTCATCCCTTGCACCAACAGGGAACTCCTATAAAAGCTGTACCTTTTTTCTAAAAATCCTGTCTCAATAATGACTACCTTTATATGTAATTGTAGTGGACCTCTTAACATCTACAAAATAAATTCCAAAATCTTAAAAATTTGTTTTAGCCTCTGCAGCTGCTTTCCTTAGGAATAACTTGAGTTCAGCTTCTATAAACTTGCTCTTATGCACCTCACTCAAAGTATAGAATTATACTTTGAGAGGCCCAAAATATAAAATTATATATAGGAGGTCCATCCGTCACTGATGTGATCACCTGTTCATTTTCATCTAGCCAGTGAGATCTATATTCTAGAATTTTAGAAACTTCTATTTGCTATTCGTTTTTTAAATAACTAAACAACACTTTTCTGTTCTAGCAAGCCATATATACCTTCTAAAATAACTATAATTCAAATAATCTTTATGTATGGAGATTTTATAGATAATACTATTCATGGTTTTCTGCTTTATCCTCCCAGTCAGACTAATTATTCCTGTCCAAGTTTGATATATATATATATATATATATATATATATATATATTTTTTTTTTTTTTTTTTTTTTTTCCTTAGCACATTTTTCTCTTGTGGACACCAAATACTCTGGGTCTACTAAAAGTTAGTCCATGTATATCTACTTGGGCTCCTATCTTTATTTATCTTACCCTAGAGGCTTCCTCTTGCCTCACTCCCCATGCCTTTGGTTCATTGCAAGCTGGTTTCTTCATTGTTGCATCTACTAGCAAAGTGGAGAGTTCATTAGACTGCTTGTCAGAAACTTCCAAGTAGATATCCAAAGCTGATGGTCTTCTTGACTTAGTAGCTCTGATTGGCCTCCTGGACAATTACACATCATGTGCTTGACCTGCCAGTAAAAACCTAGTTTCATTCAGCTGCTGTCAATAGGTACTGTCCTTAATAGCAAAATCCAATTTGTACATTTTGTAATGCTGTGATAAATGCGCAAGTTTCCTGGTTAAGTCAGATATGTACTTCTTCACAAAAACTTGGTGTAAGAATATCTAAACTAAGAAATAAGCAGATGTCTAGGTACTAAAAGATTCTCTAAATTTTAGAATTCATTACAAGAATCCTTTATATAGTACATTCATGGTGTACATTTAAAATATGATTTTTATTTACCTCAGCGCTCAGAAATATATCAGTATATATAAAATAAAATATCCTTATATTCCTATATTGAGGTATTAGAGATTCCTACCATGGAAATAAGTCCTAATAACACTATGAGAAATATAAAAATGAATGAGATAAGGTCCTTGTTCAATAGGAACTCTCAAACAAATGAGTAGAAAACAGGTAGGAAGCTATTTTGATGGTCACAGGCAGGTATAACAAGGAGCTAACTGAGCCAGGATAGTGGAACAAGAAAAGCAGTGACAGTTGCCGGGACATTGTAGAGATGGAGACCACAAGATTAGAGGTCAGATTAAATGGTGATGCGTGGAAGACAAGCATCAACTGAGGGTGACTACCTGGAGTAGAGGCTGCACAGTAAAGGGTGGTAGGGAGATAATGATGCCATCAGCGATCTAGAGAGAGGACTCAGTTAGCAGGAGGAGGTGTTGAGGTCTGTTACATTCATGATCCCTGGAGATATCCATGTAGCAAATTTCAAGCAGGAGTGGGAGCTGGAAGCCTGGTGTAGAAGAAAGAGGTCAGGTGTGGAGGCTAGATGTGCAAGCGGTGAGAGTTGAAGACCTGACGTGAGCACCCCAAAAGAGAGCATTTGGGATAGGGGTCAGGGAGAAGGGCATGAACAAGGAGTTAGTCACAAAGCTAGGCAGGGTTGAATTCCAGGAACACATTTGTCTCAAAAATACATTTTGAAGAAGTGGGTTAAAAATTCATAGAGTTCCCACAGCCTAGGGCCAGACTAAAGTGTCTCCCACCCTAGATAATTATTCCCTACTTTTAAGGCCCCTTAAAGATTTAAAGGGCAGATGATTACTACATCTCAATCCAAGCAAAGCTGAATTTCAGAGTTAAGCAGAGACCTAATTTCAAATTGATGTGTCCTAGAAGTCAGGTTGCAAAGTATTTTAGAATTCTTAAAGATCAAAGGGCTTATATAAATATAAGGTACTTTGCACTGCATATTATTTTTATTACTGTCATCATCATTAATTATTATTATCATCATTATATACCTCTGTGAAATCATTAGTTATCAAGAGGCATCTGAAATGATACTTTGACTCTTCAACTCCTGAGATTTTTATATTTATTTTATATTTATATATTTATTTTGTTTCATACCTATACAACTTCACTCAGAAAATTGTTGCTACTTAGCACTACCAGCTCTGTACTTCTTGATCCAATGGTAGAAATGAAGATCATGGTAAAAGATAGGGAATTGAATTGGTGACCTTCTCTTCTTTTTTTCTTAAATTTATTTTTCAATTAGAGTTGATATTCAGTATTATTTTATATTAGTTTCAGGTGTACAGCATAGTGGCTAGACATTTATATAATTTACGAAGTGATCCCCCAATTAGTTTAGTACTCACTATACATAGTTATTATAGTATCATTCACTATATTGCCCAAAGTACACTATATATGTGTACTTTACATCCCCATGACTATTTTGTAACTACCAATTTCTGCTTCTTGATCCCTTCACTTTTTCACCCAATCTCCCAAGGTCCCTCCCATCTGACAATCTCCAGTTTGTTCTCTGTATTTATGAGTCTATTTTCATTTTGTTTGTCGGTTTATTTTATTTTTTTAGATTCCACATATAAGTAAAATCATGGTATTGGTCCTACTCTGTCTGACTTATTTCACTTAGCATAATGCCTTCTAGGTCCATCCATGTCATTGCAAATGGTAAGATTTCATTTTTTTTATGGCCGAGATAATATTCCATTGTATATATGTACCACAACTTCTTTATCCAATCATCTGTTGATGAGCATGTAGGTTGCTCCCTTATCTTGGCTATTTTAAATAGCGCTACAGTGAACATAGGGGTGCATATATCTTTTCAAATTCGTGTTTTCATTTTCTTCGAATAAAAACTCCAAAGTGCCATTGCTGGGTCAAAAGGTAGTTCTGTTTTTAATTTTTTGAGGAACCTCAAAACTGTTTTCCAGAGTGGCTGTATCAGTTTGCAATCCCACCAAGAGTGCATGACAGTTCACTTTCTCTGCATCCTCACCAACACTTGTTGTTTTTGGACTAATTAATGATGGATGACAATTCTGACAGGTGTAAGGTGATACATCATTGTGGTTTTAATTTGCATTTCTCAGACGATTAGTGATGTTGAGCATCTTTTCATATTTCTGTTGGCTGTGTATGTCCTCTTTAGAGAAATGCCTATTTAGGTCCTCTGCCCATTTCTTTTTTATTGGACTGTTAATTTTTTTGATGTTGAGTTTATGAGTTCTTTATAAATTTTGGATGTTAATCTTTTATCAGCTCTATCATTGGAAAATATCTTCTCCCATTCAGTAGGTTGTCTTTTCATTTTGTTGATCATTTCCTTTGCGGTGCAAAATCTTTTAGTTTGATATAGTCCCATTTGTTTATTTTTTCTTTTGTTTCTCTTACCCAAGAAGATACATCAGAAAAAATACTGCTAAGAGCAATGTCAGAGAATTTACTGCCTACGTTTTCTTCTAGGAGTTTTATGGTTTCAGGTCTTACATTTAAGTCTTTAATCTATTTTGAGTTTATTCTTATATATGGTACAAGAAGGAGGTCCAGCTTCATTTTTTTACATGTATCAGTCCAATTTTCCCAATACTATTCATTGAATCAACTGTCTTTACCCGATTGTATATTCTTGACATCTTTGTCATAGATTAAATGACCATATAGGCATCAATTTATTTCTGGGCTCTCTATTCTGTTCCATTGCTCTATGTGTGTCTGTTTTTATGCCAGTACCATGCTGTTTTAACTACTGCAGTCTTGTAGTATAGTTTGGTATTAGGTAGTGTGATACCTTTCAACTTTCTTCTTCATTCTCAAGATTCCTGTGGCTATTTTGGGGTCTTTTATGATTCTATATAAATTTTTGGATCATCTTTTCTATTTCTGTGGAAAATGCCATTGGTATTGTGATAGGGATTGCATCGAATCTATAGATTGCTTTGGGTAGTATGGACATTTTAACAGTGCTAATTCTTCCTATCCATGAGTGCAGTATATGCTTTCATTTATTTGTGTCTTCTTCAGTTTCTTTCTTCAATGACTTATAATTTTCTGGGCACGGGTTTTTTACCTCCTTGGTGAAATTTATCCCTAGGTATTTTATTGTTTTTGATGCAATTGTAAATGGGATTGTTTTCTTAATTTCTCTTTCTGATAGTTCATTATTGGTGTGTAAAAATGCAACTGATTTCTGAATATTAATTTTATATTCTGCTTCTTTACTGAATTTATTTATTTAATAGTTTTAACCGATTTTTTTTAGTAGAATCTTTAGGGTTCTCTCTGTATGGTATTATGTTTTCTGCAAATAATGACCATTTTACTTCTTTCTTTCTAGCTTAGATGCCTGTCTTTTATTTCTTTTTCTTGTCTGATTGCTGTGGCTAGGACTGCCTATACTATGTTGAATAAAAGTAGTGAAAGTAGACATCCTTGACTTGTTCCTAATCTTAAGGAACAAGTTTTTAGCTGTTTTCCATTGAGTATGATCTTGGCTGTGGGTTTGTCATATAGGCCTGTATTATGTTGAGGTATATTCCCTTTATTCCCACTTTGCTGAGAGTTTTTATTATAAATGGATGTGGGATTTTTTCTAATACTTTTTGCATCTATTGATATGATCATATGATTTTTATCTTTTAATTTATTAATGTGGTGTATCACATTAATTGATTTATGGATATTGAACCAACCTTGCATTTCTGGAGTAAACCCCACTTGATCATGGTTTATGATCTTTTTAATGTCTTGCTGAATTTGATTTGCTAATATTTTGTTAAGGATTTTTACATCTATGTTCATCAGGGATATCGTCCTATAATTTTTCTTTTGTAATATTTTTATCTGGTTTTGGAATCAGGGTAATGGTGGCCTCGTAAAATGAACTTGGGAGCCTTCCCTCCTCTTGAATTTTTTGGAACAGTTTGAGGAGTATAGGTGATCATTCTTCTTTGAATGTTTGGTAAAAACACCTGTGAAGCCATCTGCTCCAGGACTTTTGTTTGTTGGGAGATTTTTGATTACTGATTCTATTTTGTTAGTAGTAATCAGTCAGTTCAGATTTTCTGTTTCTTCTTGACTCGATTTTAGAAGATTGTATGTTTCTAGGAATTTATCCATTTCTTTCAGTTTGTCTGATTTGTAGGCATACAGCTGCTCATAGAATCTTCTTAAAATTCTTTGCATTTCTGTGGAGTCACCTATCACTTTTCCTCTGTCATTTCTGATTTTGTTTATTTTGGTCCTCTTTTTTTCTTGATGCATCTGGTTAAAGTTTTATCAATTTTGTTTATCTTTTCAAAGCTCATGGTTTCTTTGACCTTTTATTTTTTTTT